>NC_141697.1:331816957-333016957 GCF_964263255.1 Lissotriton vulgaris | reverse complement strand
CCAATAGTTATTTACAAAAGTTTAAGCTATTGCCATTATAAATTACAATAACTTTTATTTAAGTATTAATTATTAAACAAAATTAAAAGCTATTGTTATTTGTAATATCAATACATCTAAGTCATGTAAATACAACACATATTGCATTACAAATGCTATAGGTGTCACATTTGCAAAAGTTATAGCTATTGGCATTGTAAATGACAAAGCTATTAATTTCGTTATTTTCAAAACCAACAAATAAATAAAAATGTGTCATTTACAATGCCAATAGCTCAAACTTTCCAAATGTTAGACCTATTGCATTGCAAATGCATGTTACAGTTGGTTCTGCATTGATCCAACTTGTATGCACTTTACAAGCTTAATGCTGATGTGATTCTTATGTCCAGAAGCTTTGGCATGAATGATAAAGTATACAGCGTTCACCTACTTCTGACAGACAGTAAAGCCTTAAGTAGTTTGTTCACGAGGGAATTTTCATACACTCTTGTGTTTGCATCAGACTTCAATATTGTTTTCATGCTTGACTACCCTTTTAGCTACAGTGTGAGAGTGATTGTCTCTACTAAATCTCCACAAATCTGTTTCTCACAGCAAACCAAATCTCATCAGTTTGTTGCAGTTTATTTTTTAAGACCGCTGTGAACATTTCATCAGCTATTATCTTCTCTGCTATTGTATGCAGGGCTGGATGGGAAAGATTGCTGCCCATGTCAGCTGCCCATGTCATCTGACATTTTTTTATGAGATGCTGGCTTTTCACTTTCTCTACACATTTTATTATTACTTTTGTGAGCTTTGCCATATAAGGTGTGTGGCTTACAATTCTGCAATGCCTTTTTTAGAGAATTGATTTCATGAATTACAAGTGCTGTTCACAGGTTTTAACACAAATCTTTTGGAGGTCAGGGACTTGATGTGTGGAACTGCAATTGGGGAGTGCTGCAATACTGGTCTAGTACCACTATCCAGTTGAAACCTTTAAACACTCACCCCCAGTCAAGAGATCTGGGTTAAATCCATCAATACTTTGCTCACCATGCCACCCCAGTTTGGATCCAGCCATATGCAAATCAGTCTTGACCCTGCTCCCCATGGAACAGTCCAGCCCGAACTGCCAGGCCAGGTCCTCTCTGCACTGGAACCAAGCATCATAGTTTCGGAGTATCACCCCAAATCAGCCAGGCTACCTTGAATCCAGTAACACATTGAGCATGGGGCAGAAGAGGAGTAACATCTCCTCCCACCTAAAAGCCCTACACTGGGTCCCCAAAGGCTGCCAATTGCTCATCCAAGCCTACAAGACCCTCCCACAACAAGGGTCCAGTGTACTTTAACTGCAGGGTAAACTTCCACCAACCTACTTGCATCCTTCGCTTCTCTTTCCTCTTCCTGGTCCACTCCCCCTGCTTTCACAAGGGCAGAAGCAGCGGTGGCGCTTTCCCATGCCTGGCAGCCAAGCCCTGAAATAGCTTACCCCTCCACCTCTGCACTTCACCCAGCCTGCAAGAGTTCAAGAAAGACCTGAAGACCTGTCTCTTGGACTAACTCAGCCCACCAGCAGCATAACCACACCCGCTGCCCCCAGCGCCTGAATACAATCAGGGGTGATTAGCAGCACTTTATAAATCCTACTTGATTGATTGAAATAATGACATCCGAATTTATGGAAATTAAAATATTAACATTCAACTGCTTGGCTTACTGATCTCGGTCTCTGTTTGCTGCGAGTTCATATTTTACTTCTTGATAAAAATTGAGCCTCCACGTAAACTCGTTGCAGGGTCTGGTATGCCTCATAGCCTGGTTAGGATTGCACACAACCCCTAGAGTACACAGTCTATATCTTGTCGCTATTGCTTTACCAAGTGAAAATGGAGGTAGGCAAAAGGCTTTCCAATTACATTCTCGTTCGACTTCTTCAAACTGTAGAAAATTAAGATAAGAACTGTGTCATTTTCCTAGCCCGCAAGTTGAGGTTTGTCAGAGCGGGGCATGGGTATGACACTTTTTTAAGACTGTGGTTCCTTGAACCTGGCATGAAGGTCTCCCTCCTTCCCCGATGCTTGGGTTGGAGCAAGGGCGGGATGGGTACATTTTCGAAAATATCAAAAGTACGTGATCTCTCTTTTTTTTTTTTAAAGACTAGCTTCTGATCCAACTTGCCTGTATCAGGGTGCTAAACCGGATCTGAAGGATGGAGAACATGGGTTAAGAGTATCGTAGACAATACAAAAGTATATTTATGTCAAATTTTCATTTACTTCAAAGACTCAGACTCTACATCACATTTGGTGTCTGGAAATGGCCTTTATATAAGAAGGGGAGATTGAGGCCCCCAAAATGGCCAACTGTCAAGCAGCCAGTATAAGGAGAATTTGCTTTCCAAAATATCTGCCAATGACCAGGACTGGAGGCTAACAGCTGCCAGTCTTCCAGCTGGGTGAGGGGAAACCACACAGGGAGTCCAAGACTACCTGTCCCTGGAGCATCAGTGCCTGCCTGCTTGACAAGACCAGTGTGCCCTGTGAGGAAGAGGAGGGTGAAAGGAGTGAGGTCCAGTGGGGTATCCTGACGATTGGATCCATGTAGTGATGTGTGAGGAGATGGCAATGCTGCACCCTTCAGGTTAATGCCCATGTACAGGGAAAAGTCAGTGACCCCTGTATGCCCAGGGAGGGCCGCTGTGAAGCAAACCAGGAACTTTGCTGCACTGATCAGGTCCCGCCCGTTGTGCAGGTTTGTGGTCAGTGACCCCGTATGCTGGGTAGGCCGCCATCAAGATTACTGCTGTGCTTATTGGGTGGAAGCCCATGTGCGTAGTGAAGATGGAAACCACAGATGTCAGGTGGAGACACCGTGAAGATTGCTGCTGTGAAATTCGGGCTGTAGCCTGTGCACAGAGGGAGGATGGTGACCCGGTATGGCAGGGAATGCCCAGGGACAAGGCAAGGAGTGCGGTCTGGCCAAGACCGCCGACGTGAGGTGGAGGCCAACATAGTGACCAGAGTGCGCCCAAGCCCCGACTGAGGACCAGGAGTGTTCCCCACCTGTGGGGAGGTCCCACAGGATCACATTTGAGGAACTGAAGGATAGTGAACCGTTGCCCCCCCACCCTCCCCGGGCTGTATATAAAGTACTCACCTGAGACAATCGCGGCAGCTTCAGTACCCACTTCGAACGCAGACTCCAGTTGTTTAGATCCTGCTGGTGCGTTAAGACTGATTTAACTTTTGGATCAGACATTCCCGGGAAAACCTGCCTGCCAAGTAGTGCTTCAGCACTGGAACACTTTTGGCTTTAATGAAGAGTCGCAGCACGACTTCTGAGACTCTGACTACTAGTGGATCTTAACCTAAATGTTGCGTATAGAGATTGGGGAATAATCATTTACTCTAACAAGATGAGAGTGGGACTCCAGGATGCGCTTGTTAAAACACTAGAGCCCTGACTTTTGGGGACTGTGTGTATTGTTTGTGAATGCCCTATTTTACTTTGTGTTCATATATAAATACTCAACAAGTATTTGACTAGACGATGATTTATTGCTGCTGCTGAATGTATATTTTGAGTTGTGAGCCTGTGTTCAAATCCCGTGTCTACCTCACAATCCAGCCCTGCAGGGAAGCCTTGGACTGCTCAACCCGTGTTACCATTTAGAGTCAAGTGATGAACGGGTACTTGGCCCAGTTGCTCAGGACCCATAGTAGGTTGAGTCTTGGGACATTAGAAGTAAAAGGCATAAACATCGACAGTTGGGCCTACTAACTCCTGGTTGTCCCATGACCCTCTGAACGAGGTTCTGACAGCATTTCTCTCTTGTACAAAGGGCAGATCTGCCCTCAAAGTAACCCCCTTCAATAACAGGGACTACTAGGGCAATCTGTGTTATTTGTAGACCAAACATTTTTTTCATTTAAGTCAATTCTTCTTTCTGTGAGTGCTCTGCAACTCCACCTATATTAATGCTTTACAAAAATCATGACAAAACAAAATATCACGAAGTCAAAATGCCGTCAGCCAATGCCAGAAATAGTAGCTTTGCCAGTGCTGGTTTCCTTCCTGGGCTTAGCCTGGCTAGGGAATTCTGACTCTTGGTAGTATATGCCACAAGGCTTACATATTCGATTCCTTGTTTATCAAACACACAAAAAATGATGGGAGGCCGATTGCAATAAGTCTAACCACTGGCTATTGCACTTCAACCCATTGTTCTTTTGATCACCATGCCACATCAGTTTGGACTTTGCCACATGCAAATCAGACTTGACCCTGTTCCTCATGGGGAAAGTTTAGCCGAACTGCCAATCCAGGTCTTCCCTGAACCAGCAAACAAGCAACCAAGGACCAGTTTTGCCCTAGTAATGGGCTTATCACCCAGGTACAGCTTGGTTCCAGTGACACAGTGAGCAAGGGTCCCACACCTGGGCATACCCATGCCACGTAGGTGATGGGAGGTTGCTTACAATAAGTCTAACTACTGACAATAGCTCGGGTAGCACTCCAACCCATCATTCTTTTGTTCACCATGTCACATCAATTTGCATCCAACCATATTCAAATTATGCTGATGAGCCCATCACTAGGGCGAAAATGGTCCAGGGTTGCTTGTGTTCTGGTTTAGGGAGGACCTGGCTTGGCAGTTTGGACTGCAGTGTTTCAATGAGGTGCAGGGTCCGGACTGATTTCAATATGCCTCTGTCAAACTGGAATGGCATGATGAACAAAATGAACGATGGATTTAGACCCAGATATCTGTAATTGGGGTGAATGTTTGACATCCATTGTTCTTTTTGCATTATACATAGTTGTTGCAGAAAAAATAGGCTAATTTCTCTTGTGTCAGTTTGGTTACATAATCTGCTTTTGCTGGAATGCAGTTTACAGGCAAAGTAGCTAGAAATCCGACCAGTCGCCCAGCGGTACAAGTTATACCACTATATGACTTCACCCCAGAGGTTGATAGAGTTCGGCAGCGGTCTCAACATGCGGCATGCTTTGTGGGGAAGGAGATTTAACTCACATAGTATGGGCACGCCCTAAAATAGAAGGCTATTGGTGCAAAAGTAATCATACATTGTCAGTGGTAACCTGATTTCTCACCCAAGATGATTTTAAACTCTGTATTCACCTGCTTTCCTCACTGAAGCATCCCCCAGAGCGGATCTAGCGCTCAGAGGGAGTGCCTGAGAGAGCCCTCCTCAGCCGTCATCGGCCACGAGGAAGCGAGGGACACGCCCCCTAACCCTCCCAATAAATATGTGCATGCACAGGAAGCGCAGCGGGCGCGACGAATGCGCGCCGAAGGCGCGCATAAGGCAAGCTCGTCTGCACTCGTCCGCGCCGAGTCCGGGCCAAGGGCCAGAACCCCTGTGCCCCGAACAACCGATCACATATTCTATAGTGCGGACCTCCTTCATAGTCTGAGGGCCCCCACGGACAATCACAGTTGTCACAGATACTCCGCTGACAACCTACCCCAACTCTGTCCTGATTGCCACAAACCCCTCAAAACCACTACAACCCCCAAACCGCTTCACAATTTTCGGATGTTCTTGCTGAACTGCCGCTCCCTCCCCAAACATACAGCTGAAATAATGCTGTTAATAGAAGAACACCTACCTGACATTCTGTTTTTAACAGAAACCTGGCTCTCCCCGGAAGCCGATCCAGCCGTAATAGCTGCGCTTCCTGCAGGTTTTCAAATCCTGCGCCAGGACCGATCAAAAGGGAGGGGAGGAGGCCTAGCCATCATACATAAAGAACAGTTCAACTGCCGAGTGGTCTCCGAAACCATTCTAGACTGTGAAAGCCTAACCTTTAACATTGAACTGTCCCCTAATAAGTGCCTTTCAGGCACCCTGATCTACCGACCCCCAGGCCCCCCTAGGCAGTTCCACGTCAGTTTACCCGCAAATGTATCTGAACGTATTAATTCCTCATCCAACTTCATCCTGCTAGGTGATTTTAACTTTCACTTTGAATCGTCCTCTGACCTCACTGCTTCGACTTTAACAGGCGACCTAGCAGCTCTGCTGCTCTCACAACGGGTCATCCTGCCCACTCATGTAAAGGGCCATCTGCTCGACCCAGTTTTTAGCAACTGCATCGACCTCCTAACCAGTCCCCCAGCCCCCTCCCCTGGACGGATCATTTCCTGATCCCCATCAACTGGATTATCCCTAAACCCCCCGTACCTACCCCCACCACAAGACTCAAGAGAGCCTGGTCCCATCTAATGATTGATAAATGGACTAATACACTTATAGAGAGCCGACCCCTGATCGCCGACAACCCCGATCCAGCCAACCAGGCTTACGTTAATTGGATCTCCCAATCTCTCGACATCGCCCTTCCGAAAAAGGAAATCACGCTTAAACGCCTCCATAAAACTGCCCCGTGGTACACGGAGAATCTGAGAGACAAAAAACGGTGCTGTAGGAAATACGAAAGACGATGGCGAACTGACTACTCATCGGAACATAAAATACTCTACCGAGAAGCCATTAGCGACTACAAAAGTCTGATAAAAGAAGCCCAGGCCGCCTACTTCTCGGAGAAAATTGTTCTTGCAAAATCCAAACCGAAGGAAATGTTCAAAATCATAAAACAGCTAACTAAACTCCCGCCCAGCCTACCGATGGACAAACCCACCTCCCATTGCAATAAAGTTGCCGAATTTTTCCATCAGAAAATCAGTTCCATCTACTCGGCCTTCCCCCTGAACAATCCCCCTCCTCCCATTACATCCCCACACCCTACCGACCCAGTCCATAATCTACAGTCACCCACGCTGTCCCATTTCCCTCCACTGGAACTTGCCCTGCTGGAGTCTCTGGCACGCAAAGTCAAATATGGTTCCCCTAATGACCCAGCCCCCCCCAGAGATAATAATGGCGGCCTCACAGACCACCCTACCCATATTAAGGGATGTCCTAAACACCTCCATCTCCACGGGCATAGTTCCTACAGTTTGGAAGCAAGCTATGGTGAAAGCCCGCTGAAGAAGCCCAGCCTAGACCCCACGGATATGAGCAACTACCGCCCAATATCCCTGCTCCCCTGGGCAAGCAAGGTCCTGGAGAAATACATAAATCTCCAACTTACCAACTTTCTAGAAACCCACCTTCTTCTGGACTCCACTCAAACTGGCTTTAGACCCAAACACGGGACCGAGACCGCCCTCCTCATGGTCACCGAGGAGGCTAGGAAAATCTTAGATCAGGGAGGATCAGTGGCAGTGATCCTCCTTGATCTCAGTGCGGCCTTCGATACGGTCAGCCATGTCACCTTGCTGCACCGCATGTCCCAGGTCAGGATCAAGGGTAAAGCGTGGACCTGGTTCCGGTCATTCCTGGAAGGCAGATCTTTCCAGGTGTTCAATGGTGATTCGGTCTCCACCAGCATTCCTCTGAACTGCGGCATCCCCCAAGGATCCTCTCTGAGCCCGGCACTTTTTAACCTGTACATGAGACCACTGGCTGATGTCGTCCGTCCGTTTGGGATCAAGATCATTTCCTACGCGGACGACACGCAGCTAGTGGTCTCCCTGCCACAGGAGACTAATCTACCTGTATAGAGCGGACTCAGAGAGTGTCTGGTGGAGGTAAAGACTTGGATGTCCCAATCATCCTTAAAATTAAATGGGGACAAAACCGAGCTTATGGTCCTCGGCAACTCGGTCCCTAGCTTCCCGGCCACCCTTTGGCCACCCAGCATGGGCCCTCCACCAACCCCCAAAAACAGCATTAAAAGCCTGGGAATATGGATGGACAGATCTCTTTCCTTCGACGTACAAGCTACCAAACTCTCGGCCACCTGCTTCGGCATCATGAAAATGCTTAGGAAAATTCTCCCCTTCCTCCCTATGGAAGCCAAGCAAGCAGCGGTACAAGGCCTGATCCAATCCTGCCTTGACTTTAATAATGTCCTTTACCTCGGCGCCCCAGAATCCACCTTGAGAAGGTTGCAGATTGTGCAGAACTGCGCCGCACGTCTGTTACTTGACATCCCTCGCAGACAGTCAGTTAGGTCCGGGCTAGTCACTCTCCACTGGCTACCGGTGCGCCAAAGAGTTTTGTTCAAAGCCATGTGCATAGCCCACCAATCCTTCTGGAACTCTGGCCCCAGGAGTACACAGGACCTAATCCATCATTACAGGCCCAACAGGAACCTAAGATCTAACCAGTCCTTCCTAGCAGTCATTCCAAGAGTAAGAAGATCCAGATCTGGAGGTAGGTCGTTCTCCCACAATGCTGCGAGGGCTTGGAACGCCCTTCCATTGCACTTAAGATCCAACTCTAATCTTACGACCTTCCGCAAACAATTTAAAACCTTCCTATTTCACCCAGTTTAAACTTCCCACCCTCCCTCTGTGTTTTTCCCCTGGTTGGACCCGGTATTCTTAGCGCTTGGACGCCTCCGGGCAGCAATTCACGCTCTATAAATTCACATCCTATCCTATTCCTATCCTATTCCTATTTACTTAGGGGTTACGGATGAGGGAGAAGGTCCAAGGACAAAGCGGACAAAAGTGGGTATGGGAAAATTGCTAGATATTGGAGATCTCAGGCAGCATCCCAACTACAACAGAGTTAAGGAGAATGGATTGGCATTCAAAAATAGAAGAGCTGGTTTACCAATCAAGGGGATACAGGAAGAAACATACAATAAATATGGAGGCCATAATGTGATTTTTTCATTAACTGAAATATGAATAAAATAGGACACACTTGGGTGGAATTAGGATCTACTAACAATTTTAATACACAACTATTACTGTACTTGAACTGCACATTTGCTACATCTATCAAACCAGAGGTTTATATTAGCTATTCCGGTCTCTTATTGTGTATGTTTCTTCCTGAGAAACCTATAAGTTCAATGAAAAGAGGCAAGTAAGCACAAAGGTAAAGCTGATCTTACTGCATGGTATGGTGACTCATTCCAAGTAAAAGAAATCAATGTTGATATATTTTAGTGATGACTTGGGCAGGAGTATATATTCATTATGCAGAAAAGAGAAAATACTATCTGCCTGTTCCTACTTCACAAATACATTGCTAAGTGATAATAAACTCGTCTTCCACTGCCCTTACTGGTCCTGGTAATTTTTTTCATAAAGCAGTATGTCCCACTTTAAAATATGCATTGACAAAGACAAAAGGTCCACAGTTTTGCTCTTTAAACCTATTAGCTTTACCACAGTACTTTACTGATGCTGCACAGCATCAAGATAATAAGAAAAGAGAAAAGATGGCGCCCTGACGAAAGCGTTTATGCTTGTCGATTTATTCTGCAGGCGCAGGTACGCATAACTAGCATGCGCGACCTACAGAATGACACAGATGTCATATTACTTTTTTTAAATTTAGGGATTCAAGCTGGCAGACTTCACTTGAATAAAAATCAACATGATTTATTTTTATGTGAAAGCACAAAATCAAAATAAAGAACCAAATTAAATGGACCACAGGAGTAAAGAGGCGAAACAATAGCAGTTGGGAGGAGGAGAGGAAATTCAGCACAACAAGATCAAGCATTTACAATGCAACGGTCTCGCCTTTGCAAAAGTTAGAGCTATTGGCATTGTAAATGACAACATTTTTATTTATGTGTTGGTTTTGAAAACAGATAAATAAATGGCATTGTCATTTACAATGTCAATAGCTTAATCTCTCGCACATGTGATACCTATTGCCTTTGCACACACACACACACACCCAGAGACACACACACACACACACACAGCCACACGCACAGAGCCACACACACACCGCCACACATGCACAGAGCCACACACACACACAGCCACACACACAGAGCCACACACAGCCACACACACACACACAGAGCCACACGCACACACACACACAGAGCCACACACAAACACAGAGCCACATGCACACACACACAGCCACACGCACACATACAGAGCCACACGCACACACACAGAGCCACAGACGCACACACACACACACACACACACACAGAGCCACACACATCCACAGAGCAATACACACACACACACAGAGCCACACACACACACAGAGCCACACACACACACAGAGCCACACACACACACAGAGCCACACGCAGAGCCACACACACACACACACACAGCCACACACACACACAGAGCCACACACACACAGAGCCACACACACACAGAGCCAAACACAGAGCCACACACAGAGCCACACACACACACACACACAGAGCCACACACACACACACAGAGCCACACACACACACACAGAGCCATACACACACAGAGCCACAGAGCCACACACACAGAGCCACACACACAGAGGCACAAACACAGAGCCACACAAACAGACACAGAGCCACACACACAGAGCCACACACAGAGCCACACACAGAGCCACACACACACAGAGCCACACACACACAGAGCCACACACACACAGAGCCACACACAGAGCCACACACATATATACACAGAGCCACAGAGCATAATTCCAAGAGCCAGCAAAGGCTCAAAGCATAGGAATCAGGTTACACTGTATTCCCTTTTCATGGCTGCTGCCCCCTCCCTCGGGTCAAGCTTCCAGTTACAACAGACATGGGTTCATAACCTTAACAACGTACCGGTGCCCCAGGTTTCACTCTGCCTTTTAACTCACACCTAACAGGCTCGCTCGAGCTGTTATGATATGTTAGTATGAATTTGTAGAGCGCACGTTCACCCCAGGGTTTCTTGCTGCTGTGTGCCCCTGGGGAACCCTTCCTGGCTTTTCCTGTGAGATGGTCCCTATTGGGCATCCCCAAGGTGAAGCCAGGCATCCCCGGCAGCGAGGGGGCCGTTGTGGAGATTAAGCAAGGTATTGCCCAGAGTTGCAGCGTGGGACCCATGGTTAGAGAGGCACCGAGGCGAGATTTATCGAGCCCGCTGACATTGGTTCCATACCCTGCCGCGTTGGGGATTGAACCCTTTTCCCGGGCCGACCTCTGCTTCTTGGTCTGCCGCCTCTAACCGGCGAGCCACACTTCTCCTCTCGAGCTGCAAAACAATTCCAGATTCGCGCCCGAGAAATACTGATTGCAAAATCCACTAACTCGCACTAGTACAGCAGGGCTATCCCTCAGGTTGTGGACAGCAGAGCTGTCTCCCAGTCGTCATCCCTCTTTCAGGCTGACACCGTATGCAGCAAGGCCCTTTCCCATGTATGCACACCTCTTCAGACACGCCGGGCTATGCACATGCCTTTCTGCATGTTTTTGTAGCGCTGTATGCCAGGCGCACTTCTAAGCACCTGGTGGGTGTCCAAATAACCGACATGTTAAAGGCCATACAAGCCTTTGAGGTTGAAGCTTGACATACTTCCTTCCCTTGCAAGACTGACCCAGTTCTCATGATGTTATATCTGTAAAACGAAACCGAAAGTAAGCATTCACAGAACAAATGCGGTTACTTCTGCGGAGGTTACAGCACCTCAGAGAAATGAAGGCACCAAGGGGTTTTTGTTCCCATATTACACGCCATCTCTTCTTCGGTTAATTCTGTGATTCCACAGCGCCACTTGGTCCTCTGAATCCTGTGGAAAACACCATCATCTGATCTGCTGCCAGGTCTGGGTGCCTCTCTGTTACCTCTTCCATCCCACCACATTTCCGACGACCGCTGGGGGGCTGGAGTGTGTTCACTTTCTGAAAAGGCAAGTAATCCCTTCCATGCGCGTGCAGGGCAATCTCTGTATCGCTTCCTACATCACTATTTTATAATACTAAACACATAAGTGCGCTGTTATCTCAGTGTAGAATGACATATACCAAGTACTGGAAAAAACGCTTACTGAAACGCACAGCTTGGACCTTGCTGTGTGATACATTGAAGAAACTAAGGAGATTCCGTGAATGGCTAGAAAGATGAAGAATCGAGAGCGAGCAACCCGTATAAACTGCAGATCGTGTAGAAAAACAGCAGCCTAGATCCTGAGTGTGAAAAATACCTTGTAGATGAACGAGCTCTGAAACTAAATGAAGAAGACACAATGGTAGTGCTATCAGCAAAATACGGTGACCTTGATAACTCTAATCATGATGCTTTTAAACTACGCTGCGAGGAACCTGAAACCACTCACCAGGAACGAAAAAAGTTGAATAACCTATGCCATTCGCCACAATATTAGATTGCAGAGCCAGGCTGCAAGAATCCGCATGGTTCGGACTGTGGAAATAGATCAATCAAAAGAAGAAAAAACGCGATGAGTACTATCGGTAACACGGTTAACCAATCTTAGCGTGCTGTTATAGAAGAGAACAGTGAGAATACTGAAGCCACTCACCCGAGACGAAGCAGCAAACGTCCTATATGCTCTACCACGGTTTTAAGTTGTATCACCAAACAGCGAAAAGCAGAGTGACTTTAAATAACGAGATTCCCGCGATGCTGGAGGACCATGTGACGTGGTTAAGATAGGCAGTAAGTTTTAATTATCTTCTATGGCGACCATCTTAGTGTGGTGCTAAACAAACCCGAGCTACCGTAATAGATTGAATAAAGTGAAAAAACGAGATGCCGTGTTGATGGAATGACAGTGTTCAAACAGACATTTCAAACATGAACGCATGAGTAATGACTATTTAGTACGTTACGGCGTTCTTTTTGCGACAACCATCATACCGTGGTGCTCAACAATTATGATCGACCACGATATATTAAATCAAAAACAGAATACCTGATTAGTAGAAAAAACTGTGTTTTCGCGGTGACTAAAGGATCTGAACAAGGTGTGCTAACTATCTACAGCTATGGAGAAGTACGTCGGCCATCTTGGGGATGGTAATATGTAACAAGACATTGTCTCAGCCTGCATATGCAGGAAGCACACTGTGCACTCTTTGAGGAGCGTTAATGGCGTGCCTGCCATTCTCAAAGCAAAACATGCACAAGAGCTACATCGGGACAGGAGATGTACACACGCACGCCGTGCGTGTGCACATCGCCTGTCCGGGTGCGTGGCAAAAGCTGTTCACAGTTTGAAGCGCGTTCACAGACCAGAATCTCTGCTCGTGCACTGGTCTGTATCACTTGGAAGGAAACACAATGACAATAAGTCTCGCTGGCGGCAGCGCTTCGCGCTGCAACACCAGGCGAGACCTAAAAAGAGCAACACTGAGGTGGAGGAGAAGCACATGAGGGAGAACAACAAGGAGCAAGGGAGTACGGGAAGAAGTACGAAAGAGAGAATGAGCAGCATTTGAAGGAGAGAACAACTCTGGGATGTGAGAACTGCACGAGGGAGACAGTAGCAAAGAGCACAAGGGCAGGGGAGTTTGGGGAGGGGAGAAGTGCATGAGAGAGCACAAGCAGTATGTGAAGGAGAGAGAAACAAGAGGTGTGGTGAGCTGGTATTTGTTGGGGTAGAAGCACACGAGGGAGAGTGCTTAAACAAAAAAAACAATGTGCTATGCTCTAGGGGAGGGACAAACACAAGAAGAGGCAAGTCATCGAATAAGAAGCAAGCAAATGCTAGTGACATTAAGGCAACCAAAGGTAAGCAATTGGTGGACTGAAAGCCTGCTGTAAGTTTCCAATAGGTCTTTCACAAACAAACAACTTGGCTGTCTGGTAGGCGACGTAAAAAGACTTGACGGAAGACATTTATGATTAAAAAAAATAATATATATATAGGTGCTATACAATACCTCAGGTTTTAGATCTCTGTGCACCACTCCAACATCATGCATGTGACTAACAGCTGAAACAAGCTTGCGCATAATGCAACTGGCTTCTGTTTCACTAAAGTGTTTTTTTTTCTTAATGCGTTCGAGTAGCTCCCCTCCTTTTAGCAGTTCCATTACTAAAAATGTGTGTAGCTGGAAAGAGAAAGACAATTAAAATTAACACAGCACTAATCACACATTTCAGTTTTTTTAATGCAAGCTTCATATGTACACACACACACATATATATATACAAGCACACATATATATTTATGATAATGATTTCCTAAAATGTGAGAATTTTAGTTCACTGCAAAATATTGGGAGCAATGTATTGTAACACTATTTATGCAATCAAAGATACATCGGTGGTTATAATTTGAGAGACAGCAATGACATTTTAAAACCATAACTGTAGCAGCATTCTGAGAGTTGTTCTTCCCGTTCTTTTCAGGACCCTGACAGTAAAGGAACAGAAAGAAGGGTTTGGAATGAGTACCGAAGAATAGAAGACTATAGCAAGCAGATAGGTGAATCAAGATGAGAGACTGAGGCCAGTGTAAAGAGCGAACAGATGGGTCCGGATCCTACAACTAAATCCAAAAAGCATTTCAGTCAGTCAGTCAAAGCATTTTATTTAGATTATTAAAAATCATAAAAAGACAATCATGAACATATATACATAAATACAAATATACAAATATATACACATAATTAAATACAGTGTAAGTAGGATGTACATAGATCACAATACAATAGGTCTCGTATTTGCGAGCGTTTAGTCTATTGACATTGTAAATAACAATGCCTATTATTTATGAGCTTTGAAAACCTGCAAGCGGAGCGCAAAGACACACTTTGTTCTTATAGTTGTTGCTTACAAGAAGCTAAGCTGGCAGTAATTGCACCTGTTTTACTGCCAGCCTTGCTTCTGGTATACAATTTGAGGGGGATATACTGTGCACAATTAAAGCAGCCTTCTGCCCACATTTATCAGAAAAGTGGACATAATTCTAGGAGAGATGACCGGTCACCAGTCTTTATTAAGAAGCACCCCAAGGAGAGGAGGTGATACAAGTAGCCTTTTTCTCTATAGTACCTGAGGATTTCAGGGAAATTTATGCAAACGAGTGGGCTGCCAAAAAAGTTCCAGCCTTATACAGAAACCAAGCAGGCTGAGATAAACACTCTATTCCACATGTTATTCCCTTGTGCACTGAGCAACAAGCACAAGCTCAATATCCAAAGAAGCCAGAGGCAAAGCACGATATAAAAGCATACTTTAAAATAAAATGTTTAATTGAGATGAAAAAAGGTAAATGCAAACCAATAACCTTCATGGCACATACACAGATACGTTTCTGGATCTGAACATAATCTCTACAATCATGACCTGGATATAGTTCTATCCTGCAGTCACACATTGCAGGTCCTACTTCACCTCCCCAAGCCAGCATGTATCTCATGTCTTACTCCTCCCACTCATCCTATCTTTGCTTCTCTGTGTGATGTGAACTTAGCATCCTGGACCCTTGTCAGTATTCGCCATCAAAACCATTATTTTATTAATTTTCTGTGGCAGCTTCTTGCTTTATATACAGATTTTTCTGTAGGCATACACCAGTCTAAATTGTGGGCCCATATCTGCACTGTATAAAAGCAATACTAAATTAACTACAATATCAGAGCATTATAGTGCCTTGCCTTTCATCAATATACTCTCCTCTTTCAAAACCAGACAGATCCTATAGAATTGTTTTAGATTATAGAAATCTAAAAACACACACGAACATATGCAGTTCAAAACGCCCACAGCACAGGTTTAATGACAAATTTAATATGGAAAAAATGTAAAACAATCCTCAAAATTTCCAATTGGTTTTTCAGTAAAAATATAGCGAGTATCTAACTGCCCCTAGCTTTGATGGAGTTCAGTATTTCTTCAAAAGATTTTCCACTGGGTATAAGCATAGCCTTGGCTCATTCTCTTTTGAATTTCTTATTTTTTTGTTTTTTCAAGGTTTCATAAAACGATACAGCAAACTTTGCATTAAGGCACAGAACGTGCACCAAACAATGAATACTAAACAAGAAAGGAGGCAATCATGCACTCACGCACTCACTCCCACGCCTTCAAGCACATGGGGTAAATGCATGAAATTTCCATATACAGAAAAAAATCACAATAGTAAGTGTAATGACTCCCCTACACTAAACACAGTGGAACAATTAATTCAAGGGATCTTCAATTCCTGTTAAAAAATGGATTTCATAGTGTTTCATCCACCCTACCCATACCATATGCAATATGCGCAGGCCCTCAGGTCTACCCGTCTACTGACTTCACTGAAGATGGAGTCCCTGTAGTTTTGCTATAATTGTTTGTTGCGGGCCCACAGTTGGAGGGGGATAGGAGGACGCCAAGGAGCGGTGTGTCCTCTCCACCACTAACAAGAGGACAGGGATGCCTCGTAGATTTTTTCCCTGATCCAGCTCTCCAAGAACAACTCTGAGGCAGTGTCTTCGAACCCTAAGGGAACCCTATAAAGCACAAGTTACACCTCCGGGATCGACCCCAGGCATCCTCTACGTGCGCCTCTGGTCCCTGTGTCTGTGTTTTGAGGGTTGCCATTGTGGCCTCAAGGGATGACAGTTCTTCTTACATCTGAACAGCTTGCTGTTCCGTCGCCTTGGATCTGTCTGCAACCTTGCAGAAGTCCCCTCTAAGGAGGTACAAGTACAGAGCGATAAAGTCTATCTTGCCCTGGACATTGGCACTGGAGGCTTTAATCGCCCCCTCTATTTTTGGCTTCCCCCCAGGCAGGCCAGTGGCAGTATACTGGTCCATCTTGGTTTGTTGGGGTCCACAGGGAGATCTGTCTCTTCCACAGATAGGGCCCTACGGGAAAGTGATGGACCAAGAACCCATTAGTCAACTCCCCCGTCTAGCACCCTGGGCCTGGGGCAGTTCAGTTCATACCTACATTGTGTGCCTTGGCCCAGGGCAAGGGCCACTGAAGCACAGTCTCGGGGTCAGACCACCTCACTGCTGACTCACTGAACCAAATCAAAGTGGCGTCACCTCCGTGGAAACTTGCCTGCAGGGGCTCTCCAAATAGAGTGGTCCTGTATCTGCTAGTCTGACACCATTACCATACGCCAGGAGACTCTGTACAATACACCCGGTCGCCCATCTTGCTGGACAAACCCCCCGTGACTCATTCTCAGCATGTATTATGGTGATCTTACAGCCAGATCCCAATGTGACATCATACACTGATGACATTTACCGCACAGGTGAAGACTTAAATGCTCAGATGGACCAATAGCAACAATCCAAAAAAATCACAAAATAAACTTTAAAAAGTCAAAAATTGCCTACCTGACTGTGGCTTTTCTTGGGTAGGAATTATCCACCAAGGGCAAGGGAGTGACAGTGTATTTCCTTCAGAAATGTGCTACCTTACTGTCTCCCGAAATAATGAAGAAGTTAAAATCCCTGTTAGGATTTCCTAACTTTGGGCAGACTTACTTACCACACTATGCTGAGCGATTGAAGCACTTGTAGAACTAAATTTCTCCCATCTTTTTTTCAAAACAATGTACAAACATACTAATATCCTGTGTGCAGTGCAAGCAGTCATGCTAGAGACAAAATATTTACTGACTAGGGATAACAAGACAAATCTACTATTAATCACTGAACCAAACAACTCAGGTTACAGATATGTAATCTACTATGAGGGACAGAAGATTCCTATAGCATACAAATCACACTTGTATTGCCCAGCCGCAGCACATTTTGCTTCCATAGAGTAAATTTTTGCAGCTGTGCATGCAGCCAATTTGAAAAAGCACAAGTTGGCGCAGGAAAAATTAATGATTGTGGTTTTGCCAATTTCCTACACTAGATGCAGCCACTTAGGCAAGTATTTCCAATGCTCGTGCTCTACACCTGAGATGGGTGAACTGGGCGTCTTTGTTAAGCGCAGCTAATGTAAAGTTTAAGTATGATCTGACTCCTCACACACGCATTTTTCCAATAAGAGCAGAATGTACCTCAGACTCCACAAGCCTTAGCCCTTGAGTCATATCAGAGCATGAATATGTGGTTGGGACTAAACAAAAGTACTCCATAGCCTGTGCAGCAGTGCAGTGTAGTCAAAAGTTGTCAATTCCACCCACAGCACACCCACTCCAGAATTCTAGGCGAAAGCATGGCAACACATGCAGAAACTCATGCCGTAGTACTTGCATTACAGAGGGCTGATATGTCAGTTCCCACACTTACTATGTCAGATTCATCCTTCTGTGTGCAAGGATGCAATCTAGATTTGAAACACTGGCGCCTGAACAGATTCAAAGATTCAAAAGGGAAACTGATTAAGAATAAACAGCTATGTGGAAAGGTAACAGTCTTACAGGATAAGCTTCCACTGGTCTATGTATCCACTTAGTTTGGCCCATCAGTGTGACATGCCAAAGGAACTGTGCAGCCAACCTAGCCATGAAGGCTGCAGGGCAGACTAGTATATTAGCAGTCATAACCAAATCCTAGACGAAGACTGACACAGATATACTGGCAGCGATACAAGCAACAGTAAAGAGTGAAATATCTCCAGCCGGCTTTCCTCTCAAATGTAAATGTAAATGTAGGATACTTGTAAAGCGCACAGCTGCCCATCACTGGGGTGTACCGGCGCTGTATAACGCTGTGGAACCCTTCCTGGCTCTCCCTGTGAGATGCCCTCCTGGGCACCCCCAAGGGGAAGCCAGGTATCCCAGGGTTGTAGGGGCCGTTGTGGAGATTAAGCAAACTATTGCCCAGAGTTGCAGCATGGGATCCCATGATTAGAGTAGGTGCTGAGGCGAGAATTATCGAGTCCGCAGACAAATGAGCCCAAGACCCTGCTGCGTCGGTAATTAAACCCTGGTCTCAGGCCAGACCTCTGCATCAGGGTCTGCCGCTCTAACCATTGAGCCACACTCCTCCACAAATACTCCTATACCCTCAATTCGGATAACATTCCTGAGGTTTCCATGCCCGAAGAGGGAAATTGGATATTCCCCAATAAACTGGCTATAGAAGACTTAATTAAATCCTCTCATTAGGGGTTAGCTTCTGCTCATGCTGGGATAAATGCAGCTACAGCAATGCTACTGATGGCCATGGTTACTTAAACAAGCCAGATATTGTGTTTGACAGTGTTATGTTTATAAAAAGATTAAAGCTTCTAGTGTTAGAAGACCAGAGCACAACCCACCCCTCACAGTCTGCAATCTACCATTTAGAATTTTATATTTGGACCACGTTGGGCCAATAAACAGATATTAGTATATACTGGCGGCAATAGATTCATGTTCTCAATTCCTGTGGGTGTGGCCTGTGGAAATGCAGATGCTTGAACAGTTGGAAAGGACTTGCAGGGTTTTATAGCTATGGAAGCAGTTCATACATTTCATTCAGACAATGCTTCTGCGTTCGCTTCAAAAGCTTACAGGAATGCTATGTCAGGTCTGAGTGTGTGTGCCATTTAGCAAACCGTTTCGATCAGAGAGTAACAGGTTAATAGAGCAAGCTAACGGCACACTTTAACACTACAAACTGCTATGTTGCTTAGTTCAGGTTTTAGTTGGTATCGTCACCTGTATGGCCTTCAGATTGCATTAACTAACTTGCTCATAAGTGTACTGGGTTGCTGCACTACATATGAAGTACACTTTGGAGTACCTACACATGTATCTGACCTAAGTAACACTGGGAAGGAGGTGGATGAAAACATAATTGATCTGGGCCAACGTTTATATAACTTGCAGAATGTCCAAGAGGTCAGAGACAAGTTCTCTAATTTGGAGCATTCTGATCCCCCCCACTGGCGAAGCAAAGGTATCACCAGCTGCTAATGGGTGGGTTCCCCAAGCAGATCTAGTATGAGAAACAATCCACAGTAAGCAAGATTTTAGACCACCCTTTCCAGTTCTTCGGTTAAAAGTCACACAAACTGTAATCCTGCCTACACTGTCTGTTTCAAGGAAACACAGACCAGCACTGTGTGGCGGATCCTGTACAGCATACCCTCCTGAACATTAAGAAGGGTTTAGAGTAGGGTCTTGCAGTCTCTCTCAAAACTGAATACATAATCTTGAAGAGTACAGTAATATCACTAGCTTGGGTTTCAGCCGGAAATATTTGAGCCTACTATGTCACCAGCTTTATACCAAACAACAGATTTGAGGGGAAAATCTGATGCTGCAATTTCTGCAGTTGCAATTGCTAAAATCAGCGCTGTAGTTTACTATGCAACACTGCATGAATCGACATGAATTGAGATGATGCTTTCTTGAGCAACAACATTTTAAGAGAAGGAATCTGAGATCTGTTTACCACAGATGACTTCCATCACACTCCCTAGTCACTCTACCCCATTGATTTCTTTTGTTCATCATTGGTTTTGTGACAGGTACTTAATTACTCCCTTGTCCTATATTTGGATTGCTACAGAAATGTTTATTTTAATCATGTGGCTTATGACGCTGTCGCTTTGCTATTATTGAATGGACATTACATCCTAGAAAGAACAATACCACAACCTATGGTTTAAGAACTGCAACTGCATCTTTCGTCCCACAGAGCTCGACAAGATCTCTACGTTACAAACATTATAGCTTGTCCTGTGCTTGTGTGCAGTATTTAGTTAAGGGTTCCTTAGCAGGTTTTAGAACCGACTGAGACATTGCAATTGCAATATGTTTGAAAGTTTCAATGACAATTGTGATTAATCCTGGTTCTATTTCATATGAGTGAGACAAAAACTGTACAACACAAGATGTCTGATTTACAGGCATATACAAGACTTAATAATTAAGCTCTTTATTTGAATGCATTTAATTACAAATACATGAATGATTTTCATTACTATGAATTCCCTGGAAGGTGTATTGGTACTATGTTTATCTCCTGTGTGATTGCCCATTTCCATAGCTCCTGCACTAGAGTTGAATGTGCTACTGAGTGTGTGCCTCCTTGTTTGTTTGTTTATGTATGTATGTAGAACATGGTGGTTGTGTTGATGTGCAATGGGCCACACGGAATGATTAGACAGCAACAATCACATTGTTGCTAAGAGTCAATAAACTTTTGCAAACATAGTGGTAACAATTGCCCACTGGGGCCTTATAGCACGTCTATGTAAACCAAAATGATCCGTATCAATGAACATTTTACTGAATGACGGAATTCAGTAAATGAACGTGTTGATGGAAACGTGTGATATTAGAACATGAATATTGCTTAATGCATTTAATTGAGCAAATGTGGATTACAAGTACAATGAACTATGGGAAATGTAGTCCTGCAAACACGCTATCAAGCGTCTTTCTCCCGCTAATGGTTAAAATAACCCGAATCACTAAACAAATGTAAAGTGTTATTTATGTTATATGAATCATGTATTGTAGTGAAAAATGTAAATTGAGACATGAGGCAATGTCTGATGAGAGAGTATGTTTTCACTGTTGAAAAGTCACATGAATAGGTCACATGACTAAGTTTCCGTTTTTGTATATATCTTTATTTGTAAGAACACAACCTGTCACTCGTGAGCAAGCGGCGAAGGCTGCGAAACGCGTTGGGTGTTGTTGCCGAATAAAATCACTTAACAAGCAAAATTGGGCCTTGACTTTCTGTCGTGTGAAGGAAAGAGACAGTGTGTTCTTGGATCTAAAGGGGTAGGACAAAACCCCGTCGAGGCCCGCCATTGTCAAAGAGGCGCAGGCAGAACTTCGTCACCATTGTGGAATATATATATATATATATATATATATATATATGAACAGTTTCGAGCAACTTGTGCTCTTGGTCACACACCGCGCACCTGGTCAGCAACAAATTTATACACATTTTTTTAACGTGATGCTCCACCTCTTCTGTGAGTCACATGGTTTATACACATGGTGTATAAACATAAAAAACACACTCTTGTAGTTTTTATCTACGTGCACACCACTAAACAAATATAAAAATAGTGAGTAGGGCACTCAAACAAAATAGCTGCATGAATGCAAAAACTTTGATATACAACATAATGTACATAAATAATATGAAGTCCTGGATCTGATAAATGGAGAAAACAAATTGATCTGATTTGGGTTCAATGAAGTATTTACATGTAAAAAAAAAATATATATATACTATCTATATATATTATTTTGTACAAATATCAAAAATATGTATATATATACACATCATCTGTCTATTTACAATCCTATATGCATATTTACAAATGAAAACTCCATAGATCACTGCATTGACAATCAGGACCTTTCCTAGAATCAATGATCCAATAAAATATGATTTAGTCATGACTAGGGTAATGTACATTGCAAGTGCCTTTACTCATAAACCACTACCTATAGTGATTCCTACCAAAAGGAATTATTTATAGTGAAAAACAAAAGAAGAAAAAGAATCCTAGTTGATTATAATGACTCAGCAATCAACATTATTTACAATAAAGTTTGTACAGGGAGATGATTATTTACAGGGAGCTTTACACATCAAGATCTATATGATTAAAGAATCTTGAATGAAATTCTGATGGGTGCACATCAGCGCAGTAAGGATTTTCTTAACAAGTGCCCGTTCAGTGTTCAGCAGGACCTTGAAAAGAAATTATGAAAGACCACATGTGAATACCCTCAAGTTTCTGAGGAGAGAATATGTGAACAGATAAACAGGTACAAGATGGTAAAATGCAAACTCACAACAAATGATGTAAATCCTTAGTGGTGTTTAACCCGTTCGGGTATTTGCTGTCTAGTAGTATTATATACTCGGTTTCTTTTTTCCTCAGCAATCTTTCTCTGTCACCACCTCTTGCGAGGGGCGCTACCACATCAATGACATAGTATGATAGATTTGACAAGTCATTGTTATGTGTGGACTTGAAGTGGCGTGCCACCGGGTAAGTACTGTCACTGTTAACTATTGCTCGTAAGTGCTGCAAGATCCTGACGTGCACCTGCAGCTTGGCACTGCCCACATAACGAAGGCCACATGTGCACGTCAGGACATATATTGCGAACTCACTATGACAGTTGTAATAACCCTGGATAGCTTTCCTGATGGGACTGAACGGTGTAAGATAATGCGAGGTGTTAACACCGAATTTGCACACCCTACAAGAGGAACATTTGAAGAAACCTTTCTGTTTGAGCCAGGCACTGCCACTGCCCAGCTCAGGGCTATTCTTAACTAGACAGTTATGCATACTGGGAGCCCTTTTGTAGGTTATAGTCGGGGCACTGGGGAGCATATCACTCAAAAGACTGTCAGTCTGGAGGATAGGCCAGTGCTTCCTAACAATGGACCTTATTTGTCTCTCCTGTTTGCTGAATGTTAGAATTAGGCGAGGGGCAGAGTTGTCTGACTCTAAGTCTTCACTTTCAGATGTAAAAAGTGCTTCCCTAGGTTTATCTCGGCAACGTCTAAGGGCACTATTCAGAGTATTTTCTTTGTAGCCTCTCGCTCTAAGTCTGTTGATGGTGTTTTGAGCCTCCTGCTCAAATATTTCTGGAGTGCTGCTAATTCTTTTTACACGCAGCAACTTGCCGTATGGAATATTGGCAATTACGTGCTGTGGGTGTTTGCTGCTGGCGTGCAGTATACTATTACCAGCCGTAAGTTTACGATATAATGATGTGATAATAGTATTGCTGTCAATGGTTACATGGACGTCAAGGAAGTCTGCTTGTACCTTGCTAATGTTGGCCGTAAAGAAAAGATTGTCATTATTTTCATTAAGCGCACCAACAAAGGAGCGAGCACTCTCCTCATCCCCCTCCCAAATGCAGAACACGTCATCAATAAACCGTTTCCAGTATTTGACATTTTGAAATCCAGGTGTTGCGATGAGACAGCGCTCCTCCCACCAGCCCACGTGTAAATATATATATATTTATTTATTTATTTATCTATCTATCTTTTAAATATTTTATACAGGCAGAAAAACAATCTATCCAAAGAACAAGTTAGATCCAAAATTCAGTAAAACCTGTTAAATAAATTCCAATTAATATATAGTAAGTCATTATCCAGGGGAAGGTTTGTGATAATGTTAGCCTCCGTGTCTTTAACCCTTTCACTGCGGCATCTATTCCACCGGAGTGCTAAGGGGCGGGGGCGGGGACGCGCGGCGCTCCCGCACTGGTGACGGAACTGCTCCGTCACGCCCCTCGGGTGTGCTGTGCTCGTGACGGAACGGTTCCGTCACGGCCCCGCCCGCTCAATAGAACGCGACGCGCAGGCGCAGACTCAGAGCCGTGCAGGTGCGGCGAGCAGGCCGTGACGGAACCGTTCCGTCACCAGCACAGCCCACCCGAGGGGCGTGATAGAACGGTTCCGTCACAAGCGTGGGAGGGGTTAATGAAATCCACATTCTCTGGTCATAATATTAGGAGAATTGCAATTTCATTACAAGACCGGAGGCTACCATTATGCATGTTGGTAGTCATGTAACACTACGTCAGACATGTGTTTGATAGGTTTACATTAGTGTTTAGCAAAGGTGCTGGATTTGGACCAATCGGCTGCTTTAAGGATGTCATCCAGCTTACCACCTTTCCAAAAGGATTCGTTAGCCATAGCGCCCCTTATTGAGTGCGCTTGAAATCTTTTAAGGTCTACACCCGCTAATTGCATTGCCAGTTTAACCCTTCCTGGAATAGACGCTGAAGTGATGGATTTAAAGGGTTTAACAAAGGAAGTAAGTAATTGGTTGACACCAGCAGTGTGATGTTCACTCATTCTTGCATCATAAACTTTCATGCAATCTGCCTCACATAGCTTTTTGCATGCATCAAATCTTGGGTAGAAGATCATATCTGACATAGTCTTAGTCCTTTTAATAATTTCAAACTTGACGCCAAAAGCATTGTACATTCTATTAGTTATTTCCAGGGCCCTAACGTCTGATACTCTACGGCAAGAGATTAGGCATAGGAGAGATGCTAGCTTAATGGAGAATATTTCTTATCGAGGTACGGGCCAGCCAGAGAAAAGATCAAGTAATAACTTGACATTCTAGATTGTCTCATATTTAGGCCTAGGTGGTCTCTTAAGTCTAATGCTTTTCACAATTCTGCATATTATGGTGTTTTTACCTATAGTTTTGCCATTTATTAGAGCGTGAGCTGCTGAAATTGCTGATCTTTAGCAATTAATTGATCTGTAGGTAAGCCCCTTTCAATTTGTTCAACCTGGAAGTTGGCTACATGCACGATAGGAGCCTCCACGGAATCCATGTTTCTTTCCAGGCACCAACGTACCCAGGTTCTCCAGATGCCATTGAAGCTATAGTGTGTTCCAGGGGCCCAAGACTCTTGGAGGAGTATTGTAGCCTGTCTCGAAAGGTTAGTGATCTCGTAAGATTTCGTGACACTTTCCAGGCAACCGTCTAGGTCTTTTAAAAGGACTTGAGAGGCTGGAAGTAGAAAGGGAATTTCGCAGGCTAATTCCAAAGCGGTCGGGGACCATGGTTGGGACGGCCAGAAGGGTGTTACTAGAATTATAGAACATTGCTCTTGTCTCAATTTCTGGAGTACTCACTGAATCATCGCAGAGGGGGGAAAGGCGTATCCTTGAATCGATTCCCATGATTGGAGAAAGGCATTGACTGCCAGAGCACATGGGTCTGGCACCCAGCTGAAGTCATTCTGCAGCTGGAAGGTCAATTTACTTGTGAAGAGGTCTACCTCTAGAGGGCCCCAGAAACGGTCTAGAGTTCTGAATACATTTACATTGAGTCTCCAATCACTGTAGTCTACAAGGAACCTCGAGTTCCAATCCGCAAAATCATTGTTTTTTCCTGGAAAGTAGTCTGCTTTTAGAGATATTTTGTGTTCTATGCAGAACATCCATAGTTTTTTGGCTAGACTGAATAGGTCTGATGATTTTGTGCCCCCTATGCGATTTATGTATGCCACAGCTGACATGTTGTCCATTTTTTGAATGATTTATCTGCCCTGAACGGATTACTTGTAACTCATCAGGGCATAGAGCCTGGTGGTTAATTCCAGGAAGTTTATGTTGTGTGAACTCTCTGAACAAGACCATAAGCTTCCTGTGTTCTGGTTCTGAAATCAGGCACCCGAGCCATGAAGACTTGCGTCTGATTCCAGGATAAAATCTGAGGTGTTCCCGAAAAGGGTTTTGCCGTTCCAAGCATTTAGGTTTTCTAGCCACCAGGTCAATTCTGCCTTGGCTTCCCGGTGTAGGGAGATTTCATCTCCATACCATAGGCCAGCCCGAAGGGCTCTGGCCTTTACCCTTTGTACGGCCTGATAAAGTAAAGGACCCAGGAAAATAGCTTGGATAGAGGATGAGAGGATGAACGCAGGCAAAGGAGTCTGAATAATTCTCTTAGGAATAAGAAATCTAGTTTCAGAACATGCCAGATCTCTTTTAAAATGTTGGTGATCTTTTGTGGGAGGAGTAACATTGACTTTACAGTGTCCACTGTGAAACCCAAAAATTCTAGAGACCCCGAGGGGGTCTGAATGTACTTTTCTCTATTTATTATGAAGCCTAGGCTCTCTGAGGTTTACAGTAGTATTTAGGTCTTTCAGTATTTATGAGTGATTTTGAGACTTAAGAAGGATGTCGTCGAGGTAGACGATGAGACGGATTCCTCATTCCAAGAACGATTCAAAAGTCCCGATTTCCTTGGTGAAACACCAGGGGGCAGAGGAAAGACTGAAAGGGAGAGCTTGGAATTGGTTTAGACAGTTGTTCCAAGTGAATTGAATTTAAGGCTGGCATTCTAAGGCCATCAAAATCGTGAAGTAGGCATCTTCCAAGTATAGTTTCACTAGCCAGCCTATTTCCAGAAGCATGTCTCTGAGGAGGATACCCTCCTTTTTGAAGTGTCTGTAAATGAGAGATTTGGTCAGCTCTCTCAGGTTTATGACAGGTCTCCAACCTTTTTCTTTTTTCCTCTAATAGGAGTAGGTTGCTTAGGCAGTTCATATGATCCCAAGTGTCTAAAATTGCTCCTTTCTCTATCATGGAATTCACTTCTTCTACCACTATTTTCTGTTGCTCTTCTGTCAAAGTTAAGACTCTTAGGGGTGCACGGAGCACGAAATCCGCCCCGTGGTTTACCGCTGAGCTGCGCGCCGCCAAAACCAAATGTAAGACTCTGGAGCGTAGATGGAGAGTGGAATATGTCCCCTCACTACGTGAAGTCTATAAGAGTGAATTAAGGTCTTATCACAGTCAGATTAGGAAATCTAAAAGAGATTACTATAATAAAAGGATTGACTGTTCAGATAACACTTCTAAAGAGCTCTTTATGATTTTGAAGGAACTCTCCGCCCCTCTAGCGAGTTCAGGGGAAGTCCCCCCCTCGACAGAGTCATGCAATGAGATTGCAGACTTCTTTATAGGGAAGGTAGAAAAGATCTACGCATCTTTTCAGATTAACTCAGAACCCACAAATTCGCCAGATCCTAACTGTGAAAAACAGGTTATGAAAAAACTTAGGGAGTTTGTGGTCCCCCCAGCAGAGGAGCTAATTAACATCTTATCGGACATTCACTCTGGCTCTCCCTTAGATGCGGTCCCAGCGAGGATTCTTCGCAGTCATCTTCCCCAGGTAGCGGAGCACATAGGTAACATGGCCTCTCTTTCCTTCCATGAATGTCTAGTTCCGGACATCTGGAAACTGGCCCAAGTTGTCCCAATAAAAAAGAAAGCCCATATTAGCATAACACAACTGGACAACCTTAGACCAATCTCCCTCCTTCCCTATTGTGCGAAGGTAGTAGAGAAATTGGTTAACCGACAGCTGGTGAGCTTTGTGGAGGAAAATAAGCTCCTCCACTCGTCTCAGTCGGGATACAGAGCCAAACATTCGACTGAGACCACCCTCCTATCTACGGAACTGTTGCGGTGTAGGGCGGATGAGGGTCACACGGCCGCACTGGTCCTATTGGACTTAAGTGCGGCGTTTGACACCGTATCGCACTCCGTATTACTGGACCGTCTGAGTGAGAAGGGAATAACTGGTCCTGCTCATGAGTGGTTGGTTTCCTTCCTTAAGAACAGGAGATTTCAAGTGCATTGTCCACCATGCAAATCCAGTATAAGATGTCTTAGACAAGGGGTTCCACAGGGCTCGATTCTGAGCCCCACGTTATTCAATCTGTACATGGAACCCCTTGCCAAACTGGTGGAGTCATATGGTGTTGCCATAGTCTCTTATGCAGACGATACACAACTGGTGATCAACCTGTCCCGTGATCCAGTTGTGGATGCTGAGAAATTCTCGGCCTGCTTGGTGGCACTTGATGGGTGGATGAAGCAGAACTATCTCCGCCTCAATGGTAATAAGACGGAAGTTCTTATCGTTGGTCCCTGTCCTTCCATCTGGACATCTGCCTGGTGGCCCATAGAACTGGGCTCTGTCCCTGCCCCGGTGGACACAGTCAAAAACCTTGGCATACTTCTTGATTCTAATCTAGCCTACACTAATCATGTTGGTAATGTTGCCGGTAAATGCTATGGCATTTTGAAGGTCCTGAGGAAAATCCTTGACCTACTGCCTCCCAGCACCAGAAAAACAATGGTACATGCCTTGGTCACCTCCCATTTAGACTATGGGAACTCCATCCTATGTGGACTCAGTAAAAAAGGCCTAATGCAGTTGCAACACGTCCAAAACGCAGCTGCCAGGCTTGTCCTGAACCTCCCTAGGAGGGCCTCTGGGAAACATGCTTTGCGTTCCCTGCATTGGCTTCCAATAAAGGAACGAATTAAGTTTAAAACTATGTGCATTACCCATCGCATAGCTCACAAAAAAGCACCTTCATATCTCCAGGATTTGCTTCCAATCTATCGTCCTTCACGCCTTCTTAGGTCGATGGGCAGCATGCTATTAGTGGTTCCACGGATCCACAGAGCAAGGATGGGAGGACGGTCCTTTAGACACCTGGCCAGTAAAGACTGGAATGACCTGCCCATCGAATTGAGAATGGAACCGTCTGAAGCAAGGTTCAGATAGAGGTTGAAAACCCATCTCTTCCCCAAGACATAATCAGTTTAGTTTCCCCTGGCCCAAGTGCTCATCCTCCGTGAGCTAAGCTGAAGAGATGTTTAGTGGGATTTTCAGCGCGGGGACGCACTGTTCCTTGTGCAACCATGCGCTTAACAAATGTCATTAATAATAATAATAATGCGTGTTGTGTTGGTGTTTCTGAAAAATCGATTTTGTAGCCTTGAATGGTTTGTAAAACCCAAGGCTCCTGGGTGATTTTCTCCCATGTGTGTGAAAAGTATTTCAGTCCCCAACCCCCTTTTCCCGCTGAAAAGGAAGGAGGAGGTGAGTTGGTACTTACTTGGGAGGTTGGTGGAGCCTTGTCCTCTACTCTGAACCCTCTAGAACGATAAGGTCTTCCTCTCTGGGGGTAGAACGAAGAGGAGGTGTTCGCCTGGTAGGAGCGTCCAAATCCTCGTTGTCTAAAGAAGCGTCTTGGGTAAGGACTGCCGGCAAGGCGACCCCTTCTGCTGGCCCTGGCAAAAACACTAGGATTGAACACTCTGCGCATATTAATTTGAGCCTTGTCTAGTGCAGTAAAGGTTGCAACATATTTCCCCAGACTCCAAATCATGTCCTCCCCGAAGAGGACTCCTTTGGGGTTAGCCAAGCGTTCTTTAGCAGCCATGTCGCTAAGTTTGTGATTAATCTTAGTCAAGACAACCCTTCTCCTTTCCGCATTAATTGCAGCATTTGGATTGCCGAAGGAGGATCAGGGCCCCTTAACTCCATCCTCTTAGTAACTTGAGGTTTAGGGGGGTGCCACTAATGTGGCTTCCTTCAGCTAAGTCGATAATCCTGCAAAGAGGTCCTAAGATATCTTGCATGCAGTCCTGGCATGCCTTTAGGGACCTTCTCATGCCCTTCCTTTGGTCTCTACCCAGTTTGAATATGAATTTTATAGGTTCTGGGTCCAGGTTGCGTGTGAGACATACTTTCTCCTGGAACACTGTTGTGGGACATTCCGCCCTTAGAATGTTTCGTGCATACCTTTCCTGGGGATTTCTGATCCATCTTTAATGAATTTAGCTATGTGGTCTTGGGGCCACCATTCTGTGCTCCTTTGGGTGTTGGATATTGTAGGGAGGAAACATCTCCTCACCCAGAGGGTTAATTATTATTTCTTTAGAGGAGGACGGTAATTCTTCCTCTGAAAGGAGGAACTTAGGTCAGTTTCATCTTGGACAAGGTCAAGGATGTATTCATCCATGGTCTCCATGCGCTATAGAAGTGTACAAATAACATAACATAACATGGTCTCAAGGCCTCCTTGTGGTTCTCAATATACTTCATGAGGGTCAGAATGAGCATTTAGATATTGTGTAGAGCTTGGACACCCAGAAAGTTTTTGGGGCATGTAGGCCTCCCTTATAATTCGAGGTGCTTAGACTGCCTTTAAAAGATGAGGTGCCTAGACCTCCCAGTATGTTTGAGGTGCTTGGACCTCCGGATGTGCTCAATATTATTACTTTTCTTTGACCTTTTGCTCCCTCTTTTAGTGTTATCCCCACTTGGCCCTCTTTAGGGGTCAGAGAGTCGAAGGTTTTATCTTCAACCTCAATTATAGTTCTCTTGCCTGCCATGACCTGGCTGAGGGTCTCGCACATACATGCAGGACCGCATTTCCTGCTGGACTATTTTTTGATATGGTCATTGTGAAGGTTGGGGATAGGGGCAGGAGCCTCAAAATCATCTGATTCAATGTCAGACATGATATGGTAAGAAATCCCTCAAGGTTTTTATCCTTATTATTATTTGTTAAGGGTTTGGCAGAGAATGATCAGATATATAGTTTAGAGAAGGGTTAAAATATATAGATATGGGTATATGATGAAAGGGTTTGGAGACTTGGCCAAATTACGAGGGATATTTCTTGAAGAAACTGCTCAAAGACGTGCAAAAATAAGGATATTCCTGCCTGGGAGTCTCAACTGAATGCAGCTGATCATTTGCGCCCCAACCTCTGGTTTTCTACGATGTTGGATATCCTTGGCAACCCGGGTAGTTGTCGGGTATCCTTGGAAACGCACCGCTGTGATAGCCGCGCGTGGTCTGGGACAGCTGATCAGGACATAGTGTTTTAAAAAAATACATTATTTATGTATAGCGCCCAAGAGCTGCTCACATCTCCACCATTTAGTCTCTATTTCCAAAAACTTTTTTTATGTAGACACGTTCCAGAAAGGCTAACAGCCCTGGGGACGGCTCCGAGTTGTGCGCGTTGCGGCCGTCCTTAGGATAGGATATATGTTTGTATAGCGCTCGAATGCCATGGCGTCTTGGCGCTGGTGTGTGTGTGTGAAAAATGGTACAGCCTGTGTTGCCAGAGAGCTAGAGCGAGGTGAACAGCCACGTTTTCCGTTCCTTTCTAAAGGACTGTCAGTTTCATTGAAATCTCATGGCCATTGGCATTTTATTCCCTAACTCTGCCGCACAGTTTGATAAAGTTCTGCCGCCCCATCTTACCCGCCTGCTCCTAACAGTCTGGAGAAGACCTAAATTTCCAGACCTAAGGGCACGAATGGGGGTATAGGGTAAAAACCTTTTTTGAATGTCCTTAGCACCTCCCCCATTGAGTGCTTTGTGAACCAGGCATAAGGCCTTAAATTCCACGCGATGCTGAACGCGGAGCCAGGGCAGTGAGTTAATTCCTGCCGAGGTTAATTGTCCTCTAGGTATATTTAGAATTTTTTCATCTGGGTTTTATCAATACCTAAAAACAGGGCATTGCAGTAATCTAGTTTAGATAGCAAAAGAGCCACCACCACCGTCTTTTGCAGTTCCTGTGAGATGAAAGGAAAAATCTTCCTCAAGGTTTTTATTAGAAAGAAACAGGAAGAGGTGAGGCTATTTACCTGAGCAGAGAAATTTAATTGTTCATCGAAGATGTCTCCGAGGTTTCTAACCTTAGGTACTGGGCAAGGGCATTCCCGGCTCCAACCGGCTCCAACCGGCCACCAGGAATCGTTCCACAGGGGTCGGCCCTGGCCAAACTCTATAACATCAGTTTTATCTGTGGTCATTTTCAGGAAGCTATGGTTCATCCACGTCATAATCTCTGTGAGACATGCATGAAACCTAACAGCTGTGTCTTCAGGTTGCTTAGATATCGAGATCACAAGCTGAGAGTCGTCAGCATAAGATACTAGGGCAAATCCATGCTTCCTAATGAGTCTGGCCAGGGGAGTGACATAGATGTTAAACATTGTCCGGGATAAGGCTGATCCCTGTGGGACCCCACAAGGAAGCTAGAAACTGTCTGATTGCAAACAATCCCAATACAGACTCTGCTCCCTTCCCTCCAAAAAGAATGAGAGGCGGGTCAGGGCAGTACCCTCGACCCCCACCTCCTGCACTAACACCATGTGATTCATCTAGTGAGGCCTGAAAAGGGAAAGAGCCATCGAGGAGTGCTCGACCCTGAGAGCGTGTGAATGAAAAAGCATGGGCGTAGGCGCACCCGAGAGGTAACAAAGACGCAGAAGGACAGGGGGCAGGAAAGGAGGGTACGGCTGAATGAAAGCAGCCCATACACCGTCGAGGAATTAAGGTTTAGAGGTGTGGGGGAGACGGTTGATCTCCGTAAATTGGAGGCGAAGGCAAAGAGTTCATAAGTGGTTTGTCAGAGAAAAAAGATAGAGGCGGCTGCCGTAGGAGACAAGGGTATTGCGAAATAAAATCGCCAAAACTACATAAAGTAGGTAAAACTACCCAACATGCATTCTTGACAAGAGATGGTTAGAACAAGAGAAACAAAGTAATACTTATCTGCTTGGAGCCGCATTTAAAAGAGGCAGATCTAACTACGGGCATGACTATTGTACAACCTGAAGATTCTATTCTAGATCCATTTCACTTTGTGATGTATTGCTTCGAAGTGTCTGTTTGGAGTGGCATTAAAATAAAATATGCATAATGGTAACCTCCGGTCTTGTAATGAAATTCATGACCACTGGTTGTTTGTAAACACAAAGAGACAATGGACGGAGCGCTGAAACTTTTCAGACACTCAGCCCCAGTCACTATTAAATCTGGGTTGAATCCATCATCGTTCTTTAGCTCACTTCGCCACCCCAGTTCAGACCAAGCCATATGCAAATCAGTCTTGACTCTGTGCCTCTTGGGAACAGTCCAGCCCGAACTGCCAAGCAAGGTCCTGGACCAGAAACAAGCTTCCAGGGACCAGTATCCGGATAACACCCCTCATCAGTCAGGCTAGCTTGAATCCAGTGGCAAAGTGAGCAAGGGACACACGTCTGGGCATACACGCCAACTTAGGGTAAACGAAGAGACAATGGACGGAGTGCTGAAACTTTTCAGACACTCACCCCCAGCCACTGGTTGTTTCTGACAGTTCTCCTGGTTTTAGTTAAGGTTTTCTTTACTTCGTTTTTACCCAAGGGGACATGAAGCTGATCACGTACAAAAACAATGGCGAGGGTTTCACAAGGACTCAATCACCTGCAAAGTCTTCAATATCCGCGTGGCACTGATTTCCATGCAGCTTCAAAATCCAAATAAATAAGACACCATGCAGACCAGTATGCCCGAGAGCCAAATGGGAGTGGGACTTGAACCTGAATTAGTCGGAGAAAGTCTAAATACATCCTAAGGAGGAGGGTATAAAGGGAAATTTTCCAATAACACTATATAAAGTGCAGCATTGGATATACAACAAATTATAGGATTGGTGACTAAGATACCCATCTGACAGAGAACTACCCAAAAGGTAGAGCGCTAAAATGTCCTTTCAGGATGTCATTGACACGTACGGAATTGGAGGTGGCTAGTTCTTAACATTCCACACTATACAAAGAGCACCGAGCGCTACATGGGGTTGAAGCGATGTGGAACCCCCTGCGTTTCCCATGCTGTACACATACCTAATAGCGGATAGCTTGTGCCATGCGATTATTACCCTCTACATATCTCTCATCTCCATCCTTAAAAGCTACGCTGCGGGAGCAGGTGTCAGATGGGACGCCGTTCTACCGAAACCCTTGACAAATACATCCTGGTCCCGCACCCTACATATAGTTAAGGAAGTGTCCTGCAACCCTAGATTTTGTTTCACACCATTCAGTTATGTAAAACAAGTCTACCTCATCAAAAGTATGTACACGGCCCTCTCTCCTGAATGCCCCCAGTGCAAATAGCCAGGTGCTGGATTCTTCCACATGGTGTGGGATTGGCCCATGCTGCAGCCTGTATGGAGGGCAATCATCGCCACAGTGTCTGAACTGTCTGAACACACTCTTGTGCTCATGACTGAATCTTGCTTATTAGGGCTACGCAACAGGCGATAGATCTCTCCACAGGTTCATAGATCTCACCTTTATGATATTCAAATGGCTGATAGCCGTGACATTGAAAGCACCCACACCCCCATATCTCCAGTGCTGGCTGCCCACACTACCGACCTGGATGCAGGCAGAGGCCAACAGCTTGCGGCGACTCCGGATGCGGGGATACTCAAGGACTGGTGGCGAATGCTGGGACGCCTTCTTGTTCAGGTTAAGGCCTAAAATATGTACGTCCCCCGTGAATCACAATAGCCTATCACACGCTTCATCCTGCACTTACACGACCCTGAGCTGGTCTTCTACCTTGAGTAGAGCAGCAGCACCACTCCCCTAGCACGCAACCCCCCCAAACTATCACAACCCCACCACTAGGCCTCCATGGGACACGTGCTCTCGCTCACTCCCCTCCCAAGCACGCATTGACATAAAAACTGGGCTACAGTCCCCCTCCGGCATTGTTTGCTAATAACCCCCACCCCTGGTGGGTGACCTGCTGCGATGCCCTACACCAAGGCAATCCCACACACACCCACCACACAGTCACTCAAAAGCAGTTTTCCCAGTTGCATTAAATCTGTCATTTAGTGTTTAATTGTTCATGTGTTTTTTTCATGTTGGTTCTAAACATTGGTATGTGCTGACGGCTGTAATGACATATTCAGCTGATATCCACCACATGACTAGTTGGGAAATATCACTATGCCTATGATTATACTTGTCGCTAACTTTGTACAGTATTTATGAAACTTAATAAAACACATAAAACTAAGGTAGAGGGCTTGAAACGCACCAAAGATAACCCAAGGAACTACAGATATACTGTTAGCAGCAGCGTTGGTCCTATTGGGCCTAAGTGCAGCATTCGATACCGTGCTGCACACCACGCTGCTGACCCGGCTCTCAGACATGGGAGTTAAAGACTCTGCTCTCAACTGGTTCCAATCATACCTCATTGACAGAACTTTCCAACTTCACTGCCCACCCTTCAAGTCATCACCTCGCAATGTTAGCCATGGGGTTCCACAGGGCTCAAGTCTGAGCCCTATCTTATTTAACATCTACATGGAACCCCTGGCACACATTGTAGAGGAATTTGGGGTGGGCATTGTCAGCTATGCTGACGACACCCAGTTGGTGTTCAAAATAACACCAGACAGTAGAGACTTAGCCTCCAACTTCTCAAACTGTATGCTAAGGATAGCATCATGGATGAACGCCATCTGCCTCCGTTTAAACGGAGATAAAACAGAGGTATTGATTGTAGGGAAGAATCCCACCGTCTGGTCACACTCCTGGTGGCCTAGCGAGTTGGGAGAACTACCTGTGCCTGCAGAGAAGGTGAAGAACCTCGGAGTCATGCTTGACCCAAATCTCTCAGGTAGAGCCCAGGTAAACAAAGTGACAAGTAAATGCTACAGCACCCTTAAAGTGCTGCGCAAAGTACTTGACCTTCTGCCGATTGAAGCGAGAAAAACCATAGTCCATGCCCTAATATCTCCCCATCTGGACTATGGTAATGTTCTCTTACTGGGGCTCAATCAAAAGAGCCTGCACCAGTTACAATGCATACAAAATTCTGCAGCGCGACTGGTGCTCGGTCTCCCTCGCAGAGCATCGACAAAAAATGCGCTGGCCAAGCTTCACTGGCTCCCTGTTAAAGAAAGAATAATATTCAAAACTCTCTGCTACACACATCGCATTGCCCAAAATAAAGGCCCTAGCTATCTAAGGGGCCTCATCACCATCCACAGGCCGATCAAAAATCTTAGATCAGCGGGCACGATGCTATTTCAAATCCCTCGCATCTACAAAGCTAAGATGGGAGGAAAATCCTTCCGCTATTTAGCCACCAAACTCTGGAATGCCTTGCCAATTCAGCTACGTATGGAGCCATCCGAAACAAGGTTCAGAGCCAGACTCAAAACTCACCTATTTCCCAAAAACTAATCCCAGCTCGCCCGACCTTTTCCTCTAGATGGTTTGCATTTGCAGTCAGCGCGGGGACACACAGTTTTGTGCAGCCAGGCGCTTAATAAATGCTTATTATTATTATTATTATTATTAGCCATGGGAAACATAATTCTGTGGGTACCGTTCAGACAAGGATAATGAACTTTACATAGGTCTATGTAACAACTGTAGTAACAGATAGATGTTGTTAAAGATACCGGAGAATAATTTTAAGGCACACCAAATAATATACATATTTTATGTTCTTTCAAGTAGCCAACAAATTATTTTACTTAAAAAGCTATTTGCTTTTTCTTATTGTTATGTTCTCAGCACTCAGATACCCTGCCTTTATGTGAGATCTCTCCTGTACAAAAACCATAATTAACAAGATAAACATCAAAGTGAATGAATGTGTTGACTATACCTGATCATGGTAAATTTCATACAGCTTCACTATGTTGGGGTGTCCTTCACACAGTTTCAAAGCTGCTACTTCTTTTTGTGTGTTGGTTTCCATGCTACAATATGAAGAGAGACACTTAAAGAAAAACACAATAATCCCCCAAAGTAAATTCAAGCTATGATTTGAATATTTATATATATACATAAGCTCTTCTTCTAGGATACATTTGTGTTTCTTTGTAATATGGATGTCGCCCCATTAGTGACATACTATGTGGCAAGTCATTCTAAAATAGACTACTGTAAAGACTGCAAACAAAATGATTTGGGTAGTAGCTTTGAAAAACTACTGGTTCAAACAACTCCCTGGCTAGAAGGAGATTGTCTTATACTAAACATAAAAGCTAACTACTCAAACCGAGTTTAAAGCATACATACCCATATCTTAGTCAGCTTTGAAGATAGAATGCAAAAACATACATGTTATATGACACCAATGTAACTTGAATTAATTAGGCATGAATTGATCATTGCGCTTGCACACTTGCTCCAACTTCCAATTGAAAGTTGGAGACTCGACCTTTTAAAAAATGTATGTCTCCGGGTGGATGGAGTAAAGTCATGCAAAGCTGAATCCAAGATTCAATTCACAAACTTACAAAACAATAATGTAAGGAATTTTAACTAAGAGTTGTATCCAGGAATTTCTTTAAACTGCCTTATAATGTTGCCTTCTGTAACATACAGGAACTGCTATGGGGCATTAAAAAAGACAGAATCATATGTAAGAAATAGAAGTAAGGACATGTAGATTGGATTTGTATTCCAGTGCACCAAACAAAGTGCACTGGAATACAACAATTCTCAGGTAATTTTGAAAACGCACAAAAGTCCAGTTCCGTCCCAAAACACCCTAATGAAATAGAGAATCTCACTGAAAAAAACAGAAGTGAATCCTTCAAAAAGACACACCTTTGCCTGCAAGAGCCTCACAGAAACCCGACCTCTGTTTTATGCAACCTGCAGAGACACCCCCCAAGAACATGTGCAGTACTTACTGCTAAATGTACACTTAATGGATAGCTTTGATTGTTGACAGACTGACAAAGGGTTTCAAGAAACCTCTAGGAACACAAGTAGTTCAATCCTGAAAATGGAACTGAACACAGAACAGGGTGTCAACTTGAAAATATTGGGCACTAATACTCTACCCGATTAGACTGAAACATCGATTCATTATGCTACATATGCTAACTCTCTGTCAGTGCTTTAAAAGTAACCAATAAGTGACACAAACCTTCAGCAAACTCCAGAAATAACAGGGGGCTAAAAGGAATCACTTTTTATAGTCCACTGCTGAATATATCTTCGTTCTAGTAGGGACTCTTCTCAAGACCAGTTTATCTCTGCTACAACATGTTTGTGAGGCTCAGGTGCCAACTATCATTTGAGTAGCAACCTGAGTTAAGATCGATGAGTCTAATCAGCCTCTATAATTTCAGACATTCAGAGCCAACTGATGTATGACGACAATAATTTACAATGTGCTATCGAAATGAGGGAAAGCACGATCACAGGAATTGGTGGGTGTCATCCACTGAAAGTGTCCTCCTCTATCCTTCAGACACAGAGATACTATAAAAGCATAGACAGATCTGAAAACGATTTGCAACAATCAATTATTCCCATCAGCAGAGACGTGCAGATTAGACCTGGCCGCGCTTGTCAGTTATCATTGTCTAAGTGTCTAACAGTAAGAACTTGGATTTTGATATCCTTTGGTGTTCATGACTGATGGAATACAAAGAAGCATTTGAAACAAAGGTTTCCAAATTGCAGGTATTTAAAGAAGCCTTTGCTGTGCACATGACCACCATATGCAAATTAAGCAAGTTTATTTAACCTCTTCAATGCCAGCTATTTGCGCACTCCTATGCCAGACTTATTCAATTTTGATAATTACATTGTTTAAACATACATCAAAACTGTAGGTAGCAACCTGCATCTAAATCAAATAATAAAAGAGATAACGTTATGAAATGTATTGTCATTTAGCACTTTAATACAATGCCTTTCAATTCCACATTGCCTAATACATTTACATTTGCAGATAATGATAAGTGATCTTCGAAATTAAGGTTCTTAGCTGAAAGAACACATATTCTTAGAACTTAGAATACGCTCCCACAAAATAATAATTTCATTGCAACAAAGAACACATGAAGCAATGTATGAACCTAAATGAAGTTCAAAAGACAATGAAGCTCATTGTAAAAAATAAAAAAAGAGAAACACTTTTTCATAGCTCCCAGTTGATTAGTACGATAGACAATTTAATCAACAAACTAAGTTCATCCTCCCTTAACCATGAAATAGCCTCACGGGTCTTCAAATGCTCCTCATTGATTATAAAACAACTTATACAGAATGGGGAGAAAATGAACCTCCAAAGAGTTCATGACAGGATAGAAAAAGACTGCCATTGCTCATAATCATCTTCATAACGCCCTTCATAAAGGCTGCCCTTTCAAAAATACCAGCTTCATGAATCTCTTCATAAGCCAAAGGAAATATCTGGCTCGCTGTAATGCTGTTCTTGTAAGCTAATAATACACTTTATTTGTGGCGTATCTGAGCAGTATTTGCTAGCTGGTAAAACTTTGGAGATAATAGTTTTGTTCTGTTTGTATTAATAAAATGTTGAACAGAAGGCATTCATCTTCTGGCTTCCTGATCCTGGAATGTCAAAGTGGAATGTGGACCAAGATATAAATTCCTCTCCAATTGTTGAGCACAGATATACTTAAAGTGAAGTTTTCCTATAGAACTGGGGGATTCACATTTGGGCAAAACAAGCAGCTTGATCAAGATATATTCAAAATATGTATTCACAACAGGTGCTCTGCGGCAGAATATATTTCTTCACAAAAATCACCAAATTATATAATCCCCAGACTAGTGCAGCTATTGAGCAAATGCTCTTTAATCACTGCTAGTCTAAAGGAAAATAGAGCAAACATTTTTCTCCATTATATTTTACATAAAGCTGTTTTTGTGTATATTAAGAATGAGAAATAGAACAGATATGTTACCGACTTTTAAAATAAAACAGAAGCACCTAAGTTTGAGGCAAAAATCTGTTTGCTCTGTTTCTAATTATAAAGGCAGAAAAATTTGTGCAAAATCAGTATGGTTTCTTTTTTTAAATATTTACAATATGTCATTTGTTTTTACAACTATTTGAACCGCTGTTTTTCATTATTAGCTTATGTGCAAAGATCTATAATATTGACTCAAGCAAAATTTGTTTGTTTGATTTCCATACACAAATGTGGAATTTTGGCCCAGTACCTAAGGAAGCATAAATGGCTATTTAAACCTTTGGAAGACGGACAAAAACACATTTTGTGGTGGAAAACCTTCCCCTCCCCCTGATTCAATTTCACTGTCTCTCATTTCATATCAGGTTTATTTATACATTTTTATATAGCGCAAACTAGATCCCGTAGGATATCAGAGCGCTTTACATTAGGAAAGAAAGGAAGGACAATAATGCAAGTCTAAAAGGTGGTTCGTTTTGTTTCAATATTATTTATTCGGCTAAGATGTTGACTATAAAAGCACAATGTAAAAATACATTAAGTGCATAAAAATAAATAAGTATAAGCCTTGAACATTACCAAGAAATCCATTATGATCAAAAGAAAAAATGTGGCATTTTGATAAGCATATCTCTTTCTCAATTTAATAGCACTAGAAATACAATTAAGAATAACAAAGCAGATTGTAGGGGAGGCGAATGTGTTGCTAGATCATCCCTGCTTGGTAGGATGTAAAATGCTCATGCTTTAAAATTGGAAGTGAACAGTGGGCTCTCATAGTGCAGTACAAGGTGCAAAAGAGCTTAAAGGGCACCGTGGATTGAGAAGAAAAGTCGTCACATGGACAGCATGATAGAGATGCAGACCAGGATCCTGCAAGGGGAAAGGTGACCAGTAAAGGGATCGTATTTCGTCTTAGCTTAGTAATGTAGGATAAGGCTCCATCCCAGAGATGGTGGAGGTTAACATAGTTGAGGACTGAAGCCACATCTAACGATCTCTCTATTTTGGCCTCCTCTCTGTGCAAGAGAAATTTCTGTTTTACCAAGGTTTTATTTTGAGGCCCAAAACTTTCTGGGGAATCAAAAAGTGCTCTTAAATCCAGATCGGTTAAAGTGTTCTTGACATATGCCAACCATGGGATGGAACTGCTGTTGCTTAGGTTAAGGCAATCCCCCAGGACGCTCCCGGAAAAACTAGTTTCAGGTTGCTCCATATTTTAACCCAAAGTAAGAGAGGAGCCATTTTTACTTGGTCTTCCTGAAAGCCTGCGCCCAATTTGCTGTGTGAGACAAGGCTTGAAGTAGATTTGGGGATAGCTAAAAGCCTACAGAAAAGCTTATTTTCGGTTGCCTGCAAATTCCCCATGGCTTTACGAAGAGAGGATCATTTCTAAGTCTGCGATAATTGCTTTACAATTCCTTCTCTATAAAGGGATCTGTTCTAGATTCATTAACTAATAGCAAAGTTCATCGCTGTACTTCCATACTGGGAGGAGAAAATAGGAGATGCATAAATCATGCTATCATTGTTTTTTAAGTCAATAAAATCAAAGACTCAACTTCAGACAAATCAGAGAGTTCACTAGGAGATATATTAGAAATTATGTCATTAAAAAATGTCAAATTAATTGAATATGAAATCACTAACCCAGGATCAGATATTGTATCAATTCAATTGAAAGCAGGGCAGAGGATAAAACTGCATATGTTTAAAAAGTAATGGTAACTCTATTAGGCTTTGGTAAGGAAAAGGGGGATGAAGACACTCTCAATACTGGCCCTGGAACATGAGAAAGTGAACAGGAAACGAATTATGTAAATACATTTAAAACTGGAGAAACCTGGAGTATGACTTTGCCCAAAAATAATAATTAATAAAGTGTCAAGTTTTTATTTCTTCATAATTCACTTGCAGCCAAATAATGTATAATTATGTCTGTTTACAGCATTATAATTTAACCCAAAGGTGTAGAATCCAGGCACTTTGGTATTTGAAACATCCGGGGCTTTACTGTGGACTAGAAGACCACGTGATGAAGAATTCTTCCAATTACAGACTAATAAGAATGGTCTCCTCATCACAAAACTACTGTAATGGGAAGGAAGCGGTCAGAGATGGAGACTAGGATCAGGACACTTGACATTAGAGGTTTATTATATATAATTGCTGGCAGGGGATATATTTATAGATCAAGGTTAATCCTCTAGGTAACCTGCAACAGGAGCGGGCCAGATTCTCCTGCTTAGACCCTAGTATCACAGCTCTAATGCTAGTTGCGGGAACATAGTTGAGAGGCCACAGAATACACACTACACTAAAGGATGTTATGAGCAGAGCAGGTCAAGGCTTAAACAAAGGGCCACAAAGACACATGATGCTTCCTCCTTACATTCAAACTATGGAAAGATACTAAACTGAGACAGCAGAGTGAAATACAACGTCTTATACAAACAAAAAAGACAGACAGAGGTCATTACAATCTGGGGACAGACCCATGGAAAACTCCTCAAAACTACAAAAACTCACTGAAACAAAAGAATAGACAGGTCTTTGGATAGAAAAAAACAGGACAAACAGCAAACTACAGCTACCTAGAAAGATCACGCTTTCACCACAGCCAACAAAGTGAAAACACATACCTCACAAAAAGTAAGTTGAAAGAGCAAACAAGGTACTGATGTAGCACTTAACAAATGTCCAAACCCTAATGGCAATTATAGGAGGATACCCAGGAATCAAAGTACCAGACATGCACAGCAAACTCAAATGAACACTGAGCAAAGCGAGAAAACTTGACTCACGCTACATGAATCCACAAATTCCAGAGGAAACAACAAACATTTGCATGCCAGGTGCATCATCGGTCTCGTTTCACCATCAGCGCATGCACTCTACCTACGGAAGCAGCTTAATACTGACAACATGAAACTTGACTTAAGCAAGGAAGAGCACACACTCAAAAAGGCAACATAAGGGATTAGGGGCCATATGTATCAAAAAAGAGTTTTGCGATTCTCAAACTGCGATTTTTTAGCGAATCGCAATTAGAGAATTGCAAAATGCAATATATGTAGGATTTGCTAAACTTTTTGCGAATCAGACACACTCCTTATTTGCGAATCGCAAATTGAGATTCGCAATTAACCTCATCGCTGCTGCACATATTCGCCTCCGGTGCTGAGGGATAATAGCAGTGGGTGTGGTCATGACGGAACGGTTCCGTCATCAGCACAGCTCCACTGTGCCTCATGACGGAACCGTTCCATCATGAGCATCGAAGGGGTTAAGGAATACCTTCCCATTCATTCCTATGAGCTAGGAGGCCCATCGGAATGAATGGGAAGACATTCTCAATTTGCGATTACCAATCAGAGAATCGCAAATTGAGAATGCAATTTCAAGGGTGCAACTGTGCCAAAAGGACACCCTGTTGCACCACTGAAATATGCATGTGTGCACATTTTGCGCACACACATGCCCTAAGGGCATGTATGTGTGACATATGGCTCTTTCAACCTTTTCCCTGCGTCCAAACTGCGCATGCATCATTTTTTTCCGCACCGCTGAAGAATGTCCGCCGCGGCGAAGCGGTAAAAAAAATCAAAAAAGTGCTTTTTTAAAAAAAATAGAAAATTACCACCAACTTGAAGTTGGTGGTATTTTGCAATTCCTTAAGGCCAAACAGCAAATTTCTGGTGCTTCCAGAATTGCATTTAAGGAATCGCAATTTGCAATTCCTTAACTGCAGTGGCAACATTGATAATCGCAAATTTAACAATTCTCTATTTTGAGATGGCCTTTTGGGATGATACATCCCAAAAGGCTTATTCCAAATCGTAAACGGGCCGATTCTGAGAATCTGTCTATTTGCAAATGGGAAAAAGGCTTGATACATATGGCCCTAGCGCAGAAAAAAGTTATTTATGTTATAGCGCACTATCATTCGCGAAGGTATCCTGGCGTTGTGCGGGTGTATGCACTTAGCCCGGCCTATGGTAGGTTGGTTCATTGAAAAACAAGGTCGGCTTCAAGAAGAGAGGATGAAGCTTTGATGTGGGAGTCCATTCTGTGCTTTAAGAGCAATGTAAAGGAACACATGTCCCCCTGATCTGGTTCACCATATGCATTTGATGTGTACGAGTAGGAGTGGAGGGGTCTGGGTGGTTGGTGGAAGATGATGTAGCTGTTCATGTAGGTGAAGCCTAAGTTGTGCAGTTCCTTGAATGAATGTGTGAGTAGTTGGACATTAGCATTGGGTATCATTAGCCAGTGGAGCACTCTGAGGTTCGATGTGATGTGAATCTGCTGTTGGAAGTTGAAGAGGCCAATGGTAGTAGAGTTCTGGATGGTTTGCAATCTTCTAGTGAGTTGCTTAGTGATCCCAGAATAGAGAGTGTACCCGTAGTCCAACATGCTGGTGAGTACAGCATAAGTGACAGTTTTTCTGGTGTTGCTTGGGAGCCATTTGAAGATCTTCCTCAGCATCTTTTCGGGTGTGAAAGCTGGATGCAGTGACTGTGTTGGATTGTGCGGTCATGTTCAGTTTTCTGTCAATGATTATTCCGAAGTTCCTGGCGAGGTGCTGGGTATGGGCCTTAGTTTGGCCAGCCACCAGTTGCAGTCCCTTGCTGAGGTGTTCTTGTCAAAGATCAGTACTTCTGTTTTATCAGTGTTGAGCTTGAGACAGTTGGCATTCATCCAGTTAGAGACTTTGGTCATGCCGGCTGTGAACTTGTTTCTTGTGTTGGGGTCTTATCTGAGTGGGAGAGTATGAGTTGTGGGTCGTCATGTCAGAGAGAATGTTGATGTAGTGTGTGGGGATGATGTTTGACAGAGTGATCATGTGTACATTGCAGAGGGTGGGGCTTCTGAGGAGTAAGGTGCCAGGCAGGCAATTTGAGTTCTATCTATTTAGAAGAAGTAGATCCAGTTTAGAGCGGGCACTAGAAGGGCGATTTTGGGCAGGGACTGATGAGGATGGGATGTAAGACCTTGTCAAATACTGCAGAGAGGTCCCAAAGAATGAGGGCTGCAGTGTCTCCTATGTCGTGGATCATGTAGATGTTGTCTGTTGCGGGAATGCTTGCTTGTTTCTGTGCTGTGGTTGTACCCGAATCCAGACTGAGTGGTGCTGAGGAGTTAGTTGTTGCTGAGGTTTTCGGTGGGTATTTTTGGTGGTAAGCAGCTTTCTGGTGGATACTCTCTTTGTCTGCAGATTCTTCACCTCATAAATCCTTGAAGGTGCCATTAAAGACTCAATCTGGAAACATGAAATAGTTCTTATGAGCCAGCAGGTGGGACCAAATCTCTTTCTCGCCTCCAGACATGACATTACAGAGCCATATAAGGCGTGATTTGGCACACTGACGCCAGTTCTCAAGCTTTTTCCAGAGACGGAACAACGCAAAGAGCTACAAGGATAGGCATAAAATCAGCAAGAAACACCATGACAATCACAACTCAGAACGGGAGGTGGGCAATAATGGTGAGAAATCAGCAGGCAGAAAGAGTATCTAGTAGAAATATTGTTACAGAAAGTAAGCAACTGTTCATTTAATAGATACTTCTACCTGCAGATACCTCACCTAATGAATTAAAACTAACATTTATCCAGGGAGGACAGATTAGAGAAGTAGTGAAAACTTACCATGCCATATGACAGAAACTCCGCAAACCCCACACAGAGTAGGCTCAAGAAGCAAAAGCCAAGTGAAAGACCAGCTACACAAAGACAGCAACCAGCACAAAGGGTTAAGTGTCAACACCCAGAGAAAAATGATACCAGTTCCATGGCAAAAGTTGGCAGGCAAAATCGACACCCAGGGTAAAATAACTAAGTACAAGCAGAAAGATACTACTATTAAGCCAGCAAAGCTCAGTAGAAGAAACTCACATGTACCAAATGCCCACATAAAGCTCAACACACCAAGAGGTACTCAAGCAAGGTTGCCACCTTTAGACAGAGGCAAAACACAGGCCCTAGGATCCACTGGATCTGATGCCACCTCACCCGAATCCTAGCAAGGCCAGTAGGGTGAAAGGTTAGAAACTGAACACATCACCATTGAGTGCTGCCCAAAGGCTGTCAGCCTATAATGTAACATACACACCAGCATTGCAATAAAATAACAGGGTAAATAGAAAAAAATCACAGTGACACCAAGGCAACATCAAGATCCTCACCAGTGAGAAGACAACACCTTAAAGGCCTGGCTACACGTAATCCACAAACCAGATACTGGAGGACTAGAACAAACTATGGCAAACAGAAATGCAGCCAAGATGCAAAGCCAAATGTGATTCAAGACCACAACCCTATCCAAGGCATCTCTAAAACTAGACATCCCAGCAGCCTGTACATACAGTCAAAGAGGGGCCTCACTACCAAATAGCCAACCCAATAGTGAAAGCATATATCGACAAAAACATCAAACATCTAGCACAGAAGAGTAGGGTGGTCTCGAAGAACTGAAGAACAACATACCCCCAAATGGCAAAGTAGTCGTAGGGGTGAGGTGAGGCCACGACCAACTGCCCCAGTTCACCCAAAGAAGAAGGAAGCACATCCAATCTGCCAAGGTCTTCCTAACTGGATACCAGTGGGAGGGAGCACTATAAAAATGGATAGCAATAGCTTAAACTTCATACCAAATCTGCCACCACAAGCACCAAAACTGCCACCAGACACAGGAATGAGCAGGATCGCTCAACCATTACCACAGTATATGGACACACCCTACCACGTGGGAAACGCCTGTGGAGGGGAATTGCACCACTGACAGCCCTCTGGCTCAACAACAGAACACGATCTGTTAGTAAAATGCAAGGACTACATTTGTCAGAGAAACGGTCATGGCATCTGGCAAAGTGAACCTTCTAAGAAATGGTATCAACACAAAGACAAGTCAGAAGGTTGTCTTTCTGAAGCACAGAGTCTGCAAAGAGACTAGGAGCAAACTGGATGCCTAAACTTCATCACTGCCCACAGCGTGTAAAGGAAATTCCAATTCTCATCAAAGATCATGGAAAAAAGAACCAACATCAGCACACTGTGAGGCATCTTATAAGGCTCTGTGATGTCATGTTTAATATTTAAATACAATTTGCACAACTTCTCTGGGCTAAAGACATAGGAGGAAAACACTGGTATCTAGAACCGTGAAGAGAGAAATCCATTAATAAGTAAATTACATTCACCATAGTCATAAAGTACTAAGAACTAAAATCTCCGTAAAGTAAACTACCACAATCTGATCCGGAAAAAATAAATAATATTAAATGATAACCCTTCGCCAGAAAAGAGTGGAATTCAAATATCTATAAAGAGAACGAATACTGTTTTGAGGCCATGCTGATAAAGATTATGAAAAGTAATGTAACACATGCAGTGCAAGTGTGCACGCATGCTAGGTGTTCAGTAGACAAACACGCACGACCATTGGTAAATCAGGTGAATTACTTTGTCAAAAATATAACCGACAAAAAGTAGAGCCCAGAAGAAATGAAAATAAGCACCTGGTCCAGTCTATTTGAGCTCACAGAGGATAAAAGACTGTGCACTGGAGAGCGGCCTCAACTATATAACCATGAAAAAACGTCAGTACTTTTACAAGTTAATATAAAGGGCACAGTTTTTCAACAAGCTATCACAAATGGAGATATTTTGCTAAAGGTAGGATCACCAAGGAGAAAATATAATGTCAGCTTTAAAACTGCATTTAGAAGGTTAAAACCCCAATCTACCAAATATAACTGCATTAATGGATTTAAAAGAACAACAGAAGACACCAACACCCATAGCTGACTGCATATAAAAACCTAGCATTGTAAGGAAAGACCAAGGAAAGGTTTACTTTAGTATTCTTTCCTAAACTGAGTTTAGTTTCACCATAAATTATCCTGTGCTCATCTTCTGGAAGCTTGGAACAGGGCAGTCAGGCTTAACTTAAGAGGCAATGTGTAAGGTATTTGTGCAACACTTCAAACAGGAACACAGTGAAAATACCATAAAAAGACTCCACATCAGGTTAGAAAAAAACAGAAGGGGGATGGGAGCACACTGCCTCACCTCCCTGCACAGTTCGCCCCATAGCATTGTGGTAAATGCAGTTCACAGTGAATGCTTACTTGATTTTTAGCTGTAGTTGTTCACCAAAGTTGGTGCAGGTTCGTGCTGTAAATCTCTATACACATATGTTTCTGATATTATCCTTCATCAGTAGAGATCAAAAACAAATTTCCTTCTGGGGTGGCTGAGAAGGCTGCCACAGTCTCTCGGGTCTTAGTACCTCTCTCTGGCGCACAGGTGCATCTCCAAAAGCTTGTCAGCTCAGTGGCTCAAGGGAGCCTTTTCAAACAGAAGGGGGATGGAAGCACACTGCCTCACCTCCCAGCACAGTTCGCCCCTTAGCATTGTGGTAAATGTAGTTCACAGTGAATGCTTACTTGATTTTTAGCTGTAGTTGTTCACCAAAGTTGGTGCAGGTTCGTGCTGTAAATCTCTAGACACATGTGTTTCTGGATATTATCCTTCATCAGTAGATATCATAAACAAGTTTCCTTCTGGGGTGGCTGAGAAGGCTGCCACAGTCTCTCAAGTCTCAGTACCTCTCTCTGGCGCACAGGTGCATCTCCAAAAGCTCGTCAGCTCAGTGGCTCAGGGGAGCCTTTTCAAACAGATGGGGGATTGAACTGCATTTATCTGGATGCAAAGAAGCGAACTGTGCTGGGAGGTGAAGCAGTGTGCTCCCATCCCCCTTCTGTTTAAAAAGGCTCCCTTGAGCCACTGGGCTGACGAGCTCTTGGAGATGCACCTTTGCGCCAGGGAGAGGTACAGAGACCTGAGAGGATTGTGGCAGGTTTCTCAGAAAACCCCAGAAGAATTTAGTTTATCTCTACTGACAGGGCCGGCTCTAGGCTCATGGTGGCCCTGTGCAGGGAGCGTAGGTGGGGGCCCCAGGAACATTGCCATTAACCAAGGCGTATCTCGCTGCTCGTATGTCAGTCACCCTTCAACTCAACAAGCACGGCTAGTGCATATAAAAGGCAGCCAGAAACAAACACTCACGCAAACAACCACACATCGCGTGCTCACGAACGCACAAATGTGCATGCACGCACACACGCACTCACGCACAACAGGAACACACACACAAGTTGAGGAGCACACAGTCGCATGCATTCGTGAGTTCTCGGTTATGCACAGGCACACACTCGAATGTGCATACACACGCGTGTCGTGAACATGCATAATGCAGACAAACCATTCAGTATTGACTACGCTGTGCATCTGAGACATGTTGTTAACACTCACATAACTAGGCAGCTCAACTGGAAAGACAGGCGATTACATTATAAATATTTTGTGAGCAGTCTCGTCTCAGAGACAGAGTCAGACTCACCGTTCCAAATTTGAAGGGTCGGACTTGGGGAAGAGTCGAGATAGTGCCGGAGTCGGACAGGTGTTCTCTGTCTGATGATCGGGTGGCAACGTTAATTGTTCTTTATTCTCAATCTCACACGATGACGACGCACCGCTCACTCACGTCACACACGGGAGCGTGACCACCGTGACGCGTCACTGAGCGGCTAAGAGCAGTAGGTGCACAGTTGCGCACTGCGCGCGGGGGCTGTCCCAGGGCCATCACCTCTTTGGTATAGTAGGGCTAAGATTGACGGCCCTGGGACCCAAACTGCTGGCTGGCGGGGCAAGTGAAACTGAAAACAACAACGCTCACGCTGCCATTGCCCGGAGGCCGTCAAATCCTGCCAGGGGGCCGCCAGACGGGCCTGCCTGTCAGTGTATCCTGTCCGTCTTTCTGTGGAGGTCTGGTGTCCTGCCCGCCCTTTAGAGCCAGGCCTGACTGTCAGTGTGTCCTGTCCTTTTTTCTGCGGAGGTCTGGTGTCCTGCCCGCCCTCTCCTCAGGGGCGGTTGCCGGTTGGTTCCTTGTTATCCTAAAAATTTGCCATTGTGCACACTGTTTGTAGGACAATCTGAGCAGGTGTGCATGTGGGAAGAGGACCAGGACAAACCCTTCCCTCGCAGCGCCTGGGCGCAAGAGCGCATGCTTCAAGGCACTCTCTGCCCGGGAGGCGGCGAACCCTCCGGCATCACAAGTTGGGCCAAACTTTCTGTTTGTTTCATAGTTCGAGGGTCATGGGCCTGTTGACTCCTCGAAGCTCTGCTTGTTGGGTGTAAACCTCCCCCGGTGGCAGGTGTAACCATTGGCCGAGGCCTGCTGTGACGCGGCTTCTGGGCGCACAACAAGAAACCCACCGACCTCCGGGCAGCCGCGGCCTCGAGGGTATTTATACCAGACCCGTTGAGGCGCTGTTTGTGGTCCCAACACGCGCTGCGTGCGGTAAAGTATCCATCTGGGTGTTTGTATACAACGCGGGGCTGTCCCTGGCACGAGAGGAGACACACCGCCTGCCCGAGTGCCAAGAAGCCAGGTCGGGCCGGGGGCAGCCAGTCCGGGGTTCAAGGAATCCTCTGCGTCACTGTAAAGGGGTCGGGTTGGGCTGCCAAGACGAGTGGTGGAATCCTGATTGTACCCCTTCTGCTTCACAGACTACGAGGGGGGCCTGGGACGCGGAACCAACCGATGAGTCGTCTACAGTTCCCTTTAAGTGGGCGTATGAGGACTTCCCGGAGGACCAGCCTACCTCTGACGTCGACGATCCTGGATGGGTGAAAACGGGGAAAGCCCTGTACGCGGCGTGTGACGTCACCAGCGCACCGAGGGACAGAGGACGCGAGGAGAACCGAGCGGAGGAAGAAGACGAAGGAGAAGACGGAAGGCGAAAAGAAGAAGGAGAGCCAGGAGGCCAACGACCCCGTGTTCCGCCGTGCCACGCTCCCGAGGGAGGAGTGTGGCTCAGCCAGGTACGGCGGCGTTGGGCGGCTTGGGTGGGGAGGAAGAGTTCCCCGTGTGAATAGCGTGGAAACCCCTGTATGTAACTTCCCTCTGTGTTACCCGTTCCCTTAAAATACCTAGCTACCTACCCCCGCTCTCCTCACTCATTTCCCCCCCCCCCACAGCACAGAGTCACTAGCGTGTTTGTTTTATACACCGGTGCCCTTCACTATCACGGGTTCCCTTAGGTGCAATACCTTGTCAGATAGAAAGACTAACGGCGTCCCTCTGTCCATTTCCTTTCTTACATGTGGATATAACGGGAGAGCAAAGCCCCAGTCTGGAACCCCACGGTGACGACAACAGGCTTTCCAAGACGACATCCCCGACGTCTACCTCTGGACAGCGGGACTTCCTCTATCATCTACCCTGCGTACCCCGAAGACCACCACCACGGATAAAATAGAGTTTGCAAGGGAAAGACTGACCTTCCGCACAAGACGCACGTTGAAAATAAAACCTAGTTTAAAAAGATACACGGGTCTAGTGTCTGTTGAGCCAGAGTTGGTTACCACTGCTAGTGTTCCCAGTCCCCCTGCCCAGCCTACAGTCACCTAATAGGTTCTTGGGGAGGAGGGTGCACACTGAGAGAAAAAAAATCATCAAATTGTAGCTTTTTACAGCACACTTGTCACATAAATGTTCAACAAAAATCCAAAGGTTGTGAAGGGGCGCAAAGGAAATATTCCCAAACCTTAGTGGTGCTCTACGGAAGGCCTTACACTGGCCATTGATGTTGGTACCCACCTCCCACTGTCACGTGGCTGTCACTGATCCGAATACACAGAGCATTCTTCACCATGCTTTCAACCTGTTCTAGATCCAGGGAATGTAACTTAGTCTTAAAGGGGAAAGGTGGACATTTCACAATCTCTTGCTGTAGACCGGGAGCCTCACCGCTTACTTTCAGAACCAGTGCGAGCCTCTTTCTAAATTTCTGTTTATTAGATTAGATTTCTCGTAGTCTATTAATCAGCAAACCTACACCTTTCACAAACTTTGCAAACATTGGAATAGGGAAGTCTTACATTAAACAGAACCTTCTGTCTTTGGTGATGTAAAAGGGTGCGTCCACTTTTAAAAGCTTGTGTTAGGACTTAAGAATAGTATGAGAGAGCTCACTATACTGAGCATCACAGCTTCAACCCACAGAATGCCAACTTATCTCTTCATCCTTCTGGGAGTGATCACATGCTTCCAAACACTTGGGGATCTCGCTTTCGCTCCCTTTGTGTCTCGCTCTCTCTCTCTTTCACCTTCTGCTTTTCTCTCTCTTTCAGCTTGTGTATCTCTCAGACAAAGTGCCTTAGCTGTAGTCAACTTGTCAGTATAAAGTTAAATGTTTAAATCGTTTGGTCGTTTCTAGGAAACATGATCCAAAAAGCGTGTGTTATTTTTAATGTTGGTCTTTTTCGCATCAACAAACTTCTTTTTAGGATTTGCACAAAATATTGTAAAAAGGATTGAAAAAAAATCTGAAGGGGACACCCGGATTTGAACCAGGGACCTCTTGATCTGCAGTCAAATGCTCTACCACTGAGCTATATCCCCGCCTAATCCATCTCTCCACAATAAGGAATATATTTGTTTTCATTGGCCCTGCCTGTGCAATATCTTTTAGTTTTACATTTCCGTCTTGTAGTTCGTTTTTTCCGCTCATCTCTATATTCAAGCCATTGGGGGTTTTTAGTACTGAGCTACAAACATGTCCTCCAATTCTATTCCTGTCCTTCACCTCTTTGGTGTGCCTGACCTATATTCACCGGACTGGTCTTGTTATTTATTTCTCCACTGACCTACGTGGCCCTGCTTCAACTCAAGGCGCGCCCCAATATGATGACGTTTCACCTTCTGAATGCGGACAGAAAGCCTTCTTAAATAGGATGTTTTTGATTTTACCTCCGCGAGACGCCATGGAGCAGCACCTGGAGTCAGGGGCCCCGGGCCACGCCGGGGATGGCACGCAGGCCCTCTGGGGGCTTCTGCACAAGCAGTCAGGACAAAACCCTGCCAGCTGTCAAAAACGGCAACTCAGTCAAACAGTATCTGTAAAGCGCACTAATCACCACAGTGATCCTTCCGATCCGATCCTCATCGTGGCGGCCCCTGGGGTTTGGCGGCCCTGTGCAGGTGCACACTTTGCACATGCCTAGGGCCGGCCCTGCTACTGATAAAGGATATAATCCAGAAACACATGTGTCTAGAGATTAACAGCACTAACCTGCACCAACTTTGGTGAAACACTCTGAAAATTTCAAGTAAGCATTCAAATTGAACTGCATTTACCAGGATGCAAAGGGGCGAACTGTGCAGGGAGGTGAAGCAGTGTGCTCCCATCCCCCTTCTGGTTAGAAAAAAAGAGCATCATTTTTATAAATAAAAGAAAACCAAAACGACAAAAATAGAACAAGTAAAAGTTGAGATATGAATTTTTAAAGAATAAAAGGGACATTTGGTCATGCTTGACAAGGAGAAAAGTCAAAGGTTCAGGCTGACCGTGCTGCAGCGTGGGCCCACTTGAGCCTGCTGAACCAAAGTACGTCGATCCAGAATACGTGGTCATCGACGCAGATGCAAGGTGCATCCGAAGCGGTGCGTCCTGTCCAGCCACGTAGTGGACGAGATGCATCGATTTTCCCTATGCAACTGTGGTGCTGCATCAGTTGAGTGCAATATGCTGGTTCGAATGCTATGTGCCGCTATTAATATTAATGAACCTCGCAATTTGCAACCCCATTGGGAATCCCAAAAAGTATTAAACATACTGTTGTACATTTCATTTAGCGACTCGCAATTTGCTACTCGCAATGTGTCGCCAATTGCGAGGCGCTAAATGAAATGGTCGTACATCAGGCCCCAAAATCCTTAGTACTTTGAGTATTTGTTTTGTGTGCACACGTGTGTATTTTTTTTTTTAATTACTGTTTTAATGTTTGAAATTTAACTCATACAAATTGCTTGAGGTTCCCCGGGTTCCAGTGGTGCCTCAATGGGGGTCCTCAGGAGTCAAAAGTTTGGGAACCACTGGTCTAGTGTCTTTGCGCTTTATCTTGAACCAGGCGATGTCTTAAAGAATTCAGGGCCAGCTGAAGTGAGCAGCCATGCATATATGCCAAGCGAGTTACAGGCGACCTCACCATGTTGAGTTTAATTCAGACATAAGCAATAAACAAAATGAGGTTCTAAACAAAACATACTTTTCGAAAATGTACTGGCATCTACGCTGTTTTTGTGTTTATGCGGTTAGAGACCTGATATGCAGTTTATTATGTAAACGCAGAATGTAAACTTGAGATGACGCACACTGCTTAAAACGTTCCTTTGTGTGAACATATGATTACTAGTGTCAGAAGAAATGTCAAAATAGCGAACTCATGCACTGTGATTCATGCATAGATAATATCCGGAGACAGTTACGTGCTGCAACGCATTTTTATGTATTCCTCGTTTGTACTGTGGTGACCGAGCACAGTCCGTCTCTCTCTGGGACATCCATCATTACAGATTTTGCATCAGAGATTTAAAAAAAAAACGGAAAAATCCTCCCTCTTACATCACTGTTTTAAGACTCAAGAAAAAGGCGACTCAGGATATTTCCCACACTGTAAGCATGAAAGTGTGAACCACCCCAGCACGGTACTTCCACTTGACACCGTGGAAGCCCCCGCCTCACACAACAGCAGTGCCGGACCCGAGCAGAGCGCGCAGCTCCTCTCCTCGTAGCAGGGAGCAGGAGTGACCCATCTGTGAGCTTTCGGCAGCACCGCCCGCTCCTGGACACTAGTGAGTAAAAGAGTGAATTATTTACAAGTGCCATGTGGAAGAATATATTCGCAAGATTTTATGGTTTCCATAAAAAACGGAAAAGCAATCTGGCACTTTCTTTTCCAGGCCAAGCTCATTACATTGGATTTCCTTTACTAGAATCCGGTACCTGGAGGGCAGACAAGAATCGTCAAGGGTACACCGGTTCAGCTTGTCCTGTAAGTTTTGACTTTGTTGCTACTTAAGATTAGTGTTACATTATTATTAACAATGCCAAGACCTCAAACTTTAATAATGCGAGACCTATTGCTTTGCAAATGTTTGTTTTATATTACTGCTGGAAACCCTCCCTGATGGACTGGGGTGATCACTGTTGATAATCGTGCATAACCGGCAAATAATATAATCTTGCATGATGTGGTCACTAGTACATCACTAATATTAGTAGTTAGCAATGATTTTCACTAACAATAAGTAACACTTCTTACAGAAAAGGATTGAAGACCCCTGTGTTAGAGGTAAGCCTGTTTCACATCTTGCAGAAAAGAAAAGGCGGAGAAAAAAACATTTCCCCCAATATCAGACGTCTGCAATAAAAGGGGAGCCAACTATGGCATAGTTTTAAACTAGTCATCCAGGGCTGCTTCTTAAGTAGTAAATGATGCACATTTCCATTCTAGTAGCGTTTATTAAGTCAATGCAGCAAGAAACCCAGCCCTCTGTGCTGGGGCACTGGAAAATTGGTGCAACAACTACCCGTTCATAGGCAAACCCATGCATAGGTGTTCCAGTGCTAAGAATCACAATCAGATGTCTAACTAGTGGGGACAGAAGCGTAGTGACCTTGGGAGATGATATACTATTCCAGGACTGTGCACGTTTGGCTTGCCATAGACATAGGCAAATTCTAAAGGTCTCACCTATGCGAGAGCTATTGGCTTTGGCAAAGTGTTTTAGCCATGTTGTACACCACAGTGGATGATATTCAGCATGGCTAAAAGTTAGTTGGATACACAGTTGTGAGGTAGATTAGGGTAGAGTTGAGTGGGGTGGACTGTCGTAGAGAGGCGTGGGGGCAGAATAGAGTGGGGTGGATTGGGTAGATAGATGACTGGAGTGGGTGGAGTGGAGTAGGTTGTGATAGATTGGAGTGGGGGAGTAGAGTAGATTAGCGTGGTAGATTGGAGTGAGGTAGATTGAATTGGGGTAGATTGGGACGGAGTGGGGTAGACTAAAGTGGAGTAGAATAAGGTGGACTGGAGTTGGCTATATATGGGTAGGGTGGATTGGAGTAGAGGGATATATTGGTGTAGAGTGGAGTGGGATACAGGTGGGGTAGAGTGGAGTGTGCTAGATTGGGTAAGAGTGAGGTACATTGGGGAATAGTGGGATGATTGGGGTAAATTGGAGTAGAGTGGGGTAGATTGGATGGGAGCGGGGTGGGGTAGATTGGATGGATTATAGTAGGGTGCAATGGAGTGGGGGGTTGGGGTAGTTTGGTGTGGGATAGGTTAGAGTAGGCTTGTTTGGGGTGGGCTATATTGGAGTGGGGTGGAGTGATTTAGATTGGACTGAATCGGGTAAATTTGAGTGGAGTGTGGCAGATTGGAGTGGAGTGGGGAAGTTTGGGTACAGTGGAATGGAGCATGCTAAATTGGGGTAGAGCGGAGTGGAGTAGACTGGAGTGGATAGATCGGAGAGGGGTAGAGTGGAGCAGGGTAGATTGGAGTGGAGTTGGGTCGATTGGAGTGGAGTGAGAAAAACTGGGGTGGAGTTGGGTTGATTTGGGTGGAATGTAGTTGAGTAGATTACAGTGGAGTGGGTTGGACTGGATGGAATACAGGGAGGTAGATTGAGTGGATTGGAGTAGGGTAGATTGGAATGGAGTGAGGTAGTTTGTAGTGGGGGACATGTTAAATACGGCGCTGTGCTGAAGAACAATCCAATGAAAAAGAATTAGTTGATGCAGTGCGCAAACAGCATGTCATTTGTCTATTCTCTTTGAATGCACAGCAAATGCGATAAGATAAGAACAATGTTTGCAGGTTTGTTTACGAAAAGGGACTTTGTGGAAGAATACAGTAAACAAGGTTTGGGCACCTGGAGGGACGGCCTAAGCGAATAAATGTAGCACATAGAAAGCCAGAAGATGTGAGTTACAAGCTACAAAGCCAATGGTATGCAACGGGAGGAACGCATTCCTAGGTCAGGTTTCTTAATGACCCCAAGATGTCTTTGGCAAGCCAGACATCTGCAGTGTCTGGCAGGCTGAGCACCCAAATCTGGTCAGAGCTAGCTACCCTAAGCACCGAGGAATGTGAAGTCACCAGTGGCAATTCCAGAAATGGCCAAGACTACAGCTCGTACAGAAAATTCCTGGTGTCATGCTTAATCAGCAATGAGGTACTGAAAAACATGGCAGGGAAGTAGCAATTAACTTATACAAGCAAGAGCAGGCCTTGCAAAAGTACCGTAGAGGAAGTTCCATTCAAAAACATTAAAGGAAGGCACATCTCAAGTCAAATAAAATCAAAAATGATTAAAAAAAAGTTATCCAACCAACATTTGCTTTCGAGTAGTCCTATGTAGGCGAAGCAAAAGGAATACGCCTACAGTGCTCCCTAGATGCACAATCTAGGGAAATATTGGGGCCGTGTTCAATCCGTGCATTTGCAATAAAAGTCAATGGGCTTTGATTATTTTAAAATAATTTCGAAAAACATTTTTAGGTCGAACATGGCAGTTGGGAATTAATTTAGACTCATGATTTTGGTTAACATACCTGGATGAAGAACCTCGAATGCAATTCAAGCCACAGTTTGTAAATGCTACTTTACTTTCCGTTATTTCGTAAAAATACACACCGTTTACTTATAATTTTTACAGCATATTCCTGGCTAGTTTTCTTGTGAAAGCACTTTCGACAGATTGAGAAACTTCCTTCTCCCAGCGGTTTGTCTTTCAGGTCCAGCTCATAATGTTGATAGAACGGAGAGTCCTGTGAGAAAACGAAGTGCATGTATTTGTGTTGAATAGTTTCAGCGGACAACAAAAGTAAGATAAAATCAAACTAACCACTGCAAAGTCTTCGCATTAGTCAACATTTTCTACATATATAGATTCAAGGATACTGTTATTCCACATTGTAATCATATAATCAGTAACAAAAATCATGTTCAAATAAAACAAAGATTAGCAAAGCCAATAGATCTAGTTGTGCAGTACGGTTATGGGAAAAAAATCCTATGATGCAGCTGGTTGCATCATTTTGTAAAAAATACAGTTGATGGACAGAATGCAGAACAATGTCTTACATTCACCCCAGTACAAAGATCTGGGCCTAAATCCATCGTTTTTTTGCACTCCACACCACCCTAGGTCAGACAATGGCTATATGCAAATCAGCCTTGACCCTGTGCCTCATGGGAACAGTCTAGCCCGAACTACCAAGCCATGTCTTTCCTAGACCGGAATCAAGCATCCAAAGACCGGTTTCTGGCTATCAGCCTTTTTCAGCCTCGATAGCTTGACTCCAGTGGTGTGGAGAGCCTGGGACTCACGTCTGAGCATACCCAGCCCACTCGGGGTGAAAATTGCAAAAAACACAGTTGATGGACAGAATGCAGAACAATGTCTTACATTCACCCCAGTACAAAGATTCTTTTTTAGACATATACACAGACAGACACACCAAGACTGATGCACATGCCTACAAAATGTATTAAATGCTTTTAAAAAAAAACATTTTATCGACTGAAGTTGGTAGGGGGAAACAACGCAGGTGAGGGAAATACCACTGAGGGTGGGGAGGGGGGTTGGAATCATGGAAGGCGGGCTGGAAAACCAACAGGAAGGTAAGGAAGCAATATGGAGGGTATGGGAAAGTAAGCAAACAGAGTGCAACGTGGAGATGTGGGGGGAAAAGCACGCATATGATAAAGAAATGCAGAGAGAGAAGTACACAAGGGCGAGCACATCACAAAGGGAGACAAGGAGAAGCACACAGGCAGAGAAAGCGCAATAAGAGTGTGGCAGAGGAAGGAATTAAACGAGGGAGGCACCTGCAAAACCCATGTACTAGCAGAGTGCTTAAACAAAAAGAAATAAGTAGGGTCTCAAAAATGGTCAAGGATGCAAGTAATGTGTCCATATTTCAGGAGAAGGGCAAACGCATAAAGAGGAACTAAAGCCCACATAAGCTAATGACTAAGAAGCAAGCAATTTAAAGTGAGGCTCTAAACCTACTGTAAGCTGAAAATACGTTTTGGAACAGACAGCTCATACGCTTTCATAAAGGTGACACCTAAATTACAAGTTACTTACTTTCGGTAACGCCTTATCTGGTAGAGATGGGATCTTGCCTCAGATTCCTTATCTTAGAAAACTCCCTAGGCCCCAGACTGGATACCAAATTGTTTTCAGCAGTACCTCTGCTCATCGGTAGAGGGCATCGAGCGACTCCATAGTGAAATCGTCTCTTGAATGTGACATCAAAGGAGTCTATACAAGTCCTCCCCCTGATGCGTTGATGTCAGTTTCTTCTGTGACTATATTCGTACCAACAATGTGGAGCCAATTAAGGAAACAGTCTCTGGAAACAGTGTGCCAAAGTGAAAGAACTGTAGTAGTATGCAAAGAGGGGATCTTGGAGACAACAGAGACCTCCGTTCACAGAGCGCGGAGGATGGGAGGGTCGATAAGGAATCTGCAGCTAGACCTGCTCTACCAAATTAGGTGTTACAGAAGGTAAGTAACTTGTCCATCTGACAGAAACATCAAGCCGCAGATTTCCTATCTTGGAATCAGATACACAAGCAATACTATCCTAGGAGGAGGGGCTGCGAAATGACCTCGCCAAAGAACCCAAAATAGGAAAAGCGGGTCCAAAAGATAGAAAGGAACCAGATTATCTGAAAATGGTCTGAAGCAAGATGCTCACCGAAAGGATTCATCTCCAAGAAGGACTATGGGAAGCCCGTAAGGAGTAGAAAGCTATAAGACAGTGAGAACACGGTATAGAACCAGTAAAAAAAGGCAGCCCCAAAAGGGGATGCACCATAAGATCGATGAATGCAAAGGGACTAAGGACAATAGTCCAGGCTCAAAAACCAAATGGAAGGCACATACACAGTGTGCTCAGCCGCAGCAACACAAACAACGAATAAAGGGTACCCACCGATCGTCGAGGAAACTATCCTGAGAAACAGGTTTTGAAAAAATAGAACTCCAATGAAGAGTAATGGAGAAAAAAGAAAGAACAATAAATTCTGAACAGCATCACTAGGAAAACAACAAGAATGATAGAAGAAACCGCTCCTAGATTGAGAACCATGTGAATATCAACGGCATCCTTTGAAATAATGTAAAGGAGTCAAATGTTTTAAAATCAGTAATAGTGGGTCGTATCCCAATATCATGGAGAAATATGGTGGTAGTCCCGATCAGTCTCAGGATCATCTCTAAAACACTGAGCGGTTTGCAGAGGGTCCTTCAGCGGTTCGAAGAATTTTGCCTCATACGTGTGTTGGAAATCAACATTGCTAAGACTAAATTTATGTCCTTTAAAGAGCATAAATCTTTCAAGGGAAGAGTGAATATGAATGAACTTCCCCCTAGAACAGGTCAATGCCTTTTCCTACTCAGGTGTTACCCTCCAGAAGGATATGTGTTGGAAAAGGCAACTTGACCAGGCTGTCTTAAAACATCACCAGCAAGCTGGGATCCTTCCAACTAAATTTAAAACCTCCCTTACCAAACCTATCAGCCCTGCATTAGAAATCTATGGCATGAAGGTATTGAGCTCGGCCCTATATGGAGCTGAGTTATGGGGGTTTGAAAATCTAAAGCATCAAACTATAGCAGAGAATGCATTTCTACTCAAAATAACTGGCGTCCCGCAAAGTACTCCCTTAAGGCCTCTATTCTTGGACTTGGGAAGGAAAGCAGTAGCAGACATGACCAAGCTTCGTCCCTTATTGTTTTGGCGTAGAATATGGTGCACTGAGGAACTAATACATTATGCTCAGGGCCTCACTGATGTTATTCAAGCAGACCTCTACCATAAAATTAAGTGGTTTAAGGAGCTCCGTTCTCTGTTAGTCAGATTGGATATGACCGCATTATGGGATGATCCCTCTACGGGTGTCTTTCCTTCAAAGAAGATCTTGAAGTAGAGGTATTGGGAAATGGTTTTCTCACCAGCGTGTTGCACAGGACTTTCTTCCCATCTCACTGGGCGTTTCTTAGACTATTAGTCTTGGCCTGCACTAGAGAAGTATTGGGATTTTATTGAGAAACCGTATGATCGTAAATTATATTTCCAGTTTAGGGTGGGTTCTTTGCCAACAAAGTTAATTACCGCTAAGTGGGTTGGATCAACCAATGACAAATGCCCTATGTGCTTGTACCAACAAGAATCTGTATCCCATTTACAGTTTTTTTGCCCACTATATGTGGCTCCACGTTGTAAGTGGGTAAAGCCAATATGTAATGCTATGGGTTTTAGAAGACACATAGAGGCTTTACGAATATTAGGCACTGATTCCTCTCCGCCCATAGCCATTGCGATGGCTAAATGTTGAATTGGGCATGGTCCATTCGTTCACAGATACTGCTTTTGGGTAGATAGTGATTAGTTCGGTGGACGACATTGTAGTAATATAATTGCCCACTTATGGGATCAGTCTTGTGCTTACAGAATTTAACTATGCTGCTAAGAGATTAATTTATTACTTTTATCCAGCTATGGCAATGATAAATAACCTGTATAAAAACCATTGTTGTGCGCCAGTAAAGAATTTTTTTAATTCATAACCATCTAATTATTATGATTTTAATTATATAACACAACAGTCAACAAGGGGATTTAATAACATTTTAATTATTTATACAACATGATGGAATATGGATGTTCTTAAGGTTGAGCTGTATACGGAATTAACAGTGATTTTCCTTTTAATGTTTGTGTTTTTCTGAGTTAACTGTCGAATAAAGCTTTATGAAATAAAATGGTAGTCCCGATTTTTAAAAAAGATAACAGGAATGACTCCACATGTTACAGGCCGAACTCTTTAATCAATGCTAGGTGCAAGGTTATGGGGAGGGTAATCCTTGCACAGTTGGAGTCATGGGCTAATGCCTGTGGATTCAAATCTAATACTCAATACGGCTTCAGAAAAGGGTTGGGAACCAATGAACAGTGCCTCAACTTGTCCATGATTATGGGCAAGTACATGATGGCCGGGGAGGGTGGGGTCGATCCACCTGGCCTTCATGGACTTGTCCAGTGCCTTCGATACAGTGAACCGAGGGGAAGTTGTGGACACTGATGGAAAGCATGGGTTTCGAAGAACGCCTCATTAACCTGTTGCGTAGGTACACGCATCTACCACGTAGCTATCCGTTTTGGGCCTGGGGGAGAGAAGACTAGGCCCATTGTTTCTACTGAGGGGGTACGTCAGGGTTGCATTTTGGCCTCATTTTTATTCTTAATATACACAAACGGACTGGATCAATGTTTGTTAAAAAAGAAATTGGACTGCCCAAGCATAGAAGGGAAACAGGTCCCATTACTGTCTTACGCAGACAATGCAGACTTGATGACGTTAACGGCCAAAAGCCTCCAAAATGTCTGAATGCGTTAACTGAATATATGTTGGCATTGGACCTAAAGGTACATTTTAGCAAATCATTTATTATGGTATGGGGCCCCAACCAAACAAAAACAAGGACATTTGCAGTAAGGGAAAAAGTTATTGAAAAAGTGTCACATTTAACCTACTTGGGGAATGTTTTTAATAACAAATTAAACTGGGAACACCGAATTGTGGCTAGGATTCAACAAACTAGCAGAACTATAGAGGGGCTTTTCCGCTTTGCTTGTATGCTTGGACATACGCTGGTAACTGAAATTATAACTTTATATAAACTAAAATGTCTATCAGTAGCCACCTTTGGTGCAGGAGTATGGGGTTACCACAAAAGTACCCAGATTTAGATTTTAAAGAATACATTTTTAAAAAGATTACTGATGATTCCCCACAGTTCTCCAACACGTTTTTGCCACTCTGAGTACCCAGATTTAGATTTTAAAGAATACATTTTTAAAAAGATTACTGATGATTCCCCACAGTTCTGAAACACGTTTTTGCCACTCTGAAGAAGGTTTGGATTTTTTGAAAGATTGGATAAATATTGCCCCATTGATTTTATGGAGTAAAATTTGGACATCGGAGGACCTATTATTATCAAAGAGTACCCTTAGAGACTGTATGAATCTTGATAATGCAATGTCACTCCCCTGGCTTCGTTATGTTAAGGATACTTTTACAAAATAGGCTTGGAAAATTATTACGATAATCCCAATGGTATCCAATCAAACATGAAACAGGTTATAAAAAAGCATTCCGAACTGAACTATTTATGTCTAATCAGGATAATGGAACACCAGAGTGTGAATCTGAGAGCCAACCTCAAGTTTACTTGTCTTTTACCATGCACGTTCACTCGTGTTTACTTATGACTAGACTTCATCTTTGCACATTGCACTTTCCTGTGGCTTTTCCTAAATAGGCGGGTTGGTGTGAGAGCCTAACCCCCTGTCCTTGTAATAATTTAGCCCATCAAAGTACAATGCACTTCATGTTGTTTTGCACACTTTATAAAGACCCATGGGCTTGTTTTATCAAGCCCGTTTAAAAGGAAATTCGTCCCTGCTCTTCCCAGGAGGGTTTTAATTATTTGATGCCATTATCTACTGCTGTTATTTGCAGTGCTGTGCTTAACTTCATCAGAATTGCTTTTTAGGTCTCGGCTAGAGTACACTGCGCACATGTGCAGTCTCGCTTGCGAGATCTTCGGTTTTGGGGTATTTTTCACTAGCGAGGTTAAGCCCCGCCCCTCTTTTCCATTGGCTGGCGTCTCCATTTAGGGTAAACGGTGGTCAGCCATTGGAAAAGAGGTTATGGTGACATACTCTTTTAGAGCCGTCCCATTCGGATTTGCTTCCCCGACTTACTGCTGGCGTAAAAGGTTTCTTATCTTCTTTATGGGGCCAAACATATGGCCCCATAAAGAAGATGAGAAACCTTTTACGCCAGCGGCAAGTCAGGCTGAGGCCGTCTCGGACGGCGGGCTGTGAAACAGAAAAGAGAACTAATGCTTGCTGCTTCAGTGTATTGAGGTTTCAGGTGCTTCAGATATTTTTCCAAACACTCTTGGACCCCCCACCAGTGATCTCACTCACCCCACCCTCGTGCTCTGCCCCCTGGCACTTAAACTGAACAGATCGGGCACTCCCGGACCCCATGCGACCCCCCCAATCTTCTGACATCGGGCACACGCTCCCCATCTCCTCCGGGGCTCTGCCCACCCACACTTTATAAGCCGAGAACTTAAGCCCCCCCATGCAGCACTTCTTGCGCTGCACCCCCAGCACTCGCACTTACCTCATCTCCCCAAGGGCTCTCCGGCCGGGCTCCGTGGCTCCCGCCTCTCCGGATCCGCACACCGGATGCAACTTTGGGATCTGTTAGTTCCCAGCAGCCCTGCCCCCGGTTCTGTGCACGGGTGTGTCCCGGCTCCGTGCACACAAATCACTGCGCACCGGCCACTTCCAACGCAAACGGCGCAGATGTTGCAAGGGGCTGTCTGCTTCCAGGGGGTCCAGTGCCCCCCAGCCGGGCATTGACCCTCCTGCCCCCTCCTGCTGGTGCCCCCACCCTGCCCCCTTCCTTCCAGGGTGTCTCGCAACCTCTGTTGGGCGGCCCCTGCCACCACTTGGCTGCTCCAAAAAGTGCAGTGTTTCCTAGTTTCCTCCATTCTTTCTTTCTGCGATGTTTTTTATGTTTTACCCAATGCTTTCTCTCCCAGCTGGCCCAGCACATCACTGCCTCGCTCCTGACTGACTTTGCTCCCAGTGTGTTTGGGGTTCTGTGTCTCCACCTGCTGGATGGCAGGCACACGACAGGAGCAACCTGCATGACATGCCGGATTAGTGAAGAATACACAAATAGATCAGCAGACAACTTCCAAACTAAATGTTAGAGAGGTCACAAGACAGCCAGAAAAAAGCAGAGCAGACTTCAAAACCTCCAGCCGAGATTTTTTGCCGAGATTTTAATACCTTACCATCCTAATTAACCGAGGTTGATTAAGGATTTAGGAGATAGCGCAACGACATCGGTAGCCGCTCTGACTTAAGAGCTCGTGAAATCAGGTTTGAGTCTCGACGTCGTCTGAACACCGTGTAATTTTGGGCAAATCCCTTAATCTCCTACCAAAAATGAATGTAATGTAGGTGGTGGTACTCATTTGAATCGCTCCCATACCTTCAGATTGAGTTAGCGCTATATAAAAACTCCAAATGAAGAGAGGGATTCTAATATTGCACAAAATGCTAAAGAAAAATGGAAATGAAAGTAAACAAAATTGCGTGCTGTTCCCCAATAAAATCATGACACGCGCTCATGTTTACGGCTGCCATGTGATTCAAAGTCACAGGGACTGCGTTTTGCCAGACCTCGCATTTCTTAACTTTTTTTTTTTTTTTAAATATTTGTCTTCCGGTGATACTTCAACTGACATGAATCAAAACCACAACTCCCAGAATGCACTGGTTTGTGAACTTAAATGCTCAGGACCGGAGCCTAGATTTTCTGACGCATGCGTCATCTGGTAACTCTACCACTTTTTGAGGCAGATGTCAGAGACTGTTTAATGTTAGGGTAGAATATTTCATTTCAGAGTGCCTTCTGCGAGTTTTGCTAGGTGCGCTGGACGGGTCTCAAGTGCAGCAAATGCACGCTGTGATACCAGTGACAGATAAGAGTACAACCTACTAACTCATAAAGGCTGTAGCGTTACAACCAGAACTGTCGAGTCTGGTACTGGGGAGCTGGGTTCGAACCGCAGCTCAATATCAAGGGGTTTGGAGCAATTCACTTAATTTTCCTGTGCCTATAAAAATAAACTGTCCTTGTGTAATGTAACTTGTGCACAGATAAAGCGTTCCAATATCGTCGGGTCAAGTGAACACTGTATAAAACTGCACTAAAAATAAATGCCGAGTCGACACCGAACACTCAAGTCATACTAAGATGGCTGCCACTTTTACCGTATGGGGGCAGCAGAACAGGCTTTTGTGAAAACACGACGGCCTGCAAATTCAACCTTTCCTGAACAGTGGCCGAAAGTCTATGTTTTGTTCCCTTGAATCTGCGCAGTCTAGTCGTTAACGCTTCTACCAGCATATATGTTCCTGTCATCCATTAGTTTCCGTTTCCGGGTTTGGAGACTAGGGATTAGATGCTTTGTGTAGGTATGTCAGCGGAGGCTCATCTGTGAGCTTTTAATATACCAACAGTCTATTGAAGCACTTACAGGTATTCAAATTCCTGCCCAGGACTGCAACTTCCATAATGCCCAGCGCAGCATCATACAGATCAGCCCATGGCGCATAAACGGAGACTTTACCTGGGCGGTTCTGATTGCCTGCCATCATTAGCCTTTGAAGAAGAGTGTTATCTCAAAACACGTCGTCGAAAATGTTGTCTGGACTGTGAAAGGGGATTGACTGGAAGGCGTTCCTGGACTGTTATTGGGGCTGTGCTTGAAGCCCTGTGCCGGTGTACGAGTGCTCCTCAACTGACCGAACCAAGCAGATATATATATATATATTCAAGCTCATGGGTCTGCCACCAAGTTGAAGGAGCACTCGAACAGCAGAGAAGGTTCTGACCCGTAACCTTTATTGTTAGGTACAAACTGCACACGTGGGTGGGCGGGATATGCAGAAACTTCGAATCACCTGACGCGTTTCAATTGCGATCTTCCTCAGAGGCTTCTACCGAAGTTTTCGTGCGGCACTTCTACATGTTCACTGATTGGCCATTCACGCCCCTCAGCATTGTGGATGTTGAAGTCTTTAAAGTCCAAAAATTGACTCACTGTCTTAACTGCTGCTCTGTATGAGCCCCTAGACTCTGGATGAGCCTCCATCAACGCTGCAGTTTTAATCCAGCTCCGCTGCTCCACAGTCGAGGTAGGTAACATCCCATCTCATGGCCCCCGTTTTTGACAGGATGGTGCACCTTCGCGGCAGGGCTGCCGCTATGTATTCAAGCTCATGGGTCTGCCACCAAGTTGAAGGAGCACTCGAACAGCAGAGAAGGTTTTGACCCGTAACCTTTATTGTTAGGTACAAACTGCACACGTGGGTGGGCGGGATATGCAGAAACTTTGAATCACCTGACGCGTTTCAATTGCTATCTTCCTCAGAGGCTTCTACCGAAGTTTTCGTGCGGCACTTCTACATGTTCACTGATTGGCCATTCACGCCCCTCAGCATTGTGGATGTTGAAGTCTTTAAAGTCCAAAAATGGACGCACTGTCTTAACTGCTGCTCTGTATGAGCCCCTAGACTCTGGATGAGCCTCCATCAACGCTGCAGTTTTAATCCAGCTCCGCTGCTCCACAGTCCACAATACATAGCGGCAGCCCTGCCGCGAAGGTGCACCATCCTGTCAAAAACGGGGGCCATGAGATGGGATGTTACCTACCTCTGTCCCTCACCACCCCTTGTTGTAAATATTTTTGTCCACCCTAAGCGTGGAAGGGTATTCTCAGATGTGAGACCCTTGCTCTTTGCACCATCAGGATTCAAGCAAACCGGGCCGAAGACGGCTGTAATGCCAGAAACCGGTCCCCGGGAGCTTGTTTCCTTCCCAGTGTAAGAATTGGCTTTTGTAGTTTGGTTTGCTCTGTTCCCATCATGCACTGGGATAGGAACAGACTAATTTGCATACAGCCAGGTTCTGAAACTGGGATGGTGCAGCGAGTTAAAAAACGGTGTTGGATCTAGCCCTGATCTCTTGACTGGGTGAGAGCTTTCTGCTTAATTCAGAGACTCTGTCCCTCACCACCCCTTGTTGTAAATATGAGGGTACTTATTGAGCTCTAAAAAAGGGGGGTGGCACTTGGTGTTCACGGCCTGCCCCTTTTAACCCTTTATTTGCATAATGCCTGTCTTTTAACTGGTACGAATTTCACAGAATTTATGGCACAGTGCCATTACAGAATTGATGGCACAGTGCCATTGTACAGATACCTTATAATAATATCAGTATGTGCAAAACAAACTGTGCAAAATACGCAATACGATAAATTAACATATCACATATATTAGAACACAATTTGATAATCAAGAGGGAAATATTTTTGTAAAAATATTATTATATACAATAAAAGACAAAGTGTCTCAATTGATAAAACCCTCTGATTAGAAATGCAACCTAGCAGCAATTGTATGTGCAAGCTAAAGCAATATAAATACAGTTTTGTAAAAACTCATTAAATATTGTATTAAAAGGAATTAATTCATCTACATACCATAGTTAAAACACAAGTTTCATACCAGGGTATACAATATTAAATTTCTAAATTAATTCCTATAGGCTCTAATTCTGTATCAAGTCCTCACCGTGAACCCCAACCATAAAGTGCTAAATTAGTGCAAGTTTGTGTTCTTAAGTGAAAAAATTATAAAATCGTGGGAGGAGATTGGTGTTCATTTCTGTTACTACTCACACCACAATAGATGTAAAACACTAAAACCCTCCTGTCAGACACATGTACAATAAACTGTTTATATGCTACTCATATTTATCATGGAGATGTTTTACCAGAGTGCAAAAGAAGCTTTTCACATGGGGTAAATTTCATACATAGAACTAGAGGCACGTATATAAGTCCTCACTCGCATTAAACCCCCCCTCCCGGGGTCTTACTATCCAGTTCTATTATGTACCGGGTTTCAAACAATCGAAGCTTTGCATCTCTGTCACCCTCTCTCTTGAGTGGCATAATACAGTCAATGGCATAATATTGCAGAACTGATGGATCACTATTAAGAGAGCTTTCAAAATGTCGGGCCACCGGGTATGATTGGTCTTTACCCACGATGGCCCGTATATGCTGCAATATCCTCTTGTGCACCGGTAGGCGGGTACTACCCACATATCGGAGTTCACAGTGGCATTGTAGCACATAGACTGCGAATTCAGTCTTACAGGTCATGCGCTTTTTTATTTGAACTGGCTTGTATTTGAATGGCACCATGTAGTGGGTTCAGTTGCACCCATGTCTACAAGCTTTGCAGACTGCACACTTTTTAAACCCTCCACTTAGGGCCCTCCAGGTATCTGAGACCGGCTTCTCCAGTAAATTACTTACTAGTTTGTCCGCCATAGACATGTATTTTCTAAATGTTTTATTTGGCTTGCTTGTGATGAATTTACCGATAACGGGGTCCCCCATTATCAGGTTCCAATTCTTATAGAAAATCCACCGGATTTCCCTGTGTTGCCTGCTATATGTAGTGATTACTCTGGGCAAGATTTTTATATCTTCAGCTGGCAGTAAGCTAGGTTTTTCCTTCACAGTTAGCGCTTCTTCCCCAGTAATAGATACAGAGCGGTTGATTGCCCTCTGAATGACCTTAGCTGAATAGCCTCGGGACAAAAATGTATGTAGGAATAGCCCCTGCTGACAAGCCTGTCAGCACTTTGGTTGTCGGAGTAGTGTCCTTAGTTGTGTTACGTCCCTGGTTTTTAATCATGAAGAACTTACGCAGTTTCAGCTTACGAATAAACTTGTACACGTCAACCCGTGTTTGAACAAAACCAAAATTGCTCTCCGGGCAAAAACTAAGGCCTAAAGCCAACAGTTGTTTTTCAGCAGAGTTTAATTCAATGTCAGTAAGATTTACAATGGTTTTGCTGGTATTACCTGTATCTACTTGCGCCAATTTTTCTTTTTCTGGCGTCCCCTGCCGGTTGCGTTTTGAGCATTTCCGCCTTTGTTTCCCCAGTCTATTCCTTGCTTGCCTTGTTGCGGTTGCGTGGCTCTCGATCGAAGGGACTGCAGTCTTTGCTCCCTCATAAAATCCAGCTCGTCTGCATATGTTAATGGCCCTAGCAGGGTTAAAGATGAACTGGAGCCCTCAGAACCGCTTCCAGAGTCTGAATCCTGGCCAATTGATGCTAGACTTATGTCTGAGCCTGTTCCTTGTCCACTCAGAGTTCCTGATTGGTGCGTTTCATTTGTGCGTGGGGCTAGTGGATTTGACCTCATGAGAGCACTTAGTTTTTTCATGGAATCGTACTTACGAGCAAATGTGAACACTTGGCCCCTATCGTAGTCGTTCTTATCCCTGGCAAACTTTCAGACCTTTCTGGTTTTGATGGTTTCCTCTTGTTTATTTTTTCTGTCCATCATGTCCTTATATATATACACACATACATATATAAACATATATATTCATCTGCATATCTATATAAATACCAATATGAACGCATGCATACATATACATATATATGCATGTTATGTACATGAAAGTTGGAAAAACACTAATAAAAGCAAAGCTAAAAAGCCACCTAATTACAAACAGAATTGCTTTAACTCAAACGAGGGTGAGACCTATTGCATTTTCAATCCTTGTTTAATCAGGAAACGCTATGAATCCTAAAATGAATGTACATTTTTGTAGAGATTTTAGGGTTTTTTAATATTTTAATATTTTCTATAAATGTGTTGCAGAATGGTAGGAGCTTCTTTTCCCTTTGCACAACATTTTCCTAAGCATTTTTTATCCTATTACTTTATGTATGTATGTATGTAAACTTTTATGATTCGATTGTGCAATGATGCCCATGTTGCTGCCTGACAGATGTCTTGGACTGGAACACCCCGAGCCAAGGCCATAGTCACAGCCTTTCCCCTGGTGGAGTGGGCTCTTAATCCTTCAGGGGGCTGCTTCTTCGCCAAGGAGTAACATATTTTAATGCAGAGAACAACCCAGCGAGAGATGGTTCTTTTTTGCACTGCATTTCCCTTCTTTGCTCCCACATCCCCCACAAAGTGTTGGTCATCCACCCAGAACTCTTTTGTGCGGTCAAGGTAGAACGACAACACTGTTTTTGGGTCCAGACGGTGGAGACGCTCCTCTTCATCAGAGGGATGTGGGGGAACAAAGAAGGTCGGCAAAGTAATGGATTGGCCCAGATGAAATGGGGTCACAACCTTTGGTAAAAATTATGCCCTGGTGCGAAGCACTACTTTGTCCGCAAAGGACATAAGATAAGTAGGTGAGCTGGATAACACCTGCAATTCAAACACCCTCTGGTCCAATGTAATCGCCACCAAGAAGGCTGTTTTGATGGTCAACAACCGGAGGGGACAATTGTGCAAAGGCTCAAAAGAAGCGCACATCAGGTACGTGAGTACCAAATTAAGGCCCCTTTATGGCATAATAAAGTGCGTGGGTGGAAACAAGTGTGCCAGCCATTTAAGAAATCTATTTACAAAAGTAGATCTTCCTTGAGGAAGTTATGGTACTTATATAGTACTAACAAAACACGTGTCGGCTGTTTTCAATGTGATGAATTAAAGAATAACTGGAATGAAGATTTTCAAACGTTAAGGACACTGATTGATTTTTCCTGTCTCAAACAATTTATTGTAATCCCAAAATTTAGACTAAACAGTATGATTTTTTTTGTGATTATTAGATCCCTTTCTTATTACTGCAACTCAAGATGGTGCATGCTTGACCCAGTTCTTTGGAGATTTAAAGAAAGAAGGCGGGTCTGGCAGCCGCAAAAAAGCAGACAGCGCAGAAAGGTAACCCTTAAGAGTCCCCAAAGCAGAACCCTGCTGAGGAAATGTTAGAACAAATAAAAGAGAAGCTGAAAGAGGGTCATTGGAACTTTCCAAACAGAATAATACAAATTTCTGCCAACAGCAGGCATATACCGACTTAGTGGAGGAATGCCTGGCCGTCATAATAACATTACAGACTACGGGAGGAAGGTCAAAAGCCATCAACTGCTGCCGCTCAATCTCTATGCATGGAGGCGCAGAGTTGACAGATTCGGGTGGAGAACCCTCCCCTGCAACAGAAGATCCCTCCAAAGGGGCAGCCTGATTGGAGGATCGATGCTCATTCTCAGAAGCTCTGGATACCAGACTCTTCTTTCCCAGTCCAGAGCCACAAGAATGACTTGGGCCCGGTCGTTCCTGATCTTCTTCAGAACCCTGCGCAGGAGTGGTCTGGGCAGGCGTGGTACAACAGGTCTGAGCTCCACTCGCGACTAAAAGCGTCGCAGAGGGATAGCCGCCTTGGAAACTCCAGCGTGTAGTACTGCTGACATTGTGCGTTCTCTTCGGAGGCACACAAATCTAACCAAGGTTCTCCCCACTGCTGAAGGAGACCTTGCGCCACCTCCGACTGGAGACACCCTTCGGGATCCGGCAGGCATCGATGGCTGAGATAGTCTGCCCTGGCGTTCAGGGAACCTACCAGGTGATTAACCACCAGGGTTAAGCCCTGCTGTTCCAGCCATGTCCAGAGATGCAGGGCCTCTCGACTAACCCCACCCCGCCTTGCTTGATTCAGTACCACAAGGCAGTGGTATAGTCTGTGAACACCAGCACCAACTTCTCCTTCACAGAGGGAAGAAATGCTTTTAATGCCAAGCGAATCGCTCACAGCTCCAACAAGTTTATGTGGAGCCCCATCTCCGCCGGCGATCAGTGACCCCTGATGGTCATCTCTCACAAGTGGCCGCCCCATCCTAGAAGTGATGCATCCGACACGATTGTGAAATTTGGTTGGGGAAGGGAAAGAGGTCTGCCGTTGACCCAATCTTGGTTTGTTAACCACCCATGCAGATCCTCTGCAGTTCCTTCCGAGATCTGAACTACGTCGGTGAGATTTCCCTGATGCTGTCCCCATGGGAACTTCAACTCCCACTGCACAGCCTGCATACGCCATCTCGCATGTCTTACCAATAGGATGCAGGAGGCCATGAGGCCCAACAACCTCAGAGTCAGTCTCACTGAAAACTAGGATAGAGGCTGAAATATCGGAATCGTAGCCTGAATATCCTGGACTTGCTGCTCGGGAGGATAAGCCTGAAACTGCACTGTGTCCAGAACAGCTCAGATGAAAGGGAGCGTATGAGAAGGAGTCAGGTGTGACTTCGGCACGTTTATGGAGAACCCCAGCGAATGCGGGAGGTTCGCCATAGTCTGAAGGTGGGAAGACGACTGTTTAGGGCGAGGCTGCCTTCAACAGCCAGTCATCGAGGTAGGGGAAGACTGACAGCCCTAACCTGCACAGTTGAGCTGCAATCCCCCACCATCACCTTGGTGAACACCCGAGGGGCACCGGTAAGGCCAAAAGGGAGCACTGTAAAATGAGTGTCGTGGCCCACCTTGAACCGCAGGCAACGCCTGAGGCCTGGCAGGATGGGAATATGAAAATACGCGTCCTGCAGGTCCAACGCTACCATCCAGTCCTCTTGGTCTAGGGCAGACAAGACCGAAGTCAAAGTGAACATCTTGACTTTCCCCTTTTTGAGGAAAAGATTCACGGTCCGAAGATCCAAAATGGGCCGAAGCCCCTTTTCCTTCTGCAGAATCAGAATGTAGAGGGATTAACAGCCACTGCCTACTTCTGAAACTGGGACCCTTTCTATAGCTCCTTTGGCCAAAAGAGCTGTAACTTCCTCTTGGAGCAGCTTTAAATGATCCTCCACCAGACTTTCCTGAATGGGCAGAATAGTGGGAGGAAAAGAAAGCAAAGGAAGAGATTATCCTTCCTGGACATTCTGCATGACCCACTTGTCTGAGGTTATAGATCTCCAGCAGGGGAGATGATAAAGAATTCTCCCACCCACTGGAGTAGTGTGGTCCTGCGGAATCTGCCTAGGAGTGCTTGGAGGCTGCTGGAGGCAGTGTGGTAGACTACTTCTGGCCTCAATTACTAGGACAGAATATACTGCGTCCACACATGGCTTGGGTAGTCTGAGCGTACCGGTGGCTAGGATAGGGCTGGCGCGGCTGGAAACCCCTTCCATTGCCACGAAAGGAAGACTGGCCACGAGGAGTGGAGGTGAGGCCCAAGGATCTGGCCGTCGCTTGAGAGCCCTTGAACCTGACCAGGGCGAGTCTGTCTTTTCCCCAAAAATGAGGGTTCCATCAAAGGGCATGTCCGCTAAATGGGCCTGTACATCTCCCGAGAAGCCAGTTGTACAAAGCCAGGCGTGGCGCCTCAAGGCCACCTCCGTTGAAATCGACCTGCCCAGTGAATCGGTTGTATCTAATCCACACCACATGGCGAATTTTGCTGCATCTCTCCCATCGTTGACAGCTAGGGAGAGCACAGCCCGGGACTCCTCCGGGAATTGTGGAAGCACCTTCTTCCCAAATGAGTCCAGAATCTTGATTCCCTATCCGGAGGTGCGGAAGGGAATGCGCCCTGGGAAGCAGAGGCCTACACAACCAAACTTTCTGGGGTAGAGTGTTGAGTGTTGGCTGAGGAACTTTGGGTCCTGGGTGATGGTGGCATGCAATTGTGTATTCACAGGAGCCCCTGTACTAGGCTTGGACCATGTTCCTAGAAGGGCGTCCGTAAGTGCCCCATTAGAGGGCAATATGGGTTCAGAGGTGGAAGCCCCAGGTTGAAGCACTTCGGTCAGGAGATGAGTCCTGACCTGCACTGAGGGCAGCTCCAGTCCAAGAACCTCGGCTGCCCTCTTAACCACCATAGCATAGGACGCCCCCTCTTCCATAGCCACTGTAGGCGAAGAGAACATGCCAGTGTCTGGAGAAGTAACCAGACCACTGGCTTCCCCAAGTTCCCCATACCAGTCAATTCTATGTCAGGACCGGAGGCTTCAGATTATGCTATATCTTCCTTCGCTTTATTAACATAAAGAAACCACAGCAGCTCAGGAAAAGATATAATAAGAACAAAAAATGCTTTAAACATAAAGCATTGACGTAATGTTCAACAAAAAATCAACAACAACTCCCAAGAGTCTCTTTGCTTATAATAATAGTCCATAGTCCTTTGTCTCTGTCCATCATCACTATATAACCGGACCTCTCATCATCTTCCTCCTCTTTCTTCGCTGCTCCCGCAGCCAGATAAGTGCTTTTCTGTTTTGACTTCTTTTTATTGTGATTGATTGTCTTGTGTGCGGTCTTTGGGGACTCCTTGCATGGTTTATTCCCTTTCAGAGTCCCCGGTTGCGGGAACGTTCTATCGTTCCTACGCGACTTTATTCCCACTTGTGTGCGGTGTGTACATAGACCGCAAGGGGGCGGCCTGTCGTCTCGCCGACCCTCCGGCGCGCCTCCGCAGTGCGAGGAGCCACGCCGTGGGGTCTGCTTGCGCAGGGGCCGACCCTCGCGTACCCCTCTGACGCCTGGTGACCCGGGTCTGTACTTTACCAATTTTGACGCCCTCTGGGGTCTGTATAGCGGTTCTGACCGCGTGAATCGCCTTCGGGCGAGATCTGTGCACCTCTTTCCCGTGTGTGGCCTAGCGCGCTTGAGGGGTACGTAGACCCGGTCCCGGCGAGGAGGGTCTGCGCGCTTGGGGGTTGGTGCAGCCCACCTGCCACGTCAGCTGGCCCAAAACGTGATCGCAGCCGCTGGGCCTGCCCACATTCGAGAACTTTCTCGGTTGCCGCCCTCTTGGGTGCCCCGCATTTGCCCCTTGGTTCCGAGATGGAAGGGGAGTACGATGAGGAGGCCTGCCCCTATCTGCAGGATGATGAGTTTTATCAGGCGGTGGACAACTCCATCTATCGTTGCGTGACGGAGGTGGTAGGGCCCATGGAGGACCGCCTTTCTGCCCGCATCGTGGAGGAGTGTGCGAAGCTGGCAGCGGCGCAGGTGTCTCCGTCCCCCGAACTCCCGGGGACGTCCGGCGGGTTGCCACCCGCTCCGAAGAGACCCCGTGGTGAGGGACCTTCATCGGAGGCCCAAGGCGTGGACAAGGGCGCTTTCGAGCGACTTCGTGACGCCTTCCTGGCCAAGGCGACGGCGGTGCCTCCGACGCCCTTGGTGGACCCTGGCACTTCGGGCGACGTGTCTACGGCGCCCGCCTCCCCGATCTACGACTCTCCGGACACGGATGACGACGGGGAGTCGACCCGTTCTTGGCTCCCGACACCTTCAGCGAAGGAGATGCCCCGAGACGAGTCGGGCATGCTGGACCCGGACGAGATCGTCCACCCCCGATCCGCGGCCTGGGCCCCGGGGGAGACGGTGGCGAAGTTTGTCGCGGGCAGGCTGCGCAAGCCCCTGGAGAAGGAGGCGAGGGGTTGCCTGCGCGGGGAATGCCCTCGGCCTACTCTGGAAGGGAAAGTGGCCATGACACCAGAATTGGACCCCAAGATGGCCACCTTCCTGGCGAAATTCATGAAGGACCCCAGGAAGGGGATCGACCGGTCCTGGCGGGCCTGCCAGGACAAGCTGTTGGATGCGGTCGGGCCCGCCACGAAGATCCTTGATATGGCGGAGGAGGCTCGGGCGAATGGCACCGCCATTTCACCGGAGGTGCTCTCCAACTGGGCCCAGAGGGTGATCGTATTTTTGGGCAACGCCAACTGTGCCCTGTCCACGGAGAGGCGGCGTTCGCTCCTTATCAAGCTGGATCCGAAGCGGGGGGACCTGGCCTCGTCGGAGGCAGGTGCCGTGGCCCAGGGTGGCCTCTTCGGTGAGCCTTTCATCCGCGAGCTTGGAAAGTTCGTGAATACGTTCACGTCGCTGGACAAGGCCCAGTCCAGCATCAAGAGGGTGTTCCACCAGCGTTTTTCTGGAGGGGCCGGTCGCGGCAGGGGCCGCGCGATCGGCCGTGGTCAGCGGACCAACAACCGTGGACAAGGCTCCGGAAGAGGTCAGTACCAGACCTCGGCCAACTACACCAACTTCTACCCCACGAGGGGACAGCGCTATGGTGGCAGAGGGTTCAAGAAGAACTCCGGACAAGGAAATGCCCCCGGTAAGTGTACTTTGCTTGGATCAAGTTCCGATTGGGGGGCGGCTGGCAAGCTTTTACGGGGAGTGGGAATTGCTCACTGCCGATGCTTGGGTTTTGCAAACTGTGAGAGGTTTCCATATAGAGTTTTACGACCAACCAACTCAGGCGAGGCCCCCGCGCCCGATGGTTTTTTCAGACTCCGACGCGCGGTTGATAGACGAGGAGGTCTCAGACTTGCTGCGCAAGGGAGCCATCCGTCTATCAACGCGCCACCCACATGGGTTCCTCAGCAACGTCTTCTTGGTGGACAAGACAGATGGGGGCAAGAGGCCTGTGATCAATCTCAAGGAGTTCAATGGGTGGTTGGTCTACCGTCACTTCAAGATGGAGGGGATCCACCTCCTTCGAGACGTGCTCCTCCCTCGAGATTGGATGGTGCGACTGGATCTCAAGGATGCCTACTTAGTCGTTCCCATCCACCCCCCTCATCGTCGTTTCCTACAATTCCTGTGGGACGGCAAGGTGTTCAAATTCACCGCCCTGCCGTTCGGCCTTTCTTCGGCCCCGTGGTGCTTCACGAAGGTCCTCCACCCGGTAGTGGAGTTTCTCAGAAGTCAGGGGGTCCGTATGCTAGTATACTTGGACGACATCCTCCTCATGGGGCAGTGCCCAGAGGTGCTGGCAGGACAGCTGCGTCAAGCTGTCGGCCTGCTTCAGAGACTGGGGTTCGTCATCAACGGCTCCAAGTCGGTTTTGGTTCCCACTCAGCAGATCACCTTTTTGGGTTTCGTGGTGGACTCGGTACAGGCGGTCTTGAGCCTGCCGGGTCGGAAGGTCGCAAAGATACGACACCTGCTTCGGCAGACGATCGCGAGGGATCGTACGTCACTGCGCCATGTCGCCAAGGTGGTGGGTCTTCTATCGTCCTCCATCCAGGCGATTTTCCCGGGCCCGCTGCACTTCAGGGCTCTTCAGCGCCTGAAGGCGCAGCATTTGCGCCGTGGGATGTGTTACGATCAGTGGGTCCCCCTCACGGACGAAGTGAAGGAGGAGATGTCATGGTGGCTGTCTCACATGGAGGCATGGAATGGGCGAGCGATCTTCGGGTCGGCTCCGGACTTGATCATAGAGTCCGACGCCAGCAGGTCGGGCTGGGGCGCCCGGTGCGGGGATTTTTCCACCGGCGGCGCCTGGTCGTCAGAAGAACAACAATTGCATATCAATTGTTTGGAGCTCCTCGCGGGCTCCTTCGCTGTTCGCTGTTGGACCAAAGATTCGGTCAAGGCCTGTGTCCTGCTACGGATGGACAATATTTCGGCGGTCCGGTATGTGAACCACCTAGGAGGTCCTCGGTCCCGCGCCTTGGCGGACTTAGCGAAGGACTTCTGGGATTATTGCCTGTCTCGTCACATTGCGGTGACGGCGGAGTATCTGCCAGGCCAGTGCAATCAGGTAGCGGATTGGCACTCTCGACATCTCAGGGATGCCAGCCAGTGGAAACTGGATCCGGGAGTCTTCCGGTGGCTACACTCCCTTTGGGGCCCCTTCTCGGTGGACCTCTTCGCGTCCCGTCTCGACCACCAGCTGCCGCGGTTCTACAGCTGGAGGCCGGACCCTCTGGCGGAGGCCACGGACGCGTTCTTGCAGGATTGGAGTCGGGAACAGCCGTTTGCGTTTCCCCCGTTCTCCATGATCATGCGAACGGCGGCTCAAATACGCCGCCAGGGTGCGGAACTGGTGTTGGTTACACCGCTGTGGAGGTCTCAAGTATGGTTTCCGGTTCTTCTGGAACTTTCTTGGGATTTTCCAATCCTACTCCCCCTGTTTCCTCTGCTCCTGACGAGCCCGGATCAGGAACCTCACCCTCTCGTCATGCAGAACACTCTCCGCCTCGTGGCGTGGAGGCTCTCAGGAGACGCTGGACGCTCCCGGGCCTTTCGGGGTCAGCTGCGCACTTGCTCTCCAAAGCATGGGCCGATAGTACGACGAAGCGTTACAGATCCGCTTGGCTTAAGTGGATGCGTTGGTGTTTACGAAGGGATTTGGATCCCATGGTCGCCGGCCTTGTTCCCGTACTGAATTTCCTGGCTCATTTGGCCGACAAGGGCTTGGCGTATAGGACGCTCAATGCTATCCGGTCGGCGATTTCTGCGGGCCATGATAACATCGATGGCCATCCGGTAGGGGAACACCCTTTTGTGTGCCGGCTTCTGCGAGCGGTTCGCCTCGCACTGCCGCCGGAACCCAGGTACTCCGTCCTTTGGGACGTCAATTTGGTTCTGAATATGTTCCTGTCGTGGCCAGCGAATTCTTATCTGTCTCTTAAGGAGCTCTCGGCGAAATTAGCCATGTTGTTATGTCTGGTCTCTTGTAGGCACGTCTCGGATGTGCGCGCGCTGGATGTTTCTGCACGCATTTTTTCCCCGGATGGGGTTACTTTTATGGTGGGCCGACGCACTAAGACGTCGTCGCGTTCCATTTCTTATCCAGCCTTTACTGACACTCCTAAGTTGTGTGTCGTGCAATGCCTCAAAGCATATGAGGACCTGACCTTGGATCTGCGCCCTCCGGGCGAGCGTCAGTTGTTGATTGCCCTGCGGAAGCCACACAAAGCTGTCTCCTCCCCCACTATTGCTCGGTGGGTGCGTTGGGTCATGCAGGAAGCGGGCATCAATACTTCTCTCTTTGGAGCACACTCCGCCAGGGGGGCCATGGCCTCTAAGGCATTCTCGGTGGGTGCTCGTCTGGAGGACCTTATGCGAGCAGCGGACTGGTTCTCGGATTCCACCTTCAAGAGGTTTTATTTTAAGCCGGTGATGGATTTGGCTCAGTTGGTGGTAAGTAAGCTTTAAACTAGCATAATCTGAAGCCTCCGGTCCTGACATAGAATCGAAATTTGCCTAGCTTACGTAACGGTAAGTTTCAATTCTATTAAGGACACGGAGGCGAGGATTATCCCACCCGGACTACGGTGGTGTCTCTACCCACCCGTATGGCAGTAAGTAAAGCGTTTTCCTTTACGTTGTCAGTACTGTGTTGTTCACTGAATGCTCCTCGCCTTGTTGTCGCATTTCCTGGGCCACCTCGCTGATGCTGTTCCTTTTTTGGCAGGCAACGACGGTGCTCAACAGGACCAATGAGGCTTAAGCGTGATCTGCGCGAAGAAAGAGGAGGAAGATGATGAGAGGTCCGGTTATATAGTGATGATGGACAGAGACAAAGGACTATGGACTATTATTATAAGCAAAGAGACTCTTGGGAGTTGTTGTTGATTTTTTGTTGAACATTACGTCAATGCTTTATGTTTAAAGCATTTTTTGTTCTTATTATATCTTTTCCTGAGCTGCTGTGGTTTCTTTATGTTAATAAAGCGAAGGAAGATATAGCATAATCCTCGCCTCCGTGTCCTTAATAGAATTGAAACTTACCGTTACGTAAGCTAGGCAAATTTCGATTGTACCCTCAAAGACATCCTGGTTCTCTAGAGGGTCTCCAGACTCCTCCCATTCCTCTCCTGAGCCCAGCTTGTCCACAAAGTGCTCATGCGACAACATAGAACCCTTGGGTTCTGTCGACTTCGGAACTGGTGTCGCTCAACGCCGTTCCAGCTCTGTGTAGTCGGGGAGGAGGATGGGGTTTGCGCCGCCAATGGGCATTGGCGATGTCACAGGCACCGACTTTGGATTCGACGCCAGCGGAGGTCGCGTCGGCATGACAGGCGTCGACCCGGATCTGGGATTGGTTCCCTGAGGCCCCACTGGCGCCGTGACCGTAGCCGACGGCGTCAAACCTGATGGGGTCCATCCAACCCTGCGGGGCCCGAGGGCTCACCAACAATGTCGTTCTGCTCAAATACTCGGCCCATGGCCTCGAAAAACTCTCATTTGAGCAGGAGTCGCTCCAGCTCCCGGAAAAGGGAGGAGGCGCATAGTGGACTCTGGCTGCGCAGAACCATGCCTAGAGCGTCGGTGCTCCTTACCTTTCTCGATGACGGACGCCAACTGGAGGTGAAGATGAAGTCTGCTTGGACTTCTTCTTGTGCATCTTCCCCGAGTGTTCAGATGACCTCGCATGGGAGGAAAAGGACTTAAGGCTTTGTCACCTCCTCTTCCTCGAACGGGACAGTGACCTCCCCGGAGTCTCGCTTGACGGTGTCGATTGCCGTGCCGCGAGCAACTTCATTATTCGCACCCTCAAGGTCTTAGGGGCCATCGCCCGACAGTCTGAACACGATTTTGAATCATGGTCGCGTTCAAGATAACTCAGACATACGCGTGGGGATCGGTGACCGGCCGATCATGCGGGAACAAGTCCTGCAAGGTTTAAAACCTGTCTTTCTACCAGACATTCCTCACACAAGAAGTCGTATCTCAAAACGTTTCACAAAAGCCGAGAAAAAGACTGTCAAAAAGCGGCACAGGGGTAGCTCATCCCGGACCGGCGCTTAACTGGCGCAGAAAGAAAAGAACTGACATCTTCGCACCCTGGATGGCGCCTATATAGGCACTACGACATCTTAACCGACGCGACCGACGAAGTCATGCGGAGCCGAATAGAGCCACCCGGCGTTGCGTGCAAGGGGTATTGCTCAGCAAAAGTTTACGGATCCAGCCTGACACCTGGGAAATTCAAAGGTAAGGAATCTACAGCTAGAAGACTATCAGATATTTTTTTAAGAATCTCCTTAAACAAACAATCAATTTAAACTTGGGTTCAAGTGCATTCAGAGTTTAATAAACAAGAGCAATACTACACATTCATGTGTAAAATCTGACAAAGCTCAGGCACGGAAAAGGTGAGGTTACAAGCTAATCTAAATTTTAGCACTCTTAACAAGTGATTATAGGAGAGATGATGTTCCGCAGTGCAATAGTTTTCCCCCCAAAAAAGACCCCTATCCACTATATCAAGTCAAGTCAATAAAACAACAGCACCATTTCTGATTTATTTCTATTGACTTTCGAACAATAACCTAGAGGGCAAAACAGGGCGTTACAGAAAACAATGATAGACAGAGGAATGCCCTTCGTAAAACTCGCCATATCCCAGTGCTATAAGAATATTTCAGCAATACAATCTTAGATGAAACAGTGGTATTTTTGGAATATCTTTGATACAGCATCTGTGAAGCTTATTAATCTGTGGTCACTTTGGGAATTACTATCTTTTTAGATTTTGTCTGCACATCGCATGAGCTGTGCTTGGGAAATCTTGTATTTTAATGAGAAAAAAAACCTTAAAAGAGGCTTACAGCCTGGCCATTACTTAGTATTTGTAGGCTTCGCTGGTCAATCTTGTTTTCTTGCTTCTCACTGGTCAAAAGCAGCTTCTCATGTCATCAGGTTGCACTTCCTCTCTCTTTCCCTTGCTTTGGCTGTTCCCTGGAGCTTGGGTTAAGTACTCTTTTGGGTTGGCAGTCAGTGGCTGGTGGTCAATGTCCTTCCACCGACTGTGCGTTTCTGAGGTACTTTTTCAAAAAGGTCATCCCCGCACTTCATACGAGTGTATGTGTTCCCTCTTTCCACTGTCCATAATGTATGCCCTCTATCACCTTCCCCCTCCCATTGTTGTTTCCCACACTCCCTTGTGTTTGTTTACCACCCCGCTTCCACTGTTTGTTCTATTTATTTTTAAAGATTGCGATTTTACATAGCGAAAACCCGACCCGCAGATTTTAGAGCGTGTTACACAAGCTCCAGATGCATTACACATGGACACATTCACAGGCACGGTGGTTTGCCCGTAATCACAGGATGCTGAACCTACCGCAGAGACTCGAATCCGATTCCTCAGCTTCAATGTTGGCCCCTCTGGCCCTTATGCCACATCCTCCCCTCTCAAGATTAGTATATAGGATGGCTGGCACTTCTTTGGAACGCACAATTAAAATGCAATCCCCAGAGGAGGCAGTTTATTCGCCCTTTATTACTTTCTGCAGGGATCCTAAATTACAAACTGGCAATGGAGTTTTTACTCTCCCTAGGAACTGGTGAGATCATATATTGTATTTTAAATTATCTTTTTACAGTTTTTAAAATCCTTGGCAGATAATGATTATTTTTTAAATCTGACATTTTTGAGTTTGTGGACTTGCTGTTTTAAAAAAAATGAAAATGTGTGTATAATCTTTTATGGCTCTTTTATAGTAAAATAAAAGTATTCTTGACTGGACTTGCATTGCATTCCCATAATGCGTTCGAAAGCAGCGCCGGCCATCTTGTTTTGTATGGCGCTTTGATTTTTCAAAATCCCTAGGACTTTGGTGACCTAACATTAATGACAGCACCATGATACTGAGCTTAAATGCTGCAATGTTTTTATGTATAGTCTCTGGGGCTAACCCATTATGCTCCCTTAGGCCTTGAACACATTAACGTTTTCTAGTAAACGCCCATAGCCGTTTCACAAAGCTCCATGGGATTGCTTTGTTACAGCAATCTACTTCTTAACACGCAGAGATCAGAAGTAGGCTCCCTAAAACACCTTCTGTGGGAGCAAAGCAAACCTCTAGTGCTTCAGGTAGAATCTGAACAAGCATTTGAAATGCAATAGGTCTCGCATTAGGAAAGTTTGAGCTATTGGTACTGTAAATGACACATTTTTTATTTATGTGTTGGTTTGGAAAATAGTGAATTGAATAGCATTGTCATTTACAATGCCAATAGTTTGAACTTTCGCAAATGTGACACCTATTGCATTTGTGATGCAATATGTGATGTATTTACGTAACTTAGATGTATTGATATTACGAATAAAAATGGCTTTTATTTTTTTAATAATTAATACTTAAAAGTTATTGTAATTTATAATGGCAATAGCTTTTGTAAATAACTTTTGTGAAGATTATGTTCATTGTATTTTATTGTGATGAAAATCCAAGAACAGAAGTGAACTATTAACACATTTTTGTGACATTTGTAATGAAGCTTGAAACATGGAGAGAACATATTTGAACCAGTAGTTGAATGGTTGCAAAGATTGATGCTGTGGTGGCGCGGAGTGATGTTGTGGTGGCGACAAGTGATGCAGTGGCGTTGAGTGATGCTGTGGTAGCGCATAGTGATGTTGTGGTACCCCTGAGTGATGCTCTGGTGGTGCTGAGTGATGCTGTGGTGATGCGATAGATAGATAGATAGATAGATAGATAGATAGATAGATAGATAGAGTGAGGGCGATAGATAGAGGGAGGGCGATAGGTAGAGTGAGGGCGATAGATAGAGTGAGGGTGATAGAGAGATAGACAGATAGAAGGGTGATAGATAGATAGACAGATAGATAAAGTGTATTTATGTTGCATTGAGTCGAGTGTAAGTATGAGGCATGTAATTATATGGCACTGAGTGATATTATGGGGAGTGTATATTGTATTCAGTAGAGTGTAATTGTGTGCCGTGTAATTATGTGGCACTGAGTGGTATTTGGAGTGTATGTTGCATTGAGTGCAGTGTAATTATGTAGCGTGTAATTATGTGGCACTGAGTGGTAATATGGGGAGTGTGTGTTGCATTCAGTAGAGTGTAATTATGTGGTGTGTAATTATGTGGCACTGAGTGGTATTGTGTGGAGTGTGTGTTGCATTCAGTAGAGTGTAATTATGTGGTGTGTAATTATGTGGCACTGAGTGGTATTTGGAGTGTATGTTGCATATAATTATGTGATTAAGGAACAGTGAGCAACCCAAAATACCCTTGAGGGCTTGGGTGAGTAAGTACAAAGGTATAGGTGCCTTCAAGGGGATTTGTTTAACAAAATATAATTAAACGTGATTCAACTAACTCTTTAGGACAGGTCAATGGTCCTTATTCTTGAAAGGACCATTGACTTGTCCTAAAGAGTTAGTTGAATCACGTTTAATTATATTTTGTTAAAGAAATCCTTTCTGCATATAACTATGTGGCACTGAGTGGTATTTGGAGTGTATGTTGCATTGAGTGCATTGTAATTATGTGGCGTGTAATTATGTGGCACGGAGTGTTATTTGGAGTGTATATTGCATTGAGTGCTGTGTAATTATGTGGCACTGAGTGGTATTTGGAGTGTATGTTGCATTGAGCGCAGTGTAATTATGAAGCATATAATTAGGTGGCACTGAGTGGTATTGTGTGGAGTGTCTGTTGCATTGAGTGCATTGTAATTATGTGGCGTGTAATTATGTGGCACTGAGTGGTATTTCGAATGTACGTTGCATTGAGTGCTGTGTAATTATGTGGCACTGAGTGGTATTTGGAGTGTATGTTGCGTTGAGCGCAGTGTAATTAGGAGGCATATAATTATGTGGCACTGAGTGGTATTGTGTGGAGTGTCTGTTGCATTGAGTGCAGTGTAATTATGTGGCGTGTAATTATGTGGCAATGAGTGGTATTGGGAGTGTATGTTGCATTGAGTGCAGTGTAAATATGTGGCGTGTAATTATGTGGCACTGAGTGGTATTTCGAATGTACGTTGCATTGAGTGCAGAGTAATTATGTGGAGTTTAATTATGTGGCACTAAGTGGTATTTGGAGTGTATGTTGCATTCAGTGCAGTGTAATTATGTGGTGTGTAATTATGTGGCACTGAGTGGTATTTGGAGTGTATGTTGCTTTGAGAGCAATGTAATTATGTAGCATATAATTATGTAAACACAACAGGTGATGGACCGAATGTGGATCAATGTCACACACTCACCCCAGTCCAAAGATCTGGGCCCAAATCCATTGTTTTTTTGCACTCCACACCACCCTGGGTTAGACAATGGCGATATGTAAATCAGCTCTGACCCTGTGCCCCATGGGAACAGTCCAGTCCGAACTACAAAAGCCATGTCCATGGGGTGAATGTAAGACATTGATCTACATTCTATCTATCAAATTGTTTTTTGTAATTTTCTCCCTGAGTGTACTGGGGTAGCTCAGACGTGGGTCCCAGAGCCTCCACACCACTGGAGTCAAGCTAGCCGGGCTGATGAGAGGTGTTACCTCGAAACCGGTCCGGTCCTCGGATGCTTGATTCCGGTCTGGGAAAGATATGGCTGTTGTAGTTCGGACTGGACTGTTCCCATGGGGCACAGGGTCAGAGCTGATTTGCATAAAGCCATTATCTGACCCAGGGTGGTGTGGAGTGCAAAAAACGATGGATTTAGGCCCAGATCCTTGTACTGGGGTGAATGTAAGACATTGATCTACATTCTGTCCATCAAATTGTTTTTTGTAATTTTCTCCCTGAGTGTACTGGGGTAGCTCAGACGTGGGTCCCAGAGCCTCCACACCACTGGAGTCAAGCTAGCCGGGCTGATGAGAGGTGTTACCTCGAAACCGGTCCGGTCCTCGGATGCTTGATTCCGGTCTGGGAAAGATATGGCTGTTGTAGTTCGGACTGGACTGTTCCCATGGGGCACAGGGTCAGAGCTGATTTGCATAAAGCCATTATCTGACCCAGGGTGGTGTGGAGTGCAAAAAACGATGGATTTAGGCCCAGATCCTTGTACTGGGGTGAATGTAAGACATTGATCTACATTCTGTCCATCAAATTGTTTTTTATAATTTTCTCCCTGAGTGTACTGGGGTAGCTCAGATGTGGGTCCCAGAGCCTCCACACCACTGGAGTCAAGCTAGCCGGGCTGATGAGAGGTGTTACCTCGAAACCGGTCCGGTCCTCGGATGCTTGATTCCGGTCTGGGAAAGATATGGCTGTTGTAGTTCGGACTGGACTGTTCCCATGGGGCACAGGGTCAGAGCTGATTTGCATGAAGCCAATATCTGACCCAGGGTGGTGTGGAGTGCAAAAAACGATGGCTTTAGGCCCAGATCCTTGTACTGGGGTGAATGTAAGACATTGATCTACATTCTGTCCATCAAATTGTTTTTTGTAATTTTCTCCCTGAGTGTACTGGGGTAGTAGCTCAGACGTGGGTCCCAGAGCCTCCACACCACTGGAGTCAAGCTAGCCGGGCTGATGAGAGGTGTTACCTCGAAACCGGTCCGGTCCTCGGATGCTTGATTCCGGTCTGGGAAAGATATGGCTGTTGTAGTTCGGACTGGACTGTTCCCATGGGGCACAGGGTCAGAGCTGATTTGCATAAAGCCATTATCTGACCCAGGGTGGTGTGGAGTGCAAAAAACGATGGATTTAGGCCCAGATCCTTGTACTGGGGTGAATGTAAGACATTGATCTACATTCTGTCCATCAAATTGTTTTTTGTAATTTTCTCCCTGAGTGTACTGGGGTAGCTCAGACGTGGGTCCCAGAGCCTCCACACCACTGGAGTCAAGCTAGCCGGGCTGATGAGAGGTGTTACCTCGAAACCGGTCCGGTCCTCGGATGCTTGATTCCGGTCTGGGAAAGATATGGCTGTTGTAGTTCGGACTGGACTGTTCCCATGGGGCACAGGGTCAGAGCTGATTTGCATTAAGCCATTATCTGACCCAGGGTGGTGTGGAGTGCAAAAAACGATGGATTTAGGCCCAGATCCTTGTACTGGGGTGAATGTAAGACATTGATCTACATTCTGTCCATCAAATTGTTTTTTGTAATTTTCTGCATATAATTATGTGGCACTGAGTGGTATTGTGTGGAGTGTATGTTGTATTCAGTAGAGTGTAATTATGTGGTGTGTAATTATGTGACACTGAGAGGTATTTGGAGTGTATGTTGCATTGGTAGAGTGTAATTATGTTGCATATAACCATGTGGCACTGAGAGGTATTTGGAGTGTATGTTGCATTGAGTGCTGTGTAATTATGTAGCATATAATTATGTGGCACTGAGTGGTATTGTGTGGAGTGTCTGTTGCATTCAGTAGAGTGTAATTATGTGTTGTTTAATTGTGTGGCTCTGAGTGGAAATTGGAGTGTATGTTGCATTGAGTGCAGTGTAATTATGTGGCGTGTAATTATGTGGCACTGAGTGGTATTTGGAATGTACGTTGCATTGAGTGCAGAGTAATTATGTGGAGTTTAATTATGTGGCACGGAGTGGTATTTGGAGTGTATGTTGCATTGAGTGCAGTGTAATTATGTAGCGTGTAATTATGTGGCACTGAGTGGTATTTGGAGTGTATGTTGCATTGAGTGCAGTGTAATTATGTTGCATATAACTATGTGACACAGAGGTATTTGGAGTGTATGTTGCATTGAGTGCTGTGTAATTGTGTAGCATATAATTATGTGGCACTGAGTGGTATTTGGAGTGTATGTTGCATTGAGTGCAGTGTAATTATGTAGCATATAATTATGTGGCACTGAGTGGTATTGTGTGGAGTGTATGTTGTATTCAGTAGAGTGTAATTATGTGGTGTGTAATTATGTGGCACTGAGTGGTATTTGTAGTGTATGTTGCATTGAGTGCAGTGTAATTATGTTGCATATAACTATGTGACACAGAGGTATTTGGAGTGTATGTTGCATTGAGTGCTGTGTAATTGTGTAGCATATAATTATGTGGCACTGAGTGGTATTTGTAGTGTATGTTGCATTGAGTGCAGTGTAATTATGTTGCATATAACTATGTGACACAGAGGTATTTGGAGTGTATGTTGCATTGAGTGCTGTGTAATTGTGTAGCATATAATTATGTGGCACTGAGTGGTATTGTGTGGAGTGTGTGTTGCATTCAGTAGAGTGTAATTATGTGGCGTGTAATTATGTGGTACTGAGTGGTATTTGGAGTGTATGCTGCATTGAGTGCAGTGTAATTATGTGGCGTGTAACTATGTGGCACTGAGTGGTATTTGGAGTGTATGTTGCATTGAGTGCAGTGTAATTATGTAGCATATAATTATGTGGCACTGAGGGTATTGTGTGGAGTGTGTGTTGCATTCAGTAGAGTGTAATTATGAGGCATGTAATTATGTGGTACTGAGTGGTAATTGGAGTGTATGTTGCATTGAGCGCAGTGTAATTATGTGGCCCGCAACTATGTGGCACTGAGTGTTATTTGGAGTGGATATTGCATTGAGGGCAGTGTAATTATGTGGGGTGTAATTGTGTGGCACTGAGTGGTATTTGGAGTGTATGTTGCGTTGAGCGCAGTGTAATTATGAAGCATATAAATATGTGGCACTGAGTGGTATTGTGTGGAGTGTATGTTGCATTGAGTGCAGTGTAATTATGTGGCGTGTAATTATGTGGCACTGAGTGGTATTTGGAGTGTATGTTGCATTAAGTGCAGTGTAAATATGTGGCGTGTAATTATGTGGCACTGAGTGGTATTTGGAATGTACGTTGCATTGAGTGCAGTGTAATTATGTAGTGTGTAATTATGTGGCACTGAGTGGTATTTGGAGTGTATGTTGCATTGAGTGCAGTGTAATTATGTAGCATATAATTATGTGGCACTGAGTGGTATTGTGTGGAGTGTATGTTGTATTCAGTAGAGTGTAATTATGTGGTGTGTAATTATGTGGCACTGAGTGGTATTTGTAGTGTATGTTGCATCGAGTGCAGTGTAATTATGTTGCATATAACTATGTGACACAGAGGTATTTGGAGTATATGTTGCATTGAGTGCTGTGTAATTGTGTAGCATATAATTATGTGGCACTGAGTGGTATTTGGAGTGTATGTTGCATTGAGTGCAGTGTAATTATGTAGCATATAATTATGTGGCACTGAGTGGTATTGTGTGGAGTGTATGTTGTATTCAGTAGAGTGTAATTATGTGGTGTGTAATTATGTGGCACTGAGTGGTATTTGTAGTGTATGTTGCATTGAGTGCAGTGTAATTATGTTGCATATAACTATGTGACACAGAGGTATTTGGAGTGTATGTTGCATTGAGTGCTGTGTAATTGTGTAGCATATAATTATGTGGCACTGAGTGGTATTGTGTGGAGTGTGTGTTGCATTCAGTAGAGTGTAATTATGTGGCGTGTAATTATGTGGTACTGAGTGGTATTTAGAGTGTATGCTGCATTGAGTGCAGTGTAATTATGTGGCGTGTAACTATGTGGCACTGAGTGGTATTTGGAGTGTATGCTGCATTGAGTGCAGTGTAATTATGTGGCGTGTAACTATGTGGCACTGAGTGTTATTTGGAGTGTATGTTGCATTGAGTGCAGTGTAATTATGTGGCACTGAGTGGTATTTGGAGTGTATGTTGCGGTGAGCGCAGTGTAATTATGAAGCATATAATTATGTGGCACTGAGTGGTATTGTGTGGGGAGTGTATGTTGTATTCAGTAGAGTGTAATTGTGTGGCGTGTAATTATGTGGCACTAACTGGTATTGTTTGGAGTGTATGTTGCATGAGTGCAGTGTAATTATGCATAATATAATTATGTAGCACTGAGTGGTATTGTGTGGAGTGTCTGTTGCATTCAGTAGAGTGTTATGTTTTGTGTAATTATGGGGCACTGAGTGGTATTAGGAGTGTATGTTGCATTGTGTGCAGTGTAATTATGTTGCATATAACTATGTGGCACTGAGAGGTATTTGGAGTGTATGTTGCATTGAGTGCTGTGTAAATATGTGGCGTGTAATTATGTGGCACTGAGTGGTATTTGGAATGTATGTTGCATTGAGTGCAGTGTAATTATGTGGAGTGAAATTATGTGGCACTGAGTGGTATTTGAAGTGTATGTTGCATTGAGTGCAGTGTAATTATGTGGCGTGCAATTATGTGGCACTGAGTGGTATTTGGAGTTTATGTTCCATTGCAGAGTGTGTGAGGGTGCTGAGTGTGAGGGAATGGTGGCATGCTGCGCTTTAGATGAATATGTTTAAAAGTAAAGTGTGCTGTACTGCGATTGGTAAAATAGTTAATTGTGGATGCATTAGCAATTGATGTGTGCACTGATGGCTGGTGGTGTGTGTGCCTGTAGAAATGGTGCACTGATGGCTGGTGGTGTGTGTGCCTGGTGAAAGCGTGCACTGACGGCTGGTGGTGTGTGTGGGCCTGGCCGGCTGGTGGTGTGTGTGCCTGGTGGAAGCGTGCACTGATAGCTGGTGGTGTGTGTGCCTGCTGAAAGCGTGATCTGACGGCAGGTGGTGTGAAAGCGTGCACTGATGGCTGGCGGTGTGTGTGTGGGTGCCTGGTGAAAGCGTGCACTGACGGCTGGTGGTGTGTGCCTGGTGTAAGCGTGCCCTGACGACTGATGGTGTCTGTGCCCGGTGAAAGTGTGCACTGACGGCCGGTGGTGTGTATGCCTGGTGAAAACGTGCACTGATGGCTGGTGGTGTGTGTGTGCCTTTTGAAAGCATGCACTGATGGCTGGTGCTGTGTGTGTGCCTGGCCGGCTGGTGCTGTGTGTGCCTGGTGGAAGCGTGCACTGACGGCTGGTGGTGAGTGTGCCTGTTTAAAGCGTGCACTGACATCTGGTGGTGTGTGCCTGGAGGAATTGTGCACTGACGGCTGGTGGTGTTTGTGCCTGGTGAAAGCGTGCACTGACGGCTGGTGGTGTTTGTGCCCGGTGAAAAGCGTGCACTGATGACTGGTGGTGTGTGTGCCTGGTGAAAGTGTGCACTGACGGCCGGTGGTGTTTATGCCTGGTGAAAGCGTGCACTGATGGCTGGCGGTGTGTGTGTGTGTGCCTGGTGAAAGCGTGCACTGACGGCTGGTGGTGTGTGCCTGGTGAAAGCGTGCACTGATGACTGATGGTGTCTGTGCCTGGTGAGAGTGTGCACTGACGGCCGGTGGTGTGTGTTGCATTCAGTAGAGTGTAAATATGTGGTGTTTAATTATGTGGCACTGAGTGGAATTTGGAGTATGTTGCATTGAGTGCAGTGTAATTATGTAGCATATAATTATGTGGCACTGAGTGGTATTGTGTGGAGTGTGTGTTGCATTCAGTAGAGTGTAATTATGTGGCGTGTAAGTATGTGGTACTGAGTGGTATTTGGAGTGTATGCTGCATTGAGTGCAGTGTAATGATGTGGCGTGTAACTATGTGGCACTGAGTGTTATTTGGAGTGTATGTTGCATTGAGTGCAGTGTAATTATGTGGCGTGTAATTATGTGGCACTGAGTGGTATTTGGAGTGTATGCTGCGGTGAGCGCAGTGTAATTATGAAGCATATAATTATGTGGCACTGAGTGGTATTGTGTGGGGAGTGTATGTTGTATTCAGTAGAGTGTAATTGTGTGGCGTGTAATTATGTGGCACTAACTGGTATTGTTTGGAGTGTATGTTGCGTGGATGCAGTGTAATTATGTATAATATAATTATGTAGCACTGAGTGGTATTGTGTGGAGTGTCTGTTGCATTCAGTAGAGTGTTATGTTTTGTGTAATTATGGGGCACTGAGTGGTATTAGGAGTGTATGTTGCATTGTGTGCAGTGTAATTATGTTGCTATAACTATGTGGCACTTAGTTATGTGTATGTTGGTGAAAGCATGCACTGATGGCTTGTGGTGTGTGTGTGTGCCTGGTGAAAGCGTGCACTGACGGCAGGTGGTGTGTATGCCTGGTGAATGCGTGCACTGATGGCTGGTGGTGTGTGTGTGTGTGTGTGTGTGCGCCTGGTGAAAGAGTGCACTGACGGCCGGTGGTGTGTATGCCTGGTGAGTGCGTGCACTGATGGCTGGTGGTGTGTGTGTGTGTGCCTGGTGAAAGCGTGCACTGATGGCTGGTGGTGTGTGTGTGTGCCTGGTGAAAGGTAAAAGGAAGCGCCATGGTCTGTGTTTGAAATCCAAGAAAGAGTTCAGAATGCAAAGGCAGAGGGCAGCTCGGGTTACAAGCTGCCTTTGAAGAAGATCAGGCAGCACTGGGCAACCATGCCAGCATTCCAAGGAGCAGACAGTCGTTCACGTTAGAAGTGTGAAGCCCTGAGGACATATGGCACTGTGAGGAGCCTGGGAGACACACGTAGACGCTAAGTGCCTGAGGAGATAAGGAGCGGAAGGAATTCCTTTCAAGTGTGATGCCGAGGCTCGGGAGAAAAGCGCGTGCACGGGCACATGCACTGTGCGTTATCCGTCTCCCAAAGCCCTTGGTTTTAAGAGTTGGTTTCAACACAATAGTTTCGAGTAATAAATTACTCGACCTAAAAACTGGCTTTTCCATCTTGTCTAAAACTGAAATCGATTCTCTTAGGGGCTGTGACAAAGAATATCAGAATGGGTTTTCCGATTCATTACCTGGACTCTAAAACCCATCTACTTCTTTTGTACCATTCCTGATACAAAATTAGCATGACTACACAGAGCCTTGGAAAACTACTTCAAAATAAACTGCACAGCAGATAGCGCTGCTGTGTAACAAGTCGAAAAAACTTTAACAAAACCAATATATTTCACACAGACGAAATCTACAGGCTTTGCCAATGCTTGTCTGAAAATGGGTTTTACTACAACTTTCCTTGATGAGGATTTCCCGTTTCCCAAAACGTGTTGGCTGGAAGTTTTTTGCTTGTTTTTAGGTCTTGCCTACGCATCGCGCATGCGCTGAATAGGAGGACCTTTAGCCGTCGCTCTGCTCTTTTTGAAAGCACATACACATGCTTGTGGCAGCATCCACCTTGCAGGAGCGAGCAGGGGCGCGCCACAAGCACAAGTATGTGCTTTCTAAAAAGAGCAGACTGCGCGGTCACATACGCACGCACCACTCCGGGCTTGTCTCATTTGCCTCCAAAGTTTCAGCGTACTTTTCATTCTACTTAGAATTCCAAAGTATTTCACAAACATATTTGCCATTGGCATCTGGCACTGACTTCAACCAGCTAAAAAGAATGCGCCGTAGGGATTCGTCAGCACACAATCTATGCAGCACAGTAAATCCCTCCGCTATATTAGGGTCTAAAGTGCATCTACAGCACACGACCCAGCAACCTCATCTGACCTTCCCTCAGACAGCGGGCTCCCGGAGACTCAAAAGTGAGCAGACGTCCGGGCCTGAGGTAGCTGGAAAACCTCGGCGACCCGTATGAATGGGACCGGGCCTTTGAGCTGACTCTTCTCCGAGGCGGCCTCAATGTAACTGAGCGGCGCTGCTGCTGACTCCGCCCGGAGCATCATAAATGGTGTGTTCGAGTACCGAGAGCCACTCGGCATAACCTTCGTCACAACGCGTCATAAACTACGGCAGTCAGAGCCACAACTCCGGTGTCCCACAGCCCTGCGTGCTTTCTCTATGGATTTCCGTGTGTCTCAGCTGCAGAAATTTCCTTGTCTGCTGAGGCCGAAGGCCGTCTGGCCACCTCCTGCTCCTACAAACCACCAGGGCCCGTGTCACGTTCCGATGGCGTCTGCTTTCTCCCTGTGATATTCATTCCCTCTTTCGAAGTTGCTGGTAGCCCTCCCCCACCCTTCTTCCATTCCAATTTATTTTGTTTGCTTGATTGGCAGGAGCCGGGATACAAGGGTTGCTGCATTTATTGCAAATTAATAAAATTAAGGGGATCGGAGATGGAAATGTGGTTCCCTGGAAATGTAATTAGATGTGATCATAAACAAGTGTTGAGCGAATTCTCTCTATTTCTCACGCGCTTGTTGGCTCTCTCTGATCTTTTTTGCCGTCAGGATAGTCGCGCTCTCCTTTGCCATCCATCCTCCTTGCTTTGACCGCTCGCTTTCTCTCTCACTCCCTTTTCCTTTCTCTTGCTGTCCTTCTTAATCATTGGCTTTCCTTTCTCTGGTTTTGTTTGTCCCTCCCATGAAGTACAGCAATTTTATAATGTTTTGGAATGGATGTGTGACACTGCTTGAAAGGGAAACTTTATTTCTTTTTCTTTCAGCATTCTGCAGGAGTAAATATGTTTTTCCTCTCGATCGTGTGTGCTTGTCCTTTTAAATGTCTAAATCCTCAATTGTTCTCTCACCTCCATTTTGTTGCTTTTTGCGGCTCCCCCAAATTCATGTCTGAGTCTCACACCCTGCACTGGTCCTACATTGCTAGAAACACCCCCCCCCCCACTCACACACACACACACTAGTGTACATGTGTGATTTTTTTTTTTTTTCATGGATGTGTGCAGTAGTGGTTGCGAACCTGAAAAGACCCGCCACACACATCTACCCTAACTTACACAAATGTCTAATCAAGACAGCCACAGTTAAACAATGCCAAAATGACCTGGTAATGCTGGCTTTACTTTAATACACAAAGGAGTTTTCAGTGAATTGGGGAAAATAATCTCACATTCAACCTTTCTGGGGTACACCTAAACACAGCTATGGCAGTGGCACACCTCACTTCCGAGTGTATAAGCAATGCCAAACCAGATTTGCTTCTACCAGACCATTCAAGCCCTGCCAGGAAGGGTAATGAAACTACAGGGGTGTTAGTATACTTTATTCACGTCCTTCCAAACACAAGGAAACACATGAGGCTGATTCAGGAATGGTTAAATAACCAATGGTCACACGCCACGGAAGGATCTAATGGTTGGAAATTCCAAGGTCGTCCGGGTAATCTGGTGATTGAATTCAGACAAATAAACTCTCACAACAAAATACATAAGTTAAATAAATAAATAAACAAACAATGAGGGTGACTAAAAATATATGCACTGGCTGCAGAATTGGATGAGTAGGGCAAGAACAGCCACAATCCAATGTAATGGAGAGCTTCAACTAACAATATTCCATTTTGCTGTTGCACCACCAATTTTTACACTAATGTACACCGGTGTACTGTAACATAAGCAGAAGCCAGAAGGACAATGTCAGGGTCTCCATTTCCGAAGTGGACCAGAGAAACCAACACATTTTTATTGGTTTTATTTATTACAATTTTTCAATATGCTAGACAGAAGCCACACTTTTCTACAACATAACTTTAACACATTGGAATTGCCAATAGCTCTAGCTAAACACTTAAAAGGTCCCAAAAGCGAGACCTATTGGCTATGCCAATGCTTGTTTTTATAGATGGACATTTGTTGACTGCAAATTTCTTTGGTGCACAAACATTCTTCGGAATCATTTCTGGAACACTTCAGTTCCCATTGAGTAGGGAGGAGTTCCACAACACCATAATGATTCTTGGACTGTTCTGGGGAAAAGATGGAGAACTTTAGATTTCTGAAATTTTGGGCATATGTATCTCTGCAAATCTTACATTGTAAAAAAAGTAAGGCCAATATGTCCCATGTAGCAAGTCATGCAATTTTGTTTACACTGAAGTTAGGGAGGCCCAGTGATAAGGAAGGGCATTCAAGTGTACAAAGCCAAGCAAGAATTGGCTTAGAAGTGGGGAACAGGCTTAAATAAAAGTTGTCAATTGCAAAGAATAACTTTTTAACAAGTCTTTCGTGGGCAGGCATAGTGAACCTGTGTATTACCCTGTGAGTACCTGGCAAGTTTCAAACAACAGCTATAGACACAGCTAGCAGCCTAATATCAAGGTTGACATATTTTATGGTTTTCAGTTACGGATGCCATGGTATCATGGGCACACACTGCTGTAGCTGACATGTTTTCATTGTTTTTACTAATAGAAGAAAATAATCAGTATGTGAATCAAGATGAAAATTTTTATTACCATGGTGCTTGGTCTTGCTGGTACCTTAGTGTCTGCAAGTGCAGTAATATTTCATAAATATAATGATAAGATTGGTGATTAGACACTATAAAAATACAGGTATCGGTCCATTCATTTTAAAGGGGCTTTGTGCTAAGACTATTAAGCCAGAAGTCACGCTGGTTTGCAGAAACTCGAAACACGGGCTTACTAGTTACTACTTCTACTAAAATTTAGCTTTAGGGTGTTAAGAACTCGCTAACCATGTTAGAAACGTTGTTTTTATCGCTGACCGTCACATGCATTGTTGCATTTCTTTTTGCATTCTGCCTGATTACCATTAAAGTTGATGCACAAGAATAGGATTTGACAACATTTTTAAGTATCTCTCCTGTTTTTTAGTGCTTTTTTGAGTATGTTACTCAATAACCTAAGAGGGTTTGCTATTTCGCTGTGTCCCTGAAATAATCTTGTGGAATTCATTGTTACTAGAAACACTTCCTGTGCAGTATTGCTACTCGGTCATGTATGGGTTGCAGTTTAATTAGATTTCTAATTAGTACTGGTGTACTGAGTTCTTGCATTTAGGAGATAGCAATCCTATCCCTGTAGCTCTGGTGGGAGTAGTGGGGCAGAAAACATATCCAGTTGGAAGAGCATCACATAGCACCTGGAAAGAAAATATGCTGCAATTTTAAAGGAAAGAGCTAAGACTTCTAATTTGAAAATGATCTAGATTAAATAGCACAGTTGTCATTTTCGATAGGGGTGGTAAGATTGTTGCACTGTCAAGGAAGAAAAGCACCCATTTATGTGGGAATACAGGGCAGACTTCCTGTAGTATTTGAAATCTATAATAGAAAACTAAAGAGAAAATAAAATGCAAAGTCTTCCGTCTGCTCTACATTCTTTGTGAATCCAAAAATCCATAATTCTTGCACCAAAGCTCTGCTTTGCGAAAGGAAAAGGAGGGAACAGTGTGTTTGCGTCTGCTGTTGAAAGATGTGTTATGGTTGGAGAAGACAACGCCTACTACAAAAAACTTTTTAGAAAACGCATCTTTCACAATTCCATTATCAATGTATGGAGATCTCAGTTTACTCTTCTCACATCACACAGCCAACCTCGCTCACCAGATATACACTTCAAAGCTTTACCTACTATGATCTCTTACGCTTTTGTTTACTATGAACACATATCAGGCTTCCCCAAGTTGGGGCTTTAACCAATACATATTAAAAATGCTCAATTCAAAGCACACAAAGTTACTCTGGTCCAATGACCCTGCATTCGCTCAAAACCATAGATCCGCATAGCCAATTTTGGCTTTAGGCCCACAAGACGTGAGGTATTGTATCTATGAAATTGGGATTTACAGAGCGGATCTATAGAATTGTGATTTAAGGAGAGGAGTAAATAAAGAATATTGAATGCACACAAATATCTCGATGAAGATCATAAATTGAGGCAATTAAAAGTGCACCCTGAAGTAGCAGCAGTGCGCTGGGAAACATGTGTTAACTCCTTGACACATATTTGACTTTGGGCATCATGACTCTTGCTGATAACAATAGGTTGATTTGGGAGCTGAGTCGGAAAATCAGATAACGAACATGAAATTGTTGATCAATCGAAAACCTTTTTTTTTTTTTTTTTAAAACCTTTATTGTGCAGATGGAAGCATACAAATACGGGCCTACAACCAATCAGGCCGGCCACGACACATTATGAGAAGCACATGAGACAATAAGGAGGTTTCCCGGCAGTCGCCCAGCGTTGTGCAATCGAGCAGTCCAATCTTAGAAAAGCTGAATACGACCGCTGGAAGCAGGATTAAAGAAGGTTAATTTTATAATAGGAAGTATAGCAGGATCAGTTGCAGTTTTTAGTCATCTAAGTTCCCATAGCGGGCCACGAATCAAACATCAAGACATAAGGGCATTGATAAAAACGGGTATCAGCAGCGGTTCACAGCAATCAACTTATAGACGCCATAGTTCAAATCAGTGCCCACAGTGGCCCATCACGCGCCCATCGATCACCTAATTATTGTGCTAGTATATAACGGAGGAACCAGAACAGCAACGTAGTTACAAACATCCTCTATACTAACCCAAGTAATAAGAAAAAAAGGGGGAGGGGGTGGGGAATATTATATAGAGAAAAAGAAAGAACGCCGTGCTACTGCACGCACCCCACAACGATAGAGGCGCGCAAGACTGAAAGACCCGCTATCGGGGGTAGGGCGTGCGAGTCATGATATATGTGCAATCAATACCGTAGAAAGAAAGCAGCTCACCCCCCATCCCCACCAGCTATCACACCATGGGAGACACGCACAGACACAGCGTCCCGATGAAGGGATACAAAAGAGCCATAGAACTAAAAGGAAAACGAACAGGAAAGAGACCCCATCCCACCCACCCCACCCTGCACCCCTGCAGAAGGCTACGGCCTACCCCCCCAGCAGCGTGCCTGTCGCCCTAAATAGAAACCCGAAATATAGGAAAAGTTAGAAAGAGGGAAAGAAAACAAAAGAGAAAAAAGGGAAAAGAACCAGGGGGAGAGGAGACCATCAATCGAGTCGTTCGGCCCCTGCCCCCCGCCTTCACACACATTTATGCCACATCAAAACGAAATCGACACAGTCTCAGGTATCAGAAACAATCAAGGGAATCGGCCATATTGTCGTGGTCGGGGGCATTCCTCATCTCCATCCGTTAACCAGTAGTCCTCCGGATTCAGACCGGCTCACCCCTGTCCTTTCCTAGTCATCGCTACCACGCGTAATAGAGTAGTGGGTAGCAAACATTTCGAGGTGGAGAGGCCACAGGATCGGAACAACACAGGCCAAGGGTGTAAACCAGAGGACCCCAGAAAAAACGGCAAAGCAAGAACTTTTTGTGGCAGTCCAGACTTTCCAATAGCGACAACAGGAGCAGCAAACAGTACGGGTGTAGTTTCGCCGCCCAGGAAAGTGAGGTTTCCCCCGCAAGGTAGCAGCGGGACCTCACCGAGGCAGTTTGAAGCGAAAATCCACAACGCTCCCCAATCATTCGAGCAGGAACGGGCCCCAGGGCGGAGCCCACACCCGCGCCAGACACAATCAAAGCTACCTGGAGATTCGGGGCCGCAGGCGTACAGTCTTGTCGATGAACGGCGGCAGCACTCCTCGCAGCAGCCAAGGGGGGCGAATCAGCACACACTAGAAGTCGAGCCGCGTGCATGAGGGACGGCCCAGCAGAAATGGCGGCAGACCTATCTTGCACAGAGGCGTTGAGGGCCATGGCCGCACGTAAAGACTGTAGGGCGTCAAGGACATCGCCAAGCGTGGGCTCGCGCTCACAGGACCAGGCCCCCGTGCACTTCAGCGACCCAAGTTCGCCGCCCTGAGTAGATCCGTGACCCAGGGCGCCGGTCGCCATCTTGCAGGTCCAGCCGCGTCTCCACGCGCCTCAACTTCTGGAGCGGGCTCTCAAGCAAAGCCACCGCTGGAGTCCCCTTGAGCCCCAGAAATGGCAACCTGGGTGCAGAAAGGAGGGCCACCAAAAGTGGGGACCGCCAGCGCCACCGTCCCACGGACGCCGTCCGCCGATTCCGGGCGCGGGGCTTCAAGATGGCCAGACAGGGCAACAAAGGGGGTATGCCTCCTGCACGGTCTTCCCCCATCCACGGCGGGCCGCGCCCTACCACAGGGCCCCCAGGCCGCCAGACCGGGCCCGGTCAGTTGCCACCGGCATAACCGCACAACGGCCTCTCCCAGGCGACCCGTCTCCTCCACCAGGGGCCGCCGTCGACACCTCCACTCCGGCCGACCTTCACAGGCAAGTCCCCGGTCACCACGCCACGGAGGCCCCGGACCAAACAGGGGCACAGCTTCAGATCCGCAGCTCGCAGGAGCCCCCGGGACAGACGGCGAGTACGAGCGTTTCTTCACCTTCCCATTTCTTCCCAAGTGTGTCGCCTCGGGGTAGGATGCTTATCAGGATATGCGTGTTGGGCAGGAAGGTTGGCGGAGCCGAGCTACAATGCGGCCATCGCGGTCGCGAGCTTGGCTCCTCCCCCGAAAACCTTTGTTGATGGACGGAATTATCAATTAAGATTGAGGAAGAATAGTTTCACTCAACCTATAAAACTTGAAGAATCGTTTAAACAACAAAGCAAAATAAGTGTACTCCAAGGAAGGGTATATAAACCTGGACTGTTATGGATATACATTTTTTTTTAAATCTTTCTTTTTATTAAACAGTTCGACCAAAGTACATCAAGTGATTACAAGCAGGCGATTTCATCATTTCTCAGTGACATTGCATACATTACAAAATACAGTTATTACATTGATTAGATCAAGGGGTTCCAGGAGTATCAGTGTCGATCTGCCGACCAGGTGGGAGACAAACATCACCTCTGTGACGGTTCTATGCTCCCCATACCCTATTCCATTTCCCAGGGCATCCTCTAGCTATGAAGACTGACTTTTCTCTGTACATGCACCAGTCTAGATCCTCCTTCCACCTCCTCAATTGAGGTGGCTGACTAGTGCCCCACTGTTGTGCGATGTTTCGTTTTGCAATCTGGATATACATTTTTGATGCACTATTTTTGGAACTAGTAAATGTTATGTCATTGATTTGTGTTGAAATGTGGATACTTTTTAAAAGTATATTTTTTAAAATAATATTTTAAGAGAAACTAAAATTCAAATATTCATTTGCACAAAAGTATGAGATACTATGGAAGTTACGTTCCAATGGAAATGCTCCCTAATATTTGTTTATTTTAAATATTGCAACATTCAATACACATAATATTTTGAGCATACCACAATGATAGTGTTTATTAAAGAATGTATTCCTGAATTATAATACCTTCATCATAGCACTTCTGGCAATAGCTGTGACTCCAGGTCGTTCAGTTCCCACATGATAATGAATAGGATCTGTAATGGCTGCATTGCGTTTGAATAAAATAGATGGTGCCACAAAAGAATAGCCCTGGATAAAAAACAATTAAACTGTAAATACTCTATTGAACCTTGTGATACAACAGGACACATATAATAGAAACACAATTTATAATCGTAAGCACTTAATTGTCATCTTTCATAGTCCTGAGACACAGTCGTGCTTCCTCCATGAAAATATATTTTCTGCAATTTTCATGCAGAAATTTCAAAATATAAAAAACAATATGCAATTAAAGGGCTAGACACACATAGAAGGAAAATGGACACGTGTGAAGAGCAATGCTTTGAAATAGGATCAGTCAATGTTGCAGAAGAAAAAAAGATAAAAGAAAAATTCACAAACTTAATTATTTTTACATTCTGTGTGCTCAGCACTTTAATTATAGCACTGCATTTCAAAAATGGTATGTACTATCAATCCTCCATACATTTGTTTACATATTTTAAATAATGGTGGGTCAGCTGTCATTGGACACCATCCACCATTATGCATTACGAAACCAATTTGCAAATAGTGAAAAAATTATTTCTGTTAATATTTATTAGCACAGATTTGGACAAACGACAAGTGAAAACCCTAGAACCTCAATTTATTTGGGAAAAGTGGTACAGTAGCCTAATGAGAATTAAATCCCCTTCAACAGTGACCTTAAAAACAATGACATTTGTTTTATCCATGAAAACAGCATTCTTGACACAGGGAATCAAAGCTTGTAGGGACTTTCTCACCACAACTGCTTCTGTAGTCAGCCATGTTAATCATCTTCAACGGAGAGAAGGTACAACATGTTTATCTTTAAAAAAACAAAAAAACGTTTCCCTTGCGATACTGTATTTTTCTTCAACACTCGTGGAAACAGTCAAAAGTGTTGCAGCTTACAAGCCAATGACATGCTGATGGAACCTTTTGTTTTAAGTGACTGCAAACACCGAACTGGTTTCATTTAACATTCATATAAAAAAACCCGTGTTAAGCAAGATTCTATGACCAATACCCTTTTAATAAAATAGATTGTTTTAAAAAAGTTTTGTAAAAACTAGCTCTTGAAGCAAAACATGGCAGTATGCTGAACGCTTGACTTGTTTTAGTCTTCCGGCTCCGGCTACACTCTGCTGCAAGTAGTAACCCTACAAGTGTTGTAACATTTGAGGAGCCCTACAGCGATTAAGCATTAAATGGGCAGTGACAAGTGTAAACAGGAAAAGCAATAGGTAGGTCTTTGTGGGTGCTACTGAATCTATCAGCTGATTCTTCATATTTCCACAGGTGCTAGACTGATCATGAATAGCTTCTCGGCACCAATAGGTGACACCACATGGTTCCGGCCACACCACCACGTCCTCTCTGGGATGTGACATTATGAAGACTGTAAAGCAATGCTGTACAGCTTACATCAGTTCTCATCCGTTTTTTCAAGTCCTCAGAGGCAGAGAGGAGACTGACAGGATTGATAGAATTATCGCAGTGTAAACAATAAAAGTCATGAGGGACCTTGCTACAAAAATCCAGAAGACCACTCCTCAGAATGCAGAGGTGGGTGCGTCACTCAGGAATCTATGGGTAGACTGAGTACACACCATAAAGATTGTTACCAAAAGTAAGTAACTTTTTTTGCAGATATATACACTACTAACTACCTGCAGTGCCTCCAAAGCAATATATTTCTGGACACGGTTACACCAACATGTCTTGCAGTGCAAACATGACAAAATGCCAATCTCTGAAGATCTGTCAGTGACCAGTGACTAGTGAAGGAGTGGACTGAAGCCCACTTTTCAGCATGATAATTGTTAAAAAAGAAACACCTCTAGATAGTGCAAATTAAGTGGCATTATCTCTGCTGGAAGACGTTCTGATATGTATACAATGCTTGTTAGCAAGGGGTAGTGGTGGAGCAAGATTTCATACGTAAAGAAACTTGCTTGGAATTAATCCTCTTGAAATTACATGTAACAAATTAACCAACATGTTTTGTAAATACTAATAATTGCACCACCTGACATTTACTTTATGTAGGGGAAGCTTGTATATGTGTTTTACTAATCAGTAACCCGAGTGTATTAAAATGACTGCCGAAAACGCTGGAACCCTTCTGTGCATGCGTCTACTGCATCTACGTAGTATGACGTCTTTACTTTTGGTGGAAATTCTTTGCAGCTGTGCAGTTGCATCTAAGATGGCTGCTTCAAACTTCACATGTTCATGCATATGTTTCTGCTTAAACTAAACCTCATGTGTTTTTGTTTAACTGCTAATGCAATAGTTAAAATAAAGTAATGCGGTCAGAGTATAAATAAGTGGTATACAGTGCAATATATATTTTTTTTATTCAAATGTCTCTCTCTTTGACTTTACAGATACTCTTCTGGCCCGAATATGAGATATCAATATTCTCCATTTGGATTTGCAGTGCATGCGCACTGAAACTTTGCAAGCCTTGAAATCATTGGCACTGAAACCCTGAAAAGTCTCACTTTACCAGCGATGCGTCTGGGAACTTCACCCGATGACCCAGAGAACGGAAGAAAATAAAATAAAATGTTAAACATTGTATATGAAACAAAAAGAAATAATGCTGGGTGGAATAAAAACATGGAAAAGTAAAATTATGGGCGGGAACCTAGTTTAATTAAAATAAAGGAAAACTACCTCAAACTAGTATGGTGTGATGACCTCTCCCCATCTTTCTGTCCAATCAAATAAAGGGAATACACAAATGTGCTACATTGGGGGGTGGTACATACCCTTAAAAATGGTATAACTAAGGTAGGCTTAGTCCGTTAGATTGTCCGACTTGTCACAGACCTGTCACTGACCCAACTTATGCTGAAGAAGAATCGTGGATGCTGCAGACCTCAGAGGGCTAGTTGAGCACTCTGAAAGAAGATTCTGTCCTAGAGAAGGGGAACAAGAGTAGCTGCAGAGAGGGGTGTGACACTGGCGTTGCACTTAGCGGAGGTTACCTATCCTGTTCTGCATCTGTCCTGACCTGTTGGCTCCTGATTAGTCAGGAGCCTTTTCTTTCTAGCCCTTGGCCAGGGGTTGGTCCTCGCACCATTCTAGGTAAATATAAATCTGTGTGGTATGTCCTTGTACTGTTTCCCTTTTTCACCCTTCTCAGGTACCAATGTCTAGAAATGTTACTAAGTCTTTAATGGTTTATTCTTATCATTATTTTTCTACTTGAGAAGTCTTTAACTGCACTGTACTGGTACCTCGCTCACAATATATTGCATGGATAAAGTGTTTAAAACTTCCCAGAGTCTGTGGTTATTTTATGATAAAAGTGAATTATTATGCTACCTATATTTCTAACTGCCAGATCCATTTACCTAAGTGATTAGAATAAAGAAAAGTGACAAGGACTCGGTAAGTTGTGGTATTCAGGTATAAAGTATAAATCCTGATAGGCAGGGAAAATAGATTACCGGTTTAAGGTGTGTAAGTTCATGGGCCCAGGTGAGTATGGTAATAGAAAATATCCTGAACTGGTAATCTCGCGCCATCAGTAGCACAGCTTGATGCATAGAACAGGAGAAAAGGGAAAGTTTACTCTTCTGAACCACCATTCTCTTTCTGGAAACGGAGAAAAACAAGAAGTTAACCTAACAGCTAATCCTCAACACAATGATTGTGGTTCTATCAACAGAGAAGCTCAGCAAGCGCTCAGGGTCCAAAGGATGTGGCAGAAGAGGGGAGAATATCAGCAAGGTAATGGATGTTGTGACTGGACAGATAAGGACTGGAGGACATTAGGACATCTGGTTAGGGGACAGGCAGATCGACCAGGGCGGACAGAGGGGACGGACGTGTATGTGACCTGCAGCAGAGATAACAGAAATAAAGAATCCTTGAACAACTAACCTGTGTGCAGAGTTCGGTGTTTGTCCAGCGCCCAATCGTGCGACACGACAACTGGCGACGAGAGGTGAGACGACGCGCAGATCGTCGCACATCGATTGACGGCGACATCGGAGTATCAAGAAGAAGAACCAGGTGCCCACCCTGGATGTGCCAAGAAAAGAGGAGGAAAGGAGCGACATCGGAGCACACCCGACCGCTTCTGAAGAATCGCCTGGCAAACTGCGGTAAGCGCGAAGGAACGCGTAATCGCGAGAGTCTCGGTGGCCATTTTGAGATCAGGCGGCTGGGCCAATCAGAGGCGAGATCGGGTAAGCGGCCACTTCCAGGTCAGGCAAGCGAGATTTCGATCGCGAAGTCTCACGAGAAGAGCAGCGGCCATTTTGAAAAAAGACCACCACAAAGAGGGACCATAGAAATCAACAGGGCGGCCATTTTAAGGTCAGGCAAGGAAGAAAAGAAGCAAAAAGGATAAGAAAAAAGACAAGAATAAAGTCAAAAAGGACTAGGAAAGCCCAGAAAAGGCTAAACTAAGCAAAATAAAGGAAGAAAAAGAAACAAACAAAAGAGAAAAGAAGATAAAAAGGCAAACAAAAAGAAAAGGGAGGAAACAGACAGTAAAAGAAGAAAAAGAAGAAAAAAAACAAAGAGCAAAAGAAACATAAAAACGCACAAAGGAGCGAAAGAACAAGAGGAGGAAAGAGCAGATAAAGGCAAGAATGGCAGACCCAAAGCCCAGCGCACAATACAGGAGACCACTGCCGTTCAACTTATCGGAGCAACAAACAGGAATTCGATGGGAGAAGTGGATCAGACGGTTTGAAAGATATATGGAAGCAACAGATGTAACAGACGGAAAGAGACTAGGGTTACTGCTGAACTTAGCAGGGGATGACGTCAAAGAACTTCTGGTGACACTGCCTACCAAAGAAACAAAGACATACGAGAAACTAAAGAAATGCCTGACGGCCAAATTTGACCCACAACGGAATATTGACTTTGAACGATATACCTTTATTGCGTGTCAACAAGTAGACGAAACGCTAGATGACTTCGCGACAAGGCTGAGAAAACTGGTGACACATTGTGAGTTCGACAAATTTGATAACGAACAAGCAATAAGGCTATGGATCATAGAAGGCTGTCGCGACACAGGATTCAGGGCAAGAATACTCAAGGAACCGACCTCATTGGAGAACATCCTGTCACTAGCGAGAGCAGAGGCGAGAGCAACAGAACATGCCAAGGAAATGGAAAGAGGGAAGAACGTTGAAATCGAAAAAGCACACCTCATGACAACCAGATATCGCACAGGCAGATGGAAGAATGACTGGAGGGAACAAAAAGAGAGGAGACAACCTGAAGGAACATGCTACAGGTGCGGAATGGCATTTCCACACAGAGGCCCGTGCCCAGCGTTTGGCCAGACGTGCAAAAGATGCAATGGAAGAAATCACTGCGCCAGTATGTGCCAAGGCGTACAAGTCAGAGACGATAGAGGAAGAACAGGAAGACAACAAGAGTCGACAACAAGGTACGTCAGGTATATCGACAGAGAAAGGAGAAGTTCATCACGAGGGTCAGGCGAAGAAGAGGAAGAAGAGAAAGTGGAAAGACTATACCACATGTCGGAGGTGCACACAGAGCTGAGTGGGGAAGACGAAAAAGGAGAAACAACACACCTAACAGACAGAAACACCCCAGGAAAGACGGACTCAGCAAAGATAAGAGTAGGAGCGCATGAAGTGGAATTTGTACTGGACAGTGGTGCAACATGCAATGTCATGTGTGTATCAGAGTACGAGAAGATGGAAGTCAAGCCGATACTGAGAGCGTCCAAGGTGAAGGTTTTCACCTGGGGGTCAAAGAAACAGGTAACAAACCTAGGAAAGTTCACAGAGGAACTGAGATATAAAGACAAAAAGAACAAAGAGGACATCCATGTTCTAAAAGGCGATGTCCCAGGACCATGCCTGATGAGCAACAGCACCGCCCAAACGATGGGCCTTATAACCATGACATATGAAAAAAACAAAAGACACACTGAGAGCAAGCGAAGAGAAGACGCAGGGACCAGAGAAAGAGGAAGAGAACGAAAAATAATCACTGAGGGAACAAACGCAACAAAGGGCGGCCGTAGAAAGAGGAGCTAGAAGCAGACGAAGAGAGGCTGGCAAGCGGAGAGCAGACGGAGGACAACAGAAAACCAGAAGCAAAGCTGATGGCAGAGAACAACGACCACGGGGGGAATGCAAGGGGACAAAGAGACTAAGTGATAAAACGTAAGAGACAGAGACTGGGGAGAAGGGTCGACCAGACCTGTGGTGGTGTTTTGTATTTTTTTTTTCCTCGCTCTCTCTCTCTCTCTCTCTCTCTCTCTCTCTCTCTCTCTCTCTCTCTTATATATATATATATATATATATATATATATATATATATATATATATATATATATATATAAACATTTGTATGCAACAAAGGGGGAGATGTCGTGACCTGACAGATAAGGACTGGAGGACACTAGGACCCTGTGAGTCATGAGGAAGGTGACCAGGTCACCGGACACCACATCCGGTTAGGGGACAGGAAGGACAGGCAGATCGACCAGGATGGACGTGTATGTGACCTGCAGCAGAGATAACAGAAATAAAGAATCCTTGAACAACTAACCTGTGTGCACAGTTCGGTGTTTCTCCAGCGCCCAATCGTGCGACACGACAATGGACTGTCAGACCTCAAACAGGGAAACAATCTACAGGGGAAGGAGGCCCTCACCCAGCTTACCTGAGAATAACAATGTTAAAAGATGTTAAAAAGAAAAGGCCTGCAGCTTGCTTGAAAACAGAAAACTGTTTTCAAAGTAAAAAGCCTCAAAGAACGACTAGCTCTACCTGGGAACCCATCACAAAAGTGAGTACCTAGTTAAAGTAATGATAAAAACCTTACTCTCTCAAAAAGCGCAAAGCAGAAAACATGAGATAACTATGACCTTTAGTGGTAAACTTTCTCTTCCGCACACCATGTGACCAGTAGCTAGAATAAATGGTCTTTGTGGATAGGCGGGGAGAAACGAGAAGAACATCCACCATTCCAAAAGCAAGTGTATGGCACTAAAATGGCTTTATTCAATCTGCATGAAGAAATTTGCAAAAGGAGGCCCTCCTTGAGAGTAAGCGAAGGACGTAATCTAAAAAAGCCAGTGGAAAAAATACAGGCATTCTACGTAAGCACTACTCTGGTGCCCACAGCCATACACAGACAGTCGGTACTCTCCATACCAAATTTAATACATTATTTTGCTGCATCCTGTCCGTCCTAGAGAATCTTACAAGGGTTTAGTTTAGTTTCATCATCTGAGATCACTGGCAAGATATCCACCACTTTCTTCAAAAATGTGTGCCAATACAAGCCCAGGAGGCATCTGGTATTGACAGACTTGAGAGCGAGGGTAGCCAAGGAGGGCATCTGTTTCGCGAATGTTTCCATTCTTTTCCATTCCCCTATTAGGTGGGGTGATGGACAATACATTGGGGTTCAAGCAGCTTGTCAACTCTTAAAGATACGCCATTCTGCAGATTGCACATCCTAGACAGTTTCCCAAAGAAGTAACGATATGAGTGTGGAAGACAAGGGTGCAATTTGAAGATGAAAATTGCCATCATACAAGAAACTGCAGAGGCCAGTTCTTTTAAACTATACCTCTAGTTTCACTTCAAAATCTATGCAGTGCTGATTTGCGACTATGTACAGATGCCAAAATTGCCACATCAGAGATAAGTAAATTGTGGTAAGCTGGAAATTGTAGGTCACTTCTTTCAATCAAACCAGAAAGGATGGAAGGACATGTTCTCAGAGTAATACTAGTGGTTAGGGTTAATTTAAGCATTTCCATACATCAAAGTCAGTCTTTTAGAATGGAAAAGACAATCACTCTAATATGAGTGAATAGGCAAATGATAAACCTACTACAGAATGAACGTTGAGGTGAAAATGCAGTGAACATAAATATTTCAATATTTGTGCAGCTTCAACTTTCGATAACAGTTACAAAATATCAACTGCTGAACAGGGGTATTTGGGGTTTAAGTGGGAATCATGGTTACATATAAGACAACTGTGTTGTCTCAGTGTGGACTGATACCACACCACAGGTATATTTTGTCCATACCCACCAGGTAGGATTTGCAAAATAAATGATGTGGATGTGCTCAATTCTGGCTGTGGTCTAACTGATCTAGTTTAATTTTTAGTGTAAGTCAACTTACTGACTTTTTCTTTTAACAACCATCAACCAATAGCTGGGCTCAACATTTAAAAGAGAGTAAAAAAAAATGTTGAACCAAGCTCAGAGTTAACACGAGTTTTGCCATCTCTGCAGTCCTTCTACGTGTGAGCTTTGAACTACTATATTATCCTGTTCTTACAAAATGCGTTTGAATCATATTATGTTTTTTCCAACCTTTGATTTTGATCTTACATAAATGGATAACATACTTTTAGACAAATAGAAAAGTTTGATTTCTAGACTAGGATAAGCTTTTAACCATAAATCATATGTAAGTGATTTGCAACCATATAAATCAAGAACTAGAAGTACCTGGAATATTCGGTCTGCGTATGGTGGCAAAGCTGCAGGAGAATATGTCGGATCCATATCCGTAAACTCCTCTGCAAAATTGCCAACGTCCAACTCATCGCGGATAACTGGCTTAAATGGAGCTGGTACTTTCTTTTTAGACAAATGATCCCAGTTTATTTTCTAAAACAGAAACAGTAAGGTATTTTAATGCAGATTTTCACTTGAACTTAAATTAACCATTACATTCTTCAGATTGTTGTAAAAGTATAAACAGACTGGCAGAACCAACCAATTTATTAACGTCTCCAAAAAATCTAGAATAACTAACATCCTCAGGAAGCTTAATTAATTGAGGACGTTTCAGAAACCTTCAAGTTGGAAGTTGTATGCATTTAAGAGTGCGCCTACTAAGTGAGCTCTCATATTAAATCCCGGCACTTCTGTTATAAGGAATATGCTACTTACCAGTATGCATCTGTTCTTGGCATAGAGGGCTGCAGAGTGGTACATTATGAATAGATCGCCATCTGGTGGTGGGCTCGGATGATTGCACTTGTTTTTCTCTTGGAGAGTCTTTTGTAGCTTGGTGACTCCTCCTTTGGTTGCTAGTGCGCATGGGCATCGGCTCCATCCTTAGATTGTTTTGCCATAGTAGGGTTAGATGGAGTAGTATGATAGAATACAGATAGAAATGCCCATGTAAGTGTATCTAAATAAGATAATGTTGGAACAGACACAGGTTTCCGGGGAGGCTAGGAGGGCATGTACCACTCTGCAGCCCTCTATGGCAAGAACAGATGCATACTGGTAAGTAGCATATTCCGTTCGAGGCATATGGGCTGCAGATGGTACATTATGAATAGACTATACAGCAGTTCTCTCCCTAGCGGTGGTCGCCCGTGTCTGTTGCAACAGTCTGAAATAAAGTCTTTAATACAGCTTGTCCCACTCTAGCTTGTTGGGTTGTGTGCACATCTACACAATAGTGCTTTGTGAAGGTATGCGGTGTAACCCAGGTAGCTGCTTTGCATATGTCATCTAGTGGAATGTTTCCCAAGAATGCCATAGATGCTCCTAGTTTATGTGTAGAGTGAGCTCTAGGAGGAACAGTTAATGTCCTCTTTGCTTTTAAGTAGCATATTTGTATACATTTTACAATCCATCTGGCAATGCCTGCTTTAGAGATGGGATTGCCCTTATGTGTAGGAGAAAACGCTACAAATAGCTGTTTTGTCTTTCTGAAAGTTTGTGTTATTTCTATATAATACAATATTGCCCTTCTGACATCTAATGTATGTAGGGCCCTTTCCGCTACTGTTTGTGGTTTTGGAAAGAAGACCGGTAGTTCCACTGACTGGTTGATGTGGAATGCTGAAATTACTTTAGGCAAGAATTTTGGGTTTGTTCTAAGAACCACTTTGTTTTGGTGTAGCTGCATGAATGGTTCTTGAATTGTAAACACTTGCAACTCACTTACTCTTCTGAGTGAAGTGATAGCTATGAGAAAGGCCACCTTCCATGTGAGGAATTGTATTTCACACCTATACATAGGTTCAAAGGGTGGTCCCATTAGTCTGGTAAGTACTATGTTGAGATTCCAGACTGGGGAAGGTGGTAGTCTTGGTGGAATGACTCTTTTGAGTCCTTCCATGAAGGCTTTAATTGCTGGTACTTTAAACAGGGAAAGATGTTGTCTGTTTTGTAGGTACGCCGCTATAGCTGCGAGATGAACTCTGATAGAGGTATATGCTAAGTTGCATTGCTGCAAGTGTAGTAAATAGCAAATAATCTGTTTAGTGGATGCGTCCAGAGGGTTGATGTGATTACTGTTACAGTGTACAGCAAACCTTTTCCATTTTGCTGCATAGCATGCTCTGGTGGTAGGACGTCTTGCTTGTTTAATGATTTCCATACATTCTGGAGGTAAAATCTAAATATCCAAACTCTATGACCTCAGGAGCCAGATCGCTAGGTTCAATTGTTTGGGATCTGGGTGCATTATTTCTCCATGGTTCTGTGTAAGGTGCATGGGTAATAATCTTAGCTTTTGATGTGGCACCTGTGATAGTTGCAGTAGCGTGGTGAACCACAGCTGTCTTGCCCACGTGGGTGCTACTAGTATCATTGTCATTGAGTGCTGTTGCAGTTTCCGAACCACTAATGGAAATAGTGGGAGGGGGAAAAGCGTAAGCAAATTTGTTGGACCAATTTATCCATAGTGCATTGCCATGGGACCGGTGGTGTGGGTGCCTGGATGCGAAGTTTTGGCATTTTGCGTTCTGATGATTGGCAAACAGATCCATCTCTGGTTGCCCCCATCTTTGGAAGAATGGCTGCAGTATCTGGTCGTGCAGCTCCCATTCGTGTACTTGTTCTGACTCTCTGCTTAGGATGTCTGCTATCTGATTTTGAACTCCTGGTAGGTGTTCTGCTAACAGATAGATCTTTTGAGGAATGGGCCATCTCCAAATGTCCTGTGCTAGTTTGGATAGTTGGAGAGAGTGTGTCCCCCCTGTTTTTGAATGTAATACATTGCAGTCATGTTGTCTGTTCTGATCAGGACTGCCTTGTTGGTTATTTGCATTTGGAAAGCTTTCAATGCTAGAAATACTGCTAGTAGTTCCAAGTAGTTGATGTGCAGTTTCTTTTGCTGCACACTCCATTTCCCCTGCACTGTGTATTTGTCCATATGCGCTCCCCATCCGGAGAGCGATGCGTCTGCTGTCAGTATCAGTTGTGGAATCGGTTCTAGGAACGACATTCCCTTGGAAATGTTTGTTGTGTTCCACCACTTCAGAGAGCGATGCGTACGGTCGTCTACCAACACCAGATCTGAAATCTGACCTTGAGCCTGATTCCACTGTGCCGCTAGACACTCCTGTAGTGGACGCATCTGTAGTCTGGCATGTGGTATTAGTAGTATGCAGGAGGACATCATGCCTAACAGCTGCATAAACACTCGTGCTGGTAGTGAGTTTTGTGGTTGAAATCTTTGTATCAACGTGACCATTGTTTGTATCCTGATTGGATTGGGGTATGCTTTGGCTCTTTCTGTGTCTATAGTAGCCCCCAGGTATTGTTGAATCCTAGTTGGTTGTAGGTGGGATTTCTTGTAGTTCACTGTAAACCCTAGGTGGTGCAGTAATTGAATGGTCTTCTGTGTGTTGTGAAGACATTCTTCTTGTGAATTGGCCTTTATTAACCAATCGTCCAAGTAAGGGAAGACATGTATTTGTTGTCTTCTTAGGTGTGCTACAACCACTGCTAGGAATTTTGTGAACACTCTTGGTGCCGTTGTGACCCCAAACGGAAGGACCTTGAACTGATAATGTTGTCCTTCCACTACAAACCTTAGGTATTTTCTGTGGGCTTTGTGAATTGGGATGTGAAAGTAAGCGTCTTTTAGATCCAGTGTAGAAAGAAAGTCCCCTTTTTTCAGTAAAGGAAGTACTTGTTGGAGCGTGACCATGTGGAAATGTTCTGAGTTTATGTATGCATTAAGAGGTCTGAGGTCTAAGATTGGTCTTAGAGACCCGTCTTGTTTGGGGATTAGGAAGTATAGAGAGTATACTCCTGTCCCTTGTTGATGTTTTGGAACCTTCTCTATGGCATGCTTTTGTAGCAGTGATAGTACTTCTTCTTTTAACAATGTCAGATGGTCTTGACTCATTGGACGCTGTTTGGGGGGGGATGTTTGGTGGGGTAGCTGTGAGTTCTAGGCAATAACCATGTTGGATAATTTGTTTCACCCACTTGTCTGATGTGATGTTTTCCCAGACAGGTAGGAACTGTGATAGACGTCCCCCGACCGGTGTTATGTGGTCTGGGGGGAGTTGTATTAAGTCACTGTTTTGGGGTTGGGGAGTTGCGGTTGTTATTATTTCCGCGACCTCTACCCTTGTTGTTGTTACCTCTGTAACTGCCTCTTGAATTACCTCTTGGTGATGTTGGTGTAAAAGAGGTAGATTGCTGACTTGTTCCTGTACTTTTTGAGCCCCCTCTATAGGTGGATCTACAAAAGGAACCCCTTTGTGTTGGCTGTTGTAATGCTCCCATTGACTTAGCCGTTTCTGTGTCCTTTTTCATCTTTTCTAAAGTCTCATCTGTGCCTGTGCCGAAAAGTGTCTTCTGATCAAAAGGTTGGTTCAATAAAGATGTTTGTACTTCTTGTTTGAACCCTGAGACTCTAAGCCATGCATGTCTTCTTATCATGACACTGGTGTTCATGGATCTTGCTGCAGTGTCTGCTGCGTCCAGGGCGCATTTAATGGAAGTGTTAGTTATTATCTTTCCTTCCTGTATAAGCTGATCTGCCCTTTTCTGATGTTCTTTAGGGAGATGTGTGATGAGCTTTTCTAACTCATCATAGTGCGCCCTATCATAGCCAATACACAAGCGCTACTTGCACGCTATGCGCCAGCTGTTTGCCGCTTGTGATGCTACTCTTTTCCCTGATGCATCTATTAATTTTGACTCTTTATCAGGTGGAGGGGCTTCTCCCGTAGATAATGAGTTTGCACTTTTGCGAGCGTTGCAAACAACAAGCGAGTCCAGAGGTACCTGACCCTTGATAAATATTGGGTCCTTTGGAGCTGCCTTATATTTTTTATCAATTCTTGGGTTTAACACCCTAGCCCTAGCCCACCCTAGCCCTCATGGGTCTTTAAATATGTCTGTTGTGTGACTGAGAAGACCCTTCAGCATAGGTAGAGTACCTGATGTTCTTTGTGCAGTAGGTAGTGTAATAGGAAATCCTCTACGTGAGGTTCTGTATGTAGGTCTACCTTATGATATTTTGCTGCCCTATTAATGAGCTGTACAAAACCTGTGTTATCATCAGGTGGGGAAGGTTTTGAGGGATATAACTGTGGGTCGTTGTCCTCATCTGACCCTGCGTCATAATGCTCCCATGGGTCTTCCTCATCTGGGATAGATTCATCGTCCCCATGAGGTTCCCCCTCCCCTGTGTCACTGTCTACATCTGTGTGAGGTGTAGATGGTCTTGGTGTAGAAGGTAGAGGAATAGTTGGCATAGTGTGAGGAATAGAAGAGGGTGTGACCTTAGGTCGAGGATAAGTAGGAGGAGTTGTATTTGTCCCCATTGTTCTCTTCTTAGAAGGAATAGCTTTGTCCTCTAGCTGTTCATTCTTCCTCTTCTTCGTCACCACTTTGCCAGTTTGTGGATCGATAAACAAAATCTTTTGTTTCGGATCGGTTTGTTGCTCCTGTGTCGGTACCGAAGCTTTTGGTTCCGAAAGGTGCCTTTGCTTCCGATCGTCAATGTTTGGTGTCTTCGGCACCGAAGATATTTAATCGAGTCCGATTTTTTCGGTGCCGAGTGAGTCTTCGACGTCGAAGCATGTTTCGGTTTCGACATGGAATGTTTCGATCCTGAGCTTTCCCTTGCGTGAAGCTTCGGTGTCGAAGTCGATGTCGACCATTTCTCGGATCCGACATGGTGGGAGGCCGAGAGTTTCAGTTTCAGTTTCGTTGCCGGGCCCGAAGGCGGGGCGTTGGAAACTTTTTTCAGCGGTTTGACCGGGCTCGAAGGCGGGGACGTTACCGCACGGGGTCAGTTTTTTGGTAAGGGGACGTCGTCACTCACGGTTTGTTGAACGTCAAGTTCTTCGACCTCCGACTCGTCCCCTTCCGACCCCGACTGTTCTTCATGATCCTCTTCTTCTTCGAGGTTCTGGTCTTCGAACAGCTCCGGGATTGCCTCCGACTGCATTCTGGAAACCTCGTGTCTTCGAGCTCGACGGTTTCTAATCGTCGACTTGGAAGAAAATGCTGCGCAGGCTTCGCAGTCCCTGGATTCGTGTTCAGGCGACAGGCAGAGGTTGCACACCTCGTGTAGGTCCTTGTGTGGGAACTTAGCACCACACGTTGGACATTTCTTAAATGGAGTCCTTTCCATGGACTCCGGGCTTGACCACGTCGAGAAGGCCTCCTGTTCGTCGACGTAGATCAAAGTTTTTCTTTGATGTTGGAATCGAAACGCGACGGAATGGAAATGAAATCGCGTTCGATAACAATACCGTCGAATTGGAAAGGGAATACGCGCCGAAAAGTCACTTCTTTCCGAAGTCGATCTGGAGCGCTTCAATCCTCATCCGAACCCGATGGCGGAAAAAAACAATCAAAGGATGGAGCCGATGCCCATGCGCACTAGCAACCAAAGGAGGAGTCACCAAGCTACAAAAGACTCTCCAAGAGAAAAACAAGTGCAATCATCCGAGCCCAACACTAGATGGCAATCTATTCATAATGTACCATCTGCAGCCAATATGCCTCGAACAAACAATTATGCAAACCCATAGAAATGTTTTATTACTGATAACACTTTTTTAGTTTACATATAGTGTTCATGCCTGGTATTCAAAATATAACAAAGACATGTATAAACAAATAGCAAACTAGGAGGTGTATTTTATATCTGCATGCAGCAAATTACACAAGAAACCAAATTCGGCCTAAGAGTGTCAAATCCACCTGGACGCCAACCCTGAAAATCTTTCTGGAGGAGCTTGAGGATTTGATCAGTTCCCACTCGCAATGTTTTTTCTTCTAAAAACAATTCAAGGGACCAAATGTGTTCTCTACGTTGTGCCCCATAGCTTTAGTACCTGCCCCACCATGATTACGTACAACCACAGTTCAACTAGAAGCAGTGCTTTAAATGGAAAAAATAAGTGCAGGTACCCACCAGCTTTAACGGAAGGGGCGGGGTTCCTGGCGTGGCTAAGGGCTTGGTTGGGAGACAAACATTTAGGATTTTCTTGGTGTGTAACTGTGCACAGTAAATCAGCAACTGTTCTGCCATCTGTAGAGCATTCTTTGTATCTTGGCGTGTACAAAAGGGTAATTTTACCAGTAACTTTCAAATTTCCTGTGTGCAATTTGACTCTGTGCTTGTGGCTCATGAAAGCTTTTTGTATTATTGTCACATTATGCACAATTATGGATACTGTGGCCAATTTGTGAAAGAAACTTGCGCAATAATAAACCATGATCCCTTCCTAGTTAGGAGATTGACAAATGTTGAGAGCAAAAGAGAAGTTGCCTCCCTGCAAGTTTGTATAAGGAGTTTAGTTCAGAAGAGAGAAAGAAGCATTACATATGGGGTGGTAGGTTGGAGAACGTTTTTGAGTTCACTCTTCAATAAGATTCTGACTGAGGTCAAGCGATTTGCCCACGTGGGGCACGCAAAACAGGCCCCGTGAGACTCTGGGGTTCTCAACTGTTGAAGGATGTACAATAGATTACAGATTACAGATTTGGCTGTGGCCTCAAGTCGAAGCCCTACTCACTTGCACAGTTATGTACACAGTCAAGAGTATGGGGATAGAGACACATCCCGACAGGTAGGCATGCGCATAGTGAGGGGACAGGGCAATGTGCCATTCAAAGAATCATAGTACAGGGTCAGCTGTTTTGAAGGTTAAAGCAGATATTGAGGAGAATAAAACTCTCTAAAAGAGTAGGTTTTCCATTTGAAGCTGATTTTATAATTACATCTACATCCTTTATATTGGTTTACAGATACGCATTTAAATGGGAGCTGCAAAGCATATCAGGTGTATACATTAGAATAGATTGCTCACACCCCTACGCAGGTCTTGCAGGACTCTTATTCAAAAACTGAACCACTTAAAGGTTATGTTAGAATTGCCAGATAACCAAGCAAAGAACAAAAAGAGTTTTTCGAGATTCCCTTAGTGATGCGTTGCTACTTGGTGTCCACAAGCATTTTCCCCTTTCTTCCTTCTTGATGTCTCTCCTCCTTCTACCCATGAAACCCCTATTTTTTCCTGCCCACCGATTAATTCTCACCCCTTGACTTTTGTCTATCTCACATGCCTAAACCTTTCCCATGCTAGTTTCTACTTTCTGTCCCTCATGTCTTGCACCTGTTTTTTCCTTCCTTATATTCGTCTATCCACACTTCTCCTTTCTCTTCTCTGCCTTGTCTGTCTTACTCTCACTTGCCCAGTCTCTTTCTCTCCTATATTTCTCTCCTCCTTCACTCGGTTGCCTTACTTCATTATTTTTCTCCTGTCTTTCTAGAGCTTTTCATCTCTTTTCCCTGTCTTTAGGAAGCACTTTGTCCTATTTCTGCATCACTTTATCTCCCTACCTCTTTTCCCTTTTCTCTCTCTTTAATCCAAGCAGTTGTGGAGAAGCTCAGGCCCACCTCTTTCCCCTCTGTACATCAAGATAGGCGAGATAAAGCTCAATGCAGATTATGGTTAGTCAGACCCCAGCCAGAACACCTTTGTCAGCTAAAGTGCGCCTGGTGGCCAGGCACACAATCGGCCTGCTCCAAATCACATCGGAACAGACCAGGGCGGGCAGACCGATTGTGCATACATCAGCCTGCACAACAAGACTAATCTTAACATAATCGAATGGGTGGGTGTGTGCAAGATGGCGATGCAAGACACAATTAATGAGCACACGTTGTTCATTCATTCAAGCAAGTGAAGATACTGCTCTCTGCTGATTGCAGCGCAAGCTCTGCTGCCTGATCACACGCCACAGCCATGCAATTAGGTGCTCTGTGATTCACTGACAGTCTGGGAATAGCTAAGAACTGTGTGCTGCTAAGCCCATGTGAGTACCGGTACTCTCCTCTAATGAAAAGTTCCAGTACTCAAGGGAAGAAAATTGAAAAGTGTCGGTACTCAGTACCAATGAGTACCGGCCCATTTAAAGCACTGACTAGAAGTTATAGAAACAAAGCATATGAGCAACACAAATATACACCACTAGTTAGTGCATAACAATAGGATTGTCACCACCCGAAGGAAAGCGGTTATTAGCAATGTCCCCTCTGGCTACCTTTTTCTTTACTCAAGGTCCTTTCCAGCATCTGCAAAAAAATCAATTTCTACAAGGAAGCGGAGTTAGCAACATAGGGATAAATATATACAATATTTAGTCTTATTTCAATTGCAGCAACTTAGAAGAATGATTGCCCTCCTTTACCACAGATCGACGGCAAAGTTCTAGGATATGAGATAGATTGAGAGAACGGATTGTTACATCTGAAAACTGGAAATGTAATCAAAGAAAAAAGCACATGACTTGCTAAGATTCAAGACACATTTTATACTTTTTGAGCTACTTTATTGGCATATATAGCAACACGCAAGGATCTATACAAAAGTTAATCCATGACAATAAACAATGTTAACAGTTTACAATAATATATACAAAATATACACAAATAGAAAATGAAATCGAAGGTCTCATATCATATCTAGCGAAGATTCAAAACTTCTTTTACCTGGAAAAAAGGGTGTTTTTTTATTTCATCCGATCCGCTTGGTCCACACCCTAGCCTTTTCTTTGGATCTTTTATTAAAAGAGATTGAATTAGATCTTTAGCTACAGCACTCATTTGATGCGGATAAACTGGGTCACTTTTTAAGATTCTCCTGTAAGCAAGGAATATTGCAAGATTAAAATATAAAGTGCATTAAAATCTCCACGAAAGCACACTCTTGGAGAGAAAGTGCAAGTTACCTTTAGTCCTTAGTACCCCCTTTCCTCATAACTTGTGGTATGTCCAGGCCAGTAGCCAAAGCACAGATAATGTTTGCTGAACACAAATTAGGTAATGAAAAGAAGCCACAAATAGCCTCCCACAATATATACATGGATGTTTTTCAGATTTTTCAGTTCTCTAAACCTTAATCTGTGTCAATGGCTACGTGAAGTAGGTGAGCAAGTCATCTATAGAATGGGAGATTACCAGTATAAGCATCACCACAGTTAATAACTTGTACGCACAGAACACTCACTCCCTCAATCCTGAAGATTTTAGAGTATGATAAAACACAATCGAAGAAATATTTATTTTATCAATGGTAACAGCTGTGCAAGAGGAGTATTTTCAATGACATAAAGTTCATTGTTTCAGTTAATTTAAACTATAACAAAATGTGCAAAATAAAACTATAATTCATTACGATTTATAAGATCTCAAAAGGTGTATCCAGACAGAAGATTCAAGTCATACAACTTGATTAATGAGTTTGGCAGGATGTGGCGTGGCAAACTCCACAGCCATTTTACAACAACAAAAGAGCGACTACAACTTTATTAAAGGGCCAGTTGTTCACATTAAAAACAGTGAGATCACTTGGAGGTTTATATTAGAGCCCCAGTGACCTGGTGTGAGTGGTCAACATGTTTCTGCTGTTTGTTGCTTACTAAGCATGTTGACCACTCACAAGTTGTTGGGGTCCAGCTGTGATCTTTTATCACACTATTCATTCATCACTGATCACATATATCACTTCACACTTTTGCAATACCTGATCCGCTGCAATCGCAGGCGTCGAAGCACACAGGGGGGATACTCGGTCCCTCCTGTGGCGAACCCCATGATGAAGCATGTCACCACTAGGGTGAGTGAGGGTTCTTTTAGGAAATAGTTTTTTCTCCTTTTCCTTTTCTTTCAGTTCTTTGACCGCACATTTAATTTAGTTTATTCACTGTGTGTTTCTTTACTTAGGCACCTTGTCTCTTAGAAATCCACAGCAGTAGGCGCTCTTTTGTTGTTGTAAATTGTGATTTAGGGGTAGGAGATTAGCCTGTTACACCCTTCCTCTCTGGTTGTATATACACAAACTCCACAGCCAACCGCCCTCCAGATTATAAATTGTAATCCAGGCAGGCGGCCCTGCGGCGGCTGGCCCAAGGAGCTGGCTTTCAAAGGCTCATAGGAGAGCCTTTGAAAGGCAGCGCCGTGGGCCGCCACAGGACGTTCCAGCACGGCATGGACTTTACAGTCTATGCCGTGCTGGAACAGGGGGTGCATGCATAACCAGTCCTGGAGACAACAGGGGGCTCTGTAGGCCCCCCTTTATTTCCTCATCGCCACACTTTTCATGGTGGGCTCACTGCCATGAAAAGTGTGGTCGTGAAGAAACTCTTATTATGCTTTGCGGTGCTGCAGTGGCACTGCCAGCATTATGCGAGCGTCTGACCGTCGCAACACCGCCAGGGATCGCGGGTCCCTGTTATTTGCGGTGGTCCTATGGCGGTCCGACCGCAGTAATCATCATAATAAGGCAGTCAGACCACTGGTACTTTGGTTGCTGCACTGCCACCATGGGTTTGGCGATCCACTGGACAACCAAACTTATAATTAGGCACTTAATATGTTGCATTTTGTGCAAATAGGCAGCCATAAAATGATGCATTCATTTTTTTACATGGTTCCTGCCAATGGCATCTTAAAATAAATTAAACCGTAAAAAGTGGTGGGAAATTATGAATCCTTCTACAGTTTGTGCATACTTTAAATGTTAACAGATAAAACTGATCACTATACAATGAAGTAGGTTAAAGAGGTGCCTTGCTGGGTAACCATTTCATGGCAGACAAACATCACAGGAATGTATCTTTCTCAGGTTGGTGAGTATTATATACATTTGCAAATAAAACTGAAACTTATGTGATAAAATTAGGTTCACTAAGTACCTCCCTCAGCCAGCATTGCATAGCAGTCAAAACATCCTAGTTGTTACCTTTGCATGCGACAAGAACACCTAGGCCAGGTCCAAGTGTGCAATACTAAAATAATATGAGTGCTAAGTAAACTGGGCCACTATGTGCTTCTTTTCACCATGTGTTCGACCCAGGAAAATTTTATGGGGGTTTTGAGAACCCAAGCTTCTTGCTATGGGCCAATGCCAGGCATTTAACAAACTTGCAGTTAAGCTGTGGGTTGCCCGTGTTGAGGCACGCCATTATGGACTCCCTGCCTGTGTGGAATCCTCTGTCATTGAAGCGTCTCTTTAGTAGTTGCGAGCAATGCCTACACAGCTGAGGACAGATGCAGATCATTTGGATAAGATCATCTTCTTTATCTTTGCATAGCCAGCATAATATCAAACCTGAGCCCATGCACAAGGTCATAAGGTTGCTTTTGATGTGTACTTCAAACTGAATTGGCAGGTAGAGTGCAGAGATTCAATGACCATCCATGCGTGCGAGAGGAAGCTGAATTTGATTTCAACTTCAAAGGAAGATTGCCGTTTTGCAGCCCTACCGGCTACCTTTTTAAAAGCATCATATGGTACACTTGCCGCCCATAGTTCTGTTAAACTTAGTTGTTTGATTAAGGTGTTTAGATATTAGTTATGCTCCGAGAACTGCTCGCTTTGGAAAGATAACCATAAGGCTCTATTTGTCTTGGCCAATATTGTACCAGTTTTTTGCCGCTATTGCAAATTTGTGCTTGAGATAATTCACCCTAATCAAACAACTAAGTTTAACAGAACTAGGTGCGGCAAGTGTACCATAGGATGCTTTCAAAAAGGGAGCCGAGGCAAGCTGAACACTCACCTGAAGGTACTGATCTGCATTTTCTTAACTGCTGCGGCATCCAATCCTTTCATCGTCACACTAGTATACGTGACGGTTGGTAATAGCTTGGTGGAAATTACTGTTTGGAGTAGTTGGAAAGACGGATCATCCAATTGTTTTGTCAAAGTGGTGTAGGCGTGGATTAGTGCAGATCCCTTCTTCTCTATGTATATTTTTTGCTGCATGAAAGTACCCCCTTAGTCAAGGTATAACCCCAGGTATTTACAGTTAGTTACTATCTCCAGGTGGCATAATTTAAGACCATTGAGGCAGCATGTCCAGATCGATTGCAGACAGACACGGTTTTAGTGACATTTATCTCCAGACGGTTCATTCTTGCATAGTGTCCAAGGACAATGTACAACATAGTAAGTGCCTAATTATAAGTGATCTTTGAAGACCTACTTTGGTTAGACTAAATAGCACAATGTCATTTGCATATGGCAGGTGGGTAAGGCAAAAGGGGCCCAGGCGGAGGGATAGGAACTTTTCAAATCCAGGGCAGGTGAGAGGTCAGCCATAAAAAGATTGAACAGGTGGGGCGCTAGCACATAACCATGCTTTAAACCTTGATACGTTGAAGTGTTTCTGGATATATTCGTGCCATCTCCAATTTTTATTAGGATCCAGGTTTGTGAATACAGGGTCGCTCTTATCAGTGTATTAGGTAAACCCCACCTCTTTAGCTTATTACACAACAACTCCCTGTCTACACAGTTGAAAGCTGCTTCAAAATCAATGAAGTAGAGGAGTATCTTTTTCTTGAACTGCTTGCATTGATCAGTCAGGAGGGCAATTGATGATATATTTGTTGTGGTACTAACTCTTTTTCTGAAACCAGTCTAGTTTAAGGGGATTATGTTGTTTTTGTTTGTCCAGTCCTATAAACCCGCAAAGAGCAAGGATGCGTAGTGTTTTGCTTCTGAATCGAGGAGGGCGATAAGCCTGTAGTTGCCAGGGTTTGTCTCTATTACAAGAGAGGGACCCAATAACCCAAAGGAGTAGGGTACCAAGCGACAAATGTCAGAAAATAAGTTCCCCTTTGGTAACTATAAACCTAGGCATTCATTCAGCTCAATAATATCGACAAAAAACACTAATGCAACATTTTCAAGCAACACATAAGGAAATGCAGAATCAATCAATGTAAAAAAATATAGTAAAAATACACAATTTATTTGAACAAGTTAAGACCAGCTCAGGCTTGTATTAGGCATATCCGTTAAAAATTACATTTGAAATCGCATATACATTGACATTATACACATACACAATATATAATAAATGGCAAAAACCAATTCTAGGGACAGAAAAAAGAGGGAATAAAAATTCCTGTTAACAATGGAAGGACTACAGAGGTAGATCAAAGATCAAAACTGATTATTGTTATTAATATTCCATCAGATTTGTTGTCTCCCAAAACTCAAAGTAGTTCTCCCTTTCTTGTAAATCAACGTGTTTCGGTGGGCAATCAATTAGTAGCCAACAACTTCCTCAGGATAATATATTGTACCATCCCATTATAAACAACAAATACCTTGATCTTTCAGTTCACACTCACACCTTTTTTGGGCTTAGGTTTTACAATTGATCGGTGGAGAAGCTTCTTGCACTCCTAACTACTGACTGGGCAGCTTTTGCTGTTGGGGGCTGCGATCTGTTCTTTCTAAGAGTGAAAAAATGGGTACCTAGGAGGTTGTTATCTTTTTAACGTAATACCTAAACTTTCAAAAACATTTACGGAGGAAAGAAGCAACTCAACTATTTTGATTGAATTCCAAGTTGTTAAAGTGGCTTCTGGTCTTGAGGGGTTGTCAGTTACCAGGAATTCTACTGCTAATAGATCTGTTGAGGTTATGTCTTTTAGTTGTCGAATCTCCTCTAGTAGCTTTATGAGGTTTCCTCTCTTGAGGATGTTCTGTTGACCTTGGGTTATGTATTCTACCTTAAATAGATGTTTGTTATGCCGGACCTCAATTTTTGTAAAGGATTCCTGTGGGAGAAGAATTTTTTTTAAGTTTCTTTTGACTGTTGTGGCAAGTGTACCCGCATTTGATATCAGTGAGGTGCCATTTTGAATTCCTGTAGGGTTGTCATTTTTTCTCACTTTTGAAGGACCTCTATTCCCACCAGGGTGGATAGCTTTTGGGGGGCATGCTGAACAGGAGTGGAGTTTTTAGTGAGATGGTTTGATTACGGTCATTGGTGACAATGGACATTAAGTGCAGGTTAGATGTGCATGTTCTTAGATTATTATGTTCCCCATAGAACATGTTGTCTCTTGTTTGAGAGTGGCGATTTGTCAGGGCCATCCAGTTAAGTGGGTAAATGATTTGGACATTGGCCTTGATTTTAGGAGCTATTTCTTGGCTTGTTGCGATGTTTGGTGTGAACTCCGGGTGAACCGTCCCTGTGCTTCATTCCCCAGCTGATGATACATATGTCCGGGAGCAATTGACTAGTGTTGTTTGCTCCTGTGATGATCCATTGCTATAGTAACTTTTAGTTGCCACTTGAGTTTCCTTCAGCCTCTGTGATCGCATTTAATATTTTCATTTTAAGAGGATGTTTTGTTAGGAGAAGTTGTTGAGGCGGTGGTCGACATTGTATGTCATTCAGGGTATACAACCTTTACAACGAATCTTTTACCACGCACTACCATTACAAAGCAGTCATTACAACGCAAACCATTACAACGCATTGCGCTGGGGGGCGCTCTAGGATGGGGAATACGTTTAATTTACTATCCAACACCTTCCCTAGTGTCCACGGGGACTGGAGTTGGAATAGTAAATTAAACTATTCCCTATCCAGCACCCCAAAGCGCTATGCGTTGTAATGGTATGCGTTGTAAATACCGCGTTGTAATGGTATGCTTGGTAAAAGTATGCGTTGTAACGTCATACATCCGTCATTCAGGTGACAAATGGATGAGTTGGTGGAATACTACCTGCAACTACTATGTTATTTTGTCCGAATATGGGGTAGATTCCTTTAGACACTGCTTAATTAGACTGTTTTTACATCTTGACTTCTTTGCTCATTTTCGCTGACTTTTAGCTATTTTGGAGGATAAGGGAGCTTGTACCTTGGTTGTTTGAGGTGACTTTGCTCCGATTTGATCTTCTATGTTGTTGGTTTTTGGCCGTTCAAATTGTCTTTGCTTGGGTTATAGATCCCAGCTTAATATTTCCTGTAGTGGGTTCCTGGTTTGTGTTTATTTCGTGGTGGTTGGATCACTTCTGGTGGTCGTCCTTTAAGAAGTTAAAATACTTGACAAAACTTCTGGGAGCGAGGATGATTTGTGTATCATCGGGCTGCAAGTACATTTGGTTTGAAAAAAGATGTCAAGGATTCTAGTTTAAAATGAATGCCTGAGATGTGTGCGCCCATCAGATTCATTAAGTCAATCTGTACATCGAGTTTGTCCGACTGGAAGTTCAAGACATCGATTGACGTATGCAATGTTAGTAAGATTTCCCACCAGTGCATGGCATGATGTGTATGCCTGGCTAGAACTGTTGGGGGCTTGCTCCCTGTTGGTGAGCTCGTATGAGGGGGTGGAGGGCTTCGTCATCTGATTAAGGGCGCACATTCCTCACCTTCATGTCGACCTTGAGATGCATTTTAGGCTGGACCTAGATTTCAATGGGGTTTGGGATACTTCTAATCAGATTTTTGGTCATATTGATTTTGGTGTTGGGATAAGCTTGTTCCACTACTAAGGGTTCTCTTTCAGACAGTTATGATTGTACCCGAGTCTAAGGGAAGCACTGGAGGCTGGCTGGCATCTATGCATATTATTTTGACTTCTAGATCCTGCATAAGATCTGTATTATCTAAGATTGAACGTGAGTGAGACCGTCATCTGTCCTGTGCAATGTCCTGCCAGACAGTGTCAGTGACGATGAGCTTTGATGCTACGCTGTGGACCGTACTATACATTGGACTAATAATGTTGTAAATAATGAATTAAAAATTAACTATTGTATTTATAATATTTCTGTAGTTTAAATATGTGGTGAAACAACACTCTCTGAAATTCAGCAGTTATAGTTATTACAAGTAACTTAACTCGCATCTTCGCCATGCACAGTGCTTTCATCAATGATGTCAGGCCATTTATCATTAGTGAGGTTATCAAAGATGTCACAGAACAGGTCATGAGTGTTGCAATATGTGAGGTCATAAGAAGTGCATAGCAAGGGTAGGATTGCTTCAAGTAACTATAACTGGTGAATTTTAGTGTTTTTATTTTATTTTTTTTGCTTAAAACTGATATTTTCACCTTACTATACGTCACTTTAACCTTTGTTTTTTTCAGTAAATTTCTAGGATTTTTAGAAGTAAAGTAATATTTTATTACCATAAGTAACAATGTCAAGAACAGGGGGAGGAACCTAGCGACGAACGAAGATGGCCGCATAAGCTCTCGGCTCCGTCGACCTCCGCGTGCTGCTTGAAGATCCTGACATATATCCTGCTTTCGCGCCTCACCCCACCCCCGTGCGTGGTAATCTTTGCTGACACTGGCGGTGTGGTCCCGAGAACTTTCCCACCCGGATCGGCGGAATTGTGCTGTGTGGAAGACCTTGGCCCAGAGTTGCCTGTAAGCCGGGACCTCGATTACTGACCCAGCCGGGTTCCTGGGAAACAGCGGCTGTTGGGTGCTCCAGACGTGGTCCAGTTGATTGACCTGGAGTGTTTCTCATCCCTATATTGGTGAGGTGCCTGCGGTCCTGTGTACACTGCGGAGGTGTGCGTATCCTGAGAGTGGCTGAGAGGTCGGGGGTCTCCTTCCCGGCGGCTGGCCCCCTCGCCGGGCTGGTGCCCCCGCCCGAGAAGCCCCGTCACTGTTCGGAAGTGAGCCTCCAACCCCCGCCTGCTTGACTTGCGCTTCGGTCCCCGGGGGATCGGGTGCTCCGAAGTGCACTCAAATGTCTGGAGCTGACCGTGCGGAGGCGGTGCGGGGTAATGAAGAGCCGTCTTTGAGGACCGTGATGGCCGCCATTAAGGAGCTGCGATCCTTCATGGCCTCTACTCATCAGAAGACGATCGCGGATGTCACCGACACAGCTCGATCGTGCGAGGACCCTGACCTGCCTGGAGCCCTTGAGCTGGCTAGTATGTCTACGCCATTCCCGGCACTTACTAAACGAGACTCCCTTCATGTCGAAACCTCGCAATTATCGCCTGGAACACTGTGTGCTACTGGACCTGTTGTCTCAGAGACGCCCGCCATTATCGCGCATCCGTCCACTGATGTGTTTGTAGTCTTCTCCTATCCTGAGCCTACAGCTAATACGACCTGGCGGATGCTGCGAACGTCATTCGATTGTATTGACTTTGCCCTGAGTCTGAGATCGATATGGTCGTATTTTGGCTGGAAAACGGCGAGTGTCATGACGGACTGAGGTGCTTGATCGGTCTCTTTATGTAGGCCCACAGACTGGCGGGGACTTTGATTTTTCCCGGATACGTTCTGCTGCAGTTGGCTGAACTTATTGTGAACATTCGCAGGGGTCAAGGGTGAGACTGCTGTAGATCTCGACTTTGGGGGGTGTGTGAAGTTCGGGGGATCCGCCATTTTGTTGCTTACGGGTGGTGGGGCGGTATCGGTCGCCTTCCCTGGGTTTTATTTCAATGCCTTGCTTACATAATTGCTATACTTAGAACTGGGATTGTGCGCCGCAGGGGAGGGTAAGGGACCGAGGGCGAATGTGATTTTTCTCCTTCTCCGTCTTTTTTCCTTCTTTTATCTTTTCCTTTCTATCTTTTACATATTTCCCTTTTCTAGCTATATTTCGGGTTTTTTGGATGCTGGGTGACAGGCACGCTGCTAGGGGGGTAGGCCGTAGCCATTTGCAGGGGTGCAGGGTGGGGGGTGGGGGGATGGGTATTATTGTTTTTCCGTTTTTTGTTTCTATGGCCCCTTTTTCTTCATTAGTTTAACTGGACTCTCTGTTTCTTTCCCATCTTTCTGGGTTTTGGGATCGGGCAGTGTATTACCTGATTCGAATTCTCGACGTTTGACCGTGGGTTTCGCCCATGAATGTTTTTCATTGAGCCTCTCCATATACGGGCGATGGCCGGGTGGGCTTAGTGTTTGATTGCACGCGTATACTGATTGGCCCCCCTTAGTGATGCCGATAACTCGATAACTATATGATTTCGATTCTGAGACTGATCCCACCCTCTTTTCTTGTTTTCTGCTCTTTTTGTTATTATATTGAAATTCATTTCTTTTAAAGGTAACCATCCTGTTGTAAAATTTAAAATTAACCTCACTTATCCTGTGCAAAATTGTATGTGCCGCAATAGTTCTGGTCTCTAATCCTGCTGCCGTGCCTCCGGGATGTTCGGCTGAATAGCTGTGTACACCTTGTCTACAAATAAAGGTTTTCAAAAATTAAAAAAAAAAAAAAAACAATGTCAAGAACAGACAGACCTCACGGACCCCCTCGAGAGTCCAGAAGGATTGCGGCAACCCCCAAAAAATTGCCATTGGGTGTGAGTTGTCACCCTGGGACTCCCCATTCCTCACCCCCCAAGATCCACCAAGTCCCTGTGTCCTAAAATGGCGGCCACAACATTTCTCCTCATGTTGCAGCAAGGTCCATTAGTGAACAAGGCGGACTTGTCCGCCGAAACGTGTCTGATCGTTTATATTGGAGAATAAAAGCCTTTGACCTTCATCCACGGAGTCGGTGCCTGTTCTTTTTCATGCCAAGCCAGGATTGGAAGAATATATATATATAATTTTTTTTTTCATCACCCAACGCATCACGTACCTGTAAATATAACAATGGATTCTGGGAGTTGGAGTTCACATGAGCACCGTGAACAGCAGCAGGTGAGCGGATAATTAAGGGGTGGAGTGGACTTTAACCAACAAAAAGGAGGCAGGACTTATCAGCTTGCATCAAACCTCCTGGTCACCTGGGCGCTGACGAAGGCTGAATGAATAGCTGAAATGCATTTGCCATTTTAAGTGAATAAAGGTGCTTCCAAAGGTTTCCCCTGGTGTGGCCTCTGCTCTCTCTCAGCAAGGAGTTTTGCTGCATAGATATATATATATATATATACACACATACATACAAACATATATACATACACACACACACACACACACACTGCCACCACTGTGTAGTTACTGTTAGGTCAGAGTTTCAATCGGAAGAGTCTTTTTTGTTCTGGTAATAATTGTGACACCATTTGGTGATTTTTCACAAAACGTTCCCAAAAAATGTTCATCCAGTCAGCTCTCTTCTGGAAAGTTTTGGGCTAATCCAGCTATAGGGGCCAGGAAAAAGTGGCGGTCCCACAACATTGTTTTCCTATGTTAATTCCAATAGGTAATTTTGGAATTGATAAAGAAAAAAACACGCCAAACAGATTTACATAAAATTTGACAGAAAGTCAGAACTTTACTCAGACAACATGCTTTTCATTATTTGGTCTAAATCAGTTCAGACATTTTTTAGATATTATTGTTTAAGTTATAGTGATCTCTGGATGGCTGGTCCCGTAGACTCTCGTGGCACTGCAGATTCACAAAAATACATCAATCTGATTGGTCAAGAGGGCTTTTCTCCGGTGGATCGTTTCGGTCCGACAGAATAGGTATTGTCCCATGGGACCAAATGATCCGATTGGATGGCAGGATCAAGAGGCTAAATGTTGTGGTTGTTATTGCAGAACAGGGGTGTCAGTCACACTAATCATAGTTTTTTTTCAATCTAATTACCTCACCTAACTATGTCACTAAGTATTTTGTTAGGTCGAAGCCTACCACACAGCACAGCTGTCTAGTTTGCCAACAACTTATTGTGGGCATTCTGAAAGCTTCCTTGGGAATGCACCCCACACATACCTTACCATTGGCTTTGTAGTGAGCAACTCACAGTTGCTTACTTTCTATTTTCTGGCTTTATTTGTTTTAGACTGTCCAGCTAGAGTCTGTCCCTCCCCTGGAGCAACCCTTGTTTACTGTATCCTTCTGAGTACTCGCTTTCTGTAATCATGCCTTTAAATGTTGTTCTTATCTTGTCACATTTGCAGTGTATCCAAAGCAGAGGTCAGATGTCGGCCTCTGTTTTCCAGAGAGCTTGGTGTTTACTTTTCTTTCTCCGACTTCAAAGTGAGAGAATGTATGTGACAATCTTGCTTGTAACAAAAGGCGTTTTCTAGTAAACACAACAAAAATGAACTGTTCTGCTATTTCAGAATATATAAAAATTAGGAAAGTACAAATTAAGAACAGTTTTTTACAATTCTGAAGTGCGGGGAAAACAATATTAGAATACGATCAAAACCATAATTTCTTTGGCACATACTCTTAGCTGCAAATACAGGGACTGAATAGTCAGCTCTTATGATGTTTGATCGAAAAATGCTTTATGGTCACAGTAACAAAGAGATCCCACTAGCAGAACTTTACCTTACCTAGAAATATCAGCTTGGGAATTTTTATCACCATCAACAGTAAAAGGTGATGCTCCCGTTAATAACTCATAGGTAAGAACGCCTAAACTCCACCAGTCCACAGCCTGCAAAACGGTAAAACGGGAAATACTGAATTTAGTTTGACAAATAGCATAGTAAGCAAATAATCAATTTCAGAAATAAAGCCTAGAATGCAGTTAATATTCCATGGACTAAAGAGGTCAAATTGTCACATACGTCCAGGGCAGTCTTCCTTTATGATTAAAAAAACTAATGCCTTGTTATCAGTCAGAAATGCATTGTGAATGACATTTTCAATTGAGCTAATCCCTCAAATAGGCACACTGTAGAATATAAAGATAATGTGGTCCAAGAATTTCAACAAAGGGTAAAAGTAAATCACATGGTACCAACATCGTAACATAGTGCAGTTGGGCATGACTTGCTTTTCAGTATGTTATCACAATATTGCAGCAAGAGTTTCACTGTTTAAGTAATCTCATTTGAAAGTAAAATGTCTCCTACATATAAAAATCAGTTTTCCACGTGTAGTGCTCTGGATTAACATGGTATACACACTCCTGCCGCTTATGCTGACCACAAAATTAATAGGTTGCTTTTCTGCAAAGGAGGAGTTTCGGTTTCGAGATGACCTACTGTACTATCCCTTGAGTCCACTATTTAACAAAACAAAATACTCCACTTTTGTATTTGCCTTTTACCTCCAGAAATATATATATATATATATATATATATATATATATATATATATATATATATATATATATATATATACACATATATACATATATATATATATATATATATATTACAGCTCCAATCTCCTTTACCCATACCCGGCCGGGTTGGGAGTGAAGAAACAGCACTCACGGGCTCAGATAATGCAGCAAAGATTTTTATTTTTCAAGCAAACGCGTTACGGGACAGCGTCCCTTCGTCAGTGGTTCAACAGTGAATATCACGCCGCGCCATTTTTTAAAACCACAGTAGGTTACAAAAATGAAAAACTGACTCATCGCAGCTTCAATGAGGTAGCGCCATCTTGGAGTGTCCAAAAAGGTCTCAAAGTCAATAATTACGTACATTATTCAGACACAATTACAATTTGTTCTTTGAAAATTGTAGCAAAACATTTTTAGCCGTGTATCGGCTTAGACCGCACATTGCACTATTTCCTCATATATTGTCTTTGTTATGGGGTGTTCTCTCGATTGGGCTCAGCAGTGAAACTGATTATATATATATGTCAAAAATGACAAACATGGTTTGTAAACCATGTCAGCTTAAATGGTATCATCCATGTTGTTATCTTGCCGTGTATCGGCAATTGCAGCCTGATGGCTGCATGGAGTTGCACTTGCCTCGTCCCTCTCAGAGGACACCCCTCATGTACATGATTTGAGTTAACCGTTATATGTTCAAAACCTAACAGACATAAATAGTCACTACCCACAACAGATATTCAACATTTTCCGTATTTTTTCTTTGTATCTCATTACTCAGTTCATATTCAGTTATTTCAAAAGTCACATCATCCAATTCATCCATTGTACAGATTAACAAAGCGAATGACTCATCCTAGATGAGTTGCCATTTCCTCTCCCATGTTAAGACCTCCTGGCGCCTTGGTCTCGAGATCAACAATGTAACATGATTCAAGTCTCCTGAGAGTCAAAAGTGTGTTACCTCCCCTTGGGCTTTCCGGGACACAGTCTAAACAGAAAAATCTCAACAAATCCCTGTTGCTATTGTGCTTGATTGCAAAATGTCGAGCAACAGGGTAGGTGAAATCCTTGTTCATAATTGCTCTCATGTGTTCTAAGACTCGCAGTTTTACAGGGCTGATTGTACTTCCAACATATTTTAGTTGGCAAGGACACATAAGGCAATATACAGCATGGTCTGCCAGGCAGGACATAAACTTGTTGATCTTTCTTCCACCACGACACCCCCTCACTTGATAGGTTAGTGTGCGTTTACTGAAGGCACACGCTTTACACTTCCCACAAGGGAAGAAACCCCTTGCGTCCTTTAGAGTACCTTTGAAGTTGCGTATAGGTTCCAGATAGCTATGAACCAATTGGTCTTTTAAAGATCTAGCTTTCCTAAAGGTAAGTTGTGGGGTTGAAGGTATATCTGGTCCCACTATGTGATCCGTTTTTCAGAATATGCCAATGTTTGGTCATGATTGTCCTGAGTTTAGCGGAATTCGCCGAGTAGGTGGTAACCATGCGAAATTTTCCTTCTACGATAGGTCTTACTTTCTTTACAAACAGAGTACTTCATGGCAATTTCTTTACACGACTCAGAGTGTCAAGTAGAAGATTCAATTTGTATCCCCTTTCTAAAAATCTGTCCATGCTATCAGAAATTGCTGAATTGAAGTCTTCCTCATGGGTACAGTTCCGTTTACTGTACCCATGAGGAAGACTTCAATTCAGCAATTTCTGATGGCGCTACCTCATTGAAGCTGCGATGAGTCTGTTTTTCATTTTTGTAACCTACTGTGGTTTTAAAAAATGGCGCAGCGTGATATTCACTGTTGAACCACTGACGAAGGGACGCTGTCCCGAAACGCGTTTGCTTGAAAAATAAAAATCTTTGCTGCATTATCTGAGCCCGTGAGTGCTGTTTCTTCGCTCCCAACCCGGCCGGGTATGGGTAAAGGAGATTGGAGCTATAATTTAATAACGCGGTACACCGCCTCGTTTTAATGGCACCGGACACCAAGAGTGACCCACGGTTTCGGTGAATATATATATATATATATATATATATATATATATATATTCCCCACAACAGACAAAGTCCCAGGAACCACAAAAGACTCGCACTCCAGGGTCCGTGTATGAAAAAGCGTTTATTGGCGACGCGTTTCGACCAGGCGGTCTTCTTCGTTAGCCAGGATATATGTGTATGTGTGTGTGTGTGGTTACTAGTAAAATCTACTATCCCTTGAGTCCACTATTTAACAAAACAAATACTCCACTTTTGTATTTGCCTTTTACCGTCAGGACAATTATATATATATATATATATATATATATATATATATATATATATATATATATATATATATATATATATATATATATCGACATCCAAAGGGATCCCAAAGCCAGTCGAGAGCGCTCTGCAGTGTGTGCTCTGCCCAGGGGTCGGATCCTGACCCTGAAGATTCTTGTCATACAAAAGAGGCGGCACAACCAGGATACTTTTTAAGTCTGTTTATTAGACTTCACCCCACCAACGCGTTTCAGCCACAACTGGCCTTGCTCACGGTTGGTTAGTCCCTCCACAGTGTTGCTTTTTATACTCCCACAGATTACCAATTATGAGGCATTGTGGGATATGTAGTTTGAACGTGAAAATTAAACATTAAAAACAAAAGAAAGACTTAGTGTGCTTTTACAATTGTTACACTATAGTGACAAATCGTCCACTGTGGCTATGTTAGACATGTTATTGGGTTTAGTACCCTCGAAGTCTTTTCTCAGTCTTGTTGAAGGTATTGGGTATAGTACCCATGTGGGTGAACACATTAGTCCAGATGAACATGCAGGTCCTCTCCGAAATTCATCCCTCTCGGATGCTTCGTTCTGAGTCTGACAATCATCTTTGATTCCATTTGGCGGAGTTTCCGAACTGTGTCCCCGCCTCTTTCCGATTTTTCCAGCATTTTTATTCCGTAGAACTGCATCTGTCTCCAGTCACCATTTTGACATAGACTTAGGTGTTTAGCCGTGGCATATTGCATGTTTGAATTTTTCACCGCTCGGATGTGCTCCAATATCCGTTTTTTTAACATGCATTAATATTAATATTTCCTGTGCCAATATCCCACCCAACTGAGCTTCCAGAGGAAATTCCTTTTCTGCAAAGCGCGAGGAAGCGCTGCCATCTGAGCAGGGGTTTTCCTGCTACATTGTTTCTGTGCCTTTTCCCCCAAGATCACCCGCATCGTGTTCGGGCGAACTAAGCTGTAGGAAGATAGCCTTTTATTTTAAGGCAACTTTACTCAGCGCGAGGACGCGCTGCAACGTGTGACAGACTTTCCTTTTCCCAGCACGAGGACGCGCTGCAACATATCAGCGACTTTCCTTTTTTAAGCGCGAGGACACGCTTCAACGCATAAATGGCTTTTCTTTTTTCCTAGCGCATAGAAATGCTGTTGCCTTTAATAGACTTGCCTTTGGCGCCCCCAACATTTTGCAAATAGCACAAGGTCGTTATTTGAGTAGCCCGCAGTAAATTTTGCTGATTACCATGCCCCCACCCCACAGTTAATTTCTGGGCTGCTACGAAAAGATAAACGCTCACTATAAACTACTCCCTGAGCTATGAGGCAAGCCTGAGTGCATATAATGTTGGTTCCTTTACTACCGGCAACCTTTCTGTCAGATTCACGCAGCCACAAGAAGAAAGGAGTTGACTCAAATTCCTATTGTGCAATTTTTACTGAGAAAGTAAAGATTTTCACAGCTGCCATTTTTGTGCTTTATTTTTTTAGAGACCAAGGAGCATTCTGGTGGATCAAGTATGTGTGGGATAGCACACATCTAGGGGGTTGGTGAGGTATAGGATGTTGGGACGTTATCCATGACATAGTTCCCCAAAGTAATTTTTGTTCTTTCTTGATAGTCTTCTGGCCCTTCGCTGACTTGGATCTCCTTCTTTTGACTGTCTGGGAATTGGACGGGCAGTCCTTCTTGGTCTCTTCATTTTCTGGAGCTACTTGCTTTTCTACTGTGTGTTATGGTGTGACACGGAGAGGTCTGTATCTTTGGAGAAAGGAGAGTCTCTAGCTTCGCTCCTGTGGAATTGGTTCTTCTGCCTGGGTCAACCTTGGAAGTCCGACAAATAATATAGTGCCTGTTTACTGGTGAATAAGCATGCATATATTCATTATGTGCACTGGTGTTGCACAGTGTTCGCTTTAGGGACCGCTGGATGGGCGCATGTGAACCTACAGCACTACAAGATGCAAACAAATGGTTACAGTAAACTTTTCTATATGCAGTCTTTGTAGTTTTAGATCACATGCTGTGCACACAATAGAAACAGCAGTAAAGTGGTAGCTTGACAGCAGCAGTGATCGATATGTGAAACATGGTTTAAAATACTGCTTGCCCACCTTTTGATTTGTGGCACACATGAATGTCTACTCAGTACTGCTAAGTAAATGTGTAGATGGAACTCCATGTAGCAGCATTGCAAATATCTTCTAGGGAGAGATTTGATAAAAATGTAATTGTGGTACATTTTGTGTGAATGGGATGTCCTCTAGGTATTATGTTCTGCAGTGTGCATTCTGATTTTTTAGTGACAAAGTAGAAAGCATCTAGTAATCCATCTGGTCAATTTTGCTTAGGAGACGGGGCGTGGCCAGCAACATGGTAGAATAAGACGAGAGTCTGCATAGCTCCAGCCCAGGCAAGTGATCCAACGTGAGATAAGGGGGCCTAAGGTCCCAAAAACCTACCCAATTTAATCTCTGGGGGTCCAGTTTCCCCACCGGCATCCGAAGACCGCAAGTGGAGGCTGTGGCAGTCCCGTGGTTGGCGGCAATGCGGGCCGGCCTGGAGGCCCGCTAGCTAGACCCAAGATAGCGCCCTGGGTTCAATGAGAGCGAAAGCGGTGCCGCTGGCGGCGTCAGAGCCCATCGAGAGCTGTGGGTGCCCCGTCTGGCCACCATCTGTCCTTGGGAAAGTGCGAGAGGCCCCGGGGACGCGGATCGCCACCCCCGCAGAGGAGGGGGAGCCGCGACGGAAAGGAGCGGAGGTACGACTTTCCGCTAGCCGCTGACCAGGACTGCGCTACCGGAGGAGGAGGCGGGGTTGGCACCGTGGTCTGCGGGGCCCAGCTGGAGTGGTACCGTGCCGGCGGGTGAGCTGACGGTCCTTTACTCAGCCGGCATCCGGAGGGACTGTGTGGAGCCCGGGTGAATTCTTGGATAGCCCCCCTGAGGCTTGGGTGAAGAGGGCCTACAGAGACTGCCTGTTAGGTGTGGCGGAGTCCCCTCATGATCCTGTGGGGACCGGGTGGGCCTACTCCGCCCCCGCCCCTGCTGGGGCCTCCGACCGGTGCAGTGTATTGAGGGATGGCCCAGGGACACTAACAGAAAAAGGTACTAGGGGCACTGTTTTGGAGGGCAGCGTGGCCCGGGCAGGCTGGTGAACTGCGGCTAGGATGTCCAAGACGCCTGGTGCAACGAGACACTGGACCGCTATACCAAGTCGGCGCCCCCCCACCGGATGAAGACTCTGCGGCCACTAGTTCGGACACGGCCCTGCTGATGAACACAATCCAGGCTTCCTGCGAAGCCCTGGAGAACAAGATCGGAACGGTGGGCACGGAAGTGACGCTCCTACAGCAGGACCTCAGAAATCTGGCAGATAGAGTGAAGGAATCGGAAACGAGAATGGGGGAGGCCGAAGACACAATACAGGAGGCGAGAAAAGGTATGGCGGAGCTTGAGTCGTCGCATAAGCAGCTTTTATGGAAGGTGGATGACGAGGAAAACAGGGCGAGACGCAACAACCTCCGTTTTGTAGGTTTTAGGGAGGGAATTAAAGGCACGAACATGGCAGCGTTCCTGCACTCGTGGCTCCTGAGTACTTTCCCAAAAGATACATTCTCTACCCGATTCGTCATAGAAAGGGCTCACCGAGCGCTGCTGGCCAAGCCAACGGCTGGAGCAAGACTTAGGCCGGTCATTGCTCGCTTCCTGAATTTTTTGGACAGGGACATGATCCTCAGGGAAGCTAGAAAGTGTGGGAAAATCCTGCTAGACAATGCCCAAATAATGATTTTCCAGGACTATAGCCAGGAAGTGCAAAGGCAGCGACGTTCTTATGACTCAGTGAAAGCAAAATTGAGATCCCTCGAAATTTAGTACATGCTATTATTCCCGGCCAAATTGAAGGTGATCTACAAGGACAAGACACATTTTTTTCTGACTCCGGAAGAGGCCTGGCAATGGCTGGAGGAACGACCCCAGTTGACGAGACCCACGACTACTGCTAAAAAATCACTTGACGCAGAGTGGCCTCCTGGAGGCCCCAGAGGAACGCCCAAATCGCAGAGGTCGAGACAGGGTCGTGGAGAACGCTTTCCGGGTGAGACCCCATACCCCAAATCTGGACCTGAAAGACGGAGGAGACGAAGTGACGGGTCCCTTGGCCTCAGTCGACTCTCGGGGTCCCGGTTCTCTTGCCTGGCGGAGACATCGCGCTCAGATGTGGAGGGTGAGCCTCGGGGTTCCTCGTCGGAAGGGGAAGAGTTGGACGGGCAGCCGTTGCATCCTTTGGCAATCAAAATCAATGAGATGGAACAGGAGTCCACGCCAGAACCTGTGGAGTCTCCGGGGGACGTCCAGGACTCTAACTCGTGAAGAAGGGACCGGAGTGGCCGCCCAAGTCTAGATACTGTCTCGCCCGGAGCGTGCAAGCTGGACAATGCCCCACCTCCCCCTGGATTGAATTGTTGCTTTGGTCTTTTGTTATTAGGTTTGTGCTTGCTCTTGTTCACACCTTTGCATGTGGTGACTTTGAAGCTTTAGCAAGCTTCTTTCTTTTGGGGTGTTTGGGAGCGGGAGGGCGACAGACCTCCCATCACCCGATTATCTTATTCTCTGCTATTTGGTGGAAGATGGGATAGCGGGGAGATTGCGGGGGGGATCTCGAATGTTTGCAGGGGGGGCTGGGCTACCTGTTGGTTGGAGCGGTTTGCTACGTTTTTTAGGCATGTCAAGGTTCGGACCAGATACCGGAGAGCCTTGCTAGTCACTATAAAACCATACACAACACTCAATGGGGTTGGTCTGAAAAGTCATAGTAGATAGAAAAGGAGAAATTGCTCTTTTTCTAGGTGTCCCCTCACTCACCAGGGTTGCCCCATGGTGACATGCTTCATCATTGGGGCCATCCCAGTCCTCTACGGGCTGGGGCGTGCTGCGACTTGCGAATTACGTTGGAGCACTTATAAATGACTATGTGTGGTGCAGATGTGATAGTGGAGTGGACTAAGTGATGTATTTAAAAAATACCTGCCCAGTAGGTTTTCAATAGACTTTATTCTTGCCTCTAGGTGGTAATATTAAAAATGGGGTGGAAGAATAGGGGTCCCTAAACGTAATGTGTTAAGGTGTACCTATCAACTCCTGTCGTCAACATGTTTCGTGCATACCCCAAGCACTTCTTCGGGACTACACAGGGACCAGCCCTGTGTTCGCCACTCCTTAGCTCTGTAATGAGTTCTTTTTAATAAATTAAATAATTGCTGACTGGAGGGACGCTAGTAGGTGCCTAAAAGAGGGAGGTATTCTTGAAGCAAAATTGCTGGGATACTGAACCCCTCCGAGTCCATGGGGCACAGTTAGGTCCCACGACATGAACCACGTGTTTGGAATAAATACGTAGGTATCACTGCATGCACTAATTATAGATTGCAGCAATTATTTAATTTATTAAAAAGAACTCAATACAGAGCTAAGGAGTGGCGAACACAGGGCTGGTCCCAATGATGAAGCATGTCACCATGGGGCAACCCTGGTGAGTGAGGGGACACCTAGAAAAAGAGCAATTTCTCCTTTTTTTATCTACTATGACTTTCCAGACCAACCCCATTGAGTGTTGTGTATGGTTTTATAGTGACTAGCAAGGCTCTCAGGTAACTGGTAACAGAGACCTTATGTTGAATATAGTATTTGGAGGGTGAGCCTTAGCCTTTTTCCTCCCTCTGACTCCCTCTCTTTAGTATTCAAGGTTCGGACCAGCACATACACCTGTGTTTTAAACACCCAACTCCTGCTATCACAGACGTATTTCTCAGCTGATGTCCTCTACAATGATTTATAGTCCCCAGGCGGCTGTCCAGGTTAATGGTTGTGCCAAGATTCTGACATGGAACATGAACGGCCTGGGCAATAAAGTTACGAGGGGGTTAGTCCTGGCATACGTGAAAAGGGTAGGGCTGGATATTGTCCTATTGCAGGAAACGCACCTTCAGGGCACCCGGTGTGGGTTCTTGGCGAGGGGACCATATAGTGTTGGCTCATGCAGGTTACACGACAGGCTCCAGAGGGGTTGCTATCCTGATTAAGAAATCACCACCCTTTGGGGCTACTCAGACATGGACGGACCCACAGGGGACCTACGTGGTGGTAACGGGAACCTGGGGAAGCCATAGACTCACGATAATCTCAGTATATGCACCACCGAAACTACCGGCTAGAACTTTATCTGGCGTCACTGATATCCTACTGAATTTATCAGATACATTACAGGTGGTGGGAGGGGACTTTAATGATGTTATGTAATCGCTGCGGGACAGGTCAAGGAATCGTCTTGGTGACTCTGTGCTAACTTCCCTAGCTAGAACCATCTCTACTCTTGGTCTAGTGGATGTTTGGAGGTGACTGCATCCGGACGCTAGCACCTACTCGTACTTCTCAGGGGCTCATAGGTGTATTCCAGATTAGATTAAGTCTTCCTGCCGCAACGTGCTCTCAGTGTGGAGGATGTGGCGGAGTATCCAGCTCGAGGTATCTCGGATCATATACCTCTTCTGGTGTGATTGGGGGGAGGCGTGCATCGGGGGAGAGGGGATGGCGGCTGCCTGCGTGGGACCTGCAGAATAAGGACCTAGTGAAGGTCTCAGGGCAGATACAAAGGTATACTTTCTCGGAAATCAAAAGGATCAGTTTCGCCAGGGGTAGTTATCAGGGAAGCTTTCAAGGCAGTTCTGCGGGACAGGGCCCAAAATAGAATAGCCTGGGAAAAAAGGAAAGTGCAGGAAGAGCTGAATACTCTGGAAGCGCAGATTCTAGAGCTAGAGCGCAGGCATGTGGCGGACAGGGACGCACAGACACTTAGACTGCTACTGGACAAGCAACAGCAATACAAGGCCCTGGTGACGGATGAGACCAAAACGTAGGCACTGGCGACCCTTCACAGACTGTACGATGTAGGGGATAAGTCGGGAAAGCTCCTGGTGTGGCTAAGTCGTAAAGAGCAGGATGCCTGCTGGGTGGAACAGGTGCTTGATTAGCAGGGGCAGCTTCGGCGGAATGATGTCCAGATGGTCCGAGCCTTCGCAGCCTATTATGAAGATTTTTACAAAGCTAGGAATCTGGGAGCGCTAGAAGATACACTGACGTACATTGACAACATTGATACCCCTATTTTATCTGAAGAGGATCAGCTGGGCCTTGAGGGTGAGATAACAATCACCGAGATTAAAAAGGCCTTGACTAGACTCCGCCTGGGGAAATCTCCTGGCCCGAACGGGTTTCCTGCTGAATTCTTTTTTAAAACGGCGGATCTCCTTGGTGGCCACATGTTGGCCCTGTTCAAGGGGGCAGCCCAAGAGGGCACCTTACCGCCCGACTTGCGGATGACCACAATTGTTCCGATCTATAAGCAGGGTATACCCCCGGAGAGTGCGCGTCCTATCGCCCCATCTCACTCCTGAACGTGGAGGTTAAACTCTTGGCGACAATATTGGCCCTCCGACTGTGAAGGGTAATTCCTGACCTGGTCCACTTGAATCAGACAGGTTTCCTGCCGGAGAGGGCAACTAGGTTGAATCTCAGGAGGACCCATAACTGGCTGATGGAGGTGCACAATCGTCAAGATCTCCATGTGTTTTTATACTTGGATGCCGAAAAGGCGTTTGACGCGGTGCACTGGCCTTTCCTTGAGGGGGGTGTTACTCAAGTTTGGATTTGGTCCCAAGTTCCAGAAGTGGGTGAGACTCCTTTATACGGACCCACAAGCCAGAGTTAAAGTAAATAGGGTGCTATCAGAGGATTTCCCTATAAGAAGAGGGACCCGACAGGGATGTCCCCTGTCCCCGTGGCTCTTTGCCCTTACTATAGAAATAGTGGCATGTGAAATTAGACAGGAAAAAGAAATTAGAGGGTTTAAAATTGAGAAGACAGACACGTACGAGGAAAAAATATCGCTATATGCGGATGACGTCCTCTTGTATGTCACCCACCCTGCCACCACGATCCCGGTGCTGTTTATCACTGTAGTGTAGTTCCTATTTTCCCTATAGGCCCTGCGCATTGGAATAAGAAACAGCAGTGTAGACGTAGGACTGCGGTCTTCTAGGTCTCTACTGACTATGTTAGACTTAATTTAGGTTTGCGCCAGCTAGCTCAGAGGTCACTGGAAACTTTCTTGACTGAATAGGAAGTGATCAGCTTCCCTGGCTCAGGCAAGAAGGGATTCAGCTTCCGACAACCGCATAAACATGACAACTTTGCTCCTCAGAATAAGAGTCAATCTCTAGAGTCGTGTGAAACAATAGACAGCTATTTCACTCAGTCAGTTGTGCAGATTTATTTTCACCAGAGTGCAGAGAATGGAGAGGGGCCTTTTCAAAAAAAGATATTATTTATTGAGCAGTCTTCCTTCTCATGCAAGAGAAATGAATTGCCACAATTGCAAGACTTGTTATTATGAAAAGTGCGTACAGTAAAAGGAGTATTACGAAATAATACTGTAAAGTCATTGATATGGTTTCTTAGCCATAAGATAGTTAAAATGAATAAAATATATACATTCATATACACATTGGCTAACGACCTCAACTGGTGCTTCTAACCACGCCTACCCCCTGACCTAAGCCTAATACATGGGAGGGAGTAAGTAGGTAGCAATTTAAGTTAAGTTGGTTTTGCCAAGAGTTTGTTTCAAGAATTCTCTCTAAGGGTTTAGTCAGCACCGTACCTCTGGAATAGAATGCAGGAGGTCTAGTATCTCCTTCTTAGGACCCGATATCCCAGTCACCCGCAAGGGTAGGCTGGAAACGCCAGAGCTGGATTTTTTCGGCAGGAGAAAAGACAGCGTCTTTCTCAGCGCGTCAAGGAGGAGGGGCAGCGTCCGTGGGCTTCTCGCATCTGCTGGGCTCTCTGCAAGGGGACAGCTGTTTTGCTCCAGTATTCACCACCACCGTGTACTTGCTTAAGGCAACGTTGGTATATTTATACCTGAAAGGTGCCGATTTTGACGTAAGTTTTTGGAAATAAGACGTCAATAAAGATGTCACTAAGAACTGGTCGTTCTTACAGTGCTCGCAGGAGTTCTATTACTAATCAAAACAAAGCAAGCGGGGCTTTCCCAGGTTGCTGGGGGTTTGGTATGTCGAAAGAACTCGGTGTGCTATCTAGGAATCTAAGGAAGTGGCTTCTGCTGTGTCATGGACTGTCATGGACTGCAGAGGGGAGTTACTGAAATATGGCTCTGATTGTTATGCCATTATAGGGATATGTATTGATTATAGCCGTATAGGGGCATGAGGTCGCAATATTGATCGGGGTCCTAGATAAAACACATCACCACGTTGAGCTGTTATGGCTCGAGGGCGCTCACGAAGGGGGTGCCACAAGGCTCATGCCTTAGCCCTACATTGTTTAATGTATATGTGGCCCCCCCTTGCTGAGATTGTGCGGAAGTATGGGTTCACACCACTTTCCTATGCTGATGACACCCAGCTCCTCTACCCTTTCAGCTCCCTTGGCCCTAAAGTCAAGGAGAACTTTGCTGAGGGTATGAGGGCAGTGTCACATTGGATGGCTGTAAATTGCCTCCAATGTAACGTGGGAAAAACAGAGATTATGCTCTTTGGCAAGGCGAGTCTTCTCTGGTCCCCAGACTGGTGGCCATTAGATCTGGGCCCAGTACCCTCTTCTAAACCTCATGTTAAAAATCTAGGGGTGAAGTTGGACCAAAAACTGACCTTAAAGGAACACACCAATTACATCGCAGGGTTGTGTTTCCACACCATCGGCCTTCTCAGACGTGTCTTCCCGTATCTTCCTGCCACCTATAGTAAGACACTTGTACAGGCCCTGGTTACTAGCCGCCTGGACTACTGCAACGGCCTGCTGACTCTAGCGAATGCAGATGCAGTGGGTCGTTTGCAGGTAGTCCAGAACACAGCGGCGAGATTGGTCACGAGTGTACCGGCCAGGACTCCCTCTAAGCCCTTGTTGGAAGAGCTGCATTGGCTCCCGATGCGGCAGCGTATCAATTTTAAGATATGCTGTACGGTCCACAAGTGCTTATATGGGGTTAGCCCTAAATACCTATCACAATCTCTTGAGTTGTATCAACCTAGCCGGTCACTCCGTTCAAGCAATCAAGCCCTCTTAAAACCCCTGTAACAAAAAAATCCAGACAAGGAGACCGTGCATTCTCCTCGGTTGGTCCTGCCTTATGGAATAAACTTCCTACTGATGTAAGAATGACTACCAACCACCTGTCCTTCAGAAAGGCACTAAAAACCCTCCTTTTCCAAGAAGCATTTCGGTCCCTTTAATATTTTGTCTCACATAACCTTCTGATCCTATGGCTGGCAAAGCGCGGAGATACCCTTACGGGATTGAATCCAGCGCGATATAAGAAATTAAAATAAAAAATAAATAAATGGCGCCCATGCAGGTTACAAGATAAACTGGCATAAGTCGATCTTATATACCCCCAGGCGGGGAGAGGGCTGGCCCCTCTTTCCCGGTGCTCTTAGGGTCACAGATGAAGGGTTTCTGCATCTGGGGGTATACAGAACCTTGGATAGAAACCTCTCATACCAGAGAAACGTCAAGCGGGTGCTTGCAAACTTTGTTGTTGATGCTTCTAGGTGGAGGACGCTCCCCCTCAGGTTATTAGGGCGTGCTGCAATGTTTAAAATGATAACGCTACCGCGGTTCCTGTACGCCATACAAAATGAATATTTCCCACTCCCCCGGCAGGTTTTTAAAGACATAAATATTGAGCTGAGTCATTATCCACCACTGGGAGATGTTCTACTAGTTAAGGTATTTTAGGATGTATCCATGCCAAAATCTTTGTGCTCACAGGGATGGTTAGGAAGAATGTGAACACCCTTGGTTATATATATATATATATATATATATATATATAGTACATAGTGATCATGTTGGTTTGAGTATTATGTTGTGTTGCAGTGTGGCTAGTAATGACTGAAGGTCTAACAGGAAAGCCATTAGTTCAAAAACAGTGATGTGAAGGACGCTCTCCTGTGGCAACCAAAGCATCAGTACAGTTCGGTTGCCTAACAGTGTTCCCCACTATTAGGGATGTGTATGTGGAATAATCTGATCAGTAATACATTATTTTTCTTCCATTTTGAAGTTTGAACTGATCAAATTACAGTGTGTGTGGTGTGGTTACTAACTAGAATTTGTGAATTGCAGTGGGGTTGGGAGTTTCAGCCAGAACCGTTTTTACCAGTGTTTTGTTTTCAGTGAATTCCATGTTTTTTTTACGATGTACTTAATTACCAACCCCAGCTGTGCATGGCCCAATGATGTGCACAGCCAGGGTTGGCTTCAGGCATCCAGGACCTTTGCCAAACCTACTGAGTCAATCAATGCATGCTGCACATGGCCAAAGGCTGTAAGCATCAGTAGTTCATTGTATGACCTTCACCCTACCTGCCGTAGGTAGTCAACCCCTGCTGTTCACAGACAAAGGTCGTGCAAAGCAAGTATTGACCACTGGTCCAGAGTGCAGGTATTTGGCGTCCTGCAACCAACTCTCTGCGACAGCTCAACAACCGTTACCAACTGTTGGGCTGGGAAACAACCATTAACATGCACCACCTTTACCACTCAAATCTTTACTACAAAAATGTAAGTATATATCAGATAAGTGAAACTATTTTATATATGTGTGTGTGTGTGGGTGTGTGTTAGGAATCAGAGTAAGGGCGATTTAGCCCCTTCACCGCTGGGCTAATTCCCCCGCGGTGCGGGGGGAGGGGGGCGCGCACGGCACCGCAGTGCTGATGACGAGCCCAGGCTCGTCATGTAGCACGGTGCTCGTGTGCTCATGACGAGCCTGGGCTCGTCATGAACCCGCCCGCGCAATGGAACGCTCAGCACAGCGGGGGAATTAGCCCCGCGTGTGAGCGTTTCACGTCTCATGACGAGCCCAGGCTCGTCATGAGCACACGAGCACCGTGCTGCATGACGAGCCTGGGCTCGTCACCAGCACTGAAGGGGTTAAGGGTTATGGGGTGGGTATAGGGTAGTAAGGTTATTTTTAGGGTTTAGGGCTGGGTAAGGGTACTGGGTGGTAAGAGTGTTTTTAGGTCTCGCCTAGGCTGCGCGCATGCGCTGCATGCTGCTCTAGGAGGGCCTTTAGCCATCGGTTTTCACTTTTGAAGCACTGCACTCGTGCTTGTGGCGGCATCCACCTTGCGGGAGCAAGCAGCGGCACGGCCACGTTAATTACAAATATATGGCCGCTGCTCGCTCCCGCAAGGTGGATGTCGCCACAAGCACGAGTGCAGTGCTTCAAAAGTGAAGACAGCCGATCGCGATGCTGCTTGCGTTTGGCATCACTTGCTTACCCTTCTCTCAGTATTATTCCTCAGTCATGCAGTGGTAGAGACGATAAACGATACAAGGCAGGATTTGGAACTGTTTTCTAGTCTTAAAACTGTGATATTTCCGCCGTCGGTGTATTGTATGACCGGTGTCTGTGCAAGTTTGTATGTTTTTGGGAGGGTGGGTGGGGAGGGGGGAGGGGGAACTTACTAGGATTCCTTTTATGAAATATTTTTTTACTTGTATTAGTTTTCAAATCATAGTTCTAAATATGTTGACCGGGGCGTGCTTTTCAGAGAATAAACGTGCAGAAAAAGCCAAAATAGAGAAATGATTACTGTGAAAACCATAAGCGACGTTCATGTCCGTGTGTGGGATTGTGGCAAACATCACTCCTTTCTTCCTCGCGCTTGTCCCAGGGGACATCAACAGAGACAGATGGCAGATTTGAACCAAAGGCGCATGGCAGCAGTAACCTGCTGATTTTTGTGTAATCAGGAAAGGGGCCAGGAATCAACTTGAAAAGTTATCTTTTTTTTTGCAATTACCACTACAAAGTAAATTAAAACCATCAAAGTGGTTGGCTTTAGTACTGTGAAAAACTTAATTTGTGGAATACGTTTGAGGCAATTTAGTTGCATTATTAGAATTGGGTTGTTGTTGTTTAGCCTTCCCTCCCCGGATATCCACCCCGCCTCCCGCCTCCCAGCTGCTCCGCCCTCGCCCCTCCCGCTCCACTATCTATATATGACTGATGTCTTTCCGTGCAGCGTTCACGCGCAGCGGTCGCGCCCCATGCGCGCCAAAGGTGCGCCAAAGGTAAGCCCGTCTACGCCCGTCCGCGCCTGGACCGCGCCCAGCGCCAAACCCCCTGGTCCCCGCCGTACCCAGCCCACTAGAGTCACATATGATGCCGCAACTCTCCTCGCCCTCAACCCCGGACGCGCACCACAATGCTGCGAAGCCACCCCAGGACGTACCCACGGCCCATTCGCCTGCCTCTCCTGCAAGTTCAACTGCTTCAGGACCCTCACCAAATCCACTTCCTCCACACACATCTCCGACTCTAACCGCCTGAAGTGCATCCTGCTCAACACCCGCTCCGTCCACAGACACGCAACGGAACTCTGGGACCTACTCGACACTGCGTCACCGGACATCGCCTTCCTTACAGAAACATGGATGAACACATCATCAGCACCCGTCATCGCCATAGCCATACCGGACGCTTACAAGATTACCCGTAAAGACCGCACCAATCAAACAGGAGGAGGCATCGCCATCATCCATAAGAACACCATCAAAATCACAACCAGCTCCGATGATAATCTTGCAACCGCCGAACATCTCCACTTTCAGATCCACACTGACCCTAGGACCACACTTAGAGGCACCCTCATCTACAGGCCTCCAGGTACCCGCAGTCAATTCAGCGATTACATCACTGACTTCGTCAGCGCACATGCCCTCGCCTCCGAGAACTACATTCTTTTAGGCGACTTCAACTACCACCTTGAAAACAAACACGACAGCAACACCACCACCCTTCTGGACAACCTGGCCAATCTCGGACTCAAACAACTTGTTGACACCCCCACCCATGTAGCCGGACACACGCTCGACCCTATCTTCACCTCCAGCAAGCACATCTCCTTCGATCGCACCACAGCTCTCCACTGGACGGACCACAGCCGTGTTCACTTCAGCTACAAAACCACCCTGACCCACAACCGCCCACAACCTATTCCTCGGAGAAACTGGAACAAAATCACCTCCGACCAACTCCTCACATCACTCAACCAAAACCCTCCCACCCTCTCATTGGGCCCAAACCAAGCGGCCACCAATCTCAAGCAATGGATCACCCACAGTGCTGACGAATTAGCACCCCTGAAAAAACACCAGATCAAATCAGCCAGCAAAAAGGCTCCCTGGTTCAATGATGACCTTAAAAAATCCAAGAAGCTATGCCGCACCCTGGAGAAAACATGGAGAAAAAACCCAACCACCAACAACATGTCCACCCTCAAGGCAGCCACCCACAAACACCACCAACTGATTCGATCCACCAAGAAATCAGCATTCAAGGATCGTCTCGACAACAACACTCACAACAGCAAGGAACTTTTCAACATCGTCAAAGAATTCACCAACCCCACCGCAGCATCTAACGACATCACTCCCTCCCAAGACCTCTGCGATGCGTTATCCTCCTTCTTCTACAACAAAATTGCCGACATCCACAACAGCTTCGAGAATACTCCCAGCGTTCAACCCTCCCCACACCCCTCAGATCCTACTCCGCCAACTAACAACCTTACCGCCTGGAACCCAATCACCACTGAAGACACCATCTGCCTAATGAACTCCATCCACTCTGGCTCGCCAACTGACCCCTGCCCCACCACATCTTCAACAAAGCGGACTCCATCATTGCACCCCCATCTCCGTGATGTCATCAACTGTTCAACTCTGCCACCTTTCCAGAAAGCTGGAAACACGCAGAACTCGGCGCCCTTCTGAAGAAACCCACAGCAGACCCCTCTGAACTTAAAAACGACCGACCCATATCCCTCCTCCCATTCCCGGCCAAAGTCATCGAGAAAGCCGTCAACAACCAGCTCGCCGCCTTCCTTGAATCCAACAGCTCCCTCGATCCATCTCAATCCGGGTTTCGAGCCAAACACAGCACCGAAACCGCCCTCATTGCAGCGACTGACGACATCCGAACATTACTGGACAATGGTGAAACAGTGGCCCTCATTGTACTCGACCTCTCCGCCGCTTTCGACACAGTCTGCCACAGCACCCTTATACAACGCCTCAGCAACATCGGAATACAAGGAAAAGCCTTGGACTGGATCACCTCATTCCTCGCTGGGAGAACTCAAAGAGTCAGATTTCCCCCATTCAACTCTGAGGCCGCTGAAGTCATCTGTGGCGTACCACAAGGATCTTCACTCAGTCCCACCCTCTTCAACGTTTACTTGAGTCCACTCGCCTCCATCGCGCGTCAACACAACCTTAACATCATCTCTTACGCCGACGACACCCAGTTAATCCTTTCCCTCACCAAAGACCCTAACACCGCCAAAACCAATCTTCACAAAGGCATGAAAGAAGTAGCCGAATGGATGAAACATAGCCGCCTAAAACTCAACTCAGACAAAACGGAGGTGCTCATCCTAGGATCTTCCCCCTCTGCCTGGGACGACTCTTGGTGGCCTTCCGCTCTGGGCACAGCACCCACACCCACAGACCATGCACGTAACCTTGGCTTCATCCTAGACTCCTCTCTCTCGATGTCCAGACAAGTCAACGCAGTCTCATCCTCCTGCTTCAACGTACTTCGCATTCTCAAAAAGATCTTCCGTTGGATCCCCCTCGAGACAAGAAAGACGGTCACCCATGCACTGGTCACGAGTCGACTGGATTATGGTAACACACTATACGCCGGAATCACAGCAAAATTACAGAAAAAACTCCAACGCATCCAAAACGCATCAGCGAGACTCATATTAGACATCCCTCGCCAAGATCACATCACTGGACACCTAAAAGACCTCCACTGGCTTCCCGTCAACAAAGGAATTACATTCCGCCTTCTCACCCACGCACACAAGGCCCTCTGCAATCTAGCACCCAAATGCCTCAACACTCAACTGTCCTTCTACAAACCCACCCGCCAACTAAGATCGTCCAATCAAGCCCTCGCCGCTGTCCCGCGCATTCGAAAATCCACCATGGATGGCAGATCCTTCTCCTTCCTTGCTGCCAAGACCTGGAACTCACTCTCCACTCACCTCCGCCTTACTCAAAACCACATCTCCTTCAGAAAAGAACTTAAAACCTGGCTATTCGACAAATAATGAACCCCTTCCCCAAGCGCCTTGAGACCCTATGGGTGAGCAGTGCGCTATACAAATACCCGAACTTGAACTTGAACTTGGTTTAAAGTATGTCTTTTTAACTTAATATACAGGCCTTTTGTGAGCATTACCCAGTTGAATCCATGCCCGGACGTTTTACATTGCTTTAGCTCAGTGGTAAATATATATAACATAGATCAAAATTATTTCAAAAGCAACATGAAAAGCGAAATACACCTCAAAGTAAACAAGCATTGGCATAGCCAATAGGTCTCGCCTTTGGGACCTTATAAGTGTTTAGTTATCCAGAACAATATCCTTGGTGCAACAACATTAACTGTTGCATGACTAAACACTTACAAGGCAAGACCTATTGGCTATGCCAATGCTTGTGAGGGTTTACGGTGGGTAAGGGTTTTGGGTGGTAAAGATGTTTGTAGGGGTTACGGGTAGTGGATGGTAAGGGTATTTTTTGGGTTTAGGGGTGGATTAGAGAATTGGGTAGCTAGGGTATTTTCTAGATTTTAGAGCTGGGTAAGGGTATTGGGCGGTAAGGGTGTTTTTAGAGTTTACTAGTGGGTAAAGGTATTGGGTGGTACATGTGTTTTTAGGGTTTAGGTGTGCACAGGGGTATGGGGTGGTGAGGGTTTTTTTGGGGTTTAGAGGAGGGTAAGAGTACCAGGTGGTAAAGGTGTTTTTAGGGTTTAGGGGTTGGTAAGGGTATTGGGTGGTACGGACGTTTTTAGAGTTACGGGGTTGGTAAGGGTTTTGGGTGGTAAAGGTGTTTTTATGGTTTAGGGGTGGAAGGTGTATTGGGTGGTAAGAGTATATTTAGGCTTTATGAGTGGTTGCGGTTAGGGGCCGATAAGGGTATATATATATGTGCGTCATATATATATATATATATATATATATTCACTGAAAAAACCATAGGTTTTACACACGTTATAGTTAGGAAGTAGCATTTAAAAAACCTATGAAATTCACTGAAAAAACCATAGGTTTGACACCAGTTATAGTTAGCTGGAAATTTTACTGATATAAAACCAATGAAATTCCACGTTATAGTTAGTTGGACTCACTATAACTTGCGCGTGTAATGCACTGCTGATGACATTACATATTACATCACTCATGACATGGTCAGTGACATCACTCATGACATCACTGATGACAGACCTCCTCTAAGTGTAATGTAACCCTTAAAACACATATTGGAAAATAGAAATTAACATTTTCCAAAAAATGGAGATACCCATACCAGTTACAACAACCAATTCAGTAATTCCACCATCTATATACACATTCTGTCATTCACCAACAGTTCTATATAGTCACTCATACATATACTCACTCATCATATGTAGTGATACACCTATACATCCTGTTACACACCGACAGTCATCCAAAAGTTACTCACACACATACTCACACATGCAAATAAACTATTGAACATCCATTTATTTGCATATACAACTATACACACACTACCACGTTACTTCTAAGGAAACTTATACATACTTACTCTCTTAAACAATCACTTATAGAAACACATACTTATTTAAACAGGAACTCTTTCAATCTCTCACTCTCACATATACTCACTTATATACATCAATAATCACATATACTAGATTAAAACATATGTAGTTACTGATAAACACAATAGTAAGACAGTCATTCACTTACTAACACAAACATATACACACTCATCCACCCATACAGTCCTGCACATATGCTGTCTTCAAAAAACATAGAAACAGTGAGTCAGTCATTGATGGATATATATCATAAGTAACACCCCCACCAAACCATAGAGACACTCATACTGATACTAAAAAAACATGTAATAACCCATATACACACACATGTAGGTACTCATCAACCCATGCAGCCACTTATTCACAAAGTGAAACACTGATACATATATTGAAATATTTAAACATTACTCGCTAATATATGTATTCACTAAGATACACTTAATAAGCCAGTTATCCAATCATTTCTTTTAAAAAAAAAACATTCATTAAGACAATAATTTAAACATTTATTCTTCCCTCGACCTTTACATATACATATATAAAAAATATTTATTTTTTAGAAAGACACACATTCACTGGATGGTGTCATTAGTGATGTCACTGACCATGTCATGAGTGATGTAATATGTAATGTCATCAGCAGTGCATTACACGCGCAAGTTATAGTGAGTCCAACTAACTATAACGTGGAATTTCATTGGTTTTATATCAGTAAAATTTCCAGCTAACTATAACTGGTGTCAAACCTATGTTTTTTTCAGTGAATTTCATAGGTTTTTTAAATGCTACTTCCTAACTATAACGTGTGTAAAACCTATGGTTTTTTCAGTGAATTTCTTAGGTTTTTTGAATGCTAGTTCCTAAGTATGAAATCACGTTCGTAACTAGATAGTGTCACCGCCTACACGTCCTAAGAAGCGCATGTAAAGTCATATGACTTGAAAACAACACTTGCAATTGGTTCTTAGTAGTTTCTGTTCTGGAATTTACACGAAGCACTCCACCCACTTTCCTCACAATCTTTTCTACTCTCAAGAGACAACAACGTCGAGCATCTTCCGGAAAACTTTGCTGAAATGGCTGCCCTTCCGCATTCATCTTCCGAATCTGAAGGAAATGACCGACCACCGTTAAGAAGAAAAAAGGAATCTTTCATTTGGCAATTTTTTACTTATCCTGAAGATCAAAAGAAAGTGAATGCGCCAAAAGTAACCTGCACGATATGCAATTCGGAGCTCTCAAGGGGAAATCCAGATAGAAAATATTCCTTTTCTATACACACCATGCAGCGCCATGTTAAACAAAGGCACCATGAGCATTATGCAAAAGCATCGACAAGAGCCCTGGCCACGCTATTACCATCAGAGGTGGCCAGCACATCTTCTGGTGGACGACCTGTATCTCCATCGAGTGCTGAAATGGACTTGAGACCATATCTTGCGAAGGTGCATATGAAATGCGAGTGTGGAGAAATTCTTTTGTATGGAGAGCAGAGCCTCGTTCTTATTAAACTCAAAATTGAAAGTCACAAATGCCCCAAGAAAAGATAAATTTCTTCACTTCATTTTCATAGTATTACATACTGAAAAATGTAGTAGCAACTTTAAGAAATCGAAAGCATCATAACACTTGTTTCCAAAAAAAAAAAAAAAAAAAAAAAAGTTCTTTTCAGAACTAACTCTTTCTACCAAAACGTGCTCCAAGAGCATATTGTGAGATGTTTTTTCGCCGCTTTATTTTAGTGCGAGACCGGGTGCGCGCACCCTCCTATCGCGTACAGGACCTGACACTTGCATGTGAAGTCATGTGACTTCAAAACAACACTTCTAATTGGTTCTTGGTAGTTTCTATTCTGGAATGTACACGCAGCACTCCACCCACTTCCATCACTTTCTTTTCTACTCTCAAGAGAGAACAACGTCGAACATCTTCCCGAAGACTTCGCTGCAATGGCTACCGTTCCGCATTCATCTTCCGAATCTGAAGGAAATGAGCGACCACCTTTGACAAGAAAAACGGAGGCCACGCTATTACCATCAGAAGTAATCAGCACATCTTCCGGTGGACGACCTGTATCTCCATCGAGTGCTGAAATGGACTTGAAACCATATCTGGCGAACGTGCACATGAAATGCACGAACTGTGGAAAACTTCTTGTATACGGAGAGCAAAGCTTTACTCTAATTAAACACAAAATTGAGAGTCATAAATGCTCCAAGAAAAGTTAAATTTCTTCACTTTATTTGGATAGTATGACATACTGAAAAATGTCGTAGCAACTTTAAGAAATCAAAAGCATCATAACACTTGTTTCCAAAAAAAAAAAAAAAGTTCTTTTCAGAACTAACTCTTTCTACCAAAACGAGCTCCAAGAGCATATTATGAGATGTTTTTTCGCCGCTTTCATTTAGTGCGCGACCGGGTGCGCGCACCCACATATCGCGTACAGGCTTTGAGACACGCATGCGCAGTCATGTGACTTTAAAACAACACTTCCAATTGGTTCTTACTAGTTTCTATTCTGCAATTTACACGGAACACTCCACCCACTTCCCTGGAAAACCAGTTTATCGAAAAACTTTTAAAGCCTCCTCTTATGAAATATTCGACATCGTTCACATAGCAGAGTACTAAATAGCACTATATACACTCCGTCCCTTAATTATAAGAGACTTATTGCTATGTAAGAGCAACTTTTGTTTTCACGCGATAATGTGAAATGCTGAGCCTGTTACAGAATTTGCTTTCACATATATGTTACTATTCTCCTTCGAGCACTAACACCGTAGAAAATACCACCAATAGCGGTGATATTTTTTACACCGAGAACGGGCGATTTGTATCGCTTAGAGCCCTTACAATTATAAAGTTTTATTTCCTAAGTCTCTGATCTCCAACTGTGCAACGTACCTCCCCTGTGTGTCGTAATAAGGTCCATAAACAAAAACTACAGGGCCAGCATTATAAACATGCACAGAACCACAAAACGACAAGAGCCACCATGTTGATATATATCCTTAATATAATAAACCTCTGAGAATAAATACATATTTCCGTGGCACCCCATAACAGAAATGTGGCGTCCTCTGACTCTGCTCCATTACCAAACACCCTAACCCCGCCCCCCTCACTCTTCACTAAACTCCGCACTCCACCCCACCCGGACCCCCTATTACAAACCCCCAACCTACCCTCCCTGCCCAAACCCACCATGAACCTCAAACCGCCCCTGGAAAACTTATAAGACACAGGATTACTAAAACTCAAAGAATAGGCAACAGGCAGATAATGTAAATAGTACATAAAGGCACATATTTTTTCCATAATACTATTTAAAAACATGTTCTATTTTTTATAAATCTATCATGCATCTGACCCTCTAGAACTGCTTTCAAAACGTGAACTATAAACCTCTACTTTTCATTTTCAAACCATACACTTTCAATTACATTATTTTTTTTCACAATTCATGTAATGTTACACACCTTTTCTAAAATACACCAGTCCCTGTTATTTATAAGGATTTATAGTCAGTCTTCATCAGTGACACTTTCTTAACATATAATGGAAATCACTGTAACTTTTTAAACGACAATGCTAACGCGGTAAAAATAACCCTTCATTTGCTTTCCTTTAAGAATGCAGACTATCTACCCCACGCATGCGTTTCTTGATCTTTGTATTTGGCAGCGAATACCGACCTTGAATCGGAAAACATGAACAAGAGCGCCATTGTCACATTTAAAACTGAACGTTGCATCTGCTCACACACATATCTTTCACTTAGCTAACATTCACAGAAAACAGCATTGATGTAAAAAAAAAATTGACCTTGCTTTACAACTCCCTCAAATCACTCCCTTATTTTTTAACGCATCCTCCAGTTCAAGAAAAGCTACTTTTTTGATAACTACTAAGCAATATATAAGTGACTAGACTCCTAGAAAATTTATCAAGTCATTCTGCTCCTCTCCACTGCATAGCCGGCGACCTAATTCTGTGGAGTTGCTATACAACCGGCAGTGCTGCGCCGTTTCCTTTACCATCTTGGGAAATTCAAAATGGATGTCCCTCCTGCCTTCGCAAACGAGCCGGGCCACTTAGAACTATTTCAATAGAGAATGCTTCTGTACTACGGCACCTTACCACTCTCAACTTTGAATACTTCATATCGATTATCATTTCGATATTCGTATTTCACCTGTGTGCAGCCTGTATTTCATTGCCTGAGCTGTGATTTCACGTGGGCCCTGGATTTAAGTCTCTGCAATTTGGTACCTCCTGAACCGAATTACAATCACCTCATGAATCCGTTACTTGATCATGAACAGCTTTGTTACAACGGAGGGTTTATGGCCTTTGCAGCGATACAAGGAGTTCTGGGTCATTGGAATATATTCGCAGCGGCGCAAGATTTCCTAACAGAGAGCTACATCGAAAACCCACCGAGCTGCCCTATGATGGTAAAAGACGCTCCAATAATGACAGATCATGAATGCTCCTTTCATCTTCTCAATTGGATGGCTGACATGTTTTCAGATGATAACAGTGATTTCATGTTAGAAGCACTTGCTGCATACTTTGCCTACACAATGGACGGTTAACTCTTTCCTAACAGAGAACTACATCGAAAACCCACCGAGCTGCCCTCTGATAATAAAAGAGGCTCCGATTTTAACAGATCATGAGTACTGCTTTACTCTTTTCCATTGGATAGCTGACATACTTTCAAATGATAAAACTGATTTCCTGTTACAAGCAGAAGCTACCTATTTTGTCTAAACAATGCTTCAATAACTCTTATACAAGCCATTGACGTCCTCATTTCCTTTTGGTTCCCTATATTCTTCACGTTCTTTTCCATATTTTCTTTTGAAGAACAGACCTATTGGCTTTACTAACAGTGGACATTATGATTTCGTGTTGTTTAAATTTTGGTCTTTTATGTGGACTACATTTGTTTCTTCAGCTACTCGATTTTCAACTTTATTTTTTTACAGTCTAATCTCAACAATTCTATTGCATATCTTATCTAAGGTTATTTCAAACGTACTCGATGCAAAACTCGCTAATATATGCTACATGTACCCTAATTAATGTGTAAATTTTAAACGAGTTTTTTATAACTGTAAACGCCATTTCGCATCTCAACTGCTTATTTCCGCCTCACACGCCTCTGCTCCTTTAATTTTCTATAAAATTATTTTTTTTAAATACTTTTCTGAAAAATATGTTCTTTCAACAATATTTCCATTGTTACTTGTGCTGTATTTCAAATGCAATACTGCAACCTTCAAAAGATCTCAATACAGTAGTTCTCCTCAATACTGATTTGCGCAGCATCCAACAGATTACATACATGCACCTCTCGCCATTTTGTCGCTTTTGCCGCCTTTTTTTCCCCGTACACAGTAACATAACACAAACTTGATAGTGCTTCGAATGTAGACAGCTGATTGATAAAGTAATGATGTATAACCACTTGCATTTTCATATATCGTTCCTAAACTGAAAGGCCAGAGACCTTCTTCCATTTATTAAAATATAATATACTTCCTTATAAGAGTGTACAATGTTTTTTTCCAACTATATTCATTTTTCTTCAACTATAGCGTTTGTATTCCATGTACTACTGACAATACCAATTACTGTGTTTTTTGCAATTTCTGTACTCATATTACATAATGATTTGCCTTTAAAACAGTACATTTCTAAATAAACATTTCAAATATTCACGGTTTCTCTTTTAATCCATAATCTCAACTGAAATGATTTCATATTGAAAAACTATTCATGGGTTCCACATAACCTTAACTGTAGACACTGAGGACCTTATTTATAAAGACCTTCCGCCGCCAGTGCCTCATTTTTTAAAATGGGAAAAAGTGACGCACCTGTGGCGCAAGGCCTTCATAAATAAAGTCCTGAATGTTTTCTTTTCTCGACCTCACTTACTGATACTAGAACCTGCAAGCCAATTACGGCCCGTGAACTCTTTCTTAGTAGGTCGCGCACCGTAAAGACAGTTATACCACTGTTAACATTTTTTTTTTACTGTTACCAAGCACTGACACAGTTCCGCTTCACTCAGAGTTAATCACTGCTCCCACGCTTCTACAGGCCAGACGCTAGGTTGTATTTCTCTCCTTATCACCCTTTCATCTCCACAATAACAAACAGTTCTCCACCTGCCACCACAGAACAGAGTCAGATGCAGAGGCACCAAAGAGTGAACCCATCACCAACTGCCATCTCCGGCTGTTTCCATGGTTACACCTCATTCTGCACCTTGCTGAAGGCACAGGTCAAAAGTTCATGTCTCAACGTTCTACAGCAAACTAAGAACACTGTTTTCCCTCCAGAAACACCTGCCAATCCACAACTCTGTTACATGTCTTTTTTTTTTCACACCCAATAGTACTTTTCGTTTAACATAAACATTAACATGCAAAGTACTGTTCAATCTCCACTTCTTACAATCAACCAATCATTTTTATTTTTTAAACTACACCCAGCCTCTTCCTTTTTCTTTATTTAGAATTTCAACTTCTAACTACCATTCCACTTCCAGAACCGATCGGAGGACTACTACAAATCCCTTGAAAATGAAGGTCTGGCTAATAGGACACAGTTATATTCACTGGAGTGAAAATATGCAGTAAGCAGACGAATTTGCAACCTCAGCTTACCAAATGTACACATAACATGGATTGCCAAAAGAGGATTGAAATGTCACCAATTGATTCCATTGGTGAAAACTTTTATGCATCTCCCAGAACCAGACCTTATAATTGTGCACTGTGGTGGGAACGATCTAGGCACAATCACTGGGGTAGGTCTGGAAATGCTTCTAAAAGACACCTTTCGACAATTGATGACACTTTTTCCTCGATCTGCCTTGGTATATTCCAATATATGCCAAAGACAGAAATGGAATTGGTCCAATCAACATTGTGCACAGTTTGAGAAAGCAAGGAGACATGTAAATAAATCTGTTTCTGCGTTCCTCAGAGATTATAGCATGGGTTCTATTTACCACAACAACTTGCAATACCACATGCAAGACGTCTATAGGAGAGACGGTGTTCATTTCACGAATGAGGGAAACAGAATCTTCCTCTGCAACATCAGGCTCTGCATCAGTACTTACTTATAAATGCAGAAAACACTCAATTAACACAATGGCTCTTTTCAGAGCCACCTTATATCTAAGCACTCAAACTTCTGATTTATCTCCATTTTCACACTCTTGTAAATAGGTGTGCGCGACCGGGTGCGCGTACCCCGTATTTTTTTCGGGGAAAAATTATATCTTTTTGCGTTTAAGGGCCTTACTGCACACCCCGAGAAAAGCTACGCAGCAAAACAATCTCTACCTTCTGCCCTTTCCATGTTTCAACGCTTTGAAATGAACAATATATTTACTCGCAGTGCCAAAATGGCGAACAAAACTTCCTGATTTCCTTCGAATCGAACGTTAACAGATGTCACGCAGCAAAAAAAAATTCCGCTCACGCGCAGCCGCATGAGTGCGCGCACGCGTGCGCGCCTATAGATATATAATTGACTTTAACTTTAATTTTCTCAACAACTACTGAACGGATTTACACCATTCCAAAAAAAGCGTAATCTGCGAACCGAACTCTACAGTTTTGGCAAATTTCTTATAAATCCATTCAACCGTTCGACCTGTAGCCGAGTCTAAAGGTCCTATGGAAAATAACATGGAGAAAACACGTTTTGGGACCCCCCTTATATCTCAGCCCCCACTTGACCAATCCCCCCCAAACTTTCAGGGAAGGAGCGCAGCGGACCGAGCCATCTTCTTTGAGAAATTCGCAAAGACTCATCCACCAGGGCCAAAGTTATTCCAAATAGAATGTTGAGGATTTCCTATGGAAACTAGGTCCTAACTATAACTACCTACTGGCGACCGCCAGTAGGTAATATATATATATATATACAACATGAGATCATTGTGGCAAAATCTGACAGAGGGCAATATGGTCATCTGGCCCCAGAATGAATATATATATATATGAATGAATATATATTAGAAGCAAATAGACATTTACAAGACAGGGAATGTTATTAAAAGTCCTCCCATACTAGATATAACGCAGCAAGACAGACTCTTAAAAAGGACTAATGACCTGGAAAAGAGAAGGGGTGATCTCTATGGAGGAGTTCAAATTTTTAAATATTGAACACCCGGTTTTAGCAAAGCTTTATTTCATCCCTAAGGTCGACAAGAAAACAACACGAGTCCCAGGCAGGCCAATTATATCGGCCATTAATAGCGTGGGGTAACAATTACACAATATGTGGACTTTTTTCTTCAAGATTCAAGCAATTGCCAAGCTATGTGAAGGACACTGGTGATTTTTTAAGACAAAATTCAAGGAATTATGTGGTCGGAGGATTTATTATTCATCACATTGGACATTGAATCCTTGTACACCAGTATTGAACATTCCACAGGTCTAAACGCTATCAAGTATTTTTTAGATTTTAGGCCAATTGAATTTTATCAACATAATAAGATGCTTTTAAGTCTGATCTCATGGTGTTTGCACAATAATAATTTTTTTATTTGGAGTTGATATCTATTTACAGAAGAGAGGTGTTGCAATGGGGGCTTGCTTCTCCCTCAGCTACCCATGCTTGCATGTAGGCTGGCGGGAGGAGCAGGTCCTCAAGATTATGTATGCCACCATTTTAACAAGCATGTTCTATATTGGCTGCGATACATTGATGTTTTTATTGTATGGTGAGGTAGTGAATCCGGTGCTTCTGATTTTATTAAGCAGATAAATATCAACACTGCTAACCTCAAATTTACTTTTAATGTTAGTAAGATTTGCCTTAAATATTTAGACGTTAAGATTTACCAGAGTCAGGGGCAACCTTTTACCACTCTACACAGAAAGACACTGCTGGCAATTTGACTCTGCATGCCAGCAGTGCACATCCCAAGCATTTGATCAGCAATATTCCATATGGTGAATTCTTGTGACTTAAAAGAATATGCAACAACAGTGAGGACTTGAATATATACATTGAGAAGGGCTACCAGAGATTCAGACAAAGGGGCTATAGTGAGAGAATCCTAAAGGCAGCCATTGATAAAACTAAGGACCGATCAAGAGAACCCTTACTCACTAATAGTGTATATTTGAAAACAACAATGAATGATAATGTTGCCCCCAGAGTGATTACTACCTTTAGCAAGCAAGAAAGGAAAGTACATGCTATTATCAAACGTCACTGGCCAATTGTTTTGACAGATTGGGTGTTGTCTGCTAGATTACCGTCCCAACCAATTGTCACTTACAGGAAGGGCATTTCTATGCGTACGCAGATTGGGCAGTCCTGCCCGGAGTTGGCAGCTGCAAAAATGTGGTTACAACCTAAAAATGGCTTTACCAAATGCTCCACCTGCAGAGCATGTAAGTTTGGGAAGAATACCACACACTATTCTTCACCTTTTAGCCCAGACGAAATAGCCATTAGAGGTAACTTTTTCATGCAGGACGGAGTTTGCGGTGTATATTCTGGCATGCACCTGCGGACTGAGATATGTAGGCAGCAGAAAGCTGCAGGTGCATGCCAGAAAATTACAACACCTGTGGGCCATAGTGAACAATGATCCTTCCTATCCTGTGACTCACCACTTTAAACAAACACATAATAATGATCTCAGTTGTTTAAGTTATTTTGTGGTGGCAGCCATCCCCAAATTGTGTTGAGGAGGAGATCGAGAGAAAGCTCTAAGACAATTGAAGTTGAAAATGGTTTTAGATCTAGACACCAAATTTTCTTATGGTTTGAACAATATGGAAGACCTGCACAACCGTTTTATAGAGGTCAGTTGCAATGCTTTAGGAGTATCTATTACAGTGGCCCTCCATGAAATGAGATGAACTTCCTATATCCATTTGTAAATAAGTAATATTCTTGGTAGCGGACATTTTAATTGTGTGCAAGCAGAATTGGATTTTATTCGGTTTGGGTTGTATTCAATTAGTTTAGGCCCATAAATTGAGAACGTTTTTAGATTATTAAGCATTTTTGATGGGACATAAATTGCACTTGCACTTTAGGATTGTATGTGATTTGCACATTGATCAGCACTTTATATACTTGTTGCACTTTAGGCCAAGAAGGTGGATAGGTACTTTGGAGTTCCCGCGTATAATTATGATAGAGGATGGAGCATGTTCTAGGAGGCGTTCTGACATATCAGCATTGATGCAGGAATTGGAGGCAGTTCTAATATAGTATTAAAGTCGCTTTGGCATTAGCGGAGATTTGAAAAAAATATTCACTTATAGGAGAACTCATATACATATATATCTCGATGTACTAGATACTATGTTGGTGATATTATACATGGAGTGTGTTTTTATGGGTATTTATTTATAGACTTATCTATTTATTTATTTATATTCTTCTATATTATAGATGGAATTGGAAATATTTATTGAAATTATTTATTGAAACTGCCACAGAACTTTGGACATATCACCCCTATATGGACAATGAAATAGAAGATTATATAAAAAGATGCCTTAAACGGATAGGAGAAAGAAAGAAAGACTTAGCGCGTTGCAAGCGTTTGGCCCCTGTGCTGAACCACGCGCCAAGGCGTGCACCCCCCGCAAGTGTCCAAAGGGGGTCGTCAAAAGGTAGACCCTCGGACTACCCCGCATCAAGCCTGCACCGGATAAATGCTGTGCAAACAGTCCATACCTGTATGGAGCCACGCCCCTACTTTATCGGCGTTCCCTTTACCAAGGACAGACTGAAGTGCGAGGAAGGGGGAGAGGAGTATGGAAGTCACCGCCTGAACCCACAACAGCCACAGGTCCCGCCGGATAACATGGCACACCGGCTGTTGACTTCACGAATAACAGAGCCGGTGAATTGGTATTGCTGCCGGCATACAAGGAACACTGAATGCTGGGAAATGCAGTTACTTCAATGCAGAGGCGATTCCATGCCGTGTTTTACCAGGCAGCCCACACTACTTTAGAGGGTGGGACGAAAAACTCAATTTTACTTTGGGACTGTAAGCGAAACACGACTCAGACCAGGGGGGCATTTGAGAAAGGAAAAACCCCCGAAACGCGTCATGCCCATGGTCTTTTGAAATAAAAGGTGGATGCTCCTGAATCCTCGTGTGCTGCCTCAGTTTCTTTCTATGGAGGAGACATCGTGGTAATACTTAGCGCGTTGCAAGCGTTTGGCCCCTGTGCTGAACCACGCGCCAAGGCGTGCACCCCCCGCAAGTGTCCAAAGGGGGTCGTCAAAAGGTAGACCCTCGGACTACCCCGCATCAAGCCTGCACCGGATAAATGCTGTGCAAACAGTCCATACCTGTATGGAGCCACGCCCCTACTTTATCGGCGTTCCCTTTACCAAGGACAGACTGAAGTGCGAGGAAGGGGGAGAGGAGTATGGAAGTCACCGCCTGAACCCACAACAGCCACAGGTCCCGCCGGATAACATGGCACACCGGCTGTTGACTTCACGAATAACAGAGCCGGTGAATTGGTATTGCTGCCGGCATACAAGGAACACTGAATGCTGGGAAATGCAGTTACTTCAATGCAGAGGCGATTCCATGCCGTGTTTTACCAGGCAGCCCACACTACTTTAGAGGGTGGGACGAAAAACTCAATTTTACTTTGGGACTGTAAGCGAAACACGACTCAGACCAGGGGGGCATTTGAGAAAGGAAAAACCCCCGAAACGCGTCATGCCCATGGTCTTTTGAAATAAAAGGTGGATGCTCCTGAATCCTCGTGTGCTGCCTCAGTTTCTTTCTATGGAGGAGACATCGTGGTAATATATATATATATATATATTACCTACTGGCGATAGCCAGTAGGTATATATAGTTAGGATTTTTTTCCTATGGGACTTTTGAAAATTCTATGTCTAATAACTTTGGCGTTTGTGGACGGAATCGGCTGAAATTTTCAGGAAAATGGCACATTTTGTTTCTGAGCAGCTCCTGAAAATTTGGGGGGGGTTCGTCAAGGGGGGGCCGAGAAAAAAGGGGGGTCCCAAAACGTGTTTTTCCCATGTTAATTTCCATAGGGCGGTTGGACTCACTTTTAGCCCGAACGGCTGAATGGATTTCCACGAAACTTGGCAAAATTGTAGGGACTGTTAGCCCGATGTGCCTTTGCTAGGTCTCAATATATGTGCTTCAGTGGATTTTGAGAAATTAACGTTTAAATCAAGATATATATCTGTAACAGCGCTCCGGGCAGCTATCCGGTTAGCGAACCTTTCGCGTATCGGAACTTTGCAAAGCGAAGCTGATTGGCTCTCCGGTGTCTGTCAACATTCTAAACAGTCCGGTGCGGCCGCCATCTTGTCTCTCGGTAGGATCGAGAGACAAGAGGAGGCCAAAACAAAGGGGGAAATGAAGGAAAGGGGGCAAGGTAGACCCCTCCTGACCCCCTAGGATTGATGAGGAGGATATTATAGAGCCACGCCGGGCCCAAAAAAAAAAAAAAAAAAATCCGATTTTTTCGCCGTAGAGACGCGTCTTGGTAAGCGAACCGGGCAGCTAACTGGGCAGCTAACCGGGAAGCTAACCGGCAGTGTAACGGGAGTCTGAGGAGTAGCTGATTGGCTGTCAACATTGTAAACAGTCCGGAGCGGCCGCCATCTTGTCTCTCGGTAGGATCAAGAGACAAGAGGAGACCAAAACAAAGGGGGAAATGAAGGAAAGAGGGCAAGGTAGACCCCTTCTGACCCCATAGGATTGATGAGGGGGATATTATAAAACCACGCGGGGCCCAAAAAAAAAAAAATCCTGAGGAGTAGCTGATTGGCTGTCAACATTGTAAACAGTCCAGAGCGGCCGCCATCTTGTCTCTCGGTAGGATCGAGAGACAAGAGGTGGAAAAAAAAAGGTGTAAATGAATGAAAGGGGTAAGGCAGACCCCTCCTGAACCCCTAGGATTGATGAGGGGGCTATTAAAGTTCCCTGCGGGGCAAAAGAAAAAAAAATTGCGATTTTTCGCGGTAAAGGTGCTTCCTTGTACGTTAACCGGGCAGCTAACCGGCAGCGTAACGGGAGTCCGACATATTGTGTTTTTTGAACGTTTGTGATATGTGCACGTGTGGATTTTGTCTAATTAAGGTTAAAAAAATATATATATATCTTTAAGCGTGTTCTGGCGCGCTTACGTTTTGGGTTTGGTTTGCGCTGCAGAGACGATACGTCACGGTTATGCGATGCATCATGAGGCGTCTCACGGGCTACGTGATACGTCACTTAATAAAGAATATATTTTACAGCTATAGATATTAGCTTTTAAAAAACCAATGAAATTCACAGAAAAAACCATAGGTTATAGACCATATATAGTTAGGAATTTGCATTTACAAAACCTTGAAAATTCACTGAAAAAACCATAGGTTATAGACCATATATAGTTAGGGATTAGCATTTAAAAAACCTTATTTTATTTGCACAAAACCATTGAAATTCCATATATAGTTAGTTGCACTAACTATATATCGCGGACCCGCAATCCACTGCTAATGATGTCACATATTACATCATTCATGACATGGTCAGTGACATCACTGATGACATCACTGATGACATCTCAAATGACATCACTGATGACATCACTGATGACAACATCCAGTGACTGTATGTTTCTGTAAAGTTAAAATATGTCTTACATATTGAAGAATGAGTGGATGTATAAGTGTCTGGATGAAGGATTTAGTAGGTGCATGACTGACTGTATGAGAGAATGATTAAATGTGTCTCACTGAGTGCATGGGTTAGTGATTAAAGTGTCTTAATTTGGCAATCATTATTTATGTTCTTCTGTAAACTGCTGAATGTTTAAATCAGTAGCTATATCATTAACTATATGGGTTATTGAATGGTTGGCCAAGTATTTGTATGGGAGACTGAGTATGTGTGTGGGTGGCTGGGAGGTGTATAACTCTGTGCATAGATGTGTGAGCAGTTGATTCCCTAGGTGTATGGGTTCAAAAGTGCATGTAGCAACAGCTGTATGGACAGTTGACTGTGTGCATGAGTATATTGGTGAGTGAATGGATATCTCAGTTCTACATGTTAAAGTAAGTACATATGTAAAACACACTCCATGTGAGAGTTGACATATATAAATAACTGAACATAAGAGCCAGTGAATGTGAGAGTGGCTGTATGAATCATTGTGAACTTGTATCAAGGATTGTATAAGAGAGTAAATATGTGTTAGTATATGTTTGAATAAGTAAGGTGTGTATAGCTGTATAGTTGAGGAAATGGAGGTGGGATTGATTCTTTGCATGACTGACTAGGTGTGTGGGTAACTCCATGGATGTGTGACAGTCTGTAAGTGCCTGTTTACACTGAGTGTATCTAAGGTTATATTAGAGTCTGAAGATGTATTATCACATAAATGATATCATCAGTGATGTAATCAGTAATGTCAAATGAGATGTCAGTGATGTCATCAGTGATGTCATTTGAGATGTCATCAGTGATGTCATCAGTGATGTCATTTGAGATGTCATCAGTGATGTCATCAGTGATGTCACTGACCATGTCATGAATGATGTAATATGTGACATCATTAGCAGTGGATTTGCGTAGTGCAGCAGAGTTTTTTCTCTGCTTGCAATCACGAACAGCAAGCTCGAAAGCGCAAGCTGCTGCTCGGGTAGCATTTCTGCCACTCCGCTATTCAAAAGGGCTAACCCTCTTTTTAAAAGGTTTATCACTCTAAAACTACTAACTAATTTACATGCCATCTTTGGCATAAATCTGTTCAGTTTTTCCTGCTGGAGGTTAGAGAAAAATTTCCAATGGGACCGAAAAGAGGAAAACCATATTTTTCAACCCTTTTTAAACTTTTTTCCCTTGCATGGATATTCACCATAATCAATAGACATGTCAGAACTTAGTTGACTACACCTAGTGACTGCCAATTTTCGTGCAGATCAATGCAGAGGGTCTAAAGGTATAGCAAATCAAAAAATGCCTTTTCATTGAAAAATGAGGTTGTCCATAACTTTACAGTGGCAAGCGCAGCTTTCCCTAATTTGATCAGCACCTGCCCATAGCACACCTGAGGGATGTTATGAGCTGCCTGTCACTAAATGCTCCCTTTGCTAGTAAGTAACAGCAGATATAGCCAGCAAAGTAGGCATTATGATTGCTGATCTGCTTCCAATGTTGCACTCTGGGTGGTAATACCAATTAACATGGAGTTGAACTATCTCTTGAACATCAGATGAGCCCAATGAAGGAGGTGAAATGCAGGAAGACATTTCCTCAACCAATCCTCGTGGACACATCACCTAAGCAGTTTACCACCAACCTCAGATGTGTTGCAAACTCCAGGCAATGGGTGTTTCCACTACTGGTGGCTCTATATGGAGAAAGCTCAAAGTAGAAGTGGTCATTAAAATATCTTTATTGATTTCCAACTCATGTAGAGCATGTTGCACTACCTTGAGAAGGCCTTCTTCAAATTACTAAGATAACAAAAAGACTGGTACCCACCCAGTCTTAAGTAAAATATTGCAGCTGTGTTTTTGGTAAAAGGTTGACAACTTTCTCCAGCAGAGGAAAAGAAAAAGACTAAAGACTTCAGGCATAAAACTGGATGTGAAGGTCCTCACTAAGGGCTCCTAGTTATATATGGTAACAGAACACATCAGGCATGAAAATGACTCTTTTAACAATTCGGATTGCTGTGGCTGCGCCTGTCTCCAACATGGCGAACGTCGCGGACCTGGGATGAGCCACTCGACTGCTGGCGGTGATGTTTTTGGGTGGATGTAGAGCCACCTAAGGGGATCTGTCAGCCTGAGAGAGACTTGCCAGGGCTGTGGAAAGCATCGGGGGCACCGGAGGTAGAAGCCCGTATGTATACTCAAATACATACACTCCGAGTGCCTGACCCTAACATGGCCGCCGTTCCCTCTACCACGGTCCTCACTGTAATTGACGAGAGGTACACTCCGATGTCGGCGGACCAAACTGAGGCAGGACGAGGAAGCTAAGTTCAAACTCCTGTTTCTACGCCCTGCATCAGCGTAATGGAGCCGATAGGTGGACTTGGAAAATTGAGTTCGGTAGATGCAGTCTGGAGCCGATGTATGCTCCGCACATAGTAATTGACAACTGGTAGAGCATAGGACTCTTCTCCCGGCTGTTGTTTTACTGTGCTATCTTTGACATGAGTCTCCACCTCAAGATGCTGCGTGTGATTGTGGTGCACTGACTTCCCGCCAGGAATCCCCTCTGCACGCTGGAGCCCCCTCCCTGAAAGAACGGCACAGGTCTAGACATCTAGTGATTCCACAGAAGTCGGGAACCTGGAACCTGCACTCCCTTCAGGACATTTACACTGTGAACTTTCCCTCGACCGTGGAGACTTTGCTACCTGACCTATGACCGGTGGAGCTACCCCGATAGCTATAGTGGAGATGGGCTGTGGATTCCCTCCTCAGTCGTCACCTACCCAGCCGGACATTGGACAGACCTTCCTTCGTCTCTCCTGTCGTCATCTCACTCCTTCCCCCTTCATCCTTCCCTCTTCCCAGCCGAGTACCCGCACATTGGTAAAGCTGGCAACTATAGCCCACCAGATCCATGGGAACTTCTTGCCGAACTACCTTCCCCATACCACTCCTCGCGCCACTCCTCTAAACTTTCCTGCTATTGACCTCTGCCTTCACCTGTCATGGCCCTAGTCCCCACCCTGTTTATCACCTCGCTCTACTCATCTCCACTTTCTTGCTGCTGACCTCTGCCTTCACCTGTCCTGACCCTTAGTCCCCACCCGGTCTATCTGCGAATTTTCCCTTGTCATTTGAGATCTAGCTATTTTGTCTGATGTCCGATGGACCTACCTGGTTTAGCTATAGGGGAGACAGGTCGGGGAATCCCTCCTTGGACGTCACCTACCCAGTCGGTCTTCAGACAGACTTCCTTTTGTCTCTCCTGTCGTCTCTTCCCGCATCCTCCCTCTATTTTTGTCTCTCCTTTTCTCCTCTCTCAATGTATTGAGACTGAACTATGTTGTCGAATGCCCGATGGAGCTACCTGGTTTAGCTATAGGGGTGATGGGCCGTGGTCTCCCTTCTTGGTCGTCACCTACCCAGTCGGCCTTTAGACAGACTTCATTTTGTCTCTCCCTGTTGTCTCTTCCCCTATCCCACCTTTCTCTCCTTCCATGCCGCCTCCGCTCTATTTATTTTGCCCTCAATGCTTTCTTTTATTGTTTTTCCCATTGAGACCGAGCTTTTTGGCCAATGCCCGGTGGAGCTACCTGATGTAAATTGGTACTGATGTAATCTTGTAATGTAATTTTTTGCGGAACCTCATGTAAAGCGCTCTGATACCTCCGGGTCTAGCCAGCGCTATATAAAACTCTTAAAATAAATAAATAAATAAATAAAATAAGATCCATAATGAAGTGACTCCAATAGTTCGCTGGATATTGCAATCTTAGCGCTGCAGCAAAGCTGGGGTCATTAGCATCACAAGCCTATGTAATCATAATAATAACAAAGTCAAAGATTGGTAGGAGAAAAGTTTGCTGCCTGCTTTAAGATTATGATCCCACTTGAGGTGAAAGGATAGCCCCACAGAGGAACACATCGCCACTCCTATAAACTTAAGTTTCTTAGATTGGATCAGATGAGACTTTTTCCAGTTCATGGACAAATATAGATTGAAGATTGCTACAGGGAATGCAAATGCTCACTTGATGAAAAAGTAGGCGATTATGCTTTGTCCAGCCAAATTCATAAACAAAGGCAACTTTAACAATGGCTTTATAATAAATGCCGGAAACCACTATTAGCAGATTCTTCATAAACACTTTGAGAGTGTAAGTCAGACCAAAAGGTAGGCATCATTTTTAAGAATGATCTCCGATCATAAACCTCAGAAAATAAGGAACTGGAATTGGAACTGGATCTATTGGTCCCAGAAAAATGTTTTTGCATCTCTTCTAGGAGTTCTAATAATGATCTCTGAAATTTTGTAACTTTGGAAAAAGAAAGTGAAGGAAGATTCAAGGCACTTTGGATCCACAATGGAAAGTCAGGATGACTGAGGATGACTCTGAAGAGAAAGCACCAGACTTTGGCTTGCAATATGTGAACTTGTTCTGTCGTTTTCAGTGATTTATGCAGATTTACACTACAATGAATAAAAATGCCATGCTATTTAACCCAGCCATTTTGTATGTCCATTATACATTTAGGCATGCACTGCACTTGAGCTTCTGACATATTCTCCTCCTTTTCATATTGGAACTTGTAAGTGAAGCTCAAAATGGGAGAAGTGTATATTATCTGTATCCTTTCAATACTCTCTCTATTCTTCTCACGAGAAACCACAGTACCTGATAAAGCACCCAATGTCTGTTTCTTTTTTTCCATTGGTACTCATGGGACGAAAATGCATAAAAAGAGTGAATTGCGAGAGAGATTAGCATTACATGCTCCATTTTTTCAGGAGATGAATCAATGTCTTTGGTCATATTACTTGGTGTAGCAGACAGGCTTTGCGAATCCCTCTCAGACAGTCTTACAATAGAGGGATTAGGTGTGCCTCATTGGGCCATCTGCTGCCAAGATGGAAAGGATGGTTGGAGCGGAGCACAGCCGCTCTTGCAACTGAATAGCGTCTGCTCTGCCTTCACACACAAAAAGAACCTAACACCTCCACATTGTCACTGCAGCCAACTAGAAGCTTTTCCCACATTTCAGAAGAAGGGCACCATGGTATAAAAATAGGACCTGCAGACCCTCTCTTCAATTCACTCCTGGACCTGCGGAAGGACTGCCTGCTGATGTGAACTTCAGTACTAAATTGCTTTGTTGTACCTGAATGGACTGCTTTGCTGCCTGGAGCCTGCCTTGAACAGAGACTATCCCTGCTGTGGAGTCCTGCATCTTTACCTGAACCCAGGACTACCAGATTGGCTCCAAGTGGTAGTTTGCTGCCCCCCTATTCAAAGCCCCATGCATACAAAAAGCTCCCAACATCTTGAAACCCGGACCTGGACCCAGCCTGAGTGAGTCCTGAACCCACAAGAGGAGTCCCACCAGTCCTGGACCCTTGATTGTGCTAAATGTATCCAGATGGACAAATCCTAAAACTGAGAACTTAAAAACGTTTTGAACAAAAACTGCTCTGAGAATCAAGAGACCAGGACAAACCTGCTCGCCTATCCGCCCGAGGTACATTGCAGACTTTGCGGCTTCTCTGCAGCAGCAATTCCTTTTCAGCAGTTCTTCACCAAAGGGGTATCTGGCCTTGTGGAACAGTCTTCGCCTACAGCCCTCTGCCTTGTCCCACTGGAGATTTTCAACTTCCATTTCAGAGACTGGACACAGAAATCTTCACCACGCCTTCGACTCAAGGCTATCCGATGACGACGCTCCCTATTTGGACACTCCCTGCAGCTCTGCCCCACTGAAATGTACTTTTTCAGAACATTTATCTCCAAAATTCTAGTCCAAAGCTAAGCGCTGGCCAGGCCCAATCCACTTCTTGTATCCGAACCATGCTCCATCACCATCAGCCATATTTTTCAACTCTGACCCAGTCTCATGTGACTACATGTTCACAGCAATCGCTTTGATATTAGGTGCTAGTTTTTACTAAAAACCTTAAAAAATCATAACACTGGTTCTACTGATTGGATTTTAGTTGTTTTGGTGTCAAATACTTTTTTTCACTTCACTAGTTTGTGTGCTATATAAATACTTTACATATAGCCTCCAAGTTAAGTCTGGCTGCTTTTTGTGCCAAGCTACCCAGGGATAAGCACAGGTTAATTTGGTGACTTTTTGTGGTACAACTTGCAAGAGATTGTGGCTGTTGCTTGACCAGAGCTCAAATCCCAGTCAACCAACAACCCAATTTCTCACACTCACTGTATTTAGATGTGTTTCTTACCATTTGGTAAAACGTCATACTTGATGGTGCTCAGCTACGATAGATAGAATGAAACTATTATTTAGTGGTGCTTTTTATTGGACAGTAGCCTTTTAGATCCTGCGATGGATCTGAGCAGTGTATTATTTGTATTGATGCGTGTATGTACTGAATGACAAATGTTTGCTTAATTCAGCTGGGGTTCCCTGTTGTCCGCTGATTGACTTAGGGTGGTTGTTCATTTAGGAGACATTTTAGCCATATGGCTTTGAATATATGTTTTAGGTGAGGTATATTTAGGCTGCAAGGTTTAGCAGCAATATTGCTTCTGTGTCACTTTTATTTTTGCTTGATGGCGCAGACGGGTGCGTCTAATGCTTTATGTTTCTGTAGAATGAAGAAGAAATATATCTTGATAAGAGTCTGCTGTTGAGGTTGCTGTGCTTAATCAACCATATGGCCTTTAATCAATATTGTGCATATGAAAGTACCAGGGATAGTGTCCAATGTGTACTGTTGGTACAGGGTGAAGATGAAATATTCTTGGTTTTGGTATGTAGGTTCTGGAGTTCTCAGGGCCTGAAGTCTAGCTGGACTAGTGTCAGTTTATTTCTTTAGGCCTACTTGTCCAGCACTGGATGTATAGAAGATATTGGCTTTACTGTGTTATGTTGGATGTTAGGTTAATCTGTGGGAGGAGACAAATTAAGTGTAACAAATATGAACACATAAAATACAAAGCTAACCTCTAGTTGAGTTAAAAGCACTGAATAAATATTGACTAAGTTGAAAGGTATGCTATTCACTCTTTAGTCTAAAGCGCGTGGCTAACCAATTGGCCTCCCAGAGCGGTGCATCAAATATCAAGATCGTTTTCTCCCTGACTTAGGAGGAATAGCAAGGGTGTCCGTTGCTTTCTAAACCTCAGCTTCTCATCAATCTTGTGCATCTTCAAAGGTAATGAGTTCCATAATCTTGGAACCAATGAGGTGAAGGACCTGCCCCCGCTTCTTGCTTTCAAGACCTCTGAAGTCACCAACTGAGATGAGGAAATTGATCGCAAAGTCCTGTTGGGTGTTTAAAGGCCCCCCTTCTACTACAGATGCTGTAGCAGTAGGGGGCCCTTGTTATGAAGAGCTCAATGAGCCGGGGCCCTATCACCCTGAGGGTGACAGGAATATAAATGGTTGGAAGGGAATTACTGGGAGTCTAAGATAGGAGTGGTATGAGGAGCTTGCAGGTGGATGAGGACGCCACAGCACAGTATGCTACAGCACAGTATTTCATCAACATGACACTTATTGATTTGGCAAAGTTGCAAGACTGTTTTTTGCACTCTACCAGTGACCCCAAAAACGTTTTGGGGCACCTAATAGATGAAATTCAACAAACATGTTTAATTTTTGTTAAATCTGGACACTGAAAATCATCAACATCAATGCAGCTTTGGTATGACAAAGTACAAAGCATGCCTCTTAATTTGTTTTCTTCTTTTGACTATACCACACCTTAGCCCCTCTGTTCAGAACACAAGATGGAGGAGCTCAGCTTTTTCTCTTACTAACTACAGCCGAAACTATTTCCTACTGAGCAGGAAATTACTAACAAACACATCTGGATCATAACTGGGGGTATTCAATATTTTTATCTGGAAATTATTACATGGTTCAGAATGAGGTTTAGTGCACACAAAAATAGACTGATCCATCAAACAAGATAGAAAACTCAGAAAAGATTCTCGAAGATGTAGATGGGGTCAATTTAGAAGGACGGTGGCAATTCGCACAGCAACTTCACTATCCCTCTGCAAATGTATAGAAGGATGAGAAGTTTTTTGTTTAAAATCTGAATGCAGAGTTGTGAATCTGTTTCCACCTTCTGTGTGTGTTTGTTTTGGTGCAGGACAAGATAATGTATTTTTCTTAATTTCACTGGAGAGATATAGATAAATATGCTGGTTTCTCTGTGGATCAGACAGGGCTCATTTCTGGAAAAGACAGAGGACATCTGTCCTTAAATGCACAGCTAAAGACTAAAAAGTTGAACAAGGTTACCACTGAATCAATTACATATTTTGACAACTTGGCTATATCAGCTAGCTTCTTACGCCTATTCTTTCTCAGAATAGATCATGGTCTATGATGTTGCAAACTAGTTTGTGCTTACAGGAGAAGCAGCAGAAATGCAGGAGTAGCATTAACAGTATGTTGGTCCATGTTGAAAACTACTGGTGTGGACACCTACATAACTACTTAAAAATGCAAGTAAAACCTGACTTATGTTTGGAGGAAACTAGGGACCATGAAGATGAGGTCCTCAAATCATAAGGGGGAACGTTTCAAAGATGAAGATGAATCAGATTTCTTTCTTGAAGTACTGAAAAAAACATCTGAAGGTACTGTGAAAAATTGTGACAAAAACTCCTCATCCATAGAGATTTTTAATGCTTCCATACTTAAGGGCAGAAACTGACGAGACACCTCAGTTATCTTACCCAGAGCAACACTACATGTTAAAATAGGATCGAATGAAAACGGTACTCCCGCCTGTTCAGCTCCACCTTTTCTCATCTCTCTACTTTCGCTATTGTTTTAATTTTTCCCTAAGTAGTTGGAATAAGATGATGGGTCTCCCAAAGTTGGCCCTGAAGCCAAGGGTAATGCCAGTTATGACATAAAGAACAAGTTACTTACCTTCGGTAACGCTTTTTCTGGTAGATACAATATCTGCCTGTGGATTCCCCACCTTGTGAATATCCCCCTTGCGTCAGCAACATTCGGAAATTCTTTTTGTAGCTTCGCGCCGACGTGGACGCGGACGTCACAGAGACACGGCTCCGCTCGCGACTCCGCTGACGTCACCGACGCCTACAATATGCCCACGCCGGCGTGATGACATCAGTTCCGCCCTTTTTTCCGTGCCTTCGAGGCACACGGACGGACCGATGACAGTAGAAATGTACACAATATACACAGTATAGAAATAAAAGTAACACACACAGTGTGAAGCAAATGCAAATAAACATATTACAATAAAACAATCCATTAGAGATACTCTGGCAAAGAAGAGTGGACAACGGGGAGGCGGGTGGGTCAGTGAGGAATCCACAGGCAGATATTGTATCTACCAGAAAAAGCGTTACCGAAGGTAAGTAACTTGTTCTTCTGATAGATACATCTGCTGTGTGGATTCCTCACCTTGTGAATAGAGTCCCACAGCAGTCCCCACTCCCGGAGGAGGGTGTCCACTCTTCTAGACCAGGAAATCCTGAAGAACAGAGCGCGCAAAATGACCATCCCTCCTCACTTCGGTATCCAAGCAGTAGTGTTTTGCGAAAGTGTGGAGGGAAGACCAAGTTGCAGCCCTACAAATATCCTCTACAGGCACACCTCTAGCCAATGCAGAGGTCGAAGACTTAGCCCTAGTCGAATGAGCTCTTATGCCCTCTGGTGGTTCCTTACCGGCCAAAGAGTAGCAGATCTTAATGCAGAGGACGATCCATCTCGACAAAGTCCTCTTATGGACCGCTCTTCCCTTCTTGCAGCCAGCAAAGCCAATAAAGAGCTGGTCGTCCATGCGACAGTCTCTAGTTCTGTCCAAATAAAAAGACACCGCCCTCTTGGGGTCCAGAAGGTGCAACCTCTCCTCCTCCTTGGAAGGGTGAGGGGGAGGATAAAAGGAAGGGAGGGTGACGGATTGACCAAGGTGGAAAGAAGACACCACCTTCGGCAGAAAAGCAGCCCTGGTCCTTAGAACCATTCGATCAGCATGAATGGACAGGAATGGGGGCTTGGAACTAAGAGCTTGAAGCTCACTTACCCTCCTTGCTGAAGTTATCGCAACGAGGAAAACAGTTTTGAAAGTCAGGAGCCTCATGGTACATTTATGAAGAGGCTCGAAAGGAGCACCCATTAAAAATGTCAGAACCAGATTCAAATCCCACTGAGGCACAATAAAAGGGACAGGAGGGAACTTATTAATGAGGCCCTTCAAAAACCTCAAAACTATAGGAGATTTAAACAGAGAAGGCTGGTCAGGCAAACAAATAAACGCCGACAGTGCTGACAGATAACCCTTCACTGTGGCAACAGCAAGCCCCTGCTGTGCCAGAGAAAGGACAAACTGGAGAACATCAGATAAATGGGCCCTTTAAGGGTCTATGGACTTCTCCCTGCACCAGATAACAAACTTAGACCACCTATAAGAATAGATGGACTTAGTGGAGTCACGCCTGGCTGACAAAATGACATCCACCACATCGTGAGGGAGAGAAAAAGAAATCAGGTTGCCCAGTTCAATCTCCAGGCATGAAGGTGTAAGGTCTGGAGGTGGGGGTGTAGAACCTGCCCCTCCCACTGAGAGAGGAGATCTGCCCTGTGAAGGAGACGGAGCGGCGGGTGAGAGGAGAGGTGGAGAAGGTCTGAGTACCACACCCTTCTTGGCTAATCCGGGGCAATCAATATGACTCAGGCCCGGTCTTGGCGAATTTTCCTCAGAACCCGAGGAATCAAGGGTATGGGAGGAAACGCGTAGAGGAGTTGCGAGCTCCAACTCAACTGAAACGCATCCCCCAAGGCTCCCTGCATCGGAAACTGGAGGCTGCAGAATGACAGGCAGTGAACATTCTCCTGAGTGGCGAACAGATCCACCCGAGGAGTCCCCCACATCCGAAAGATGTCGTGAACTACCTCTGGATGGAGCTTCCACTCGTGATCGGCAGAGAACTGCCGACTGAGACTGTCTGCACGAACGTTCTGAACTCCGGCCAGATGATTTGCCATCAGACAAATCTGATGGTCCTGAACCCAGGACCAGAGACGCAGAGCCTCTCTGCAGAGACACTGCGACCCTACTCCTCCCTGTTTGTTGATGTACCACATCGCGGTCGTGTTGTCCGTTAGGACTTGGACCGACTGACCGCGAAGGGAAGGGAGGAAGGCCTTGAGCGCCAGACGTATTGCCCGCAATTCCAGAAGGTTGATGTGAAGCAACCTTTCCTCTGGAGACCAAAGACCTTTGACCTCCAGGTCCCCCAGATGAGCACCCCACCCGAGGGTGGACGCATCCGATATTACTGTGGCAACCGAAGGAGGAATCTGAAAAGGCTTTCCTTGAGACAGATTGCCTTCCCCACTCCACCAAGACAGATCCGCTGCAGTTTCTCCAGAGATCTTCACTGACTCCCTGAGATCTCCGTTGTGCTGATACCACTGCCTGCGGAGGCACCACTGGAGTGCCCTCATGTGCCAGCGTGCATGGTTGACCAATAGGATGCATGAAGCCATCAGACCGAGAAGGCGAAGGACCTTCAAGACTGGAACAACCGCTCCAGGGAAAAACAAAGGAATCATCTCCTGAATGTCGCGAATCCTTTGAGGGGGAGGGGATGCGCGACATACAGTAGTGTCCAGTACCGCACCTATGAACAGGTTGCGCTGTGAGGGCACCAGGTGAGATTTGGGTACATTTATCGAAAAACCCAACCTGTGCAACAACTGAGTTGTCTCCTGCAGAAGATGGAGCACCTTCTCCGGCGACTCCGCTTTGATCAGCCAGTCGTCTAGATAGGGAAACACATGTATCCCCGATCTTCTGAGATGAGCTGCCACCACCGCCATCACCTTGGTGAAGACTCGAGGCGCAGTAGTAAGACCAAACGGAAGAACCACAAACTGGTAGTGTTGTGACCCCACCGTAAAACGGAGATACTTTCTGTGCGACTTCAGGATGGGAATATGAAAATACGCATCCTGCAAGTCGATTGACACCATCCAGTCTTCTTCCAGCAGCGCTTGAAGAACCTGTGCAAGAGTGAGCATCTTGAACTTTTCCTGTTTCAGGTAAAGGTTCAAGATCCTGAGATCCAGGATAGGCCGAAGCCTGCCATCTTTCTTGGGGATCAGGAAATACCGGGAGTAGCACCCCTGACCCCTTTCCTGCTCTGGAACCACCTCTATCGCACCTTTTTTGAAAAGAGCCAGGACTTCTTCCTGCAGGCGAAGCAGGTGGTCCTCCGAACAATAACCCTGGCAAGGAGGGTAATTGGGAGGGAATTCCCGGAAAGGAAGTGCATACCCATTCCCTACAAGATTGAGAACCCAAAGATCCGATGTAATTAATTCCCAATCTTGTAGGAAATGAGTAAGCCGACCCCCCACTGGGCCCACATGATCCGGAATGGCGGATCTAGGGCGGCTTTGCTGCGTTGGCTGGGGGTTGGGAAGGAGAGGAGGAGGAGGAGGATTGACGACCTCTAGGGCGGGATCTTTGTCTGCCCCTGTACGACTTGTACAGCGTATTTTGTTGCTGCTGAGGCTGCTGCTGGGAAGGTCTGTAAGAGCGAAAGGAAGATCTTCCGAACCCCCTGAAGCGTTTACCAGTAGTTCCTCTGGACTGAAGACCCAAGGACTTTGCAGTGGCCCTACTGTCCTTAAAACGTTCCAAGGCAGCATCAGCCTTCTTGCCAAACAATCCTGAGCCATCAAAAGGCAAGTCCAACAATGCAGACTGGACGTCCGCAGAGAACTCTGATGACTTAAGCCAGGCGGCCCTCCTGGTGGCCACAGATGAACCCATGACCCTTGCCACCGAATCAGCAGTGTCCAGGCCACTCTGAATCACCTGTTTCGCAGCTGCTTGAGTGTCTGAAATCACCTCCTGAAAATCCTTCCGGTCATCTTCAGGAATTTTTGGAACTAGCTGCTTGACAGAATCCATCAAGGCATGGATATACCTCCCCATCAGGCACGTTGGATTGGTTGACTTTAAAGCCATACTGACTGATGAGAAGACCTTCCTGGCACCCTGATCTTGCTTCCTGGATTCCTTGTCCCCAGGAACCTGTGGGAAAGCTCCAGCAGACTTCTTAGAACAAGCAGCCTGCACCACCAAACTCTCAGGCAAGGGATGAATCGATAAAAACACAGGGTTCTCAGGTGCCACTCTGTACCTCCTTGCAACTGTTCTTGAAACTGCAGGAGCAGATAAAGGCTTCTTCCAAACCTCATAGATGGGCTCAGTCAAGGTCTCGTTGAAGGGTAACACAGGCTCAACTACTGACGAGGGAGAATGAAGAACCTCAGTCAAGATGTTAGGCTTATAGTCAGCAGTAGGAAGAGTAATGTTCAACAGACTCGCTGCTTTTTTAATAACAGTGTGATAAGGCACCACATCCTTCGATGGCACATTATAGACTGAAGCCAACTCCCATTCAGGTGACAGTTCAAGCCCACTGGCCTCACACAAATCTTCAAAAGGATCCTCAGAATCCCGTAACTCTCCTTCTTCAGTATCTGAATATAGATACCTATCCTCTTCCAGGAGCCTCTGAGCCTTTCTCCGAGACCTTTCCTTCACAACCGAAGCCAACGGGTTCGGAATCGACTCCGACGGCGCCGGAGCCGACGTCGAACCTGACGTCGGACGAGGCTTCTCAGCTCGAGGTCGGACAGAATCTTGCCTCGGAGTCGTAGGCATCGGCGTCGATGTGACTGGCGTCGACGGAGTCGGCGTCGAGTGCTTTGGCATCGACGACACCGGAGGTGTCGGAAAATGCCAATGCGGTGGTATAGCCGGCATAAAAGGCATGAAGGGCGCAGGGGCGTAAGCCTGGGGAACACCCAAGTTGAAAGCCATAGGACCCGTGGGACCAACAGGTGCACCAGACGGGAACATTGCCCTAGAATAGACACCAAACATGGCATTCAAAAACTGAGATGGATCCTGACCTGGAGCTGGAAACTCAGGATAAGAATCTCTGGGTCGTTCCCGTGGAGGCGGAGTCGAGACGACGTCGACCTCTTCAACGAGACCTGGAACCAGGGTCGACGAACCCGCAGGCACCGGAACCTCGACTTCACCAGCCCCCTCCTCCTCACCTTCATCCTCCTGACCAGAAGGATTGGATGGAACTGGAGAATGGACCTGCTCCTGTGATTCGGGTGAACCTGGTTGTGAAGCCTCACCAACAGAGACATGCTCCGACTCCGAAACCACCACCTCTTTACTCAGGAGCTTAACCTGGGACTTCGGTCTCGAACCAGAGTCTTTTCCGGAGCGATGACGTGACTCGTGGCTCCTCTTCTTGTGCTTCTTCCTCGAAGACTTCGAAGCGTGAGCTGAAGACGACTCCGAGCGTGACCTCGATCGAGACCTCGACCTCGAACGACGAGTTCGAGGCTTCCAAGATTTCTTTTCCTTCTTACTCTTAAGCTTAGCCACAAGGAGCTTCGCCTCTCTCTCTCTTAGCGCCTTCAAAGTCATCTTCTTGCAGCAAGCACAGTCCTCGACGTCATGGTCGGAGCTTAAACACCAGACACAGTAGTCATGTGGATCGGTGATGGACATAGTCTTGCCACATTCGCCGCAAGCCTTGAAACCAGTCTTCTTCAACGACATCTCGAAGAATATAAAGTTATACAGAATAACAGGTAAATAGTAACAAAGTTACTGAAAAGCTACAGCACGATCCCTGAAAACCGTTAGCGTCGACGACGCGGGAAAAAGGGAACTGATGTCATCACGCCGGCGTGGGCCTATTGTAGGCGTCGGTGACGTCAGCGGAGTCGCGAGCGGAGCCGTGTCTCTGTGACGTCCGCGTCCACGTCGGCGCGAAGCTACAAAAAGAATTTCCGAATGTTGCTGACGCAAGGGGGATATTCACAAGGTGAGGAATCCACACGGCAGATGTATCTATCAGAATGTCTTGTTTTCTTACCTTTTAAGAAGATTCTTTTGTAACTAAAAGGTAGGATGGTATTGTTAGGTATAGAACAAATTCAGTACTAGGCTTGCATCCCACAACTATTTTCATGGCCTCCTTTGGTCCTGTCCTTTACGTGGACACGATCATGCACTGCTCATCAGCGATCATAGAATTCTCCAGTGGAAGCACATGAGAACTGAAGCAGACCTTGTGATTTTGTTGAATTGTTTTTATTGAGTTTCCAGGGGCGTAACAAACGCCCCCGCAGTGCGGGGGGGCCTCACTCTCTACAGTTAATGAAGGGGCCCCCAGGGGGCCCCAGCCCCCTCAGCTCTTCTGAGAGCTGTGAGAGAGGTCTGCGCTGAAGCAAGCCTCTCTCCCTCTGCATCTGAAGCAGGTGCAGCCTGCTCGGAGCCCTCCGCCCCCTCCCTCTGACTGAAGAGAAACAAAGTATCAATATACATTGTTTCTCTTCAGTCAGAGCCAGAGGCAGTCCCGGAAAGAGGATGGGGGCACCAGAGACCACAGTCTCCACTGCTCCTCTGAGGCAGCACAGAGCCCGACCCCCACTCTCTCCTCTCCTCTCCCAGCCCAGAGAAGAGACAGGGACAAGAATGGGGTGGGGGCTTCACCCCACAAGAGAAGAGAAGAGACAGGGACAAGGATGGGGTGGGGGGGTGGCGGGGTGGGGGGCCCACCCCACAAGAGAAGAGAAGAGACAGGGACAGGCCCCCATCCGAGAAGAGACAGGGACAAGGATGGGGTGGGGGGCCCACCACACAAGAGAAGAGAAGAGAAGAGAAAGGGACAGGCCCCCATCCGAGAAGAGACAGACAAGGATGGGGTGGGGGGCCCACCCCACAAGAGAAGAGAAGAGACAGGGACAAGGATGGGGTGGGGGCCCCACCCCACAAGAGAAAAGAAGAGACAGGGACAGGCCCCCATCCGAGAAGAGACAGGGACAAGGATGGGTGGGGGGCCCACCCACAAGAGAACAGAAGGGACAGGGACAAGGATGGGGTGGGGGGCCCACCCCACAAGAGAAGAGAAGAGAGGGTGGGGGGCCCACCCCACAAGAGAAGAGAAGAGACAGGGACAAGGATGGAGTGGGGGCTCCACCCCACAAGAGAAGAGAAGAGACAGGGACAAGAAGAGACAGGGACAAGGATGGGGTGGGGGGCCCACCCACAAGAGAAGAGAAGAGACAGGGACAAGGATGGGGTGGGGGCCTCAGAGAGCAAGAGCAAGAGACAGCACAGAGCAGTGCTCGGGACCCTGACAAGGGTGGGAGTGGGGGCCCCCAGACAGAGTATTCTCCAGGGCAAAGCTCACATGAGAAGGGACGAGGCAGCAAAATGGTGCCCTCAGGTAAGCACGCTTGTTAGAACACACCATGGGCGTACGCAGGGAGAGGGAAAGGGGGGCCGAGAAGGGTGCAAGGCAGAGGGGGAGAAGGGTGCAAGGCAGAGGGGGCGAAGGATGCATGGTAGAGAATGGTGCAAGGCAGAGGGGAGAAGGGTGCAAGGCAGAGAGGAGTAGGGTGCAAGGCAGAGAGGAGAAGGGTGCAAGGCAGAGAGGAGAAGGGTGCAAGGCAGAGAGGAGAAGGGTGCAAGGCAGAGAGGACAAGGGTGCAAGGCAGAGAGAAGAAGGGTGCAAGGCAGAGAGGAGAAGGGTGCAAGGCAAAGAGGAGAAGGGTGCAAGGCAAAGAGGAGAAGGGTGCAAGGTAGAGAAGGGTGCAAGGCGGAGAAGGGTGCAAGGTAGAGAGGAGAAGGGTGCAAGGCGGAGGGGAGAAGGGTGCAAGGCGGAGGGGAGAAGGGTGCAAGGCGGAGGGAAGAAGGGTGCAAGGCAGATAGGAGAAGGGTGCAAGGCGGAGGGGAGAAGGGTGCAAGGCAAAGAGGAGAAGGGTGCAAGGCAAAGAGGAGAAGGGTGCAAGGCAAAGAGGAGAAGGGTGCAAGGCAGAGAAGAGAAGGGTGCAAGGCAAAGAGGAGAAGGGTGCAAGGAAGAGAGGAGAAGGGTGCAAGGTAGAGAAGGGTGCAAGGCGGAGGGGAGAAGGGTGCAAGGCGGAGGGGAGAAGGGTGCAAGGCTGAGGGGAGAAGGGTGCAAGGCGGAGGGGAGAAGGGTGCAAGGCAGATAGGAGAAGGGTGCAAGGCGGAGGGGAGAAGGGTGCAAGGCGGAGGGGAGAAGGGTGCAAGGTGGAGGGGAGAAGGGTGCAAGGCGGAGGGGAGAAGGGTGCAAGGTAGAGAAGGGTGCATGGCAGATGGGATAAGGGTGAAAGGCAGAGGGGAGAAGGGTGAAAGGTAGAGGGGAGAAGGGTGAAAGGTAGAGGGGAGAAGGGTGAAAGGCAGAGGGGAGAAGGGTGAAAGGTAGAGGGGAGAAGGGTGAAAGGTAGAGGGGAGAAGGGTGAAAGGTAGAGGGGAGAAGGGTGCAAGGTAGAGGGGAGAAGGGTGCAAGGCAGAGGGGAGAAGGGTGCAAGGCAGAGGGGAGAAGGGTGCAAGGCAGAGGGGAGAAGGGTGCAAGGCAGAGGGGAGAAGGGTGCAAGGCAGAGAGGAGAAGGGTGCAAGGCAAAGAGGAGAAGGGTGCAAGGCAAAGAGGAGAAGGGTGCAAGGAAGAGAGGAGAAGGGTGGAAGGTAGAGAAGGGTGCAAGGCGGAGGGGGAGAAGGGTGCAAGGTAGAGGGGAGAAGGCTGCAAGGTGGATGGGAGAAGGCTGCAAGGCAGAGGGGAGAAGGGTGCAAGGCGGAGAGGAGAAGGGTGCAAGGTGGAGGGGAGAAGGGTGTAAGGCAGAGGGGAGAAGGGTGCAAGGCAGAGGGGAGAAGAGTGCAAGACAGAGGGGAGAAGGGTGCAAGGCAGAGGGGAGAAGGGTGCAAGGCAGAGGGGAGAAGGGTGCAAGGCAGAGAGGAGAAGGGTGCAAGGTAGAGAAGGGTGCAAGGCGGGGGGAGAAGGGTGCATGGCAGATGGGAGAAGGGTGAAAGGCAGAGGGGAGAAGGGTGCAAGGAAGAGAGGAGAAGGGTGCAAGGTAGAGAAGGGTGCAAGGCGGAGGGGGAGAAGGGTGCAAGGCGGAGGGGGAGAAGGGTGCAAGGCAGAGGTGAGAAGGGTGCAAAGCAGAGGTGAGAAGGATGCAAGGCAAAGGGGAGAAGGGTGCAAGGCAAAGGGGAGAAGGGTACAAGGCAAAGGGGAGATGGGTGCAAGGCAGAGGGGAAAAGGGTGCAAGGCAGAGGGGAAAAGGGTGCAAGGCAGAGGGGAGAAGGATGCAGGGTAGAGAAGGGTGCAAGGCGGCGGGGGAGAAGGGTGCAAGGCAGAGAGGAGAAGGATGCAAGGTAAGTGTTACTTATAACGGCTGTATTGGTGACAGTGGCATAACAATCGCCCGCATCCCCTGCAGTATGGCGGGTCGCTGGCCTGAGAGCTCTAGACTGGCACGGAGAATGGGAGGGGGGCCCCCTCATGTTTTGTTACGCCACTGTGAGTTTCATGAAACATAACCTGATTACAACGCGGTTTGTGGCATCAGTAAGCAGTAATACGCATATTGATGCATAAAAGAAAAAATCCCTACCCAATACAGATATCATGGGACACAGAAGTTGCCCTAACAGAGGTGATAGGAGGAGGGTTAAGTAAGACATATGGGTCTACTGCTACAGTATAATCAATCAATCAAGGATTTGTAGAGCGCACTACTCACCAATTAGGGTCTCAAGCCGCTGGGGGGAGGGTGGTTTTGGGCAGCTCTGGTCAACATGAGCGCCAGGTCTTGCGGCTCTGCCTGAATGCTTGCAGTGTGGGGCTTCAACTGATGTGGAGGGGGAATTCATTCCAGGTCTTGGCCGCGATGAAAAAGAACAATCTGCCTCCCGTTCTGGCTCTGTGGATGCGGGGGATTTCGGCCAAGGCTTGGTCAGCGGAGCAGAGGTTTCTTTTGGGGGCTTAGAAGAAGATTCTTTCGCTGAGGTATTGGGGTCCGTAGTTGTGGAGGGCTTTTTAGGCATGTGTGAGCAACTTGAAGGTTACGCTTTTTTCAACGGGGTGCCAGTGGAGGTCTCGTAGGTGCTGGGTGATGCGGTCTTGTCATGACGAGTCTGGCTGCGGCGTTCCGGACGGTCTGGAGTTTGTGAAGTAGGAATTTGTTGATTCCAGCGTAGAGAACGTTCCCGTAGTCATGCTGGTGATGAGTGCGTGGGTGACTGTCTTCCTGGATTCAGGGGGGATCCATTTGAAAGTCTTGCAGCGTATGGGGAGGGTGTTGAAGCATAGGGAGGATAATGCGTTGATCGGTCGGTTTATGGTGAGGGAGGAGTCGAGAATGAGGCATAGGTTGCGGGCGTGGTCCGTGGGCATGGGACGGTTTCTGAGAGCGGGGGGCCACCAGGTGGCTGTCATATCTGTACCCAAGATTTGAGCACCAGTAAATAGTATCAGAAGGGACCCTAAATGTCCTTGGGTCATAATTTTGGTTGTAATTCATCTGTGTATATTTCAAGATGGGTTCTGCAATATGTCAAGTCTTGGAGCCATTGTGCCACTTTCCACGCTCAGTTATTCATCCTGGTCATCGTCACACACTTCTTGGCAGCAGCAGAGCTATACTGACAAGTTTGTTTCGTAGTGGTAGGGATGTCAGCTGTGGAGCCTGGCAACACCAGGGGCGGGTCCGGGTCAATAAGGGCACCAGTCATAGTGTGTAGAGTTGCAAATATGTTGGTTTATTAGGACTCAAGCTTAGGACAGTATCATGCCACATGGATAATGCACATGTTCAATTGGCAGCATTTTTTTTTAATAAGCAAAACTGGTATTGGGAGAACATTTAGACATGCATTCTGGTGTGCAGTAATAGCAGGGCAAGAATTTAAATTGTATTCATTTGTGTCGGTAAGTAAAGGGTATATCTTTAACTTGAGCCCAACATTATGTCCACACCTTGTCAGGTAAATGGAGACCAAGGTCTCTTTCCCACTCTTGTTGGGCTAAGTATGGGACTTTGGGTTTGCTGGCCATGACCTCTGAATACAAGAAGTAAATAGTTTTACCAGCATCCGTTTATTTAGTATTTGGGTAGTAAGGACTGTGAGTTCTTTGTAGGCGTTTGAAAGGTTGAGAATGAAGCATGTGCTGACCACCAAAGCGGAATGTAATATAAAATAGGGTTGGCTCCCCACCTCTGTATGCCTGAAGAGACATAAAACCGTTATGGGTTCCCCTAGTACTTTCACTCTCATGGTACTCAGAAACCTGTCTGCATTAGAGCCATCGTTGGGAGAAGAAGCAGATTTGGGAATAGGGAGCAGCAAAGGTAGGAAATGTAGCACTGAAAGCACCTCACTATTTGCCACCAGGCTATGCATAATACTGCCCACTCAATTTATGTTATCTTTAAGCGATGGATGTTTACAACATATTGAGGCAAGCAGGGAAGTGGGACAGGACAAAGTGTGTCCTATGCTGGCATGAGTAAGTAACAATAGAGGTGATGACTAGTATTTCAAACAGTGATCCTGTGCCACTAGGTAATAAGTAGAGAGGTCATGGACCGAATGGCCTCTAGCCTTCATTGGCCTAATGAGTGTACATGGCTGTAGTCCTCTCTAAATCAAATGCATCAACATCTGCATTAGCTGTTGAAAAGATTCCAATAGAATGCGGCTTTGAATATTTGCAAAGTGTATAGACATTTCACTAATATCACCATCTTAATCAAGGATAGACATCCACACATCTAGAGGGGTAAGTGCAACCAGTGGTCAAACTAAGTTATAAAGTGTTCTAATGCTGTTCCCAAAATTGCGCTGCAGCAGGTACATTCCTAGTGATAAGAATAGCTAAGTACCTCACCATGTTTCCCCTACATTTTAGAGGGTACTCTGCAGTAAGAACAGTGGTGGCATCTGTCAATGGAAACATTTCAGACTTATCCTAGTTGATTAGGAGCTCAGAGAACCCACCAAATTTTATGACCTCTCTGATGATTGAGGGTTGATTTACATCAGTTTTCTGGATCTACAGGGTGATGTCATCTGCAAACAGTCCTAAATACAATAGAGCCACCCAATAATCCCCTTGGGACTGGGTATAATCAATCACATAATCTCATTGTCCCTAGAGGAAACATTTCACAATAATTGTTATTTACATTGATGTCACAGTCGTGATCATTAATCTAGTCATGCAGGGAGTTTCTTCAAAAATATCAAAGTATATATAAAAGGTTATTTTATTCAACTCAACTTTTCAGTATAAATTATGACCTGGCAACAAACATACTACTGGAATTATTTGGTTGGTTATCCGTAGTATACACAACACCTTGAAATTAAACAAAACATTTCATCTAATTTGCGGTCTGTACAATGAACATATAAGCAAAACGGTGTTAAGCGTTGACGTTTCGGTCCCCCGTTGGTCTAAAAGATCCTCGGGACCATCTTCAGGACGGTATATTTGCACATTTGAATCTAATACAATAAAGAATATTTACTTACCATCTTTTAATGCACAAGAGGTATCATCTGCTCAACACAAAGACAACAACAAAAGTGATACACACCCATGGTGTCAGCCCAAACACTAGAAGACTAAAAAACATGCCACCACACACATATGTGCAACGTCTATGTGATACTCAGACCTGAATTGCTAACACTAAACTAAAAGACCAGAAGGTGCAAAACACACTCACTTCTCAAAATGCTTCCAAAGAGAAACGTCTCCTCTATTTAGTGTTTACCCAATGGATCTAATGGAAAACATAAGAATGTCCATGTATCAATAATCTTAAACAAACTAATCCCATTGTGAAAACAATGCCAGAGTGAAAGACAGTACTCACATGTCTTCTTCTATATGAATTCGACATATCAACACATATAGACACATTGACCAAAAAGAAGTATCTCATTAGCTCCGTGTTCACACTTAGTTACTCTGACCCATGACCTAGAATACAACACCCCAGAGTTTTAGGGTACGGTGTAATACTCACAATTTTTTTTAACTCATAAGCGTGTATTCACCTGAAATGAAACAGGAGGCGCCCAAATTACTATGTGTTATCCAAAAAGAACTTGCTGTCGTACTTGCAGCGTGTAACCAGACAAATATAGCACAAAACAAATATAGGGCTCTCAGCCAAAAGACGCCAAGACGTACTTTTTTCTAGAACCAGCTTCACTTGTTCCTCGTACCCCCGACTCACGAGACCGAGTCCGGCGCGTAACTGCCAGCAGTTCTAAAGTGAACCCAGAGACGCTGAGAGCGTGATGACGTCGTAGCGCGCCCGTCTGCAGTGGCCATCTTAAAGCGGCCAAATCGCTAATAAAACACATAGGAATAAGCCAGAGACTATACTTAATTCAGGGTGATCAGCAACACTGGACTGCTGATCATGACGTTATACTGAACTAATCATGTAGACTAAACATATAACCCAACTAAAATGTTAATAATTCAGAGCTTAGAACTCGAACCTTTATTGATCATTCCAGAATGCACATAAGTACATTTTTCTCTAAACAATCACCCAATGTAGAGCCTTAAGATCTTAACGGAACGTAGACTGTGCTGAGACAATCTATCTGTATAACAGGCCTGTCACACCTACCTGATTTTTTTGGAACATAAAGACTAACAAGAATAGCGGAGACTCAAACATTGTGATATCCAAAACTGCTCAATATATAACCTGATAAGCCAAGAACACGCCTAGGGGCCTCTACAGTGTCACTAGGGTGTGCCACTCAATCATAGAATTCAATCCTTTCTCAACTGTGTTGCAGGACCAAATCCATTTGTTTTCTTTCTGTGTGAGCAGCCAATCGACATTCTGTCGCCTCTTAGAATTCTTAACATCTTCAAGTACAAACCATTTCATATCTGATGCAATTTGTGACTTGTGTTGATAATGTTCAACAAGGGGGGGTAGTGATGACATTACAACGTATACGTGACTGATGTTGTAAAATACGTTTTTTTACTTCTTGTGTAGTTTTAGGTTTGGATAAACACTAAATAGAGGAGAAGTCTCTCTTGTGACTTTCTTTGGAAGCATTTTGAGAAGTGAGTGTGTTTTGCACCTTCTGGTATTTTAGTTTAGTGTTGGCAATTCAAGTCTGAGTATCACATAGACGTTGCACATATGTGTGTGGTGGCATGTTTTTTAGTCTTATAGTGTTTGGGCAGACACCATGAGTGTGCATCACTTTTGTTGTTGGCTTTATGTGTTGAGCAGACGATACCTTTTTTACATACAGGGATGATAAGTATATATTCTTTATTGCATTAGATACATATGTGCAGAAATACCGTCCTGAAGATGGTCCAGAGGATCTTTTAGACCAACAGGGGACCGAAACGTCGACGCTCAACACAGTTTTGCTTATATGATGATTGTACAGAACGCAAATTGGATGAAATGTTTTGTTTAATTTCCACTAATATGGTGTCTTGATTTTCCATATTCTGAGCAAAAGGTGTTGTGTATACTACGGATAACCAACCAAAGAATTCCAGTAGTATGTCATACAGTGACAATATTAACAAGCAGGTGCCAATCCACAGCCCGAGGAGCAAATGAAATTCCCAAAGGAAACAAGCTAAGGGGGCTCAACTGCTAGCGTGAAGATAGTAGTCAACAAAGGGCAGTCCTGCTCGTGCCATTTCAACTGTTATCAATCCAGAATGTTGTCTATTGCTCCTGGGTCTAGTGATAGGGCATGTGTATAACAGAGCATTGATGTGTAAGAAATGGGCACCAAGTCCGGATGGTGAAGGATCTCATACATAAAGGGCCACTCCAACGCATCGAATGCCTTTTCGGCATCTATTAGAACCACCATGGTGGGCAAATGCGGGTCCACTCGATGCAGTATGGACATCAGTGTGCAACGATTAAACGCAGCAGAATTTTAGGGTATGAAACCAACTTGTTCAGCCAGCTCTAAAAACTACTTGAAAGGCTGGAAGCGCTGGCCAACAAATTTAGCAAATAATTTTATTAGCTGTGTTTAGAAGGGATCAAGACCTGTAGGAGGCACAGGAAATGTTTCTCTCTACCAGATTTAATGAGGACAGTGATCGTGGCTTCAAGCATTATGGGGGGGAGGGGGGAGACTGCCATTGACAATGGCAATGTTATACACCTCCGGAAGTCGCTGCAAATTCCATATATAGCTCAACTGGGACCATGCCATCCCACCCCCGGGCCTTACAACAAGTGAAGTCCTTCCTGGCAACTTTTACATCTTCAATAGTCAGTGGTGAGCTGAGGAGTTCATGCATCTCGGCCTCAAACCAAGCTAAGGCCACGGCATCCACAGACATTGCAATCTCAGTGGGGTGACGGTGGGATTTTGATACGTAGAGTTCCATATATTACAGCACAAACTCATTTAGGATATCCAACGGCGCAATTGAGATAGGAGCACTGTCCACTCTAATTAGCCAGGCCAAGGTTCGCTCAGGCCTGTGCTCCTCACCAAACTGACGGGCTCACCAATGCTTTCCAAGTTAAAGTACTTCTCGGTCTTCCTCCTCACAGAGTTCCTTCAGCATCTTCTGGGTGTTGTTGGCTAGTGTGGTGTTCAGTTTATTCAGAGTGTAATCGATGTCTAACTCATTTAGCTCTGTCTCCAGATGATCAATTGTACTGCACAGAGACTTAAGGATACTTGCTTACTTACAGATGCAGATCCTGCAGATATAGAATTTAAAGGCCTGCCACTGGGTTTTAACTGCCGGCACATAATTATCTTTCTGTTGAAAATACTCTAGGATGGCAGTTCCAACCTCAGTATAAAATACGGGGTTCCGGAGATTGGAGCCCTTCAGGCGCCAGCTTATGAAGTGCGAAGGTGGAGGAGGGTCCTCTAAAATGAGCATGACTCGTGAGTGATATGAAAGCGTCCTGGCCAGGATACGGAAGTCACACACCACAGACAGGTGGGCCCAAGACGCCAGCCCCATATCAATGCGGGAAGACATAGCATAGACAGAAGAGTAGTATGTATATTCCTTCTCAGTAGGGTGGAGAGCTCCCCACACACTGAGCTGACCATACAAATGTATCACTCGTAGCAGCATCGCTCCTGCCTTCGCAGAGTCCTGCCTAGAACCAGACATCTTGTCAAAGGTAGGGCGTAACACCATCTTAAAATCGCCTACCCACAGTATAGGCCAGACTCAATATTTAGCAAAACTTGCAATGCCGTAAGTCTACCAAGGGAGAGATTCACATGGGATTGCAAATACTGTACTCATTCTCACTTTCCTGTCTTTTTAATTCAGCTGAAAGGGCCCTGGCCGTGCCAGCACCTAACAGCTCTTTTCTCACTTGGGAACGCTTATAGTGAAATTCGAAGCAAATTAAATGTCCAGATGACTGTGGTATTGCACAATCTGCTTCAATTAACAAAACAATTTACAAAAGACAATGGTCCCTATATGTGGACAGGATAGCAAAAAATATTAATCATACACCTAATAAGTAGTATGTTTCTTTGTCCAGCCGGACAAGAATTTTATTTTAAATAATCAAGTTCATAGACAGAGTTTTAAGACCAAGATAACATGTGGGCACAGCCGTGACCCACAACATTTAAGACAAAACAACAAAGAAATGGCCAAAAAGGCAAAGCGAAAATCTGTCTGTATACTATTGTTCAGTGCTACAGACTCAATCTCTTAAACATAACCATACCATTGCGTCAAACAATATAGCATTCATCATATTGCATACGGGGTTTTTTGTCGACGACGTTTTGATGCCTTTTTAAATTATGACATCATCATCAGGACAAGAATTATCAGCATTATTGTTTTGTTCAACAATTATTAACACAATGCCTATTATCGCATTAATGTCGGTTTACTTGCTGGTTGTCTTGTTCTGGGTTAGTGAGGAGAAACCGCAGGGTTAATGGCATTCTTTCAAAACAAATTCCGGGGCTTTCATCAAGGTTGTATGGAAACGCCAGGAGCGCGATGGCTCAATTTGTGTTGGCAGGAGCACTGTGGCTAATACGGGAGTCCGATGGAAGTGAATTCAAATAACAAAACAAGCTGCTGGATAATGAACCTCTTGAGGTAATTCAGAGTATGGTGTTGTGTTCGTTTGACCCCATTTTTTGTTAACTGGGCGGGAAAACACTTCACGACTCCTTTTGTGTTACCGTGTCTAGTTCAACTGATCTGTTTGTAATGCGATAGGGCTAAATGCCTTCACACCAGCACCATTGGTAACCCATTGAGTAAAGGGGAACTAGATACCAGCCGACCCTCCCCACCAAAAAATTCCCCAGCTTTTCAAGTTGCCTTTCGAAATGGCCTTGACACTTTACTCTTCCTTCAAAAATGGCACGCTCTGATAGCTAAAAGACCAGATTTACAGTTTCCACTGACGGGCACTTACAACATGTCTGTTTTGTCTTATTTGCAACAAAATTGATTCTAAAAGGAAAGAAAATAAGGCCTTTGGAGTGGGAATCCTGCTGGATATGGGACACGATGTTGCTGGAGTTCAGGGTAACTAGCGACATCAAGGACATGGTCCATAAGGAATTGTTAGAATTAAAGAATGAGTTTTTGGATAGTAAATAAAGAGAAATGAGATAGAGAATTGGAGGGAACATGAGAGGGAAATGTCAAAGAACTGGAGAGAACTTAAAATGGAGGTTGTGGAGGTGTTTCCGTCTATTCCTGTGGCAAGTGATCCTCAAGCTGCTGCTAAGTACCTTTTGAAGGAACTTATAACACATTTGAGGACATCAGGAGTAAAAGGCTGCAACCATCACAGTTGGGCCCAGTAGGCCCTTGTGTGCCCAGTGGCCCTCTGACAGATCTCTATGTGCATGGTGCACTGAGGATTCCATTAGCAACAATCAGTAGGTCATGATAATGGCCAATGAATCATTATATTTCTTTAAAGGTTTAATTTAAGTTCTATCTCAATCTTCGATGGGTGTCAGTAGGCTTTAAAGAAACTGTTAAAGTAAAAAAAAGTCTTTGAATTAAATGTATCCATTGGTACCATACACTGGGAGCTTACAAGCAAATTAGGCTATGCCAATCAACCATGTATCTTTTTAAGAGAACATGCACCGAGTCCTGATTAGCAGAGCTCAGCACACATCTTAGAGCCATTACACCAGTGCCCAGTAGTCCGAATGGGAAAAAAAGCGGGAGTAAACCTGCAAAAAGACGGTTTCCTCATATCCATAAAAACAACTGCTAAATATTTAAGAGTAGAGAAGCAGAACAAGCAGAGCAGTAGCAGTTTGAAGGTTAATAAGGTTGAAGAAGAGAACAACAGTATGGAATGGAGGTACTTTAGGTGGAGAAGAGGTGTAAAGATCGAGAAGTAGAACAACTTAGTGACAGAACAGGGTCGTTCATCAATTGGAAGAGAAAGTATAAAAGCAGTTAAATGTTGAGGTGCAATTCAAAAATTAGACAAGTTTTTTCCAAAGGAAGCCAATGTTCTCCTGAGATCTGAAGTATTCCAGGATAGGATTCCATGATGGTGATGCAGCCCGTGGAAAAGAGTTACACACCCGAGCTTGATTTTAGTTTCTTTAATTTGATTCAAAGCTTTCTTTACTTCTGAGCTGTTTGGTCCCATCAGAGATGAGAAGTGAGGAACACAGCTAGAGAGGCTGCTAATGTCTCAAAAACACTAAAAGTAAGACAGGTGAGTTTGAATTTCATTCGTGACGCTCTGTGCCAGTGTAACAAGATCACATTTTTTAATCTGCCCTCAGTTGTTTAGCTGAGAGCATTAGAGTTTTCAAATGTGCTACTGACATTTTGGATGCTCCATTGTATAGTGTGTTTCCATAGTCAATTTTGGAGATGACAATTGCTTGAATGATTGCATGATGCAAGCTTGTTCACTGCATGCGCGCAAGTCTGAGGCATTTCAATGCACATACTACTGTGTGTTCGATCTCCGCTCGGCCCAGCTCTCCCTCGCAACGGTACAGCGGATCAAGAAAACCAGAGCAGGAGGGCGCTCCTTCTCCCTCCTTGCGGCCAAGGCATACAACTCCCTCCCCCTCCACCTCAGACAGAACACATCGCTCCCCAAGTACCTAAAGGACCTCAAGACCTGGCTCTTCGGCGGAACTCAGTGACCCTCCAGGTACCGCGGACCCCTCGCCTCTCCTGCCCCCCATCCCTCAGCGTCTTGAGAAGCGATCCCAGGTGAGAAGCTTGCGCTTGATAAACCCATGATTGATTGATCTCAGTATTCATTGTGAGGTTGCTGTATATCCTCTAGTCTAGGGTTTTAACAATTTTGACCTGTTTGGATGCAAGCCCATCTATTTGTAAATTATTCAACACAGTTTGAATTCTTTTGGAGGGTAGTTTTTGTGTAAAATTTATAAATTCAATCATTTCAGGATTTAACTTGATGAATTTTACTGACATTCATTTAAGAATGCTGGTCAGGCAGTTTGTGAGGGTGGCAGTGTCATTAAAAGTGGCACTTTTCATGAACTGTTTTAAGACATCCGCATATTAGTGGATGTGCACACCAATGTCTTCAATCAAGACTCAATATATAAATTGAGCCAAGATGTATAACCTGAACAGAGTACAGACTAAAACCGGAATCTTAATTTGGAACTATTTCAAATTCAGAGCAGGAATCTTCTGTAGCTGGGCTGGTGGCTCAATGGACTATTAATGTATCCACTCTAGTAATCTGTGTAGACTTCCTCTGCACAGGTTCGAATCCTGTCAAGTCCACTTCTTTCAAGGCCAATAAAATAAATACCATTGAGTTGGGTAAAAATGGCTGTTACTAAGTGCCAAGATACCCCAAGGGTCAAATATTTGCTTTACGACTACATATGTTATGTTGTCCGACTGTCTATTTTGGAATGAAGAGAGGCACACTTAGGACACTGCTTGAAACACCCATGTGAGACTCTAGGACATGGGTACTCACAAACTTTCTCTCGGGGCCATATTTACAGTGTGGTTTGTGTCCGAGGGCCACACCAGTGGGGGCAGGGTCTGTGGGGGAGGGAGCGGGACTAGAGCAACAAAAAAAAAAACTAACCATGCGGTTCATCACTGGTCCCTGCAGCGGACGCCTTTGTCCACTGAGCCACCAGACCCGGCATACACACATCACTCTCGCTATCTATCTATCTATCTATCTATCTATCTATCTATCTATCTATCTATCTATCTCCTCTCCCTCCCCCACTCTCCCTGTCTCCCTTTCCCTCCCTCACTCCCCCTCCCTCTCCCTTTGCCTCCCCACCTCTCCCTCTCCCTCCCTCCCTCCCTTTCCCTCCCTCCCCCTCTGTCTCCATCTCCCTCCCTTTCCTTCCCTCAATCTCCCTGTCTCCCTCCCCCTTCCTTTCCTTCCCTCCCTCTGTCTCCCTCTCCCTCCCTTCCTCTTCCTCGGTCTCCCACTCCCTCTGTCTCCTTCTGTTCCCCCTCCCCTTCTCCCTCCCTTTCCCTCACTCACTCTCCCTGTCTCCCTTTCCCTCCATCACTCTCCCTCCCTTTCTCTCCCTCACTCTCGGTCTGTCTCCCTTTCCCTCCCTCCCTCCCTCTCCTCCCGCTCTCTGGCTTCCCCTGTCTCCCTTCCTTTCCCCCCCATCCCTCCATTTCCCTCCCTCCCTCTCCCTCTGTCTCCCTTTCCCTCCCCACTCTACCGCCCTCTCCCTCTGTCTCCCTTCCCCCCCTTCACACTCTCTGTCTCCCTTTCCCCCCTCACACTCTGTCTCCCTTTCCCTCCCTCAGTCTGGTCTCCCTTTCCCTTTCCCTTCCTCACTCTCCCTCTGTCTCCCTTTCCCTCCCTCACTCTGCCTCCCTTTCCCTCCCTCACTCTCCCTCCCTCCCTCTGTCTCCCTTTCCCTCCCTCCCCCCTCCCTTCTTCCCTGCCTCTCCCTCTGTCTCCCTCCCTTTCCCTCCCTCCCTCTCCGTCATCTCACCCTGCCTGTGTGTGCCCGGGCTGAGACAGCTTCCGGGCACACACACACACAGAGCCGCACCCAAGCACTTCACAGGTCTTTAAAAGACCATTCACATGTTAATGATGCTGTGTTGTATTTCACCTTTTAGTGCTGCAGCTCCACTCGGACTATGGCTGGCCCCCACAGAGCAGCAGAGTCTCCGAGTCACAATGGTAGATGTCTGTAAGGTCCGCTGGCCACCAGGGAAGGCTTGCCGGGCCGCTGGTGGCCCGCGGGCCGTACTATAAGTACAAGTGCTCTAGGAGTTTGATAAGACTCTGATAGTCAATATTCAACAGCCTCTGATAAGTCAAAAAGGACTAGAAGCCACTAGAACTAAAAAGCAGGCCTCTCTGTTGTCCAGCATGTGAAGAAAGTCATTAATGATCAGGACTGTGGCAGTCTGTGTATTGCAGTCTTTTTGAACGCCAGATTGATGAGTTGCCAATAAGTTTCACTGTTCAATAAAGGTTGAAAGTGGAATGGCCAAAACCAGTTTTTTTACCATTGGGATGATATTGCCCTCTTTCAGTAAGACTAGAACCTTGCCTTACTGCAAACATGATTCCAATAATTGACACCAACATCTGGAGAACAGTTTGAAGTTTGTCTTGATGATGGAAGTTGGTAGAGGATAATCAAAGTAAAATGTATAAGTAAACATGGTTGCGGAGGCACCTATGTTGGATCCAATGACTGCCTTTCCAAACTCCCATACAATAATAAGGGTTCATCATGTAGTGGGTTCGTTTTGACATTATCAACAAAGAAGTTATGGACGCAGTTGCTTAACCCTCCTCCCATTTCTGCTTTTGAACATTAATTAGCTCGTCTCAGTAAATCAGACACATTGTCAATAACAATTCTGGCCACATGCACTATTGGATATTTGCCTGCCGATCACTCAACCCAACAACAATCTTACTTTATCCAGCGACTTTAATTTATGATCCGTGGATTCACAAGATATAGTAGCCTGTAAGGTTGCAGGAGCTCTGGTATAGCAAGGCTTTAAAGAGAATTTGAAGTTAGCTGCCCCTGTCATACCCAGAACTGAGTGGTTACTCTGGTTGTGATAATTACAATGGCAGTACAACAACGTTACTGCTAGTCTCCATTAGTTTTCCCTTTTATATTCTGCAACTAGACCAACTGATGGTGAACTTGGGGATAAGCTTTCAAAACTATGCTGAAGATACCAAAATGGTGTTCAAGTTATCTAAGGATCCAACAATGGACAGACAGGAGGTAGCAGAAGTGTTTGGGGCTATAAAGGATCAGATGAATGGGAGATGGCAGATGAAAAACAAGATGAAAAATCTAGGGGATTGCTCTAACAAACTGTTCTCAATGGACTGTTAAGTGAATCAGGTTATTTGATTCTCCAATAACCATCTTAAACCTCTAAGCAAAACTCAACTTTTTAATACCACTGGCTGGGCAATGATCTGCCTCAAAATTGATTATGGAAAGGTGATGTTAGTAGGTACCGAGATGGCCAATCTCAGCAAGAACTTACAAAATTGTGGAACAAGAGTACTTCCTTAGCTTTAGCTCATTTACGGTAGCGGAGGCAAACTTTATTACCTGTTGGTAACTCCCTAAGGTTAAGATCCTCACTTGGACACAAAAAATCACATTTGCTACTGTACCCAATTATGAAAATCAAGGTTTAACCTTTAACTCCCTGGAATGGTTTTGGGCTCTGCCGGAAAACATTTATTAGTGGCTTCTAAAACTATCAGGAAAAGGGTACATGGGTAAATCCTTTTCAGCTACTCTGAACTCACTGTGGAATTTGCTGCTGGCTAGTCTTGAACTTATACAGCATTTCTTCATGCTTTGGAAGGCACTAAAATCTATGTTTTCTGGAACCTTTTCTGACTTGATCTCTTAGAGAGGGCTCAGTCACCTCACCTTGGGACTCTCATAAAAAAAAAGTAACTTACCTTTGGTAATGCCTTATCTGGTAGAAACGTATCTAGCTGCAGATTCCTTACCCTTGAATATTCCCCTGGCGTCAGACTTGAGCTGGAAAATCTTGAGCAGTAACTCTGTGCGCCAATAGGTGGTGCTGATCAGTTCTGCGTCAAAGGTGTCCTCTGCGGCAGATATAACATCAGCGGTGTCTATATAAGTGTCACCCAAGGGCACTGACATCAGTTTCTTTACAGTGTCTATTCCTGCGTCAGAAGCATGGAGCCATGCCAGAAGGACCAATGACCAGTGTGCAGATACTAACGGCCTACTGGGACCTTTTTAGGGAGAAAAAATGGTTCACAGAAAGGGAAGGATCAGTAAGAAATCTGCGGTTGGATACAGAGTTTACCACAAAAGGAGTTACTGAAGGTAAGTAACCTGTTCATCTGTTGGAGTCTTCTAGCCACAGATTCCTTAACTTATAATAGACACCAAAGCAATACCTCCCCAGAGGGGGGTCTGCAAACTGGCTCAGACCATCATGTCCAGGAGGATCGAATGGGCAAAGTGCCATCACATCGGACCTGGATGTCAAGGCAGTAGTGTTTGGTAATCACGTGCAAGGATGTCCACATATCAGACTGACAGACTTTCAGGATAAGGACTCCATGAGCTAACACTGCAGCTTTGGCTCTGGTTGAATGAGTCTGCAAGCCCACAGGGAGTTGCTTCTTGGCTAATGCAAAGCAGATCTTTATGTAGAGTACAATCTATCTGGAGATGGTCCGCTTCTGCTCTACTTTTCTCTTCTTCTCTTCAGTGAACACAACAAAGAGCTGATCACCCAGCCAGTGTTCTCTGGTATGATCGATATAAAATGGCAAAACTCTTTTTGGGTCCTGGAATTGCAGTCTCTCCTTCTCCTTGCAGTGCTTAGGCGGAGCAAAGAAGGTCAGCAGCATGATGCTTTGGCTGACATGGAAAGGTGCCACCACTTTCGGTAGAAAAGAGGCATGGGTTCGGAGAACCAGTTTCTCTGGGAAGAAGCTGATGTATGGAGGGTGAACAAAGGTAGCCTGTAGCTCGCTGACTCTCCTGACCAATGTGATGGCCACCAAGAAGACTGTCTTGATCGTCAGAAGTCTTACAGCCATGCATGGGTTCAAAGGGAGAACACATCAAGAAGGTCAAGACTAAGTTAAGATCCCATTGGTGCATAACAAAGGGTTTGGGGAGGAGACATATGTTGAAGGCCTTTTGGGAAACATGTCACAACGGGTGACTTGAGCAGGGAGCGTTGATCCTGCAACTGCAAAAAAGCAGAGATGGCTGAAAGATATCCTTTAGCTGTGCCCAGAGCAAGGCCTTGCTGGACCAAGAGCAAAACAAACAGCACACTGCAGAAAGAGGATCAACATGTTTTTCAGTGCACCAAGCCACAAACTTGTCCCAATGGCAGGCGTATTTGATCTTTGTTGATGGGCGCATGGAATGCAAGATGACCTTACAGACTTTGCAAGGGAGATCAAAGACTCTTAGCTGCCACCGCCAAATCTCTACACATAATGGCGGAGCTTGCACAACAGAAGATCCTCCCGAAGGGGCAGGCTAACCAGAAGATCAATGCTCATGCTGAGGTGTTCGGGATACTATACTCTCCATGCCCAAAACCGAGGCACTACGTTAATTTGGGTCCAGTCTGTCCTGATCTTCCTCAGAACACGGGGGAGGAGTGGTATCCGAGGGAAGGCGTACAGGAGTCCTGAGCCCCACTCGAGACTAAATGTGTCTAAGAGCGCGAGTCACCTTGAAAACTCCAACCTGCAGAAGTGCTGGCATTGTATCTGCTCAACTGTGTTGAATTGATCCAGACTAGGATCTCTCCAGTCAAGAATGAGATAGTGCGCCACCTCCGGGTCAAGATGCCATTCGTGAGCTGCAAGGTATCGCATACTGAGTATGTCTGCTCTGGCGTTGAGAGATCCTGCCAGGTTTTGTAAAACAAGGAAAATGTACTAATGATCCAGCCATGTCCAGAGGTGCAGGGCCTCCAGGTGCAGGGCTACAACCCACCCTGCTTGCTGCAGTACCATGTGACGCAGGTGTTGTCCGTGAACACCTGAACCAGCCTCCCTTTGATGGATGGAAGGAAGGCTTTCAATGCCAAGCAAATAAATCTCAATTCTAACAGGTTAATATGGGGCCAAGACTCTGATCTCCACCTCTCACAAGTGGTCACTACCACCCATAAGAAATGAATCGGACACCAATATGAGTTCGCAGTGGGGAAGGCAGAGGGGTCTGCCGATGACCCAGTCACCACCAGTACAGGTCTCTTGCAGTTCCCTCCAATATCTGGACCAGATCGGAGAGATTCCCTGATGCTGCGCCCACTTGGATTTCAGGCCTCATTGCAGAGCCTGTATATGCCAGCAGGCATGCTTTACCAACAGGATGCAGGAGGCCTTGAGACCCGCCAGACTTCGAGTCAGTCTCACTGAAATTCAGGCTAAAGCCTGAAAAATCGTAATCATAGCCTAAACATCCTGGACTCACCGCTCCAGAGGATAGGTGAGGAATTATACTGCTTCCAAAACGACTCTGACAAAAGGGAGCATCTGAGAGGGAGCCAGGTGTGAATCCGGCATGTTTATTGTGAACCCAGGCGAATGCAGAAGGTCTCCAGTCTGAAGATGAGTGACGACTCTCTGGGATGAGCCTGCCTTCAACAGCCAGTCATCGAGGTAGGGGAACTGGAACCACAGACCTCCTCAAATAGAGTGCAACCACCATTATCTCTTTCGTGACTACCCAAGGGTAAGGCCAAAGCAGAGCACAGTGAATTCAAAGTGCTCGTGGTCTTACTGTAAACCTGCAGGTAACATCTGTGGGCCGGCTGTACTGGTATATGGAAATATGCATCTTGCAAGTCAAGTGCTACCATCCAGTATCCAGGATTCAGGGCAGAGAGGACCTCATCCAGCGGCAGCATTTTGAATTTTTTTCAGGAAGTAGTTGAGAGGTCGCAGATTTAGTATAGGGGTAAGCATCTGTCCTTCTTCGGCACCAGGAAGTGGTGGGAATAGCAACCACAACCTACTTCTGATGCCAGCACGCTCTCAATGACTCTTTAAGTCAAAAAAGCCTGCATTTCCTGATGCAACAGGGAGAGGTGGTCCTCTGTCAATCAATCTGAGGACGGTGGCATGTGCTGCAGGGTTTCCGTGAATGGAAGAGTATAACTCCAGATTTGTGCTTTTAGTTACCCACCTGTTAGCTACCATACGCTAGCAGATAGGCATTAACAAACAAGTTACTTACCATCTGTAATGATGTATCTGTAAGAGACATATGTAATTACAGATTCCCCCAGTCGTCAGACTGGATCCAGAGAATTTTTTTTGTAGCAGAACCCCTGCGTGTCAGTAGGTGGCGTTGGTTGACTCCACGTCCGTAGTCGGGGTCGCCGGGATGACGTTGTGATGTCTACTTAGTTGCCGCCCCTGCGCGCTGACGTTAGCTCTGACACGACTTTCCACGTAAGAAGCGCAGAGCCATGCAAGACACTGACCACTGGTGCACATAACTAGGACCCTGTAAGGGAGTCCCTATCCCTAGAAATCAGTTTGCAGAAAAGGGAATATGGGTGGGGGCGATAAGGAATCTATAACTACATATGTCTCTTACCAAAGGTAAGTAACTTGTTCATCTGAAAGAGACCGAAGTTATAGATTCCTAACCTTAGAATAGATACCCCAGCAATGCCAATCCCGGTGGAGGGTCTGCTAAGCAAGTTCACATCAGGAAATCCTGGAGAACCGAGTGGCTGAAAAAGCAATCTCCCCAGACTTGGCTGTCCAGGTGGTAATGTTTTGTGAACGTGTGCAGGGATGCCCACATGGCTGCCTGGCAGATGTCAACCAGCAGAACTTCATGTCCCAATGCAGTAGAGGCTTCTGTCACTCTGGTAGAGTTCAAGTTCAAGTTCAGAAATTTGTATAGCGCACTACTCACCCAGAGGGTCTCATGGCGCTTGAGGGAGGGGGGAGTATTTATTTATCGAATATCCAAGTTTTTAGCTGCTTTCTGAAGGAGAGGTGGTTCTGCGTAAGTTGGAGGTGGGTGGGGAGAGAATTCCAGGTTTTGGCCGCTAAGTAGGAGAAGGATCTTCCTCCCATGGTGGATCTGTGGATGCGCGGAACTGCGGCGAGGGCTTGATTGGACGATCGTAGTAGTCGAGGGGGGGTGTAGAAGGAAAGACGCGTGTTGAGGCATTCGGGTCCTAGGTCGTAGAGGGCTTTGTGTGCATGGGTGAGGAGACGGAACGTTATTCTCTTGTTGATAGGGAGCCAATGGAGTTCTTTCAGGTGGCCTAAGATGTGGTCTTGCCGAGGGAGGTCTAAAATGAGTCTGGCTGAGGCATTTTGGATGCGTTGGAGTTTTTTCTGTAGTTTGGCTGTGGTTCCGGCTTAGAGGGTGTTTCCGTAATCCAGTCGGCTTGTGACCAGTGCGTGTGTGATCGTCTTTCTTGTTACGTCGGGGATCCAGCGGAAGATTTTTTTGAGCATTCGTAGGATGTTGAAGCAAGAAGATGAGACGGCGTTGACTTGTCTGGTCATCGAGAGGGAGGAGTCCAGGATGAAGCCCAGGTTACGTGCATGGTCCGTAGGTATGGGTGCGGTTCCGAAGGCCGGAGGCCACCATGAGTCGTCCCAGGCAGAGGGGGATGGCCCTAGGATGAGGACTTCTGTTTTTTCCGAGTTTAGTTTTAGACGGCTGTTCTTCATCCATTCGGCTACTTCTTTCATTCCTTCGTGTAGGTTGGTTTTGGCGGTGTTTGGGTCTTTGGTGAGAGAGAGAGGATCAGCTGGGTGTCGTCTGCGTAGGAGATGATGTTGAGGTTGTGTTGGCGTGCGATGGAAGTGAGGGGACTTATGTATACGTTGAAGAGGGTAGGACTGAGTGAAGATCCTTGGGGTACGCCGCAGATGACTTCAGTTGCCTCTGATCTAAAAGGGGGGAGGCGGACTCTCTGTGTTCTTCCGGTGAGGAACGAGATGATCCAGTCCAATGCTTTTCCTTGTATTCCGACGTTGCTGAGATGTTGTATGAGGGTGCTATGACAGACTGTGTCAAAGGCTGCAGAGAGGTCAAGTAAGATGAGAGCGACTGTTTCTCCGTTATCCAGTAGTGTTCGGATGTCGTCAGTTGCGCCGATGAGGGCAGTTTCGGTGCTGTTTGGCTCGGAAGCCGGACTGTGAGGGGTCGAGGGATTTGTTGGATTCGAGGAAGGCGGCGAGTTGAGTGTTGACGGCTTTCTCGATGACTTTGGCAGGGAATGGGAGGAGCGAGATGGGGCGGTAGTTCTTAAGTTCGGTTGTGTCTGCCGTGGGTTTCTTCAGAAGGGCGCTGAGTTCGGCATGTTTCCAGTTTTCCGGGAAGGTAGCGGAGTTGAGAGAACAGTTAATGATATCGCGGAGATGAGGTCCGATGATGGAGTCTGCTTTGTTGAAAATGCGGTGGGGGCATGGGTCGGTTGGTGATCCTGAGTGGATGGAGTTCATCAGGCGGATGGTGTCTTCGGTGGAGAGTGGGTTCCAGGCGCAAAGGATGTTAGAGTGCGGTTTAGACTCGGAGGTGGGTGGAGTGGACTGGTCTTCGGACTGGTTTTCAAAGCTGTTATGAATTTCGGCGATTTTGTTGTGGAAGAAGGAGGCTAGAGAGTCGCAGAGGTCTTGGGAGGGAGTGATGTCGTTAGTGCCAGCGGAGGGGTTAGTGAATTCTTTGACGATGTTGAAAAGTTCCTTGCTGTTTTGGGCATTGTTGTCGAGTCGATCCTTGAATGCTGATTTCTTGGTGGATCGGATCAGTTGATGGTGTTTGCGGGTGGCGTTCTTGAAGGTGGCTAGGTTGTCAGTGGTCCGGTTTTTTCTCCAGGTTTTCCTCGAGAGTACGACAGAGCTTCTTGGATATTTTTAGCGGATGCGCCTTTTTCGCCAAAGTACAGCAGATCTTGATGCATAGGACAATCCCTCGAGAATTGGTACGTTTGTGCATGGCCCGACCTTTCTTGGTGCCCACATAACCCACGAAGAGTTGATCGTCCACCCGGAAGTCTTTAGTGCGGTCAAGGTAGAAGGATAGCGCACGTTTTGGGTCCAGACGGTGAAATCTCTCCTCCTCTGTGGTGGGGTGTGGGGGCAGGAAGAAGGTGGGCAATGGGATGGTCTGACCTATGTGGAAAGAAGCAACCACTTTGGACAGAAAAGAGGGCCTAGTACGAAGGACCACTTTGTCCGGATGGACAGTAAGAAAAGGGAAGTTTGTAAGATGGAGCCTGAAGCTCACTCACCCCGCGAGCAGGGGTGATGGAAAGCAGGAAAGCAGCCTTCAAAGTAAGAAGATGTGAGGACAATTATGAAGTGGCTCAAAGGGAGCACACATAAGATAAATAAGGACAAGATTCAAGTCCCACTGGGGCTTTACGATGGGAGAAGGAGGAAACAGATGATCAATGCCCTTCAGAAATCTGTTTACAATAGGGGACTCGAAAAGAGAAGGCTGATCAGGAAGGCGAAGAAAGGCCGAAATGGCCGAAAGATAGCTTTTAAGAGTGCCCAGAGCAGAGCCCTACTGGGCCAAAGAAAGAATGAAGAGGAGAACCTCTGCAAGAGGAGCCGAAAGTGGATCCACAAACTTTGCTGTGCACCATGCCATTAATTTGTTCCATCTACAGGCGTATACTGTTTTAGTGGAGGGACACCTGGCTGCCAAGATGACATTACTGACTTTGGGAGGAAGGTCGAAAGCTGTCAAGTGTCGCTGCTCAATCTCCATGCAAAGAAGTGGAGGCTGGACTGGTTTGGGTGGAGGACTGTCCCCTGCTGCTGCGACAGAAGATCCTCCCAAAGCCCAAAGAGGCAGCCTGAGCGGAGGATCGATGGCCATGCTCAAAAGCTCGGAGTACCAGATTCTACGTGCCCAATCTGGAGCCACAAGGATGAGTTGGGCCCAGTCGCGCTTCATCTTCTTGAGGACTCTGGGCAGAAGTGGTACAGGCGGAAAGGCGTACAGGAGGCCGCAATTCCACTCACGACGAAAGGCGTCGCTGAGCGAGTGCCGCCTTGGAAACTCCAACGCGCAGAACTGCTGACATTCCGTGTTCTCTTTGGTGACTAACAGATCTAACCAAGGCTCTCCCCACTGCTGAAAGAGACCTTGCACTACCTCCGAGTGAAGACGCCATTCGTGATCCATCATGCACCGGCGGCTGAGTTTGTCGGCCCTGACGTTCAGGGAACCTGCCAGGTGTTGAACAACCAGGGATGTGCCCTGATGTTCCAGCCATATCCAAAGGTGATGAGCTTTTTGACATAGGGTCCACCCCACCATGTATGTTGCAGTACCACATGGCAGTGCTATTGTCCGTGAACACCTGCACTATTCTTCCTTTGATAGAAGGAAGGAATGTCTTCAGAGCAAGACGGATCGCCTGAAGCTCCAGAACATCGATATGGAGCCCGGACTCCGCCGCAGACCAGAGGCCTCTGATCTCTGCCTTTCCCATGTGGCCGCCTCATCCCAGGAGTGAAGCATCTGTCACCACTGAACTCTGGTTGGGAAGGGACAGGGATCTGCCGTTAACCCAATCCTGGTGCGTGAGCCACCACTGCATCAGACTTGCAGTACCCTCCGAGATCTGTCTGACATCGGAAAGATTCCCCTGATGCTGCTCCCACTGGAACTTCAGGTCCCACTGCAGAGCCGCATGATCCACCAGCAGGATGCAGGAGGCAATGAGGCCCAGCAGCTGCAGGGTCATTCTCACTGAAATCCTGGTTAGAGGCTGAAACATCGGTATTATAGCCTGAATATCTTTGACTCGCTGCACGGGAGGATAGGCCCGAAACTGCACTGTATCCAGAACTGCTCCGATAAAAAGGAGCTTCTGAGACCTATGTGGGATCCAATGACTGCCTTTCCAAACTCCCATACAATAATAGGGTTCATGATATAGTGGGTTAGTTTTGAAATTATGAATTATCGGGTGCAACTTCGGCACGTTGATAGTGAACCCCAGCGAATGCAGGAGGTCTGCCATAGTCTGGAGGTGGGAGGCGACAGCCTGGGGCTAGCCCGCCTTCAACAGCCAGTCAAGATAGGGGAAGACTAGATCCCATGATCTGTGAAGATGAGCTGCGAATACCGCCATCACTTTCGTGAACACCCAAGGGCGCTGGTAAGGCCAAAGGGGAGCATGGTAAATTGAAAATGCTTGTGGCCTACCGTGAACCGTTGGTAACGCCAGTGGGCAGGCAAGACGGGGATGTGAAGATAAGCATCCTGGAAGTCAAACGCTACCATCCAGTTTCCAAGGCCGAGGGCAGACAAGACCTGAGCCAAGGTTAACATTTTTAACTTCCCTGAGGTCTAAGACAGAACGCAGGCCTTTGTCCTTTTTGGATACATGGAAGTAGTGGGAGTAACAACCACAACCTACTTCTGGTACAGGGACTCGTTTGATAGCTCCCTTGGCCCTGTGGCTCTGGGTTGAACGTGGTGGGGCACCCCTTCTGTAGCCACGAAAGGGGCGAAAGGCAGACTGCATGGTGCGAAAAGTTGCTGCAAGGCACAAGGATCTGGCCGTGGCCCTAGAGTCCTTGATGCGCTCGAACGCGTTGTCCGCATTGTCACCAAACAGGCGACGGCCATCAAAGGCCGTGTCCAAAAGTGTGTATTGGACATCCCCAGAGAAGCCGGACGTTCTTAGCCAGGTGTTGCGCCTCAGGGCTACCGACTTGGAAAACATCCTAACCAGAGAATCAGCTGTATTCAGCCTACACCGTATGGTGAACTTAGCTGCGTCTCAACGCTGAGCAACCACACGGGTGACCACAGCTTGGGCCTCCTCTGGGCACTGTGGCAGCACTTGTGATACCTTATCAAACACCATGTGTGTATAAAGGCCCAAGAGACATGCAGTGTTCACCGACTGCAGTCCTAAGCTGGCAGAACAAAACATCTTCTCAAAATGGTCCAACTTCTTGGATTCTGGTGGTGCAGTAGGGAATGCGCATTTTGAAGGGGAGGCTTGGACCACGAAACTCTCAGGGGTAGGGTGTTGGGAGAGTAAAAATGGGTCGCCCGGGGCCAGGCGGTTGCGTGGGCAATCATCCTGTCCACAGGAGCCCCTATGCTGGGCTCGGACCAAGTGCCCAGAAAGATGTCTGTGAGCCTCATTAAAAGCAGCAGGGGCTCCAAAGAGGCTGCTGCCAGCTGAAGCACCTCAGTCAGAAGTTTAGTCCTGACAGCCACCGTAGGAAGCTCGAGGCCAAGGCCTGAGCCACCCTACACAACACCACAGCGTAGGAGGCTCCCTCCTCCCTAGCCACGGTAGGGAGAGAAAGCACACCAAGGTCTGGGGAGGTATTCAGACCACTGACATCACCCAACTCCACTCGCCAGTCTGGCTCCTCAAGTTGGTTCGCTAGAGGGTCAACAGACCACGCCCAGTCCTCCTCATCCTCCTCTGGCAGACACTTACAGCGGTAGGGAATGCCAATGATGAACAGCGGTGCAAAAGTACCCTTCTGTGACGGTCCCGACGCCGGTCCGGCGCCATGTCCAAGCCGGGGGTGAGGCTGGGGTCGACGCTGGTTGGGGGCACACCTGACGTTGGAGGCATCATCACTGGAATTGGCAGCAGGGAAGGTACTGTTAGGTCGACCAGCGCCGATCCAGGCCTGGATCCTTGGGGCCCTGCAACGTCAGGGTTAGAACCACCAGCATCGAAGGCCCAGGGCGCCCAGACGAGCCCGTGGGGCCTGAAGGCATACCTGGGGAGTCGGGCTGCCAATTGATGCGGTGCAGCACTTCGTAAAATGCATGAAGCTGGGCAGGGGACGCTACGGGAAAAGGAGGGAAGCGCGGAGCAGTCCCAGCAGGCTCCGCGGAAGGAGTCTGAGAGCGTCGACGCTTTGGGTCCCACGTCCAGTCGGCCGATGGACGCGGAGAAGGCGAAGAACGACGATGCTTCTTTGCCTTCTTCTTGTGCTTCGACTTACCCGGGGAGGGAAAAGACTGTGAGGACAAATGGTGGTGACTCCGCGACCGGTATTACGACCTTCCACTCGGCCGGGACCTCGAACGGCACAGAGCGGACTGCTGGGGCTCCAAAAGCTTTCAGGACCGCTCCCGCAAAGACTTCGGGTACAGGGCCTGGCAGTCGAAGCACGACTTCGGGTGGTGGTCACGCTCCAGGCACCAAAGACACACGAGATGTGGATCGGCGACCAACATCAACTCGTGACAAGGGTCACAGGGCTTGAAACCGGGCCGACGGCTGGAAATCCTTCATGCATCAGGAGTCGAAGACTCAAAAAGATGTAGACAAAAGTCGAAAAAGAGTTAGTCACAAAGTGACTAAGGGGCACACTCTCTCCAGAACTGCCCTGGCTGGCATGGAAAAAGAAAGAACGGATGTCAACGCACAGGGGAGCCGTCTAAGTAGACACCGCGACGTCATCCCGGCCACCACAATGCCAACGACGGACGCTGAGTCAGCCGACGCCATCTACTGACACACAGGTGTACTGCTCCGAGAAAATTCCTCTAGATTCAGTCTGACTCGTGGGGGTAATTTTAAGGTAAGGAATCTATAACTACAATCTCTTTCAGATTGTAGCCACGACCCACACTCAGCAGGCTATTTAAACAACTATGGCAGGGCGTTCGTGCCGCTGCCATGCCAAATGTGCACCAAAGGCAGGCACGTCGGTGCCCAGATCGCGCCTAGCCCTCAAACCCCTTGCAGTTTCAGATTCAGAAGCATGCACAGACTAGGCTTCAGGTCCTGACCTGTTCTCAGCTTCCGCTGAATAATCTCTTTATAGATTAGATAGAGAGCAGAAAATGGGTGGTGACCTCGCCATTTTTTTACATGACCATATGCAAGTCACTTGGCAACCTGCTCCTTTTTTAGAATGTGAGGCGCTCGCATTCAGTATTAAAATAACCAATATCCAGACCCGCAAGAGAAAGCTAATTTACTACCCATTAGGTCTTAGAAACAAGTTCCTACATGAGGCCACTGCCCTCCTAGAACCTTGCCTACACAACTCAGAATACACCATTTTAGGAGACTTTAATTTCCATTTGGAGGTCTCAACAGAGAAAGACACCGAGTCCCTAACAGAGATGATGTCTTGCTTTGGTCTCACCCAAAGGGTCAATACTCCCACCCACTCAGCAGGGCATACACTTGATGGTATCTATAAATATAATCCTTCCTTCATTAATTTAAACATTTTAGTATTAACGGGATTAGACCACATTGTGATACTCTATGAAATAAAAATGGCCCAAAATAGCACCAATACTTGACTGCATGGCATAAAATTCAGACTGATCAATTCAACCAGCTTCTAGTGAATCTTAGCCACCTACAACTGGTGATTTGGAGCACCTAACTGTTGGTTACTCCAATTGGCTTAGCTCATCAGTCTCGGTCTTGTCACCAGCAAAACAGGTCAAGCATCACAGAAGGAAACTGTCTCCACAATGGTTCTCAGACAGAGTTCAGAAACAAAAATGTAAGAAACAAGAACGCAAATGGAAAATGAGCTATAGTAATGTTGAAAAGGAAAAATATAAACATTATCTCGCAGAATGCAAGGCATTACTAGAGGAAGAAAAATCACATTACTGCACTGAAAAAAATCGAGCTAGTCAAAAATTCTACAAAGGGCTATTCTTGACAGTTAAAACAACTTTCCACTTTACCCTGTACTAAGGTGACTAAAAATAGCCAGTCTCTCTGAAATACATTAGTTTTCTCAATAAAGTACAAGTTCTTTAATAAGTTATCTTCCCACACCAAGTATAAGTCAAAAGACAATATCGCAGCTCGCCTTCCATCAGAGGCTGCAATATTTTCCTCTTAAAAACAAACAGGTAGCAGAGCTAATAAATTCTGCAAAATCAGGTTCGACAAAAACCCATGTCCTCTGTTTATTGTTAAAATGGCAACCGAGATTATTGCAGACCAACTGACAACACTTCATAATACGATGTTCAATACTGGTCACTTCCCCAAACAATGGAAAAAGTGTCAATCGTCCCTTTAATAAAAAAAAACATAGCTGAACCAGCAGGACCTTAATAACTATCGCCCCATTTTTAGGATTCCGCTCCCTGCTAAAATAGTTGAGAAACAAATTAAATGAGTCAACAACTATCCACTTTTAAACACATCAACCAACTCCTTGACCCGACTCAATTCAGGTTCAGAAACAGGCAGAGAACAGAAACCATTTTGATCATTGCCACTGAAGAGATTAGAGCTACCTTTGATTAAGGGGGGAAAGAAGCACTGATCCCGCTTCATCTCTAGGCTGTATTTGATACGGTCATTCTAAACATGTTGATTGACTGTCTCTCTGAGAAAGGAGTCAAAGAAAATGCATTAGCCCTCCTAAGATCCTTTCTTAGTGAGAGAGAACAAACAGTCTCAGATGGAGAATTTGAATCCGACCCCTTATACCTACCTGTAGAGTCCCGCAAGGGTCTTCACTGAGCCCTGCTTTATTTGACATGTACGTTACATCTTTGGATTGTCTAATCAAATCCTTTGGCTTCTCTCTCACATCATAAGCAGCTGACACCTAGATTGTCGCTTCCTTAGCCAGTATCACGGAGAACACCAACATTAGATCTAGCAACTGTATGTTAGCAGTCAGTGAATAGATGAGCTCAGATTGCCTCACAAACTGAACTCAGGAAAACAGAGGTCATCCTCTTTGGCAAGAACACCTCCTTTGGGTCCCCCAGCTGATGGCTTCAAGAATTGGGTAATCTTTCAGTACTAGAAAAAAAGTAAAGAAACTGGGATTTCAAGTGGATAGCCAACTAACTTGCGGCAACCAAGTAAACCTCTGCATTCTACACTATTAAAATAGTGAAGAAAATTCTCCCCTATCTACCAGAGACCTTACAGAAAACAGTTGTGACAGCTTTAGTCTTGTCCAAACTAGACTACTGTAACGGCCTGTATCTGAACATTCAACAGCAATTCACTAAACTCCAGGTCCTCCAGAATACAGCAGCAGGTTTGCTACTGGGTATTCCTAAATATCAATCAGCCAGAAAAGCGCTATGCAAGGTCCACTAGCTGCCTGTCAGCCAAAGAATCACTTTCAAGGCCTTATGTATCACACATAAGGCACTCCTTGAGAGGCCCAAAATACCCGAAAAAAGGTTTCATTTGGTACCGCCCAACTAGACAACTGCACTCACTTAGTTCCAATAACATCACTGTTCTCAACTTGAGACGTGTTTCTTGGGGCAGAATAAGATTTATATTGAATGCCCTCCCAGCACATTAAATCAATCTCGGACCTCTGGCCTTTCAGGAAAGCTCTGAAAACATGACTTTTTAATCACGAAGGACTTGAACCAAACCCTATCAGTTGTCAGATCTCAGCAATTTTGAAGCAGCGCCAAGACACCTCAGGGTATAAATGAGCTTTACAAGTAATTTCAATATAATTTGGAGCACCCATATGTCCGAAGATATACACAGGTGGTGCCTGATTATGCCGCCAACTGGTTGCCTGTGATGTTGCAGGGACACATTAGAGAGGTTTAGAAACTGCTGCTGCTAATGAGAGTGGCGGGCTCGGCAGATCTCGTTTGTTAGAGCAGTGTCCTCTGCCCCTAAAGGACTGGGGAGTCTGCTGGCTGTGGTGGCTGTTAGCCCCTCCTGTAGCCATGCAGGGAGCGAACGGTAAAATGCGTCTGGCCTTAGGCCATGGTGAGTCCCAATGACTAGGCAGTGGCTCTACTATCCTTGAAGCACTCATGCTCTGAATCTGACTCGTCACTGAATAGCCAAGTGCAATTGAAGGCCATGTCCATAAGGGATGCCTGAACATCCCTGAGAAGCCAGGCTTGGGCACGAAGCACCACAGACGAAGAAATCTGTCTACCCAGCGCATCAGTCATGTCCAGTCTGCATCGGATTGTGAACTTTTCTGCATCCATGCCTTCAGAAAAAGCCGGGTTCAGGATGGCTCAGACTTCCTCAGAGACCATGGACAGCACTTGCCTGAGTCCCACGTTGTGTGGGTACACCATTTAAAAGGCAGACTGTGTTCACTGACTGCAATGCAAGGCTAGTAGCAGAGAAAATTGTCCTTCCAAAGTTATACAGCCTCTTGGATTCCATATCCGGTGGCGTGGTAGGGAACGCACCCAGGTTAACTTTGGACATTGAGGCCTGCACCACCAGGCACTTGGGGGTGGGGTGCTGGGTGAGAAAAGCTTGATCCTCTAATGCAGGCGGCGGTGCTGGAGGGAGATCTTCTTGTCCACAGGAACGCCTGTGTATGGTTTGGCCCATTCCCCAAGCAGGACATCAGTAAGTGCATCCCCTAGGTTGAAGCACTTCCATCAAGCTATTAATCTTGACTTCCACAAAGGGTATCATAAAGTCGAGGACCTCAGCCGCACTGCACACTACCTAGGCAAAATAAGTCTTTTCCTTCGTAGCCACACTAGGGGAGACCAGGCCATTGTCTGGTGAAGTGTCCAGGCCACTGGCATCAGCCACTTCCTCATACCACTTATCCTCAGCCAATGGTTCCTCAAAAGGGTCAGGATAACCATAAGGATCCTCAGACCCACCCCAAGCCCATTCCTCACTGACCCTATCTGAAAATGGAGGCACTGCTTCTGACCCAGAAAGGTCTTGGTCCAGTCGGAGCAGGTTTCGATGTTGTATGTTGCTGTTGTGGCTCCATATCAGAGTTGGGAACGACTAAGGGGCCAGCGCTGTCGGGAACTGTGCCACTGGAGTTGGTCCAGCTCCAGAAACCGATCCAAAAGGCCCAACTGATGCCAAGGCTGAATCTAATGGCAGAAACCCAGTTAGGGACCTTTTGGACGCATGAAGCCCAAAACAATCCAGAGGGGTTGGCACGCCCAAATATGAGGTGCATAGACTCATGAAATTACTTCAATTATGCAGGAGTTGATCTGGCTCTCGGGAAATCGAGGAGGCGCAGAACAGACCCAGGCTCAGGGTCTGCAGGAAACGTGGAAGCGGGGCCCAGACTTGAGGCATCGTTCCCAAGCCTCCTCCGATGACCAGCACCGTAAAGTCGAAGAACGTTTCAACTTCTTGTTCTTTTTCTTGTGGGACTTACCCGATGATAATTTGGATCTCGACAATGATCTGCAGGATTGACTCACAGAGCGGGCCCAAGACCTTCCACCCGACTGGGACCTGGAGCAGTGCGAAGTTGACCAGTGTGGTGTGATCAGGAGCTTCAAAGCTTGCTCCTGGATCGCTTTGGGATTCATCACACGGTAGTCAGGTCAGGCCTTGGAGTCGTGGTCCGGTTCCAGGGACCATAAACAAACCAAATTGGAGTGTGTTACAAACATTTGCCTGTGACAGGCTCCACAGGGTTTAAAACCCATAGGTTTCTTATAGAACATCCCTAAGGCACACTGGGAGCACATAGCGCAAATAATGGTCAACAAAAAGTGGAAAAAGGCAATAGGTCTTGCAATTGCGAGATTTTGAGCTATTGGCATTGTAAATGACAATGCCTTGTATCTGCGTTTCAACAACCTGCAATGATAAAATACATTGTCATTAACAAAGTTAATAGCTCAAAATCTTGCAATTGCGAGACCTATTGCATTGTAAATGCTGGTTTGGATAGAGGAGGGATGGTCAGATTGTGGCGGGTGTTAGTGTTGTGAAACAAGAGGTAACACAAGATAGGACGGGTGCCTGAGGCACATAAACTCATGTTCATGGCTCCTCCAAGTGTGCTCTACCCCTGCACAGCTTATAGGACTATAGGAGAGAGACTATGGGGACATGCATAGCATAGAATTGTCTATAAGTGACTGTAAAGTAAGAGAATGTTTTTCCCTGTGAGGTTCTGGATGATATCACAGTCAACTTGAGTATTACACTCTCGTTGTCCATTTGATGCCATTTAGAATTGGGTTCTCGTTAGAACTTAATTTGCAGAAGAACACGTGCGACACCCAAAGCTCTGCTCAGAAGCCCATGGTTGGCACTGACGCACAAATATCAAGGCTGCATATTCTCCAATCCACCTCATGCCCTGTTTAATCCACTACCAGACACTCCCTGCCCCTTTTTTCACTCTTACAGGTTCCTGCTTTCTCCTGTCTTTCTCCTTCTTTTACTTTGTGTGTTTGCCCTTTCTTCTTGTCGTTTTCCCGTTCTTGTTGTCAGGTAATGTCCGATGATGACAAATGGGGGTGCAAGCGCTGGTTCTTGCCTTGCCTTGGTGAAAAAGATCCCATTATTCAGAGGTACCAATCTCTAACTCTATAACTCTATATAGTTTTACCTAATGGTCCCTGCAGCACACGATATAAGAGCATGAGGATTTTATGTGCCTCTCTTCAGTGACAGCCGAGTGAGATTTCCATCACAGCAGCACTGGTGAATCACCAGTATTTAAGCATGCACACTCCAGGACAAATCATGTGAGCAAACAGAGACCTGCTTTAGTTTGTCACTTAGCATTGTTGCAGAGGAGCAACCATCTAATCATCTCCACAGCCAGGTAGAGGCAAGCATGGGGTCAATAACAAGAGCATCCACAGTAGATAACAGCCTGGAGATCAATTCTTCAACAACCACAATATAATCTGCAACAATGACCCTGAAAACACCACAGATGGACAGAAAGGAGAGGCTGGTCAAAATGTCTTCTGCAAAGTACGCAGTCCTTGAACAGGACTACATTCTGGCGCTGCAGCCCCCCGAGCTCCTTCAAGGCGGGGGCTGCATTATCTGTCTTTCTCTCTACTTTCAGCAACACCGAAAACAGAACGTAAAATAATAATGTCACGCAAAATGCAGCTAATTAATAAAACCTGAGCAGGCTCGGTTTTATTGCAGACTATCAATAATACATGGGGTGTCAGCTCCTGCGCTCGTTCTCGTGATTCTCCCTCCGCTTCTGCTGGGAACACTCCCATAGGGCTTCTGAGGAAAAAGGCTGGCAAAAATGCGAAATGTTTATTTTTAAAAAGCAAAATCATCGCATATTCTAGGAGGCAAGCATAAACCGCGAGTTCAAAGACTGCACACAAAGCACACGCATGTAAAAGACACTCCTTTTGTACCCATACCCGAGGCAGCTGCGCGGCGCAGTCTTGGGTTTACCTGCAGTCCTAACGAGAAGGAAGTACCGGGCTCTCGGTCATGCTGCCGGCTCCGGAACCCTCTCAAGGTTATTATCCTACGGCATCCAGCGGCACCTTGTGAAGGGCGGCCGGGGTACGGCGCAGTCCACATCGCAGGTGCCAGCGCCGCACCGCAGGCTTATGCTGAGCGCTCGGAGACAGACCATAGGTGCCTGCCTATGCAGAGTTCTCCGGCCACAGTCATCCAAAGTAAAACACGCACAGCTGCGAAAGCACTAAGGCCATGTGTTCAAACGCAAGAGTCGCCGAACAAGTGCACATTGCCTGTCTGTAAGGCGCACGCTGAAAGAGACGCCATGGACATGCACATAGGCTGTCTGAAAGAGACCCCTTGAGCGTGCACATGGGCTTTCCGGGCGCACACGCTGAAAGAGACGCCAGGAGCGGACACATCGGCTGTCTGAAAGACGCCCTGAGCGTGCCCATGGGCTGTCCGGGCACCGCAAGAGTGCACATCCCTGTCCTCCCTACGGCCACCAAACCGAAGACTATAGGTCTCGCCAAGCGAGCAACGCATGCGCTGCGTCGCTATGCGAGATCTAAAAAGGGACTGAGGGACCTTTTCTGGACCTGTGCTAATGAAGCAGAAAGAAAGAAACTGATGTAAGCATGCTGGGGGTGGTCCCTACATAGGCAATGCCCACGTCTCTCCCAACACGGACGCTGCCTAGCCGATCGGCACCATCAACCAGTAGGCAGAGGTACTGCTCCTGAATTTCAGAGTCTGATGCTTAAAGAATATTCTAAGGCAGCGGTTCTTAACCTGGGAGTCTGCAACACCTACACAAGGGGTCCGCAACTGCTTAAAAAATGTAATAATATTAACAGATTAATAAAGTATATAGAAATAAACAAAAATTGTAAATTGAAACAGTTGAAACGTTCTGTAAATGTGAAGGTATTTGAAATTGTTGGCTAAAAATTAAACTGGTAGCGTCAGATTGATTCATGGGAGCAGTGTAAGGACATCAAACAAAATATAGCCTCTGTTGAATTTAGAAAAAGTCCAACATTCCCATTTAAATATTTTTTTTTGCTTTTTTTATATTAGTGAATTAAATACAATATTTCATCATTTATGTATTTATTTGATGAAGACTTTTTGTGCATTGGTTTGTGTTTCAAATCATCAAAATTGTTTAGGCGGGGTTGTTTCCTTCCTGTAATGCTTAGGGGTAGGGGGTGTCCCCTGATTCCAATAATGATTTAGTGAGGGCCCCGGTTTCCAGTTATAATTATTTGGGGGCTACAGAGGTTAAAAGGTTAAGAAACACTGCTATATAGTAAGGAATGTGCGGATAAAAGTCTCTATCAATTGCCTAGTTTTGCGAACTGCAAATGCCAATTAGTTGACAATTTCTTCAAAACAATTGTAATTGGAAACTTAATCAAAACACATCTGTTTGAGGAACGAGAGACAGATCTTATGACAATGGCACTAGCGAAAAGAGTGAAACACAGTTGTTATGTGTATTTTCAAAGTGCACCATCGCCTGCGAGCCCTCCACAATAAAACATTTTCAAGACCACTGCCTCATAAGTGCAAAAGAAACAAACAGTAAATGTGAGTGCAGACGTTGGGGGTACACGCATTGAGTGGGACCTTGCACACAGAATTACTCCTTAACTATGGAAACATCTTGTTCCTAGGGGCCACCGAGGGCTGCCTGGGCCGCCTGCAAGTTATCCAGAATTCCGCCGCTAGAAGACCCAGGAGAGCTAATTCTCAAAAGGCGCTGGATGCGCTTCACTGGCTGCCTGTGAAGAAACGCGTGCTGTTTAAGTGCCTCCTCTTCTGTCACCGAATTGTCTGGGGCAGGTCGCCCGCCTACCTTAGGGATTTAGTCAGCCGCTACGAACCAACAAGGACCCTCCGGTCGGAGCTTGCCGGGCTGCTGACAGTCCCCAGGATAAGGAAGGCTAGAATGGGTGGACGATCTTTTGCGTTCCAAGCAGCTCAACAGTGGAACAAACTTCCTACTGCTCTGAGACTGGAGAGCAGTGAAGCGCTGTTCAGGGCCAAGCTTAAAACACAACTATACACTGTGTAGGTCATAGGCTCTTATGGTGATCGCTGGTAGCTCTTAGCGCGGGCACACGCCGAGATGGCGTTACTGAGCGCTCTATAAGCTCTTTATTATTATTATTAAAGTTGAGTAGCCTATCCAATCCTGCCTAATGGCTCTGGCGATTCCCAACCAGTTAGAAAGGAAGACGAGAGAGTGAGAGAGTGAGAGTGTGAGAGTGTGAGTGTGTGAGAGTGAGAGTGAGAGTGAGAGTGAGAGTGAGAGAGAGAGAGAGAGAGAGAAAGAGAGAGAGAAAGAGAGAGAGAGAGAGAGAGAGAGAGGATCAGATTTGTCATGCTGGACACTAATAGATTCAGTCTACCTATTTAGGTACATATCTAGCTTCCCCATTGATTCTCTCCCTCTCCACCCATCCTAGAGTTGAAATTTCCAGCATCACCAACTCTCTTGGCCTTTCTTCGTTTGGAGAGAAAAAAGCATCATAGAAAACGCCATTACTGGATTCCTACTTTCAGATCTTTCAGCGCTGCACTATCGCTCGTCCTTTCACCATCGTGTAGAGGAGGAAGACAGTAAATTAGGAAAGAAGAGGTGATAGAACACTAACACGTTTCGGCCCCAGATACATAGTACAAGCAGGCTTTGGTGATTTCAGACTGGGGTACTGAGGAGAGTACCAGAGCAAGGTAGATGGGAGGCCCTGTTTCAACTGAGGAACCATTTCCTCCCACAACACCCCGTAGCACATCTGAACACACTTGTGCCATATGTATTCTTCTCCTGGCCTAGACGTCTCAAATGCAAGGATGACGAATTATGTCATAGTACCCATCAAATAAACATGATGGAAAACATTTGCTGCTTTTTTTAAGTAAGTGAGAAAAATGGCAAGAATCAAATATATTTTCTGGTACTAGATTCTGAAAAGAAAAGAACACCATACAGTTAAGTTGGCATATGAGCCTTTCCGCTAGAAAGGAGAGAAAAATGAAACACATTTCAGTAGTGCGATTTCAAATAACAAGGTCAGGAGCAGTACAGTCACTGAAAAATAGTGCCTCGTGTGTGAGGTTGGCTAACCAAGCGGGTCAGGGATCCAGTGCTCTGTGTGCAGTTTGTGACTAAGGTAAAACAGATAGGACATTACAACAAACATTGGTGACGTTTTTAAAGTCACATGCATGATTATACAGGGATTACCTTCTTGACCCGCACTCCACCGGTCTCAAACAGGCCCTCACACTGCCTATTTTGGAGCGCAGCTTAAATTTACATGGCCTGTTCGGACTAAATGTCCATGATGCTTCTTAAGGTATACAAAGAACTGCCTATATTTAACTTTTTGCAATCTGACAGTTTTTCAACTACAGTTGGGTTTAGTCTATTGGCCAAAAAAGTTACCAAGCTGACAAGTTTGAACCTTGGGAAAATGCCCATGGATGATTAAGGCAAAATACCTGGTATTACAAAGCATTAATGCCACTTTTCAAACTTACTTTAGATTTTCAAAAGGTTTTTTGAAACATTTAGCTAAACTTCCAGCATTTGGAAAGGCACAAAAAATTTCAGGTGACCCCACTAAAGACACCATTTGACGATATAGGTGGGTAAGCAAAGGCAGGGTTGAGGCTATCAGGGGGCAACAGGTTGGCGCTAGTCTAGTTATTGTCCCCATTAAAGGATGAGCCACAGGCAAGCCAGGGCACTGCCTTCTCTAACTCTCCCTTAATATGTTTTGTAACAGAAAAAATTAAGTAGCCTCTTCAAAAATTGAGGTAGAGTTGCTGCAACCTAGTACGATCATTCTACACATCATCTATTATGTGATTTATATGGTGAGCGATTCATGGGCTTGGCTCTCCCTATGAATTTGGTGGCACCTCTACTTGACGGATGGTGTTAAATAGACGTATTTCTGGAAAATTAACAAAACTGAGACAAGCTATAGATGGATAATTTCATATTGAAAATTAATGACCATATGCACAGACAGACATTAAGTAGTACTGTTACAAGAATAGCACAAAAATGAAAGTAAAATACCTTATCGTGTCCAGTATCCCCTCCTCTGACAATCTCAGGTGCCATGTACTCTATGGTACCACAAAAGGAATATGCTCTCTCTGTCTGAAAATAAGTCAACAGTGTTACACATCTGAATCATTTAATTCTCACTGGCATGCAATTTATAATTCTCCCCACTTCACTTCAATGAGACGGCATCTCACAATACTTTGGGCTCTTTCAGAGTTTGGGAGATATGCCATCAGCCAAACTTTTGATTCCACTGCTCTATTTAGAGCTGGGGTACCACGATTATGATGGATAGAGCCTAAGCAGGCTCCTCCATAGGGAAACCTTTGATCGCCGGCCTGTCCGCCACTCGTGTAATGTACAACAGAGCAGGGTGGAGGTTGAAATATACACTTCTCCTGGTCAGAACTGCCAAGGAAAGCATGAAGTCCCAAAAAGGAAATCAAAGAAGTGACATCCACGTACTGGGAGAAACCACTACCCAGTCAGGGTCTTTTGCTTTTTTGTTTTCCAAAAAGCAAAAACCTTTGCAGAGAAGGAAAAATTAACATGGGTGCTGCTCGGCAAAGCTTCAGTGCCTTCAACAGAGCTGCAGTCAATGCACTAGGAAGCCGATATCCCTGAGGCCCGGCACGCATCTCTATATATGGCAGATAGTTTTACACCAGAGTAGCGGAGGACATTCATCCACCGATCTGGTAGGCCTCCTGCCAATCTAGTAACAAATACCTTACTTCTTTCATTCCCTTTTCACCACCCTTATATATTATTTTTTTGCTGTATACCACCGAGCCTCCTGCTGCATAACGCTGCGTATACCTCAAACATGGCTTGAGTATTAAATACCAATTAAGTGTAGCTTCAAGTGCATAAATGCTCTTTCAATTCCTACTTGCTCCAGTTCATGGCAGCCAAACATGGTTACTAACAAACAATAAGCAATGAGAATGCCTAATTTTTGTAATCGTTTTATTTCTATAAAATATTATATTCAACGTTTTCTGTGCCGGTTACTTGACAGTTTATAAAGATGCACAACAGGGACAAGGCATTAAGTTTGACTTTTGATCATTTGCGAACGTCAATGGAAATCTTCACAGCTTTGTAAAGATTGAAAACGCATTCTTTTCATAACATTTGCAAACAATTGCATTTCGCCTCCTAAAAGAAAGTTCTACATAAAGGACAATAGAAGTGAAAAACGTCTACATACAGCTTGACTGGGCTACATTAAAAATAATTTTATCCCACAATGTACAGTAAATCTTTGTCCAGGCAAAGGTAAACTGGGAAAGCTCGGAAGCTTCACAGAGGGCAAAAATCTGAACTTCTTAAGACTCCACTGTTGAAAACAAAATCTTTGCTCACTAATACCATGACCTTAGTAGTCATATGTTAGCAAAAGAAAAAAACCCCAGACAACTTGAGTTGGTCTTCAGCTAGGAAACACCACCTGGTCAAGGACCTAGCATTAAGCCCACTCTGCACCTAGAATGACGCCTACTTATGAATTTGTACACATAGACCCACAATCCTCAACACGTAATATCAGGAGGTAATGCCTCTTAGGGAAACCCTGATGCCCTAGGTTTCAGTGTATCCCCGGTGTGGTATACAGATATCTGTAGGTCACAAGAGGCATTGCAAGGAATTCCAGGGTTCATAGCAGCAACATTCAAATTACTTTATGGTCCTTGCCTATCTGCGGAAGGTTTACATGATCGACTAGGTGGTAAAAACATAAATGGAAGAGAATAGATTAACTCAGTTACATCTGTATTTTTAAAGGTTCCTTTTGCTGCAGTTTTTTCGATTGCAATTATTACATTTTAAAATCAGTACCCCACATCCGAGAATTAGATACATACCTCATCAATAAGAAATTCTTTACTGAGACCGAAGTCCGTCAGTACCACATGGCCATCAGCATCTAGCAAGATGTTCTCAAGTTTTATGTCTCGGTATATAATTCCCAACTGTAGAAAGAACACAAATATTTGTCATTCTCAAAGTATCCTTCAGCAATGCTAACTGACACTGTATTAGCTGATCTTATAATATACTACCATATACTAACTGCATCTCAGAAAATCATGCCAAGAAAGACTGGTTTCAACCAGCCCACACAAAGAGGCTGTCCAAACCGTATAACTAGTTTAGTTTCCAGCCAAGATACACGCACTGACAACAATCTAACAATATAACAACCCCAACTGTGCTGTATCACATTTAGGTGTGTAAACCATGCTTGTTCACATTAGTAAGGTAAGACAGGCTATATATTAATCTATAAAAATCATCAACACCGAAGAACCACAAATAAGGTACCCTTTTATTCCCAAACATTGGTTATTTAGGAGCCACAGACTCTTTGAATAGAGGACCAAATGGTGTTCACCAGGGAACGGGGAAAGAAAGAAGAGTGGAAAAGGTAATTAGATCACACTTTTTTTTATTGTTCTAATTTCTGCGACACGGCCTGACCAGACTCAGGCATGGTAGCATGCATATGAAGACAACAGTGCGTGCTGAATACGTCTATGGATTTTCATGGTGCTTCTGTAACTGCTCCTTAGAGCAGCCGTATACTTTTAGGTAATCATTTCATACTGCCACCTTACTTTGACCAATCTCAACCTTTGGCCCTGCTACTGTATCTGGCTTTATCTCTGAAAGGCTCAGTTCTCAAAGACTTGAGATCTAGTTTAACTTGTAAGTTCCTACCTCTCTATGTCAAGTGACCTCTCTTGACCATATGTTCCCAGTTGTGGCCGCCATAAATGGAAAATAGGAGTTGCGGGGGACGGACGGGGAGGGGGGGGGGGCAAGAGGGGTAAATAATAATTTAACTATTTACCTATTCTTCTGCTACTGATGTCTCCGACATCTGGCTCGGGGTTTTCCCAGCAGTCTCTGGGGAAAGCAGGCTCCCTGCCCAATCCCGACGTTGCTCTCACTAGGAGAGCAGCGCCAGCATTGGTCTGAGCAGCCTGCTCTGCCGCTCAGACAGTCCCTGGGAGCCTGCAGTTGTTCTTAACCGCATCGCTGCGGCGGTTATGTTTGCGCTGTGCGGCTTTTTTCCAAAAGCCGCGTTAGATGACGAGCTGAGCTCGTCATCCGCACACGACCACCGTGGCTGATGACGAGCTGAGCTCGTCATCAGCAGCGAAGGGGTTAAACCTGGCTGTGGCTGTCTAAATGCACAAACATTCATGTGCTCCTATGTGCCCACCACTCCTCTTGGCCCCGCCCTTCACAATACATCCACGTGTAAGGTAGTCACAGAAAAATAAAATTAGGTTTTATCATTTTATTTTTACGTGACTGATGAGTGGGGCAACGCTCCTCCGTCATTACGGAGGAGCCGCCCATGTGTGTTCCTCCAAGCGAGCATGCTGGTACTGAAGAGAAACAACTCTGACCATCAAAATGTAACCTCTTGTTGAAAGATATACACCCTTGTCTAGCACTGTTTCAGTCGAAATGCTACACTATTATTCTCCAAGATGTAGAGTGTTCCTTTACATGGTCATTCTGTACACCTAGGAAAGGACAGATTTTTTGTCTTTTAGCGGAATGGATATGAGGATAAGGCGTGATTTTCTTCTTCCTTCATTCAATTTACTAAAGTATGAAATTGTTAGCTATGTTTACCAGAGTTATGGTGCAAGATGTTTACTTATGTCTGTTGCACTGAATTTCACACCCTGAGCTGGAGAGCTATGAATGTCTATATAAAGTGTTTCTGAGTGAACAGTGTTACATGACCAATAGAATCTAAGCATGGATTGTGATGCTTGGAATAATGCTGAAACTAATGTGATAGAGTACTTCACAAGCTGATCAATTAGATGGTAACCTATTGAAGGCAATCACTGCCATAAGCTCGAGCATAGCTTTTTGAACATCCTTGCCGTTTTCAGCAATGGGGCGGGTTGCCATCTCCAAGATGGTGGTGCTTCCCCGCCTTTTATATTTCTTTGTGAACCTGCCTCTGATGGTTCCGCAATCCGTATTTCACACTCTGGACACACTCCTCTTTGAGCTTATCTGGGGGAAGGGCCGACGGAGGGTGAGCCTTCTGAAATTACAACTGGAGACCCACAAGGGAGGTCTTGGAGTCCCCGACTTCAGGGCATACTCCTATGCATGCCAACTCCAGTGGTTGTCCTACTGGACAGCAGGCAGGAACCTACAATAAATAGGCTATAAAACCCCGAGACTTAGACCGTGGTACACTACATACTTTTCTGCTTCCGAAGGTTAAAATTCCCCCGGATGGGCCCCCATTGCTTAGGATGGAATTCAATGTTGGAGGAAGGCCTTGCATTACACCTCAGGTGCGGCTCCATACGTGAATAACATGCCACTATTGGGTATACCAATCCCTGGGGGTGGGCTTACGAAGGTCCAACTACATGCCTGGGCGGAGGCTGGAGTGGAGGAAGTCGGGTCCCTATTTGCAGATGGCACTCTCCTAGATCACAACACATTTGTACAGACTACTGGCGCACCAGATTGCCTTTATCTGGTTCATGCTGCAGTCTCTCACTATATCAGGGAGACATGGGCGCCCCAACGCAGGGAACCTCCACAACATGCTCTGATACATTTGCTATAGTACATGAGGGAGGGAAGCCATCTAGTTAAATGGTTATATACCGGTATAAGGGCGCAGGCGTCTATTACACTCACTGACCTACGTACAAAATGGGCTGAGACTACAGACACGGAACTCAATGATAAAGCCTGGGCAAGCATACTAGAACATCCCAAGCGGGTATCCTGTTATGCTGAGGAAATATACATTTTTGGTCATGTTATGTTACCTATCGTGTACCCCACCGACTCCATGTATCAAGCTTAAAGTACATGTAACTTCCCTCCTGTGCCAGCTATGAAGACGCAAATACATTTGCGTCCAACGTTAATATGTCCTCTTTCAGACCCACCCTGAACGGGTTGAATGGTCCGTTCCTAAGTATACCATGCCAACGTCTTTTGTGGTGTACTTCTACGTTTTTCAGCTTTAGTTAAGTAGGCCCTGAATTTCTGCCACCGAGCCTCTTTCCTGGCTTCTGACTACGAGGGCCTCAGCCCAGGCTGCCTCTGTACCCGTGAACTCTGACTTACTTCCAGCGCGGCCCCTCGCGCTCGGCTCAGCCTGTTTTCTGCCAAGACTGACTTCAACCTTCGAATTATCTGATCTGCTCCTCGAAAATGCATTCCTGCCTACTAGTTTAAGTAAACATCCTCCCAGCTGCAGAGCCAAAGGGCCGGCCTGTCTCTGTGCCATTAATTCAAGTAATTCATAGCCTCTGTTACCATGCCCCCATGAAAGGCCCATGCCCCCACGTTTCTCTTGCAGACACTCAGGCGCTTATACACGCACTTTCAGTCAGTATGGAATAGCTTCTGCCCCAGAGACCTTTCCGCCCAGATAGCTTAGTTCCTACAACACCAGATATCAGATATGATAAAAGTACAAGTTGATCTGACATGCCAGACTTCTGTCTCTTTCCGTCAGTTTGAATGTCAAGCCCCCTGCACCCTCCAGCTTCACGTCAGTTACACGTCATGCAGCTGCGCGCGCATCCAAGCTTCCAATTTCTGCTGACATTGCGACATTTCTGTTAGTGCCACCCCTTTTGTGACACCTACTTGTGACGTTTCTAGCACACACCTCTAGTTCACGCCTCTTGATTACGTACTAGTACCACGTGTATACTGTTATCTTGTCTTCTCTCAGCTGTTACGCCTCCTACACTATTGCTTATGATGTGAATTAAGTATATAAGCTATGCACTGTAAATAAAATGTAGCGCTCTATCCCTTCTGACACCCCTGTGGTGGTCAGAATCAGATATCTTGTCATGACCATTCCTTTTTAAGGAATAAAACCCCTAAGAACTCTAACACCACGGACTCTGTCTTTTTTCTTCCGATCTGAGTTATTATTGATTAAGTACTTACCTGCATAGAAATTAAGAGAGTAAATTAATTATTTACGTCATTTTGGCGCCCGAATAGGGACCCCTCCCCCACCTCACGCGCCGGTTGGCGCATTGCAAGCTCTGTCCCCTGCCATCAGTTAGATGGAACATACGCGTACCGGCAGGATTTCCTGCATCTCCCTCTGACCCACGGAGGTGACGAAGACTGCGATCAGTGCCCAGACGAGGCGGTGAGGAGTGCGGAGGATCCCGACCAGAGCCTAGCCGAAAGAAGCAAGGTCCGAGGTGTCAAGAGGCCCACCAGTTTTCCGAAGTTTTCCGAAGTTTTCCGAAGTTTTCCGAAGTGTCGAGTCGAGTCCAGTCGAGTTTTCCGAGGCCTTCTGTTCCGTGCTTCCCGGGGAGTACCATTGCTGGGACGTATCTAGACGGGTTTGGGTACACAAGTCCGGTCTGCACTGTTTTTAGGCAGTGTATCTGTACTGTTTAGCAGTATATCTAGTATTCTGAATTTTTGCACTATTATACCATTGTATCTGTACTGTTGAGCAGTACATCCAGTATAGAGGGTAGTCATCTATGTTTTAAACGTCTTTTATGTGATTAATGTCGTGGTATGAATGTGATCGTCTAAATGTGAATTATTGTGTTTCCCGTATAAACTAGCTGTAAATCAGTATTAAGCAGTAAGGATTGAGTGTTCAGTAATAAGTAAACAAGATGCCGTTTTTCAACAAGTTAAAACAGATAGGAACTAGGAAAGGGATATTGGAGGAAGAAATTCCTATCCCCCCTAGGGACACTCCCGGTAACTTTATGTATCACAAGCACGGCATAGATGCCATATTGTATCTAGACTTATGGGCCGACTATACCAAGCATCTAGACGAAAGACACAGATGGCCCACTACCGGAACATGGGATGCCGAGTGCATCATGAAGGTAGAAGAAGCATTATGGAAAAAGAAAGCTAGACAATCTCAGAAAGACGCCATAGAATTTTGGCGTAAGGAATCACATAAGCGTGCTGAGAAAGCACTCCGTAGAGAAGACAGACTTAAAGAATCAGAGAAAGACCAAGAAAACGAATTAGTTACTGAAGGGATCCGAGTAAAAACAGAACAAATAGACCGTGCCCGAAACAATGTCTTAAATGGTATGTATCTCGCGGCCGAGGGTACACCTGAGGCCCTATCCGAAATACCGAAAAACTTACCGCCACCATTAGTGCCAACTAAAGTAATGCATAAGACTACTAAAGACATATTCCTAAATTCATACTTAGAGGATATAGCACCAGCTTACACCAATCTGCCTGTTCGGGCCTTGCCTACTGATAGGGACGAGGGTGGCAATCCGCCCCCAGATCATGTTCCACCGATACCGCGACAGACCTCCCCCGTTCCGCCAGCTCCACCACTTCCCGCACCCAAAATTGACTTACCGAAACAAGGCCTACCTGATCCTACTAAACGAAGAATTCAAGTTCAGATACAGACTCCACAGGTAGATAATGCCCAAGCCTCCGCTTCAGGAGGTGCGACCGCGGGTTTTCGGACCCCGCCATTAGCGCGCAGACTCAATATCAGGGATATGCAGAGTCCCCTCACGCTCAAGTCTCCTCGTTTTGACGCATTTAGAGAAAACATTTCCGTTTGTAGATATGATCCAGTACCCGGTAAAGAAGATCTAATGATATTGGCATCACTACGGTTAAGATCTGCTACTGACATCTTGCTATGTTATGTAGGAATGAAAGAACGCCTAGATAGAATATATGAGTTTGTTCAGACAGGGAAAGATCCTGACAGTATCAAGGATGCCATGGAGAAACAGAAGGTTGACATTCAAGCACAGATACTAAGATTTTTCATAAATTGTCTAATAAGAGAACGAGATAGACCTGGAACAGATCAGAGTGAAATGGACGCACTGAACAAGTGGGGCCAAAATATAGCCGATGGAAAACATGACAAGGGGACTTGCATAGCCAGTATGTACAAGAAAATTAGAAAGGCAGTAATCGCGGCACACCAAAAAGGGAAAGATCAGGCTTCCTCCGAGGAGGAAGAAGAACTTGAAGAACCTGAAAGGACTACAGATACTATAGCGTACGTAGGTAAGGGAACTTACCTTAGGAAGGGCATCCGTCCAGAGAACAAGAGAGTTTTTCTCTCTGCTTTAACAAATCCGAATTCTTCTGAACATCAGTTCCAGGAAACTGATAAAAGGCTTCGAGATCGAATGGGGTACCACGTACTCAATTCTATGGATGAACAAGAACTAGCTCGGTCAGCCGTGTTATGGGCCGAAAATCCAGACATATATAATGATGATACCTTAGCACAGATATTCCTGAACCTCTCTCCAGACGAACAGAAATTAGCAGGTGTATACATGATTCAGCACCTCCTCATCAAGTACAGAAACCATCATTCCGATCCAGGTCCCTTACACGAAACACTAGAAGCCCTGCTTATGGACAGATGGAGAGGTTTCAGTACCAAGTTAATACAAATAATTCTAGAACAACGACATAAATATAACACCTTCATAAGCTCTGAATATGTCCCGGCCCCACCTCCAGAAAGAAAAATGTATCACATGCAATGCGGGGGTGGCATGGAAAGTCAGAACCCCTTGCGAGAAGTACACCCAGTTATGGGTGCGGATCAACACCTGAAACGTGTATATGTACACACGCCACTGACTAAGTTAGAACTGTTAGAAATGAAGAAACTAGTTCCGTGTCATGATAAAGACCCTGCAGGTTTTCACAGAGAACTTAAAGACATGTTACTAATGGGGGATTACACGTATGATGATATCATGAAAATGTTGAAGGTGCTGTTGCCCACGGGCATTTACGAGAAATTGAAGGAAAAGGAATGGGAGGTGGGGGACACAAAGATTGCATGGGCAGAAATAGAGGACGAAGAAAGTAAACGGGTCCCAGGGTTAGGCCTTGGGGATAAGACTAAAGCATTACCCGGTTTAATAGTACAGGTCCTGCCAAGATTATTGACCACTAGAAAGGAAGATTGGGACGCCATCTCGTCCTGTAAACAGAAACAAGATGAAGATACTAGTGACTTTTATTCAAGATTCGAGAAATGTTTCATTATTAATAGTGGCCTCCAACCAAGTAGCGAGTCATATCCACACCTTTTTGTATCTAAACTAGTCGAGAACTCCCTACCATTAGTTAAAAATCGAGTGTATAAAGTTGAAAGTACTTGGCAGGCAAATACGCCATCCCAGATGTTACAAATGTTACAATATCACCAGAACAGAATTAGAGAAGAACAAGATCAGGAACAGAAACGTATGAAAGACACAAAGATGAAAATGTTAGTAGCACAGACGGTCCCAGCCGACGGTCAGAGAAAAGGTGGGGCCCAGACAAGTCACTCTACAGCTCCCGTTAAAGGGACATGTAATTATTGCAAGCAGCCAGGTCACTACGTACCTGAATGTCCAGTCTTGAAACATAACATATCGACAGGTAAAACTAAAGAAAGACCGCATCCACCTAGACATGACCATGGGCATCAACAGACCTCACAGAGCGAACAGCCAATGCAGAACACACAGTCTATGCATGCTCCATCCCATACAGCACAGACAGTAGCAGTACCACAGCCACAGCCCATTGCCGCGACTCAGCAAGTTTCACAACAGATGTACCAGTATGCCCAGTCTGCATATCCAGATTACCCCCGTTATACATGAAACAGCCTAGAGAGGGAAGGTGGCCTGCCTCTTATTGAAATTCCTGTAGATCAAGAAGGTCCTTATGTACACAGTCAGGTATTGGGAAAAGATAGAAAGTTTTTAATTGACACAGGGGCAAGTCGCACCACAATCAGTCATGATGAAGTACCAGGGGGCACCCCTCTCAGGCTCGCAGAATGTTTCCCTTGGTTTTTCAGGACAGCCTATTGTAAATCAGGTATCAGAGCCAGTACCCTTGGCGGTGGGTCCATTATCACGTATTACAGACCTGTTACTGACGAAATCATGTCCAGAAAATCTGTTAGGAATTAAAACTCTGAAGGCTCTAGGAGCTATAATATGCTGTTCCCCGGAGGGAGTTAGACTCTTTCTGCGGGATTTCAAGGGTCACTATGTTTTGAGAGAATTTGATGTCAGATTGAAAAATGTGCCAGATTATTTGTGGGCAAAAGGCCCAACTGATGTAGGTTGCATGCATATCACTCCATACCGTGTTACACTCAAGACAGGTGTTGTTTTACCGAGAATCAGACAATACAAGTTACCACCCGATGCTGTAGTGGCTTTACTGAAAATCATTGAAGAGCTCATTGCCCAAGGAGTGGTCGTAGAGACCGACTCCAATGTCTGTAATTCACCCATCATTCCGATTCTTAAACGTACTGACCCCAATGCACCGCCAGTATATCGGCTGGTGATTGATTTAAGAGAATTGAATAAATGTATTGTACCACAATACACTGTGGTCCCCGACATCTCTTCTTTATTGACTGCTATTGATTCTGAAGCAACGTTCTTTACTGTAATTGATCTCAAGAACGCCTTCTTTAGTGTACCTATTGACCCCGACAGCCAATATCTATTCGGACTCAGTTTAAATGGACGAAGTTTCAAATTTTCCCGCGCACCTCAAGGATTCACAGAAAGCCCCAGCATTTATAGTCAAGCACTGAAAAGACAACTAGATGGTATTCAAATGCCAGTTAACACCGCTTTACTGCAATACGTCGATGATCTGCTGATCACCGCACGAAGTGAGCCCGAATGTGAATACGCATCACTAACAGTTTTACACTTTCTGGCTGACAAGGGACACAAGGTGTCCCCTTCGAAGCTACAATTCTGTGTTCAGCAAGTTGTGTACTTGGGTCACTTGCTGTCCAAAGTGGGGAGACAGCTCACTCCCGATCGCATTCAGTTAATTGTAAATATGCCACAACCCCAGACACAAAAGGAAGTGCGGGCCTTCATAGGCCTCACCTCGTACTGCAGACAATGGATTCCTCAATATGCATTTCTAGCTAAACCACTCATCCAGTTAACAACACAAGAGGCAGCGACTTCGACTGTTCTCCCTTGGACTCAGGAACACACACAAGCTTTTGAAGAATTAAAGAAAGCCTTATGCCAAGCACCAGTTTTAGCGACACCATGTTACAGCAAACCGTTTACACTTTTTGTTACAGAACGTGATGGTACAGCATTGTCTGTCCTCACTCAAGATCAAGCAGGTTCACATAAGCCTTGCGCTTATTTCTCAAGTACATTGGATTCAGTAGCCCAGGCGCTCCCTGCGTGCTTGAAGTCAGTAGCAGCAACAGCGTTAGCCATCAGACAGAGCGATTCAATTGTTTTAGGACATCAGTTAACAGTACAAGTTCCACACTCTGTAGAGGTTCTGTTAAACAGAACCCAGACTCAGCACCTGACTATAGCGCGACTGACAGGTTACGAATTAACGCTATTCCAGCCACACATAGAAATCAAGCGCTGCAGCATATTGAACCCCGCAACATTGTTACCCTCAGTTGTGACAGATCCAGCCCCGCATGATTGTATAGAGATCATTAATGCAGTAACAAAGCCGAGACGAGATTTAACAGATGTTCCATTGACAAATCCAGACCTAACACTTTATGTGGACGGTTCATGCATGAGAACAAGTACAGGAGAATTAGTGGCCGCGTACGTCGTGACCACTGAAACTGAAGTTAAAGAAACACATCGTATTGACACATTGTCCGCTCAAGCGGCAGAGCTTATTGCTCTGACCCGAGCCTGTATACTAGCCAAGAACAGAAATGTCAATATATATACTGATTCCCGTTATGCATTTGGAGTCGTACACGACTTCGGCATGTTATGGCAAGAACGAGGTTTTCTGACCTCTCATGGTGCCAAGATCCAACACGGTCCCCTCATTCAAGCACTGTTAGATGCAATACATCTGCCTTCAGGAATATCGGTCATGAAGTGCAAAGCACATACTAAAGTCACAGATTCTGTTTCCCAGGGTAACGACCTGGCAGACCAGACAGCAAAGCATACAGCACTGACCCACACTCAGGCAACGGATATGACAAAGACAATAGTACCGACCAAGTGTATGGCAGTCAGGGATCCCACACTAGATGTTATTGATATCCAGGCACATGCTACCCCAGATGAAATAAAGAAATGGATTGAACTAGGAGGGATCCAGACAGATCAAGGTTGGATGACAAAGGGAAAATCTACATGGTTTCTCCCTGACTCTATGGTTCAAGTCATGATAAATACAGCACATAGTCCAGCACATCTAGGAGAGAAAGCGATGTTAGACAGTTTACAAAATCTCTGGAACAATAAACACTTACGAGCAGCAGCGAAACAGAAAGTGCGTACTTGCATGATCTGTTGTCAGTTCAATCCAGGAAAAAGCGTCCCTGTAGAGCAAGGTGGATTTCATCCTCCCGATCACCCTTTTGAAGTCCTCCAGATGGATTATATCCGGATGGACCGTTGTCGAGGATTTAAATATGTTCTCGTAATTGTCTGTGCTCTGTCCCGCTGGACCGAAGCATACCCAGTCTCCGATTACACTGCTTCGACCACTGCCAAGCAGCTGGTTCGTGAATTCTTCCCACGATACGGTTTGCCTCGTGTTGTGTACTCAGATAATGGTCAGCCATTCTCATCTGCATTAATGAAAGAAGTTTCTTTACTACTAGGATACCAGTGGAAATTCCATTGTGTCCGACATCCTGAAGCCGCAGGCCTGGTAGAAAGGCATAACCAGACACTGAAAATACGCCTTGCAAAGATATGTCAGGATAAAGGGGTCGACTGAATAGTGGCCCTGCCCGTGGCACTATTCTACATGAGAATGGTTGCCCATTCGAGATCAGGGCTATCCCCGTATGAAGTGGTCTTTGGCAGACCACCGAATATGTGGGGGACGCCCATTCCGAAGAAAATAACTGATGTCGATTGTAATATGTTGACAGATTACCTTGCCTCCTTGATGTCTGCACTCCAATCATGTCGTTCACAGGTTGCCGCAGCTTTTCCCGACAACACCGATGTAAAGCCGCATGATGTCCGTCCTGGCGATCTGGTCCTAGTGCGCAATTTCGACAGGAAAAGTCCGCTGGAGCCCCGCTGGAAATCCCCGAAGACCGTTCTTCTCACTACAAGGACTGCCGTAAAAATTGAGGGGAGAAAGGGGTGGGTTCACACGAGTCATGTGAAAAGATTCTTTGAACCGAAACCTGATCGAGACTCGTCCACCCCCACCAAAGACTGTGCCGAGCCCAAAGACTTTACAGTAACTGAAAGAGAAAAAACTCCCCAAGAAGAGTACCGTATGAAACTCCGATCTAGCAAGTCAGACAGTTTAATTGTTTAAGTCCTCCCCTAGGTGAATCGGTTAAATAGTTTCTGACATGTATCCCCTAGATCGAGATAGAGAGAGAGAGAGGAGATTTAAGAAAGGTGCCTATTGTAAATCACTTCGTAGTCACTGTATAGTGACACTAATAATCATGTTTATTCTGAGTGTTTTAATTATTATTGCCAGCATTCTGCTACCTATCTACTGGCCTATTTTCAGGCGTGAACAATCTGCTTACAATGTATCTGCTGAACATTCTTTTAGCGAATTACCTCCACACGAGCTTTCTTATAGACTCGCGCTGCGCAACAATACATTCATTAGTATGCTACATCACTCTCATCAGACCAGCAATGCTACCAATTGCTGGGTATGTGGCCGACTCCCTCCCCATCAGAAATACCAGGGAGCCCTGCCTCTTTTTCCGTACCCATTCTCGCATAATGGCTCTTGCGGTGCATGGTTTAAAATGATTAATGACTTAGATCCTGAGATTGCTGTTACCCCCGAAGGGGGCTGGATTTGGGGAAACCTGAATTCAGTCCAATTCTACGCCTGTTACCCTGATAGTAAAGGTCAATCTGTTAGAGTAGGAACTGATCTAGAAAATGAAGTATATGGGTTAGGCAATTACACAGAAACCCTTATGATTCTTGTTGTTGAATCCGAAGCTGCACCCGTCCTTCCTGCCATGTCAGTATTACCAGTCTCCGGTCACCTCTGTGTTAGAAAAAAGGGTTCAGTACACTTAGGTCATAGTAAATGTACTACTGTAATCGAATTCACTGATGAGGGTAGGTCCTCATTTCGAGCTAGACGACATACATATTTTGTTTGTGGTCATACCGCATACATAAGTCTACCACCAGATTGGGATGGTACCTGCTATCTTGCTTTCCTTCTGCCCCCAGTCTTCTTAGCTCCTCCTGATTACCATCGTAATTCAAACGTAGTAAGCAATAGAGTCCGAAGAGACCTCCCGCTTGTCGACTACACAGAAACGGCATGGGAACAGTATACAGATTTTAATAAAGGATTCTTTTTCTTTGTAGGCCCCGTCCAGAATAGTAAAATAATACGTAAATTAACTAGAACACTTGAAGCAGTAGTACATGAAACGGCTTCCGCCTTAGGTAATATAACAGAGGAACAGTCTGCTATGCGGATTGTTGTCCTTCAAAATCGTCTCGTGATTGACGTCATCTTGGCAGATCGAGGTGGAGCTTGTAAGGTCATCGGGTCAAGTTGCTGTGTTTTCATCCCAGAAAACGCGCCATCTGTATACAAAGCTATTACCCGTCTCCATAAAATTGCAAATCTGATCCATCAGAATCCAGGCACCTGGACTTGGTCCGGTTGGTTCTGGACAACGTTAACTGCTTGGGGATGGAAGATCCTATCATTCCTAGGCATTGGCCTAGTCATAGTATTCAGTTGCTGCCTGTGCCTACAGTGTGGGCCAGCGATTTGTGGACTGTGTGCCACCTCCTGCATTGAACATTCTAGTTTCCTCTCCAACCGTCAAAGAAAGAAAGATGAGCAAATGATGCTGCAAGAACAAACTGATAGATTCATGAGGATCGAGATTTCATGAAGGGTCCGTAGGGAACAAGGAGGGAATGAGGAAATATAAATTTTTGGTCATGTTATGTTCCCTATCGTGTACCCCACCGACTCCATGTATCAAGCTTAAAGTACATGTAACTTCCCTCCTGTGCCAGCTATGAAGACGCAAATACATTTGCGTCCAACGTTAATATGTCCTCTTTCAGACCCACCCTGAACGGGTTGAATGGTCCGTTCCTAAGTATACCATGCCAACGTCTTTTGTGGTGTACTTCTACGTTTTTCAGCTTTAGTTAAGTAGGCCCTGAATTTCTGCCACCGAGCCGCTTTCCTGGCTTCTGACTACGAGGGCCTCAGCCCAGGCTGCCTCTGTACCTGTGAACTCTGACTTACTTCCAGCGCGGCCCCTCGCGCTCGGCTCAGCCTGTTTTCTGCCAAGACTGACTTCAACCTTCGAATTATCTGATCTGCTCCTCGAAAATGCATTCCTGCCTACTAGTTTAAGTAAACATCCTCCCAGCTGCAGAGCCAAAGGGCCGGCCTGTCTCTGTGCCATTAATTCAAGTAATTCATAGCCTCTGTTACCATGCCCCCATGAAAGGCCCATGCCCCCACGTTTCTCTTGCAGACACTCAGGCGCTTATACACGCACTTTCAGTCAGTATGGAATAGCTTCTGCCCCAGAGACCTTTGCGCCCAGATAGCTTAGTTCCTACAACACCAGATATCAGATATGATAAAAGTACAAGTTGATCTGACATGCCAGACTTCTGTCTCTTTCCGTCAGTTTGAATGTCAAGCCCCCTGCACCCTCCAGCTTCACGTCAGTTACACGTCATGCAGCTGCGCGCGCATCCAAGCTTCCAATTTCTGCTGACATTGCGACATTTCTGTTAGTGCCACCCCTTTTGTGACACCTACTTGTGACGTTTCTAGCACACACCTCTAGTTCACGCCTCTTGATTACGTACTAGTACCACGTGTATACTGTTATCTTGTCTTCTCTCAGCTGTTACGCCTCCTACACTATTGCTTATGATGTGAATTAAGTATATAAGCTATGCACTGTAAATAAAATGTAGCGCTCTATCCCTTCTGACACCCCTGTGGTGGTCAGAATCAGATATCTTGTCATGACCATTCCTTTTTAAGGAATAAAACCCCTAAGAACTCTAACACCACGGACTCTGTCTTTTTTCTTCCGATCTGAGTTATTATTGATTAAGTACTTACCTGCATAGAAATTAAGAGAGTAAATTAATTATTTACGTCAATGCCAAACTTAAATTTATACAAACAATGGTTTTACACAGACCCTACTTAACCTCAAAGAGAATACACCACATGTTCCCATAAGCCCAACACTGCTGCCCCAATGCAAGACAGATGAGGCGGGCTTTGTCCACATGTTATGTTATGTTATGGATTCTTATATAGCGCATGAATCACCCAGGGACATCTCAGCGCTTTACCTATGGGAATCCAGAACCACAAGACAGGGAAGAGAGTAATGACATGACCAGCTTAAAATAAATATGTTTTTAGTTGTTTCCTGAAATCCAGGTATGTCCTGGATTTTCGCAGGGCCACTGGTAGCGAATTCCAGTATCTGGGGGCTATGTATGAAAAAGCTTTGCCACCTGTACGGGTTAGCCAAATACGCGGGCTCTTCAGAAGAGCTAAGGCATTAGATCTTAAATTTCATTTATGTGATTGTTTGGAAAGTTTATTATAAAGATATGCTGGTCCCTTGCCTCTGAGCGCTTTAAAGGAGAGGCAGTATACCTTGAAGATAGATCTCTTTTGAACTGGAAGCCAGTGTAATTCTCTAAGTAGAGGGAGGGAAGGGGATCCGGGAGGCGCATTCAGAACCATTCTGGAGGCGGTTTTCTGGATTACCTGCAGTTTTGCCAGTGTGGTTACGCCTATTTCAGCCAGCAAGGCATTGCCATAGTCAAGCCTGCTCACTACCATAGCCTGCACTACAGTTCTACGGTGTTCTAATGGAAGATAGAGAATAATTCTACGTAGTAGACGCAGGTTAAAGTAGCAAGTCCCAGCGATGTTTTTGACGTCTTTCATGTTAAGCATGACATCCAGCTGGATTCCAAGGCTTTTCACTGAGAGGGATGGCGTAGGCGCTTCTCCCAATTGGGGAGGCCACCATTCCTGGGTCCAAAGATGGGCGTCCTTCCCTAAGATCATAAGCTCTGTTTTCCCAGGGTTAAGCTGTAGACACCGCTCTTTCATCCAATTTGCAAGCGCTAACATACCACCCGAGAAGCGTAATTTCTCGTCCATGATGTTTGTCCCTATGGGGAATAGTAGCTGCGTATCATCAGCGTACAGGACTATCTCAAAGCCGAAGGATTGGACTATCTTGGCCAAGGGGGACACATACACATTAAAAAGGGTGGGGCTCAGGCAAGAGCCCTGAGGCACCCCTTTGTCCAACAGAAATTTATTTTTTGATACAAATGGACCAAGTGTAGTGGTTTGCCATCTGTCCATTAGAAAATCCTTCAGCCATTGTAAGGCTTTCCCCCCGATGCCGCACTCAATCAGTCTCTCCGCTAGCCGTTGATGAGATATCGTATTGAAAGCTGCGGAGAGATCTAAGAGGACCAGTATCGAGGATACTCCGGAATCGAGGGTGCGCCTTAATGAGTCAGTGATGGCCAGAATGGCTGTTTCTGTGCTAAAACCAGTACGGAAACCCGACTGGGAAGGATCTAGTATGTTATTGGATTCCAAATACTGACTAAGCTGGGTGTTTACTATGGATTCTAGCAGTTTCCCCAATAGGGGTAACAGGGATATTGGCCTGTAATTATTCAGCTCCTGGGGGTCTGCAGATGGTTTTTTAAAAATGGGCCGAACGGAAGCTTCTTCCCAGGCACTTGGAATAAGGCTAGTAGAGATAGATAGAAGCATTAAAGATTTTTTGGATGATAGGGGCGCAAGTTGGAGATAGAAGAGCTATTAGACTGGGTAGACATATGTCCCTTGGTGAGCCCGATTTTGCTGTTAGCAATAGGTTATTTATTTCCATAAGTGAAATGGGCTTGAATTGATTGAGAGTAACTTCGGTGGTAGTGGGGGGGGGGTTCCGAATTCAGATTTGGACAGGAGATATTGGTGTCATTAATGGGAAAGTTAACATAGATTTTAGTAATTTTATCGTAAAAGAAATGCGCTATGGAGTCACATAAAAATTGGGATTCAGGTGGAGATTGTTCACAGGCTAAGGGAGAGGAGAAGTCTTTGACAATGTCAAATAAGGCTTTAGTGGAGTTCCTGGAATGTTCGATTTGTTTGTGGAGATATGAGCATCGGGCAGTTTTTATAGATTGGTAATAGTGAAATAGGGAGGCCCTATAGGCTTTCCTATCTTCCGGAGATTTTTCCTTTCTCCATTTCCTTTCAAGTACTTTGCACGTAGATTTTAGGGTTTTTAGTTCACCCGAGTGCCAGGGAGCTGAGGGTCGCCTCCGTGGAGGATAACCACTTTTTAGTGAATCCGTTAGGGCTGAATTGAAGCTGGATAGCATGGCTGTGGGATCTTGGTCATTTAGCTCAATATTGAAGGAAAACTGGTCAAATGCTTCATTAAAACTGTCTAAAGTGAGGTTTGTTTTTACCGTTTTTAAATGTGGGATTTTGCCTATACGCAGGTCCTAATTGTAACTGGAGGGAAAATTGGATCATATAATGATCGGACCAGATAAGGGGAAGTGATTGCAATACTTCCAGTTGTTCTGAGTTGGTAAAGATAAGATCAAGGGTATGGCCAGCCGTGTGCGTTGGTCCATACACCATCTGTTTGAGCCCAATGTCACTCGGATTTGAAAAAAGCCTCATTACATCAGAGTTTTCCACTTCCTCTCCATGAAAGTTGAATTCTCCCAGAAGAATAAAATTACTAGAAGCCACGGCCTGCATGGCAATGAATTCTGTGAGGGCCGTGGAAAAATTGGATTTGGATTTGGGTCCCGGTGGTCGATAAAGCAGGGCCCCATCCCAGGAGGTTGTTGGGGACACGGACACCTTAAAAATACCTAGTTCCATTATATCATTGCTAATGGAGGAAGTCCATTGCACGTTAAGATGGGTTTTAAAGGCAATTGCTATACCCCCTCCCGACTTTCCCTTTCTATCAAGTTGAATGAATTTATACTCCGTGGGTATTGCGACGTTGATGGCTGGTTTATTAGTAGGGTTAAGCCACGTTTCAGTTAAAAAGCATATGTCTGGGGAGAGGGTGGAAATCATGTCCCAAATCTCAATGGAATGTTTTACCTGAGAGCGCACATTACATAGAATATGACTAAGTCTCAAATGGTCTCCAGTAGGCTTTATTAATGAGTCGTTTATGGGGAGCTCCCCCTGGAGGCTTTGAAAGCGGCATGAAATGCATGATACAGGGCCCTCAACTACGGCCGGGAATGAGTGATTACACTGACCTCCTATATTAGACCTGCTGGATGTGTTGAGTCCTATTTCCTGCACAGCTGCTCCAGAGTAAGTATAAAGATTAGGAGTTGGATCCCTCATTGTGTTCGGGGCAGCATCTCCCGCCTCCCGCCGCTTTCTGGCACGGACGGGTGCAGACGGGCTTGCCTTTGGTGCGCCGCCGGCACGCCCGCTGCGCACGTCCGTTACGCGTCCGGGCAGGTGAGCTCATTTCATAGGGGGGGTGGTTAGGTCAGGTAGTGTCCCGACAGCTAGCCCGCCGACCCTGCACCCACCCAAGATTGCAGCTCCGTCGTTGCCCGGCCCTTCCCTGTGTCCCAATAGCCGTATGGATAATCGGGAGGATCGGGTGAGGAGGCGTGCGCAGGAGAGCCTCAAATAGTGTAAATGAGCCGTGCGGAGAATTTCAGTTTAGGTAAGTTAAGTGCAAAATACAATTTTAAAAACACAAGTTCCTAAGTTGAAAATTCCAGCTACACGGTGTCCCGGCATCCGCATCAGGTATCCCCAAAGGTGGGCTTGCCCACGCCTCCAAGACTATTGGGGAGAAGTTCTGACTTCCCTAAGGGAGGTTACGCACCTAACAATCCAGGACAACATCCTGGAATGCCTTATGGGCCTCCGCAAGCGTACAAGCACTATGAAGGTCCAGCTGTGCTTCCTGGACCTTGCCCTTATATTGCCCGTAAGAGCAATCACTATGAGATCGAAATCCCCTCGATGTCCCCCATTAACTACTTGGCAGGATGATATGATTCGATGGGGCAGGGCCGAAAGTGTGGCACTCAGAAGAGAAGAGGCGCGGGGAATGCAGAAACATCCCATCTCTATGGAATGGGACCTCATGATGGAAGATTTTAAATAGCTGGACCTAGTACCCACACATGTTAATTCCACCTCATAACACAACCAGACATAATAGGAACGAGAGCCACAGATCTCCTACAGGCCCTATCCGCACTCCAACCGCACACCAGCAGCAACCACCAAGTAACTACGTACAGGAAGGATGAAACCCATACAAGAAATGGCAGACATGGAGGGGGGGGGGAGGTATATGTTATATGTTGCTGGAACTGTTTTAAACTCACTGTGTGCAATCACTCCTATAGATACTATTGCATCTTATATGAATACACCAATTGTCTTAAGGCCGCAATGTCGGGCTTATGGTTATGGACATTTGAAATCACCATATTAATTGGTATACAGATGAAATTTGCATACGATTAGGAAAGAAAAAGAAAATGCTGTATGTACTTAATAAATCACATTGAAATCACTTGATGGGACTCGATAGAGTAGGTTATAAAAAAAATGTAATGTACATTACGGTATTGCAGAGGATGAAGGCAATTTTTCTTTACATCAAATCAACAGGTTACTACGGAATTCAAGTCACATGTGCATATTCTGGGATGAGATCAGATGTAGATTCTGTACTGTTAATGCAGAGAAATGCCAGAAACATATCGTGATTCAATGAAATGGGTCATGGAAGGAAGCACCTTCTAAATCTTCAAAAGAGTGTGGTGGGATGTATTTCTTTAACCAATCTGGAACCTACAAACTGTCCTTTTATCATTGTTACTGTAGAGCTTATTTTGATCATAATTGTTAAAAAAGCATAGTTTTACAATTATCTGAACACCTTACAAATCCAGTGGTTTTCTAACACAGTCTTAAAATCTCAACTTTATGAGCTGGCTTATGCAGTATTAGATAGCATCTTCAAATCAGAGATAGACTTTGCTATGCACTCTTCCTGTTTTGTGAACTACTGGTGTTTTTCATGAAAATAAAGTACTTACAAAAGACAGCTTGATTTCACTCATAGGTATACATTTCTTTGGTTGCCCTAATGTAACCAGCTATTTTAGTTACTTTTGAAGGATCCGCAGAGGACTGAGCCAAATTTCTAAAAATAGGATGGGGGGTGGGGGGGGGGGGGGAGTGTAGAGAGGGGCCATAAAAAGTGAAAGGTAGAGCCTGTTGACAGCATTCCTAAGACCCACTCAACTGTAGTCATATTTAGATCATGAAGGCCTTAGAGTTTTGTGAATGCAGGACATTTGCCAAAAAGTGACGGATGCCCCATCCTTTTTGAATAGTGTAGACATCAGCACACTCTAAAGAGGTCGGGTGGGATATCCAGCACTATGGGTGGATTTCCCACCCTCACCAAACTCCAAGTAAGGCTTTAAGTATTCTTCGCCCTAACAAAGGGGCTGAACATGGGAGGGGAAGTAGGAGAACTCACCTTGATTCTGCACAGCGAAGCTTTTAAAAATGAAAACATATGTGCAATTTCTAGAGTACCGTGGCCTACAACTGAAAGTCTTCAGCGAAGTCTGTTCAATTTGCTTGCTATATAAACAGCTTTTACCTAATTATTTCATTAATTTTAAAGTTTAGTTAACAGATATTTGCCTTAGTAAAATATCCTTTGCTTCCAGATGTTTTTTCTTCAGTTAAACACTATGTGTTTGTCTTCTTCCATGATTCACAGTTGTAACAAGATAAATGTGTGTTAGAATGGTATGTCCCAATAAAGATCATCAAAACATCTTGACCCAGTCCATTGTGTTTCCATTTATGATTTTTACAGCAGTACTAAATATACCGAAATGAGCTGCTCTAGCTGCAGCTGCCACAGTCACATTTGGTTTGCTGTGATTAACTTCAACTAAACCATGTGGAATATTACATTTTGTATCTGTTCTTTGAGTTCTACTAGTTTCTAAAAAGGGAGATTACAACAACGGGCTAAATTTTGTGTTGCTTGAAATATGCATCTACAAAGTTGCTGCCAAAACAATCCTCGGCTTCACAACGTTGGCGCGTTGGTGGCAGCAGCCGCCACACTCTATTCGAACCTGCTTTCCATCCACCTCCAAAAGCTGGACACAGAAAACGGCACACCAGGAAAATCCAGCACAATGCCTTTATCAAACGCCGAAACACGTCGTCCTTGTTCTATAAGTGCACAATAAAGGATTTGTGCTTGATTTACCTGGTGAGCCGTTTTCTGTGTCCAGCTACTGGAGGTGGATGGGAAGCAGGTTCGAATATATCTTACGGAGGCACCCGCTGCTGCGTTCTGCTGCCGGTGGACTGGTGTTGTGGAATATATATATATATATATATATATATATATTTGTTTGCTCAATTCACGGTCCAGGCGCTGCTTGTCAGCCGTGCGGTATCCCGCGGTCGAGCAGACCGCCGTACATGTGTCAAACTCTTCTCACTTGGAAAGGAATTGGATCGCACAACAGAACCTTCTTGTTGTGCAATATTAACGTTTATTCCAGATTAAGCTCCCAAACGCTTCAAACACCAACGCGTTTCGATCTCCCACTGAGATCTTGTTCACGGTGTCGACCTTCTCAAACCAATAGGTTATAAAACATTAATTCTGCCACTGGAGGCATTAAGGAAATGAACTTTAAAACTTGCTAAATAATTTGAGCTAAGTCAGCAAAATATTGTTTAAATTAATGTGAAATCAACATTAGAGCATAAACTAGTATTTTCACAATTAATGTTTCACAACAGTATATAATATTGGTTTTTAAATGCAAACCAGGTTGAATAATTCACTATTTGTAAATACTCACTGTTTTTGTCAGAAGCACCACAATAACCAGAATGCCTTGCCTGGAGGGAAGGGGGAGGGCATTATGACAAACATATGCTTTTATAACCTATTGGTTTGAGAAGGTCGACACCGTGAACAAGATCTCAGTGGGAGATCGAAACGCGTTGGTGTTTGAAGCGTTTGGGAGCTTAATCTGGAATAAACATTGCAAAACAAGAAGGTTCTGTTGTGCGATCCAATTCCTTTCCAAGTGAGAAGAGTTTGACACACACATATATATATATACATATATATATATATATATATATATATATATATACATATATATATATATATATATTTATTTATATATATACATACACCTTCCATGTACTTATGTATCTGTCTATTTATTACTTTGCTTCCAATTCAGCATATCTCATGCACTACCCTACATCTAGCCTGTATCTCTCGCAATATATTCTCTACCTCCACTCGGACTCATCTTAAAACTGATTTTAATACTTTTTCCAAAGCATTACCCTATTTCCAACCCTATCCCTCTAACAATATATCCTCTACCTCCACTCTCTCATTCATTCCAAGCCCCATACCACTACCATGATCCCCAAAATAACCCTTTCAAGACTTTTCCCTCCCCTACCCCTCCTTGCATCATATCATACCTCTTTAACTATTCAGATCTCCCAAATAACCCTTTCCAAACTTTCCCTCTGACTCTTTCCCCTCCACCTCCCCATTACTCATCCCAAACTCCCTCCTACTGCTATGAACTAAAAAAAAAGAAAACAATTCTAGACCCTTCCCTCTTCTATCCCTCCACTATTCCTTTTCAATCAAAATAACAGACTAACATGTCCAACACTCAAATTAATATCATATTTCCCTATACTAGCTCCCCATTAATCCTGATTAGGTTCCAGAGTAGCACGCTACCGCCAAAAAGCGCTTCAACACCTCATCATGGGTAGCAAGTGCTATATAAATACAAAGCCTTCCCTCTTCCATCTCTCCACTATCGTTTTCAATCCAAATAACAGACTACCATGCCCAACGCTCAAATTAATTTCCTATTTCCCCGACTGATTCACCAATAATCTTTTCTGGCTCACCTAAAAGCGCTTCAACACCTCATCAGGAGTAGCAAGTGACACATAAATGGAAACCTTTTTCCTCTTCAATCCCTCCACTATCCTTCTCGATCCAAATAACAAACATATCCACCGCTCAAATTAATTTCATATTTCACTATACTAATTCACCACTTATGGGTTCCGGAGTAGTGTGCTACTTACTGAAAAAGCGATTGGGCGCCTTGTCACGGTTAGTAAGTGCTATATAAATGCATTTAAATACAATACAATAGGTATATTGAAGCAAGGATATCAAATCAGTTGAACACTGCAACCATGTTTTTCAGTGTACCTCAAAAGGCTAGACACTATTGCCCACAGCACCGTGTCTGCTCACCATTTCACTCAGGTGCTCATAACAGCCTTTCCCGTATAGACTACATACTTGTTGCAATAGGCAGCTTAGGTGGTAAGTTTGACAGAGCCGCTCATTTGCCCAGGGGACTTTCAGATAACTCACCGGTTAAGGCTTAACTGTTGACACATTGTACTACTCAAAGTCGTATGTATCCTATGTACCCGGGGTTCCTCCTGAACTCTAAGATCAGGAAAACATTAATCAGGACAACCACACACTATTTTCAAGATAACAAAGCGTCAGTCTCCTCCCCAGTTACGTTGTGGAAAGCATTCAAGCCAGTGACAAGAGGTCAGGCTATTTCACATATTGAGGGCATAAGAAGGGGAAAAAACAGGACGAAAGTTTTACCCCCTCAGGCACTGGGACCACTGTATAGCATTTAAACTTTCACTTTCATGTCACCAACACTGCACACTCAGCCAAATACCAGCTCCGCTGTAATACAGGCATTGTAGCACACCTGGTACACATTCGGTGTCACTGGGTAGGCCCGATAATGAAGCATGCCATCAACTAGGTTGGTGGGTGAGGGCTTCATAAGAAAACTAAATAGTTCTCCCAACCCCATACAGTCCTGTATCCCTCACAAATAAGCTAGTCCTCCTTTGATTACATATAATAAACCGGGAGACACGAACTGGCTACCCAGTCCTCTCTCTCTCTCTCCTTGATAACTGAATAGCTACTATTGTGGCCATACATAAGCCGGGCAAACCAGGGGAGGAATGCTCATCGTATCGCCCGCTCTCATTTATTATTGTGGAAGGGAAAATATTAGCTAAAACACTGGCGCTTCGACTTGCACCCTATCTCACCAAACTGATTCATCCGGACCAGTCCGGTTTTATGCCCGGTAGAAACACTGCACTAAATCTAAGACGCCTGCACGGCGTATTGGGCAGACAACACACTATACTGGAAGATGCCGCAGTCCTATCGCTGGATGCAAAGATGGCCTTCGATTCGGTGGAATGGGCCTTCCTATTCGCGGTACTCCAACATTTAGGATTCGGACCAAAATTTTGCTCATGGATACACTTACTCTACACGAACCCCATAGCGCACGTAGTTGCTAATGGTCACATATCGAAGGAAATCACCCTGGGTAAAGGGACAAGACAGGGCTGTCCATTATCGCCCCTACTATTTGCATTAGTCCTAGAACCATTCGCGACCTGGATAAGGTGGGACCCCATGATACAAGGTCTAAAGTAGAGGGAGGAACAGGAAGACCATATCTCCCTCTATGCCGATGATGTATTACTGTATATCACCTCACCTACGCGATCCCTTCAGGCAATACTTAATATCTGTGCTGTGTTCGGCTCGGTATCAGGATATGCCATTAACTGGGACAAGTCGGTACTATACATCCTACATGGAGCACCCCCACTATTGGCGAGAGATTGCAAGGTTAAGGTAGTCATGAATAGCTTTAAATACATGGGCATCTATGTCACCTCAGATCAAGATTCCTTTTTTGGCCTCAATCTACAGCCCCCCTTGCAAAGACTGAAACGGGACATTAAACATTGGAAGGCACTACCGCTCACACTGCTAGACAGAGCGGCCCTCTTTAAAATGATGGCTCCCCCCAGATTCCTTTACGTCCTGCATAATACGCCATATCCAGTACCCGACTCATACTTTAAGGCAGTGAACTCAGAGCTTGCAGCCCTTCTATGGGACGGCAAACCAGCCAGAGGGGCTGCGCATAAAATGATGTGGAGTTGGTAAGATGGTGGGATAGCCCTGCCAGATATAAAGGTGTACTGTTGGGCTTTGCAACTCACGGTAATCAACCAATGGCTGCATGTACCAGACACAGACCCTACATATCACCTAGACAAAATGACCCTGGGGAGTGGAGGGGTTAATAGAGCACTTCACACCCAACGAAGAACCTGTGGCTTCATGGACCCAGCGATGCATACTATTCGCATAAGGCATACGGTTAACAGACACCTGGGATGGGCAGGCAGATTTACAAAACACACGCCCTTATGGGACACAGGCCGACTAGGAACATTAGGCAACATCAAAGGGTTTTGAAGCTGGGACCTGATCGGTATCTCCCGGCTGGGGGACCTTTGGCATAATGGAGAGGTAGTCAGTTTCGCCTATCTGCAAGTACAGTACAAAATGGCCCTAGAGAACAGTTCAGATATATGCAAATGAATTATGCTATAGAGGCGGTCCTCCCTCCTGCAGAGATTCTCCCGGAATCGTCACCCCCTAGAGGACCGATTGCTGCTCATGGACCACTTCTATAAACGAGCAACTTGACTAACATATAAAAAAATCATCAATAACTGGGCAGATCCACTTGTCCGATTCAGGGAAGCCTGGCAGTTAGAGGTGGGAGACATGGATGACCCTGACTGGCGAGACGCCAAAGCATCGCCCAAAGAGGTGGCGATCTCCTCTAGACTACGGCTGGTACAGTTCAAAATATTACGTAGGACCTACTACATTAGGGTGGTTTTACACAAGAAGGGAAGGTCCCCTGACCAGGGTTGTCTACGGCAGTGTGGGGACATGGGTACCTTCTACCACACATTGTGGGGCTGCATGAATAGTGGGACCATACTGGGAGACAGTGGTAAGAACCATTGCAGAGGTAACAGGGAAACAAGTCCCGCTGGAGCCTAAATGCTGTCTTTTGAATGTGTGGGGGACTACGGAACTTACTCACGCCGAACGACAATGGGCAACGACAGGCATGATGATAGCCAAGAGGAATATTGCGCAAAAGTGGGGGATCGAGAATGTACCATCTGTGATGCAATGGGGTAATGATATGGATGTAGTCATGGTAGCGGAGAAGGCCACATTTATTAATGGGAAATGCCCCTAAAAAATGGGGTAGAGTATGGGGAAAATGGAATACATTAAGGGGAGACATCTGCACCCCCCAGTAGAAAAGAGCGATTCTGATGATGACGTGTAATAGTGGTGAGGGCATATTTGAATTCTTAAGTCCGTAAATGTATTGAGTAACTGTAATGAAGTGATGTGTAGATGATAAATTGTACATGCAGATCTCTGTTGTTTACAATAACATTTTATATAAAACAAAAAGGCTAGACAGTAGTAGTCAAAAACGTAAATGGAGCCTGCATATCTCTGTCACTGTTGCCTGCTGCCAGGAGACTTCAGCCCCCACAACCCATTGCGCCAGGAGGCACCATTGCGATACCGTAAGCGCCCGGAGGCGCATAAAAACAGCGCAAGTCCCCCGTTGCACGGGAGCACGCATGTCCCAGTCACCATTGCCTGCTGCCAGGGGACTACAGCCCCCACAACCCATTGCGCCAGGAGGGGCCATTGCGATACCGTAAGCGCCCGGAGGCACATAAAAACAGTGCGGGTCCCCCTCTGCGCGGGACCATACATATCCCAGTCATGATTGCCTGCTGCCAGGGAACTCCAGTCCTTACAACCCATTGCGCCAGGAGGTGCCATTGCGAGACCGTAAGCGCCCGGGGGTGCATAAAAACAGGGCGGGTCACCAGCTGCGCTAGGCGCGCGCTGGCGTGCCCGGGCCTAGGGTGTCTGCGCCCGTCCGAGCCCGGAGGAGGTTGGGCCCCCCCTCTTGGTTTCATCGGTCGACATTTGGGATAAGGAGCCAAGCCCTAGCCGGGAGGCGTGGAGTTACAGTAAAAAAAAAAACTGTTCCTTTCTTTATGGATATTAATTGTGAGTATAGAAGTCTTTTTTAAATATGGGGAAAAGAAAAGTCATTGCTGCTGCTAAAAGCACAGACGCTACTCTGGATGGCTTCCTACAGAAAGCAGACCGGGCTTTTAATAAAGAAATTATTTCCACTCCCCCCACCTCCTATTCGGACGGTTAAACCGGTCGCTACCACTGGGGTCCCCAAAGTAATTACATCTGCAACATCTTCTGATTCACTGGCACAACCCACACCCCCACTTTCACCCACTGTTGTAATCCTAATCCAGGGTGTTTAGGTGCAGTGCCAAAGTGAGTGGAAGCGGCTACACGCTCATGCACGCGGAACCCGGGGTTTCAGAGTACAGCCGGGGAACAAGGAAGCGCACTGAACTAGCCGGGATTGATCATCGAGCAAGGGGCTAATAGAACAAAGCATAACCCACCAGGAACTGCTGGTAGATCCCGTAGTGGAGGAGGATACATTATGTCACAGACTGAAATGGACACAGTGACTGACTAAATTAATGAAGAGGTGTTAGAGTCTTTGGAACCAATGTTATCCCGTCTAGGTGGTATAGAGGAACAGCTTGATCAATTATTGCTGATTGCAGGAAAATCAGTGGCGCAAAAAAAGCAGAGGTGGGCCTATTTAAGCTAGTGGCACATGTGAAAGGGGAGCCAATGCTTTCTATAGGGTTTCCAAGGGCTGGTAGGCTATCAAAAGTGGGCCAATAAACACATACATTGCGACAATACCACATGAATTCCCCTTGACCTGGGATAAAAGCTCGAATCACCTAACAGCACCGTCAGCTAGGACATATGGACATGATGGGATTCCTAATGGGGAGCAAGGGGTCACCACTCATTTAAGATCCGACCCTCATGGTGGGGAGAAGCAGTTAAAAGAAAATACGCTCACAACTGGTCTTCGCCCGGTCAGTTAAGCATGCAGGGTGAGAAAAGCATCTTAAATTTACCCCCAGGAGTCCTGAATCTCCCACCTGGACAACAGGAAAGATGCTAGAGCTTTATCAATAAATCAGCCTATTAGAGTACCAGCAAAATCCAGTCCCAGATAAATTGGCCCAAACACATTATCATGGCATGGCAGGTGAGCTGGTTGGGCAAAACACTCAAAAAAAGAGAAGGGGATTATGAAGTGCTGAATTTTAAAGATAGGATGTGCACTGACTTGGCCTTGAAACATCTTAGAGACTCCCCCACTGAGCAGATGCAGGCCCGTTCCTTGGGTTTCTTCTACCCCCGACAACATTGGACTTTTAAGAGCCAACAGTTCTTGCAGCCGCCAAAGAAGTGATTCCCCCGTCCCCCAGCCGCCATCATTTATTCACCCTAACCATTTTAAGGCACTTTCTGGTTTAAAAGATATAGATTGACGACCTGCCCAACCGAGCAGATTAGATGAGACTGAACAAATAAAGAGTTGATCATGGGAGAGACCCTAATGCCGCTGCTGGTATAACTGGGAATATGTTGGTCAATAATTCTCTGAGTCCTTCTTTGCATAGCACAATTAATATTTATAACAATACAAATGAAACAGACCAGTACCTACCAGCCTATTTCGCCTTCCACATGCAATCCAGGAGGGGTGGGGTTTGACTCGGTCACTACGCCTGCTAGGCTTGCCATTAATTGTTACAGGGTGGACACAGTGATTGTGGACCATGAAATCTGTCCTTTTAGAATTATCTCACGGAACATTGCAGGCATCCGCCCAAAATTATTGAACGAGGTCTGGTTAGAATATGTTATGGTCTTCGATATCATTTGTATTCAGGAAACATGGTGCAAGGATGATGTTGTGTTGGATGGCTAATGTTCTTATAACGTCCATGCAACCCCTTCACCAGAAGAGGGGAAAAGGAGGGCTGGGGACACTGATCACAGTAAAATATGGGTCCATTCAGGCAGAGGTTGTACTTGATTCTCCTCGGTATCAACTCATTTTGATCTCCAACCTGATTCAGGTTAAGCTACTACTGAACAACTGGTACTATAACATTTTTGACCAAAACAGTTGTGACGTTATCGACACTCTTAAGGTGGAAATCAACAATTTTGCCGGGAAGTGTCAGCCCCTGTGTATCTTCTGTGCGGGGGATTTTAATTGCACCTTGTGTGCCTAGCCCAAATAGAGTGTGTGGGTTGCTGGACACAGAGGGTCAACCGTTGTCACATTTTATACATACACCCCAGGGCGAGGTCTTCAATGCCATTATTGTTGTAAATGATTTGTGGACAGTCAATACCCTGGTCAGTAGCCTCTCAACAAAGTGCCCCACTTACGTTGGAGGAGGTAGGGGAAGTGTTATTGATTTCATGTTCATATCAAGTAAGTTAGCCTCACTTCTTGGTAGTTATGAGGTGGAGCCATATAACGCAAGCGACCATAACCCCTTCATTGCTTCTCTAAGAGTAATAGCCAAAGAGGAGAAAGGTGATGGTCACCCCATTCAGTATAACTCCAACTAAGGGGTGAGACTGAAATGGGGTAAAATACATCCCATCAAATTTGAGGACAATATTGTCAAGGCAAACTTAAGCTCTATTCTGAAATGCTCACCACATGACTCTTCCCCAGACAAGGTTATGACAAGGTTATACAGGGTTTCCATGTAATCTGCAGGGATGTATCCAAAAGTTTACAGAAATCAGTAGGGAGAAGGGAAGTTCAGGAGACAAAATAGTTTAATGCTGAGTGTTCAAGAGCCCAAAAGGATCTCAAAAAGGCACTACACGCAATCCCTCATGATGAAATTCTAATGAAAAATGTGAGACAGGCTTATAAAAACAATCAATCAGAGGAAAGATGAACTGAGAAGGCTAGCCTGGGAAGACCTTGAGAGAGGTAGCGTGCTAAAAGACACCAAGACCCTTTGGGAGGTTATTAATCACCCCCTATTCTAGACAGACGCTAGGGGTATGGATTCAATAATACTGGGGGAAGTTTGGGAATCCCATTTCTAGAAAATATTTAAGCCAAATGGTATTTCACCACAGGATCAAAGAGAAGATGCACCAACAGATTCATTTTTGGCTAAGCAACTTAGCTCTTCCCTTACAGTGATTGAGGTCAAGGATGCCCTGCCCTGGCGAAGGGGATCTGCTATAAAGCCCCAGGCCCCGACGGGGTCCCTTTTGACCTGTTTAAAAGCAATCCTCACCTTTGGGCATCTCTGTTGACCAGCATCTTTCAGGCAGCGATAACTGGTCCCATCCCAACAACCTGGAATGAGGCCATAGTGGTACCTGTACGCAAAAAGGGTAATCAGAACGACCCCGCTTGCTATAGGCCTACATCTTTAATTGATGCCACTGTAAAGGTGTTGGGGAGGGTTATTCTAGCGCGCCTTGAGACCTTGGCAGGTAACTCTTGGATTTTGTCCCAAACGCAATATGGTTTTAGGAGGGGGATGGGGGCAAATGAAAAGTGCCTTAATTTGTCCTTGATCATGGTAAGTACATGGAAGACCAAGAAGGAGTCCATCCACCTGGCCTTAATGGACTTATCCAGTGCCTTTGATACGGTCAATCGGAGGGAAATTGTGGGCACAGATGGAGAAAATGGGCATTGAAGAAGCTCTTATCATGCGTTCACTACTGTTGCCACAAGTTACGGCCCAAGAGGGAGGAAGACCAAGCCCATCGTCTCCACAGAAGGTGTTCGGCAAGGGTGTATCCTGGCCCCATTTCTCTTTCTACTGTATACAAATGGTCTAGAGGAATTTCTAATGGAGAAGGCACTTGACTTCCCTAGAATAGGAGGCAACCCGGTCCCTTTATTGTCATACGCAGATGACACTGTCTTAATGGCTTTAACAGCCGATAGCCTCCAAAAATGATTGAAAGTTTTTACTGATTTTATGTCCGCACTGGAGCTAAAAGTACATTTTATTAAGTCTTATATCATGGTGTGTGGCCCCAATCAAACCAAAAGAAGAAAATTCACAATAAAGGGTAAAACCATTGATAAGGTGTCTAATTTTACATATTTGGGGAATGTTTTTAACAAATTGAATTGGGACCATCTGGTCACCAGCACGGGCACAGCATACTAGTCAGGTAGTGGAGGGTCTATTTCGCTTTGCCTTTAAATTAGGCCACTAGCCGGTAACAGAATTGATTACTTTATATAAATCGAAATGCCTACCTGCTGCAACTTATGAGGCAGGAGTGTGTGGACATCATAAAAGCACCCAGTTACAAATTTTAGAAAATAAATTCATAAAAAGAATATTCCCAATAGGCTCTGCGCATTGGAATAACATAAACTGCAATTTAGACGTAGGACTGAGGTCGACTAGGTCTCTACTGAATATGTTAGACTAAATTAGGTTTGCCAGCTAGCTCAGAGGTCACTAGAAACTTTCTCGAATGAACAGGGAGGAGTTAACTTCCCTGATTAGACAAGAAGGGATTAGTTTCTGACAACCGCATAAACATGACAACTTTGCTCCCTCCAGAATAAGGAGTATATCTCCAGAGTCGTGTGAAAACAATAGATAGCTATTTCACTCAGTCAATCGTGCATACTTAGTTTCACCAGAGTGCAGAGAAATAGAGAGAAGGGCGTTTTCAATAAAAGGTGTTATTTATTGAGCAGGCTTCTTTCTCATGCAAGAGAAGTGAATAGCCACAATTGCAATACTTATCATAAAGTAAAGTGCGTACAGTAAAAGGAGTATTATGAAATAATACTGTAAAAGCATTGATATGGTTTCTGAGCCATATGATACTTAAAACGGATAAAATATATACAATTACATACAATGATAAAAGTTGACTAAACGTACTCAACTGGTGCTTCTAAATTACGCCTACCCCAGTGTACCTAACCTAAGCCTAGTAAGTGAGAAAGGGTAAGGGAGTTGCAGTTTAAGTTTAAGTTAGTTTTGCCAAGAATCTGAATCAAGAATTCTCTAAGGATCTAATCAGCTCTGTACCTTGGTTTTAGAACGAAGGAGGTTTTGTATCTCGTTCTCAGGACCCGATCTCCCAGTAACCCGCAAGGGTGACTGGAAATACTGGAGCTGGATTTTCTCTGCAGGAGAAAAGACAGCGTCTTTGTCAGTGCGTCAAATGGGAGAGTCAGCTTCCTTCGGCAATCGCATCAGCTGGGCTTTGGGTAAGTAGATAGCCGCTCTGCTCCAAACCACTGTGTGTTGCTTAAGGCAAATGCTGGTATATTATATATTTATACCTGAAAGGTACTGTGTTTGACGTAAGGTTGAACATAAGACGTCACTAAGAACTGTCACTAAGAACTGGCAGTTGTTTCAGGACTCTCAGGAGTTCTAAGACAAATCAAAACAAAAGCAGGGGGAATTCCCGGGCTGCTGGAGGCTTGGTTTGTTTAAAGAACGCGATGTATTTTCTAGGAGTCTAGGGAAGTAGCCTTGCCGTTTTTGGACTGCATTGGCTATGACTAAACATAAGGGCATAAATCGGGAATATTTAATTAGGGTCCTAGATACGTTCACAACACCCACTCCACGTATAATGTCCATCATTACTAAATACTAAGCAATATATAAACATAAGTATGCATGTGTTTTCCAGCCCACCCAAAAATACATCAAATGCATTTAAAATGGTATAGATACACGAAAAATGAGTATTATACTGTACGCTTTCAAGCAGCGGTATCATTCAGATAAAATGTTGTTCATTTAGAATGTTGACTGAATGAATCACGAAATTTACATTCATGAAATGGCTCTTAATACAGAAGAAAAAGGTCGAGACCATTTCATCACATATTTATACAAGATTGTAAATGTACTAGAGGCTGATTTCAAAATATTGTCTCTAGAGTCTACAAAAATAGAAGTTCTGCTCTCTAAGAATAGTTCTACTTTAAGCAGAGTACCTTGTGCCAAAAAAAAAGTAAATATTTTGGAAATTGGGAAAAAATAATTTCGCTTTCATGAGAAAAAATAGTTCAAAATATTTTCAGCAGTGCTGTTTATCAAAACTGAAGGCCGAATTCAGAGTTCAGGGAACGCTGTGTGCTCGCTATTTCAAATATTATTCTCGTTGTTAGGGGAGAACATTACTTCAGATAGGCCGGCAAAAAATGCGCCTACAACAGTAGGTGAAAGTTTGGCCAACTCCGAAAAAGTTGAAATAGTGCATATATGCGATGCATTGCCATCATCGGTGTTTAGATCAGCAATGGTCACGGAAGGTTGTACCTGTGTGGTGCCGCTTTCATCTCGTACTTCACCGCCACCTAATCGTAAAGGTGAAGTCTCAACGAGTGCAGTCATCAGAATAGGTAGCCGCTGGGGACAACACGTTGCATGAGTCGTTACCGGACCGAGCAAAGTATCAATATCCATTGGTACTGTTGATGGTAGTGTAAGACAGAGGTCCAACACACATTCTTCTCCGCATAGCAGACATCGAAGCACAGGTAAGATGCAATTTTGCCAGATTGGTCTGGTCTAAATGAAAGAAATCAGGTAGTATTCAGATCTCTTAGCCGGGCCAATCCGAGGACTTTAGTGATACGCTCTCTGTATCGTATTGCTAGGATCGTTTCTTCTATCTTAGCTTGAGTTTTGTCTGTGACTTGGCTTGCCATATCGGAGCAGAAGGAAAAAAAAAAAAAAGAATTCCTGCTAGGTGTCCCAAAATTAGAGGCAGGCCACCGAATAGAGAATGCACAAAATTCGGGAAGATGCCCAGAACTGTTTCAAAGGGTGCTAACAGTCCAGAAAAAATGGTCTTAAATACATGTGCGATGCCATTGGTACCTGACATGTTTAAGATTTGGCTTACCATTTCTACGAAATGCACAGGGCAATTTGTCGATAATAGGGTATGTATCTCTGCTGCTGTCCTTGCAACTTGCAGGTCATACATCTCTTTGGACGAGGTTAAAGGCACAGTTGTTTGTAAAAGAATAGACTTCATTCTGCTTAAAGTATCAATTCGAATAGAAGAGATATTCACAGAAGGCCATATTGCTGCCTCCATGTCTGGATTGCTTTTTGGATACAATACTTGCATACAACAAATGACCCTGGAAGTAACGCTCATGAGATAGGCTTTTCCTGGCATCATGCCACAACAGCTGTGGTCACTTATTATAACGTAGCTACCGTTGGAAAGTTGTCTGAAAAAGGGCTCTATCTGTGTAGCAGGGGTGCCGTGCAGATGACATGAAAGGTTGTTTGATGAACCTTCACAGGCTCCATGCAAGTTAATTCCTTGACACAGAAGTGTACCGTTTAGTGATTTTTTACAATTGTTACCACTAAGAAATACCTCTTTTTTCCCTTCACTATAACATCTATGTGTATAAGGTAAATTATAGGTTGACTTGATGTATCCTTTACCCAACCTTTCATACAGGCCTGCTGGTATATACTTTTGGCAGTATTGAAACTGAAAAGTTGTTATCGGGTTTGTAATGGTGCCATGTATTATCCATTCAATGACAGGTCTTTCTGACATTATCAATGGTAATCTTTCTAGTTTTTCAATGCTCAGCACCGTATAGTCTGCTCCTTTTTGTGCCAACGAGATTGGTCTATCAGTAAGGTTAAAGATAGAAAATAATGACGTTGTATTGATTAGACGCCATGGCACGTAGCCTGAATGGAGGTTTTGTAACGTCCAGCCTAGCTGTACAATAGAATGTAATTGAGACTGGCCATGTTGTAACATTAGCATATCCTGTTCTATTAAATCAATAGCAGATGACACAATGCTGTCCAATGAATAAATTCTGGAGGACAGAGTCGTTAACCCATTGTCCACTACAGAAAGTGATTTTTCCAAATTAATACGATCAATTTCTCGTATTTTTTCTGCAGTTACAATTTGTGTTACTTTCCAAGCTTCATTGTAAGCTGCGTATATACCGGCATATATGAAACGTTTTTAACGCTGTTTGCGAGGTCCCATTATGAAATCTCGCAAGTCAGCACCTTCTTTAAGTAAAGTTAAGTGTTGCTTAATTTCGTGAAGTGTGGATATCTGTAGCCAGTCGAGGCATAGTTTTCCTACACTGTATGTTGTAACTATCCCTGGATGTTGTCTCTGGGAATATCTTGGGTCTGGCCTGTTCTGTTTGAACCCCTGTATTTTGTTCAGGAATCTATCTTGACAGTTATTTGTGTCTGTGGGCCAGATCAACCACTTGTTCCAATCAGGAACTGTTCTGTTTTGTTTTAAAATATAGGACACGTCTAACCCTTCATCTGTAGTGGTGTTTCTATCAGGCATAGGCTTTGGTATAGACGGGTTGTTTAAATCTTTTATCTTGGCTAGACCAAGACAGGTTGTTTGTTGAATGGTGTCATTCAGAACATTTGTTCTGGGATCATGAAAGCTCTGAACAATGATTCTAGACCTCGTACCTGCCACTCTTTTGTACCCCAGATGGTTTTTGTCTCAATGTTGTTTATCCAAAGTTCAAAACCAAATGTAGACATTTTTTCATGACATTTTTTAGAATAAATCAGTTTAGTATTAGTCAACATGTTTTTCACTCCTGTCTTATTTAACATTTTGAAATAAAACGTTTGTGGATTAGTGTAATTAAACCCTGAGAAGTATGGAAATTTCTCATAAAATGTTTTTGAACTGCCTTTTGGCGGAGTTGGACAATGTTCCCACTGATTATAACTGAAAACATTTCTAGGATTAGCAGTTTATGCAGATAATGATGCCCAAAGTGATTGAAACAATACATTTCCTCATAATTCGATGAACCCTGTAAATAATCATGTTCTGTAAATTTTGCTGACATTTCTAAATCTGACATCATATTATTAATATTCTCAAAGTCCCAATCATCAGAGAAAGTACTAGGTGATACAAAGTCACTTAAGGAGATATTAAATTGGTGTGGATATTTCGAGAGCTAAACAGGGCCATAGATTTCATAGTCAGTTTTGTCCCATGCTATACCACCAGGTATAGGGATGGCTGTGATGTTCACTGATGATAGTTCTCTTTTTTCGATGTGAGAGGATCTGTGTGGTTTCAGGACCAAGTTGATGTTCTGACTTCCTGTGTCCATTGTACTATATTTTCCATCAATAAATCTACCCAAACTTAAAACCAAGATGAGCCACAGAAGGAGAAAAAGTACACCTAACACAATACATAATTTAATCTATGGTGAAGTTCGATATGTTTCTCTCAGTTGATGAAAGATGTCGCGATCGTCCTCAAGCGGAGAAAACGCTGTGCATTGGTGTCATTCGCGTATGCGAGAAACGGATGGAAGAACTACGTGTCCCAGAAGGCCATGGGGCGCAGGATGTAAGGGGAGTGACGTCTTGTATTTAAGCGCCTCCTCTCCTCAGGGAAGTGCTTGACAATACGGATATCGTCTCAAGCCCTAGTCGGAAGGTGTGTTCTCGAAGGATCCAGGAAGTGGTCTACGCCGATCAAGAGCCTGCGTGGTCAGTGGGTCCGTCTACAAGGGTCTACGCCGATCAAGAGCCTGCGTGGTCAGTGGGTCCGTCTTCAAGGGTCTACGCCGATCAAGAGCCTGCGTGGTCAGTGTGTTCCTTCCTTGTCCTATTCCTTGGACATTTCAGGTATTTTCCCTGCAGTGTGGTCATACGCCCTTCCACCTGAAAACTACCGGAGTATCGCAAGTAATTTAAGAGCGCGGGCTCAATTCCTTTCTACTGGACTTCTCTTTTTGTTTTGTTTTTTGTTAGTCCGTACTTTGGGAGACCTTACCTTTGTTTTCCTTGTGACATACTGTTTCCTGTGGTCTATTTAGCAGTGCTTATAACTCGTTACTTCAGCCCTTAGTCTCCAATGCAGTAATGGTAGACGTGGAGAGTACAGGCCTTATCGATTGGGAGTTCTGGTGAGTTGGGGGTGCGGAGTCGGGGGAGAGGGTGGACTTCGCAGTGAGTGGTGTTAATGGTAGTGTTCTTGTCTTCCTGTCCTGCAGTACTCCAAGTCCCACCACAACCCTGCTGTACATCTGACCAGACCTTGTTGGAAGTACAGAACATTCCGCTCCCTTCTTTCTTTGTTCTCTCCCTTTTTTCCCTGGGCACAGGTTCAAGCAGTGAATTCTTTCATTGCCGGGAATTGTGTCAGGGGGAGGAAGGGGGAATATCATCTGCCATTGTCTCTGCTGGACATCTGTTTGAGGTTAGTGGCGTTTGTTTGTTCTTGCGCCGCTTGCTATCCCGACAAAAGAGCTCTGTATTTTTTTCTTTGAAAGTTTTTGTTGCTGGCTTGTCTCCATATTAACTTGGATCATCGGAAAAGACATCAAAGTTGATAAAATAGCCAGATGCAGTTCTGTCAATTGGTGGAATTGCTTCCGGATTTCCATTGATCTTTGGATTTTCTTTTGTTACATTTGTATAGTCCGAGGCTACATCGTTGTAGACAGGTGTTTCTTGACGAACTGTTGCGATTTGGGTATCAAGAGGCACAAGTTCCATGGCTTTGTTGCATAGTCCTTTTTTAATCACTGAAGGTTTATCAAATGTGATTAGTCTCTCAGTTTGAACCTCTTGGATTGTAGCAAGATTTGGTCTTCTGCTATCTCTTGGGAGTCCACTGGGCCTACTACTTATTATTGGCCACATGGTTGTGGTTTCACCAGGTCGATTGATACAATTCGGTTCTCCTTTTTATCAGCAAGGGGCGGTAGTACTACTGATCTTGTTCCACTGACAGCTAAGACAGGTACTGCTTTTCTGTAAGAAGGCCCAAATTCCTTCTTCACCGAGATCTTTTCTCTGACCAGATCCCCAATCTTTGGAATCCAGACAGGTCTTGCTGGGACAGGTGGTTTTCTTCAGTGGTCGTTTGCTTTAGCTTTTCATTACTTAAGACTTTTTCTTGTTTCATTTAAGTCCTGTAAAACAGCCAAACGATCTTTGATATCAAAGGTTTTTTGTTTCACGACTGAAATCTGACAATCCAAATCCTGGATGATCATTCTAGTACCAAATAAAAGTTTGTACGGACTGATACCTCCTAGAGAATTTCTTAGCATGTTATTAAGACTATGTTGGACACTTATTAGATGTTTGACCCACCCGTCACCCGAACCGAATACCCTCACTGTTATAGATTGCTTTATGTCACGGTTTTTTCTCTCCACTACCGCATTTCCCTCGGGATGGAATGGACTAGAGTACTGCAATGCAATGCCCATGCTGGCCATGCTCTCCTTGTAAGCCCGAGAGCTAAACGCAGGACCCTGGTCAGAATGTAGCATGCCAATTGCGTATGTGCCGATAATGACTCGCAAATCTTTTATAACAGTTCTGGCGTCAGCCGAGCGCTGGGGTGACATCCAAATGAATCTCGTCTTAATATTTATGGAATCGCATTCTTCCGTCTGGATGTCTGCGTATAGATAGCCTGATGCTGTCAAATAGAGGTGTCTGGGCAGGTGTCTGGTCCGGTTCACAACTGCGATCTCTGTTGCAGTCCTGGCAATTCATTGCAAAGTTATAAATTTGCACGCTCATCCCCGGCCACCAGTATTTTGATTGTAATTCTATTAAGAGATTTCAGGATCTATTGGTGCCTCAGACCCAATCCCATGTGTGCTTCTTCAATCAAGAAGACTCTCCGGTTCGTGTTTGGAATTACTCTATCCCCCACTCCAGGGATTTGAGCAAACGGAACGGAGTTCACATCAATTATGTATATATTGCCGAGTGGATAGTTTAGAGGTAACGCCGCATAATTGCCTTCCATTGAGGTTTTTCCTGCTAGTAGCGTTTCACTGTCTATTTGTTTTTTAGAACGCTTTTTTGTGGCTACGGAAGCCGGTTGACCAGCTGCCGCTGTGGCTTTGTCAGCCAATGAATTCCCTGCAACGTGAACGCCATCACGTTGAAGACTCTGCGTATGTATCACGTGAGTCTTTTGCAGTTCTTTCTGCAAAAGAACTACTTGTTCCCATCGTTTTTTATGCTTTGTTGTGGCACCTGTCTCATCTTTGTAACCAAAGTAATGCGAATCGCACACTATTACTGTGGGGAATTCGCGATCGGCATTTTCAAGCGCCATCTTTAGAGATCTTATTTCAGCTCGCTGAGCTGTACAGTTTCTGAGTGGTTCAGTTTTAGTGACCATCGGTCTGAATTTACCTAAGCGCCAGCGACCTTTAACAATCGCGCACGCTGCATTGTAGATTTGTTTTTCCACAACGTAGTGTTGTGCAAATCAGTCCGTGTAGATTACACAGGTGTACTGTTCGAGAGGTAGAAATTCGATTGACAGAGGGCATTCATGTTCGTATTCCAGATTTTCTAGTTTTTTCATTTTCGGATCAAAAGCGTGTTTCACGTCTCCTGTAGCAAGAGAATTTTCCCATTGCATCCATTTTGGATCTAGAGCTATAGCATTTGGAATGCCTGGTCTTGTTACTGCCTCAAGGGCTGATACTGCTGTTAAACAAGATATCCTTTTCCCTTGGGCTAGGGCTCTTTCTTTTGCTACAGCAGTTTGAACCGCAGTTGGAATTTTTTCAGTAGAACTGAGTTTCATTTCAGCTTGTGTGTACAAGTGTGATTTGTAAGCTATTGGTACCGTTTCTCCCTCATTAGAGGTCAGGTATGTAAATCTGCATCTTCCTGGGATGACTCGGATTACAAGGTTGCGTTCGTTTGAGCGTGTTTGCAGTTTTGTTTTAGTTAACATGTCTGTCTGTAATGATCTTATAATTTCTGTGTGTTTTTGAGTCCAATATCAGGTTTATTAGTTCGTAGAGAGGTTTAACCCTCTCTGCATAATTTAGAATGTTTGTTCTTCCGAAATTCAGGAAACCTAGTATTGATTGTAAGTTTTTCATCGTTTTTGGAGCTTGGAGTACAGCACACTTCTCTAAGAAGTTGTCTGCTAGGCTTTTGCCTTCACTTGATAATTCATATCCTAAAAATAGGACAGTTAAATGGGCAATTCATGATTTCTTAAACTTAAATTTGTACCCCTCAGATGCAAACCCAGGTATTATGGTGTTCACTCTTTTCAAGTGAGTCTCCAAGTCATCGTCTGTAAGATAGATGTCATCGACATAAGATAATGCCTCATCATCATATATTTGTAGTAACTCTGTTACCCTCGCTGAAAATAATCCTGGGCTATTCTTGAATCCCTGTGGGAGACGACAAAATTTTTTTGAGTCCCCATGCTGGAGAAAGCGGTCAAATGTCTGCTTTCAGGTGCTATGTTTTGACAGTAGAAACCATTTGAAATATCTAATGTCGTTTTATATTTCTTGCGCACGATGTTATTCATTAGTGCTGCACTGCGTGAGTTTTGTACTGCAAAAGTTTTACAGCAGGAGTTTAGGTGTCTGTAGTCCAAAACTAGACGATATGAATCGTCTGGCTTGGAGACAGGAAATAAAGGATTGTTCATTTGTGAGGTGCATGTTTCAATCACCCCCTGATATTCAAGTTGATCTAAAATTTCTCTTACTTGTTTTTTAGCTTCTTGCTTAACAGGATACTGCCTCTGTGCAGTCGGTTGATTTTTTTAACTGGATTTTATGGTGAGGCGAATCCTCATCCCATCCTGCATGATTTTTATATAATGCAGGGGCTTGGGCCACTGCCCATTTTCTAGCAAGTGTGTATTTTTTATGAATTGGAATGTGATTTGAGAAGACAGGCATAATCATTTCTTCGCCATGTGGGCACTCCCTGACAAACTCTGGTGGCCAGTCTTTCTCTGTTAGAAGGATATCATAGCCTTTAGATAGATTCTCCCAAAAGAGACCTCTTATTTTCCGAGTTTTTATCTCCCTCTATACGTAATGTTATTTCATATAGTTTATGGGGCCCGCTAACTCGGGTGTCTGCAGTTTCCACTTGAATGTATTCATTCGTGTCCACTGTCTCCAGAAGATTCATCAGGATCTTGCGAGCTATGGTCACTTCTGCTGCGCTGTCTAGCATTGTCTGGGCCCACTCTCTGTTTTTCAGTTGTGTCGTCAGCATTCTCGGCATGTTTTACTTTAATACTGGCTATCTTCTTTCTAGGAAATTGTATTTTTTTACTTTGATGAACAGGTTCCTTGTCTTTGGACTTGACGTGCTCTTCTTTATGTTCTGACCGTCCTCTTCTTTCCGATTTCTTTGAGGAAGTCTGAAAAGATCGAGAGGGACGTGTATCAATATCTTGATATCTGTCAGGTTTTCTCAAATTGTCCCTATTTTTAAGGTTGTATCTTTTTTCAGAGGGCTCCCTTTGGGGAGAACCCCTTGCGAGAAGTACACCCAGTTATGGGTGCGGATCAACACCTGAAACGTGTATATGTACACACGCCACTGACTAAGTTAGAACTGTTAGAAATGAAGAAACTAGTTCCGTGTCATGATAAAGACCCTGCAGGTTTTCACAGAGAACTTAAAGACATGTTACTAATGGGGGATTACACGTATGATGATATCATGAAAATGTTGAAGGTGCTGTTGCCCACGGGCATTTACGAGAAATTGAAGGAAAAGGAATGGGAGGTGGGGGACACAAAGATTGCATGGGCAGAAATAGAGGACGAAGAAAGTAAACGGGTCCCAGGGTTAGGCCTTGGGGATAAGACTAAAGCATTACCCGGTTTAATAGTACAGGTCCTGCCAAGATTATTGACCACTAGAAAGGAAGATTGGGACGCCATCTCGTCCTGTAAACAGAAACAAGATGAAGATACTAGTGACTTTTATTCAAGATTCGAGAAATGTTTCATTATTAATAGTGGCCTCCAACCAAGTAGCGAGTCATATCCACACCTTTTTGTATCTAAACTAGTCGAGAACTCCCTACCATTAGTTAAAAATCGAGTGTATAAAGTTGAAAGTACTTGGCAGGCAAATACGCCATCCCAGATGTTACAAATGTTACAATATCACCAGAACAGAATTAGAGAAGAACAAGATCAGGAACAGAAACGTATGAAAGACACAAAGATGAAAATGTTAGTAGCACAGACGGTCCCAGCCGACGGTCAGAGAAAAGGTGGGGCCCAGACAAGTCACTCTACAGCTCCCGTTAAAGGGACATGTAATTATTGCAAGCAGCCAGGTCACTACGTACCTGAATGTCCAGTCTTGAAACATAACATATCGACAGGTAAAACTAAAGAAAGACCGCATCCACCTAGACATGACCATGGGCATCAACAGACCTCACAGAGCGAACAGCCAATGCAGAACACACAGTCTATGCATGCTCCATCCCATACAGCACAGACAGTAGCAGTACCACAGCCACAGCCCATTGCCGCGACTCAGCAAGTTTCACAACAGATGTACCAGTATGCCCAGTCTGCATATCCAGATTACCCCCGTTATACATGAAACAGCCTAGAGAGGGAAGGTGGCCTGCCTCTTATTGAAATTCCTGTAGATCAAGAAGGTCCTTATGTACACAGTCAGGTATTGGGAAAAGATAGAAAGTTTTTAATTGACACAGGGGCAAGTCGCACCACAATCAGTCATGATGAAGTACCAGGGGGCACCCCTCTCAGGCTCGCAGAATGTTTCCCTTGGTTTTTCAGGACAGCCTATTGTAAATCAGGTATCAGAGCCAGTACCCTTGGCGGTGGGTCCATTATCACGTATTACAGACCTGTTACTGACGAAATCATGTCCAGAAAATCTGTTAGGAATTAAAACTCTGAAGGCTCTAGGAGCTATAATATGCTGTTCCCCGGAGGGAGTTAGACTCTTTCTGCGGGATTTCAAGGGTCACTATGTTTTGAGAGAATTTGATGTCAGATTGAAAAATGTGCCAGATTATTTGTGGGCAAAAGGCCCAACTGATGTAGGTTGCATGCATATCACTCCATACCGTGTTACACTCAAGACAGGTGTTGTTTTACCGAGAATCAGACAATACAAGTTACCACCCGATGCTGTAGTGGCTTTACTGAAAATCATTGAAGAGCTCATTGCCCAAGGAGTGGTCGTAGAGACCGACTCCAATGTCTGTAATTCACCCATCATTCCGATTCTTAAACGTACTGACCCCAATGCACCGCCAGTATATCGGCTGGTGATTGATTTAAGAGAATTGAATAAATGTATTGTACCACAATACACTGTGGTCCCCGACATCTCTTCTTTATTGACTGCTATTGATTCTGAAGCAACGTTCTTTACTGTAATTGATCTCAAGAACGCCTTCTTTAGTGTACCTATTGACCCCGACAGCCAATATCTATTCGGACTCAGTTTAAATGGACGAAGTTTCAAATTTTCCCGCGCACCTCAAGGATTCACAGAAAGCCCCAGCATTTATAGTCAAGCACTGAAAAGACAACTAGATGGTATTCAAATGCCAGTTAACACCGCTTTACTGCAATACGTCGATGATCTGCTGATCACCGCACGAAGTGAGCCCGAATGTGAATACGCATCACTAACAGTTTTACACTTTCTGGCTGACAAGGGACACAAGGTGTCCCCTTCGAAGCTACAATTCTGTGTTCAGCAAGTTGTGTACTTGGGTCACTTGCTGTCCAAAGTGGGGAGACAGCTCACTCCCGATCGCATTCAGTTAATTGTAAATATGCCACAACCCCAGACACAAAAGGAAGTGCGGGCCTTCATAGGCCTCACCTCGTACTGCAGACAATGGATTCCTCAATATGCATTTCTAGCTAAACCACTCATCCAGTTAACAACACAAGAGGCAGCGACTTCGACTGTTCTCCCTTGGACTCAGGAACACACACAAGCTTTTGAAGAATTAAAGAAAGCCTTATGCCAAGCACCAGTTTTAGCGACACCATGTTACAGCAAACCGTTTACACTTTTTGTTACAGAACGTGATGGTACAGCATTGTCTGTCCTCACTCAAGATCAAGCAGGTTCACATAAGCCTTGCGCTTATTTCTCAAGTACATTGGATTCAGTAGCCCAGGCGCTCCCTGCGTGCTTGAAGTCAGTAGCAGCAACAGCGTTAGCCATCAGACAGAGCGATTCAATTGTTTTAGGACATCAGTTAACAGTACAAGTTCCACACTCTGTAGAGGTTCTGTTAAACAGAACCCAGACTCAGCACCTGACTATAGCGCGACTGACAGGTTACGAATTAACGCTATTCCAGCCACACATAGAAATCAAGCGCTGCAGCATATTGAACCCCGCAACATTGTTACCCTCAGTTGTGACAGATCCAGCCCCGCATGATTGTATAGAGATCATTAATGCAGTAACAAAGCCGAGACGAGATTTAACAGATGTTCCATTGACAAATCCAGACCTAACACTTTATGTGGACGGTTCATGCATGAGAACAAGTACAGGAGAATTAGTGGCCGCGTACGTCGTGACCACTGAAACTGAAGTTAAAGAAACACATCGTATTGACACATTGTCCGCTCAAGCGGCAGAGCTTATTGCTCTGACCCGAGCCTGTATACTAGCCAAGAACAGAAATGTCAATATATATACTGATTCCCGTTATGCATTTGGAGTCGTACACGACTTCGGCATGTTATGGCAAGAACGAGGTTTTCTGACCTCTCATGGTGCCAAGATCCAACACGGTCCCCTCATTCAAGCACTGTTAGATGCAATACATCTGCCTTCAGGAATATCGGTCATGAAGTGCAAAGCACATACTAAAGTCACAGATTCTGTTTCCCAGGGTAACGACCTGGCAGACCAGACAGCAAAGCATACAGCACTGACCCACACTCAGGCAACGGATATGACAAAGACAATAGTACCGACCAAGTGTATGGCAGTCAGGGATCCCACACTAGATGTTATTGATATCCAGGCACATGCTACCCCAGATGAAATAAAGAAATGGATTGAACTAGGAGGGATCCAGACAGATCAAGGTTGGATGACAAAGGGAAAATCTACATGGTTTCTCCCTGACTCTATGGTTCAAGTCATGATAAATACAGCACATAGTCCAGCACATCTAGGAGAGAAAGCGATGTTAGACAGTTTACAAAATCTCTGGAACAATAAACACTTACGAGCAGCAGCGAAACAGAAAGTGCGTACTTGCATGATCTGTTGTCAGTTCAATCCAGGAAAAAGCGTCCCTGTAGAGCAAGGTGGATTTCATCCTCCCGATCACCCTTTTGAAGTCCTCCAGATGGATTATATCCGGATGGACCGTTGTCGAGGATTTAAATATGTTCTCGTAATTGTCTGTGCTCTGTCCCGCTGGACCGAAGCATACCCAGTCTCCGATTACACTGCTTCGACCACTGCCAAGCAGCTGGTTCGTGAATTCTTCCCACGATACGGTTTGCCTCGTGTTGTGTACTCAGATAATGGTCAGCCATTCTCATCTGCATTAATGAAAGAAGTTTCTTTACTACTAGGATACCAGTGGAAATTCCATTGTGTCCGACATCCTGAAGCCGCAGGCCTGGTAGAAAGGCATAACCAGACACTGAAAATACGCCTTGCAAAGATATGTCAGGATAAAGGGGTCGACTGAATAGTGGCCCTGCCCGTGGCACTATTCTACATGAGAATGGTTGCCCATTCGAGATCAGGGCTATCCCCGTATGAAGTGGTCTTTGGCAGACCACCGAATATGTGGGGGACGCCCATTCCGAAGAAAATAACTGATGTCGATTGTAATATGTTGACAGATTACCTTGCCTCCTTGATGTCTGCACTCCAATCATGTCGTTCACAGGTTGCCGCAGCTTTTCCCGACAACACCGATGTAAAGCCGCATGATGTCCGTCCTGGCGATCTGGTCCTAGTGCGCAATTTCGACAGGAAAAGTCCGCTGGAGCCCCGCTGGAAATCCCCGAAGACCGTTCTTCTCACTACAAGGACTGCCGTAAAAATTGAGGGGAGAAAGGGGTGGGTTCACACGAGTCATGTGAAAAGATTCTTTGAACCGAAACCTGATCGAGACTCGTCCACCCCCACCAAAGACTGTGCCGAGCCCAAAGACTTTACAGTAACTGAAAGAGAAAAAACTCCCCAAGAAGAGTACCGTATGAAACTCCGATCTAGCAAGTCAGACAGTTTAATTGTTTAAGTCCTCCCCTAGGTGAATCGGTTAAATAGTTTCTGACATGTATCCCCTAGATCGAGATAGAGAGAGAGAGAGGAGATTTAAGAAAGGTGCCTATTGTAAATCACTTCGTAGTCACTGTATAGTGACACTAATAATCATGTTTATTCTGAGTGTTTTAATTATTATTGCCAGCATTCTGCTACCTATCTACTGGCCTATTTTCAGGCGTGAACAATCTGCTTACAATGTATCTGCTGAACATTCTTTTAGCGAATTACCTCCACACGAGCTTTCTTATAGACTCGCGCTGCGCAACAATACATTCATTAGTATGCTACATCACTCTCATCAGACCAGCAATGCTACCAATTGCTGGGTATGTGGCCGACTCCCTCCCCATCAGAAATACCAGGGAGCCCTGCCTCTTTTTCCGTACCCATTCTCGCATAATGGCTCTTGCGGTGCATGGTTTAAAATGATTAATGACTTAGATCCTGAGATTGCTGTTACCCCCGAAGGGGGCTGGATTTGGGGAAACCTGAATTCAGTCCAATTCTACGCCTGTTACCCTGATAGTAAAGGTCAATCTGTTAGAGTAGGAACTGATCTAGAAAATGAAGTATATGGGTTAGGCAATTACACAGAAACCCTTATGATTCTTGTTGTTGAATCCGAAGCTGCACCCGTCCTTCCTGCCATGTCAGTATTACCAGTCTCCGGTCACCTCTGTGTTAGAAAAAAGGGTTCAGTACACTTAGGTCATAGTAAATGTACTACTGTAATCGAATTCACTGATGAGGGTAGGTCCTCATTTCGAGCTAGACGACATACATATTTTGTTTGTGGTCATACCGCATACATAAGTCTACCACCAGATTGGGATGGTACCTGCTATCTTGCTTTCCTTCTGCCCCCAGTCTTCTTAGCTCCTCCTGATTACCATCGTAATTCAAACGTAGTAAGCAATAGAGTCCGAAGAGACCTCCCGCTTGTCGACTACACAGAAACGGCATGGGAACAGTATACAGATTTTAATAAAGGATTCTTTTTCTTTGTAGGCCCCGTCCAGAATAGTAAAATAATACGTAAATTAACTAGAACACTTGAAGCAGTAGTACATGAAACGGCTTCCGCCTTAGGTAATATAACAGAGGAACAGTCTGCTATGCGGATTGTTGTCCTTCAAAATCGTCTCGTGATTGACGTCATCTTGGCAGATCGAGGTGGAGCTTGTAAGGTCATCGGGTCAAGTTGCTGTGTTTTCATCCCAGAAAACGCGCCATCTGTATACAAAGCTATTACCCGTCTCCATAAAATTGCAAATCTGATCCATCAGAATCCAGGCACCTGGACTTGGTCCGGTTGGTTCTGGACAACGTTAACTGCTTGGGGATGGAAGATCCTATCATTCCTAGGCATTGGCCTAGTCATAGTATTCAGTTGCTGCCTGTGCCTACAGTGTGGGCCAGCGATTTGTGGACTGTGTGCCACCTCCTGCATTGAACATTCTAGTTTCCTCTCCAACCGTCAAAGAAAGAAAGATGAGCAAATGATGCTGCAAGAACAAACTGATAGATTCATGAGGATCGAGATTTCATGAAGGGTCCGTAGGGAACAAGGAGGGAATGAGGAAATATAAATTTTTGGTCATGTTATGTTCCCTATCGTGTACCCCACCGACTCCATGTATCAAGCTTAAAGTACATGTAACTTCCCTCCTGTGCCAGCTATGAAGACGCAAATACATTTGCGTCCAACGTTAATATGTCCTCTTTCAGACCCACCCTGAACGGGTTGAATGGTCCGTTCCTAAGTATACCATGCCAACGTCTTTTGTGGTGTACTTCTACGTTTTTCAGCTTTAGTTAAGTAGGCCCTGAATTTCTGCCACCGAGCCGCTTTCCTGGCTTCTGACTACGAGGGCCTCAGCCCAGGCTGCCTCTGTACCTGTGAACTCTGACTTACTTCCAGCGCGGCCCCTCGCGCTCGGCTCAGCCTGTTTTCTGCCAAGACTGACTTCAACCTTCGAATTATCTGATCTGCTCCTCGAAAATGCATTCCTGCCTACTAGTTTAAGTAAACATCCTCCCAGCTGCAGAGCCAAAGGGCCGGCCTGTCTCTGTGCCATTAATTCAAGTAATTCATAGCCTCTGTTACCATGCCCCCATGAAAGGCCCATGCCCCCACGTTTCTCTTGCAGACACTCAGGCGCTTATACACGCACTTTCAGTCAGTATGGAATAGCTTCTGCCCCAGAGACCTTTGCGCCCAGATAGCTTAGTTCCTACAACACCAGATATCAGATATGATAAAAGTACAAGTTGATCTGACATGCCAGACTTCTGTCTCTTTCCGTCAGTTTGAATGTCAAGCCCCCTGCACCCTCCAGCTTCACGTCAGTTACACGTCATGCAGCTGCGCGCGCATCCAAGCTTCCAATTTCTGCTGACATTGCGACATTTCTGTTAGTGCCACCCCTTTTGTGACACCTACTTGTGACGTTTCTAGCACACACCTCTAGTTCACGCCTCTTGATTACGTACTAGTACCACGTGTATACTGTTATCTTGTCTTCTCTCAGCTGTTACGCCTCCTACACTATTGCTTATGATGTGAATTAAGTATATAAGCTATGCACTGTAAATAAAATGTAGCGCTCTATCCCTTCTGACACCCCTGTGGTGGTCAGAATCAGATATCTTGTCATGACCATTCCTTTTTAAGGAATAAAACCCCTAAGAACTCTAACACCACGGACTCTGTCTTTTTTCTTCCGATCTGAGTTATTATTGATTAAGTACTTACCTGCATAGAAATTAAGAGAGTAAATTAATTATTTACGTCAATGCCAAACTTAAATTTATACAAACAATGGTTTTACACAGACCCTACTTAACCTCAAAGAGAATACACCACATGTTCCCATAAGCCCAACACTGCTGCCCCAATGCAAGACAGATGAGGCGGGCTTTGTCCACATGTTATGTTATGTTATGGATTCTTATATAGCGCATGAATCACCCAGGGACATCTCAGCGCTTTACCTATGGGAATCCAGAACCACAAGACAGGGAAGAGAGTAATGACATGACCAGCTTAAAATAAATATGTTTTTAGTTGTTTCCTGAAATCCAGGTATGTCCTGGATTTTCGCAGGGCCACTGGTAGCGAATTCCAGTATCTGGGGGCTATGTATGAAAAAGCTTTGCCACCTGTACGGGTTAGCCAAATACGCGGGCTCTTCAGAAGAGCTAAGGCATTAGATCTTAAATTTCATTTATGTGATTGTTTGGAAAGTTTATTATAAAGATATGCTGGTCCCTTGCCTCTGAGCGCTTTAAAGGAGAGGCAGTATACCTTGAAGATAGATCTCTTTTGAACTGGAAGCCAGTGTAATTCTCTAAGTAGAGGGAGGGAAGGGGATCCGGGAGGCGCATTCAGAACCATTCTGGAGGCGGTTTTCTGGATTACCTGCAGTTTTGCCAGTGTGGTTACGCCTATTTCAGCCAGCAAGGCATTGCCATAGTCAAGCCTGCTCACTACCATAGCCTGCACTACAGTTCTACGGTGTTCTAATGGAAGATAGAGAATAATTCTACGTAGTAGACGCAGGTTAAAGTAGCAAGTCCCAGCGATGTTTTTGACGTCTTTCATGTTAAGCATGACATCCAGCTGGATTCCAAGGCTTTTCACTGAGAGGGATGGCGTAGGCGCTTCTCCCAATTGGGGAGGCCACCATTCCTGGGTCCAAAGATGGGCGTCCTTCCCTAAGATCATAAGCTCTGTTTTCCCAGGGTTAAGCTGTAGACACCGCTCTTTCATCCAATTTGCAAGCGCTAACATACCACCCGAGAAGCGTAATTTCTCGTCCATGATGTTTGTCCCTATGGGGAATAGTAGCTGCGTATCATCAGCGTACAGGACTATCTCAAAGCCGAAGGATTGGACTATCTTGGCCAAGGGGGACACATACACATTAAAAAGGGTGGGGCTCAGGCAAGAGCCCTGAGGCACCCCTTTGTCCAACAGAAATTTATTTTTTGATACAAATGGACCAAGTGTAGTGGTTTGCCATCTGTCCATTAGAAAATCCTTCAGCCATTGTAAGGCTTTCCCCCCGATGCCGCACTCAATCAGTCTCTCCGCTAGCCGTTGATGAGATATCGTATTGAAAGCTGCGGAGAGATCTAAGAGGACCAGTATCGAGGATACTCCGGAATCGAGGGTGCGCCTTAATGAGTCAGTGATGGCCAGAATGGCTGTTTCTGTGCTAAAACCAGTACGGAAACCCGACTGGGAAGGATCTAGTATGTTATTGGATTCCAAATACTGACTAAGCTGGGTGTTTACTATGGATTCTAGCAGTTTCCCCAATAGGGGTAACAGGGATATTGGCCTGTAATTATTCAGCTCCTGGGGGTCTGCAGATGGTTTTTTAAAAATGGGCCGAACGGAAGCTTCTTCCCAGGCACTTGGAATAAGGCTAGTAGAGATAGATAGAAGCATTAAAGATTTTTTGGATGATAGGGGCGCAAGTTGGAGATAGAAGAGCTATTAGACTGGGTAGACATATGTCCCTTGGTGAGCCCGATTTTGCTGTTAGCAATAGGTTATTTATTTCCATAAGTGAAATGGGCTTGAATTGATTGAGAGTAACTTCGGTGGTAGTGGGGGGGGGGTTCCGAATTCAGATTTGGACAGGAGATATTGGTGTCATTAATGGGAAAGTTAACATAGATTTTAGTAATTTTATCGTAAAAGAAATGCGCTATGGAGTCACATAAAAATTGGGATTCAGGTGGAGATTGTTCACAGGCTAAGGGAGAGGAGAAGTCTTTGACAATGTCAAATAAGGCTTTAGTGGAGTTCCTGGAATGTTCGATTTGTTTGTGGAGATATGAGCATCGGGCAGTTTTTATAGATTGGTAATAGTGAAATAGGGAGGCCCTATAGGCTTTCCTATCTTCCGGAGATTTTTCCTTTCTCCATTTCCTTTCAAGTACTTTGCACGTAGATTTTAGGGTTTTTAGTTCACCCGAGTGCCAGGGAGCTGAGGGTCGCCTCCGTGGAGGATAACCACTTTTTAGTGAATCCGTTAGGGCTGAATTGAAGCTGGATAGCATGGCTGTGGGATCTTGGTCATTTAGCTCAATATTGAAGGAAAACTGGTCAAATGCTTCATTAAAACTGTCTAAAGTGAGGTTTGTTTTTACCGTTTTTAAATGTGGGATTTTGCCTATACGCAGGTCCTAATTGTAACTGGAGGGAAAATTGGATCATATAATGATCGGACCAGATAAGGGGAAGTGATTGCAATACTTCCAGTTGTTCTGAGTTGGTAAAGATAAGATCAAGGGTATGGCCAGCCGTGTGCGTTGGTCCATACACCATCTGTTTGAGCCCAATGTCACTCGGATTTGAAAAAAGCCTCATTACATCAGAGTTTTCCACTTCCTCTCCATGAAAGTTGAATTCTCCCAGAAGAATAAAATTACTAGAAGCCACGGCCTGCATGGCAATGAATTCTGTGAGGGCCGTGGAAAAATTGGATTTGGATTTGGGTCCCGGTGGTCGATAAAGCAGGGCCCCATCCCAGGAGGTTGTTGGGGACACGGACACCTTAAAAATACCTAGTTCCATTATATCATTGCTAATGGAGGAAGTCCATTGCACGTTAAGATGGGTTTTAAAGGCAATTGCTATACCCCCTCCCGACTTTCCCTTTCTATCAAGTTGAATGAATTTATACTCCGTGGGTATTGCGACGTTGATGGCTGGTTTATTAGTAGGGTTAAGCCACGTTTCAGTTAAAAAGCATATGTCTGGGGAGAGGGTGGAAATCATGTCCCAAATCTCAATGGAATGTTTTACCTGAGAGCGCACATTACATAGAATATGACTAAGTCTCAAATGGTCTCCAGTAGGCTTTATTAATGAGTCGTTTATGGGGAGCTCCCCCTGGAGGCTTTGAAAGCGGCATGAAATGCATGATACAGGGCCCTCAACTACGGCCGGGAATGAGTGATTACACTGACCTCCTATATTAGACCTGCTGGATGTGTTGAGTCCTATTTCCTGCACAGCTGCTCCAGAGTAAGTATAAAGATTAGGAGTTGGATCCCTCATTGTGTTCGGGGCAGCATCTCCCGCCTCCCGCCGCTTTCTGGCACGGACGGGTGCAGACGGGCTTGCCTTTGGTGCGCCGCCGGCACGCCCGCTGCGCACGTCCGTTACGCGTCCGGGCAGGTGAGCTCATTTCATAGGGGGGGTGGTTAGGTCAGGTAGTGTCCCGACAGCTAGCCCGCCGACCCTGCACCCACCCAAGATTGCAGCTCCGTCGTTGCCCGGCCCTTCCCTGTGTCCCAATAGCCGTATGGATAATCGGGAGGATCGGGTGAGGAGGCGTGCGCAGGAGAGCCTCAAATAGTGTAAATGAGCCGTGCGGAGAATTTCAGTTTAGGTAAGTTAAGTGCAAAATACAATTTTAAAAACACAAGTTCCTAAGTTGAAAATTCCAGCTACACGGTGTCCCGGCATCCGCATCAGGTATCCCCAAAGGTGGGCTTGCCCACGCCTCCAAGACTATTGGGGAGAAGTTCTGACTTCCCTAAGGGAGGTTACGCACCTAACAATCCAGGACAACATCCTGGAATGCCTTATGGGCCTCCGCAAGCGTACAAGCACTATGAAGGTCCAGCTGTGCTTCCTGGACCTTGCCCTTATATTGCCCGTAAGAGCAATCACTATGAGATCGAAATCCCCTCGATGTCCCCCATTAACTACTTGGCAGGATGATATGATTCGATGGGGCAGGGCCGAAAGTGTGGCACTCAGAAGAGAAGAGGCGCGGGGAATGCAGAAACATCCCATCTCTATGGAATGGGACCTCATGATGGAAGATTTTAAATAGCTGGACCTAGTACCCACACATGTTAATTCCACCTCATAACACAACCAGACATAATAGGAACGAGAGCCACAGATCTCCTACAGGCCCTATCCGCACTCCAACCGCACACCAGCAGCAACCACCAAGTAACTACGTACAGGAAGGATGAAACCCATACAAGAAATGGCAGACATGGAGGGGGGGGGGAGGTATATGTTATATGTTGCTGGAACTGTTTTAAACTCACTGTGTGCAATCACTCCTATAGATACTATTGCATCTTATATGAATACACCAATTGTCTTAAGGCCGCAATGTCGGGCTTATGGTTATGGACATTTGAAATCACCATATTAATTGGTATACAGATGAAATTTGCATACGATTAGGAAAGAAAAAGAAAATGCTGTATGTACTTAATAAATCACATTGAAATCACTTGATGGGACTCGATAGAGTAGGTTATAAAAAAAATGTAATGTACATTACGGTATTGCAGAGGATGAAGGCAATTTTTCTTTACATCAAATCAACAGGTTACTACGGAATTCAAGTCACATGTGCATATTCTGGGATGAGATCAGATGTAGATTCTGTACTGTTAATGCAGAGAAATGCCAGAAACATATCGTGATTCAATGAAATGGGTCATGGAAGGAAGCACCTTCTAAATCTTCAAAAGAGTGTGGTGGGATGTATTTCTTTAACCAATCTGGAACCTACAAACTGTCCTTTTATCATTGTTACTGTAGAGCTTATTTTGATCATAATTGTTAAAAAAGCATAGTTTTACAATTATCTGAACACCTTACAAATCCAGTGGTTTTCTAACACAGTCTTAAAATCTCAACTTTATGAGCTGGCTTATGCAGTATTAGATAGCATCTTCAAATCAGAGATAGACTTTGCTATGCACTCTTCCTGTTTTGTGAACTACTGGTGTTTTTCATGAAAATAAAGTACTTACAAAAGACAGCTTGATTTCACTCATAGGTATACATTTCTTTGGTTGCCCTAATGTAACCAGCTATTTTAGTTACTTTTGAAGGATCCGCAGAGGACTGAGCCAAATTTCTAAAAATAGGATGGGGGGTGGGGGGGGGGGGGGGAGTGTAGAGAGGGGCCATAAAAAGTGAAAGGTAGAGCCTGTTGACAGCATTCCTAAGACCCACTCAACTGTAGTCATATTTAGATCATGAAGGCCTTAGAGTTTTGTGAATGCAGGACATTTGCCAAAAAGTGACGGATGCCCCATCCTTTTTGAATAGTGTAGACATCAGCACACTCTAAAGAGGTCGGGTGGGATATCCAGCACTATGGGTGGATTTCCCACCCTCACCAAACTCCAAGTAAGGCTTTAAGTATTCTTCGCCCTAACAAAGGGGCTGAACATGGGAGGGGAAGTAGGAGAACTCACCTTGATTCTGCACAGCGAAGCTTTTAAAAATGAAAACATATGTGCAATTTCTAGAGTACCGTGGCCTACAACTGAAAGTCTTCAGCGAAGTCTGTTCAATTTGCTTGCTATATAAACAGCTTTTACCTAATTATTTCATTAATTTTAAAGTTTAGTTAACAGATATTTGCCTTAGTAAAATATCCTTTGCTTCCAGATGTTTTTTCTTCAGTTAAACACTATGTGTTTGTCTTCTTCCATGATTCACAGTTGTAACAAGATAAATGTGTGTTAGAATGGTATGTCCCAATAAAGATCATCAAAACATCTTGACCCAGTCCATTGTGTTTCCATTTATGATTTTTACAGCAGTACTAAATATACCGAAATGAGCTGCTCTAGCTGCAGCTGCCACAGTCACATTTGGTTTGCTGTGATTAACTTCAACTAAACCATGTGGAATATTACATTTTGTATCTGTTCTTTGAGTTCTACTAGTTTCTAAAAAGGGAGATTACAACAACGGGCTAAATTTTGTGTTGCTTGAAATATGCATCTACAAAGTTGCTGCCAAAACAATCCTCGGCTTCACAACGTTGGCGCGTTGGTGGCAGCAGCCGCCACACTCTATTCGAACCTGCTTTCCATCCACCTCCAAAAGCTGGACACAGAAAACGGCACACCAGGAAAATCCAGCACAATGCCTTTATCAAACGCCGAAACACGTCGTCCTTGTTCTATAAGTGCACAATAAAGGATTTGTGCTTGATTTACCTGGTGAGCCGTTTTCTGTGTCCAGCTACTGGAGGTGGATGGGAAGCAGGTTCGAATATATCTTACGGAGGCACCCGCTGCTGCGTTCTGCTGCCGGTGGACTGGTGTTGTGGAATATATATATATATATATATATATATATATTTGTTTGCTCAATTCACGGTCCAGGCGCTGCTTGTCAGCCGTGCGGTATCCCGCGGTCGAGCAGACCGCCGTACATGTGTCAAACTCTTCTCACTTGGAAAGGAATTGGATCGCACAACAGAACCTTCTTGTTGTGCAATATTAACGTTTATTCCAGATTAAGCTCCCAAACGCTTCAAACACCAACGCGTTTCGATCTCCCACTGAGATCTTGTTCACGGTGTCGACCTTCTCAAACCAATAGGTTATAAAACATTAATTCTGCCACTGGAGGCATTAAGGAAATGAACTTTAAAACTTGCTAAATAATTTGAGCTAAGTCAGCAAAATATTGTTTAAATTAATGTGAAATCAACATTAGAGCATAAACTAGTATTTTCACAATTAATGTTTCACAACAGTATATAATATTGGTTTTTAAATGCAAACCAGGTTGAATAATTCACTATTTGTAAATACTCACTGTTTTTGTCAGAAGCACCACAATAACCAGAATGCCTTGCCTGGAGGGAAGGGGGAGGGCATTATGACAAACATATGCTTTTATAACCTATTGGTTTGAGAAGGTCGACACCGTGAACAAGATCTCAGTGGGAGATCGAAACGCGTTGGTGTTTGAAGCGTTTGGGAGCTTAATCTGGAATAAACATTGCAAAACAAGAAGGTTCTGTTGTGCGATCCAATTCCTTTCCAAGTGAGAAGAGTTTGACACACACATATATATATATACATATATATATATATATATATATATATATATACATATATATATATATATATATTTATTTATATATATACATACACCTTCCATGTACTTATGTATCTGTCTATTTATTACTTTGCTTCCAATTCAGCATATCTCATGCACTACCCTACATCTAGCCTGTATCTCTCGCAATATATTCTCTACCTCCACTCGGACTCATCTTAAAACTGATTTTAATACTTTTTCCAAAGCATTACCCTATTTCCAACCCTATCCCTCTAACAATATATCCTCTACCTCCACTCTCTCATTCATTCCAAGCCCCATACCACTACCATGATCCCCAAAATAACCCTTTCAAGACTTTTCCCTCCCCTACCCCTCTTTGCATCATATCATACCTCTTTAACTATTCAGATCTCCCAAATAACCCTTTCCAAACTTTCCCTCTGACTCTTTCCCCTCCACCTCCCCATTACTCATCCCAAACTCCCTCCTACTGCTATGAACTAAAAAAAAAGAAAACAATTCTAGACCCTTCCCTCTTCTATCCCTCCACTATTCCTTTTCAATCAAAATAACAGACTAACATGTCCAACACTCAAATTAATATCATATTTCCCTATACTAGCTCCCCATTAATCCTGATTAGGTTCCAGAGTAGCACGCTACCGCCAAAAAGCGCTTCAACACCTCATCATGGGTAGCAAGTGCTATATAAATACAAAGCCTTCCCTCTTCCATCTCTCCACTATCGTTTTCAATCCAAATAACAGACTACCATGCCCAACGCTCAAATTAATTTCCTATTTCCCCGACTGATTCACCAATAATCTTTTCTGGCTCACCTAAAAGCGCTTCAACACCTCATCAGGAGTAGCAAGTGACACATAAATGGAAACCTTTTTCCTCTTCAATCCCTCCACTATCCTTCTCGATCCAAATAACAAACATATCCACCGCTCAAATTAATTTCATATTTCACTATACTAATTCACCACTTATGGGTTCCGGAGTAGTGTGCTACTTACTGAAAAAGCGATTGGGCGCCTTGTCACGGTTAGTAAGTGCTATATAAATGCATTTAAATACAATACAATAGGTATATTGAAGCAAGGATATCAAATCAGTTGAACACTGCAACCATGTTTTTCAGTGTACCTCAAAAGGCTAGACACTATTGCCCACAGCACCGTGTCTGCTCACCATTTCACTCAGGTGCTCATAACAGCCTTTCCCGTATAGACTACATACTTGTTGCAATAGGCAGCTTAGGTGGTAAGTTTGACAGAGCCGCTCATTTGCCCAGGGGACTTTCAGATAACTCACCGGTTAAGGCTTAACTGTTGACACATTGTACTACTCAAAGTCGTATGTATCCTATGTACCCGGGGTTCCTCCTGAACTCTAAGATCAGGAAAACATTAATCAGGACAACCACACACTATTTTCAAGATAACAAAGCGTCAGTCTCCTCCCCAGTTACGTTGTGGAAAGCATTCAAGCCAGTGACAAGAGGTCAGGCTATTTCACATATTGAGGGCATAAGAAGGGGAAAAAACAGGACGAAAGTTTTACCCCCTCAGGCACTGGGACCACTGTATAGCATTTAAACTTTCACTTTCATGTCACCAACACTGCACACTCAGCCAAATACCAGCTCCGCTGTAATACAGGCATTGTAGCACACCTGGTACACATTCGGTGTCACTGGGTAGGCCCGATAATGAAGCATGCCATCAACTAGGTTGGTGGGTGAGGGCTTCATAAGAAAACTAAATAGTTCTCCCAACCCCATACAGTCCTGTATCCCTCACAAATAAGCTAGTCCTCCTTTGATTACATATAATAAACCGGGAGACACGAACTGGCTACCCAGTCCTCTCTCTCTCTCTCCTTGATAACTGAATAGCTACTATTGTGGCCATACATAAGCCGGGCAAACCAGGGGAGGAATGCTCATCGTATCGCCCGCTCTCATTTATTATTGTGGAAGGGAAAATATTAGCTAAAACACTGGCGCTTCGACTTGCACCCTATCTCACCAAACTGATTCATCCGGACCAGTCCGGTTTTATGCCCGGTAGAAACACTGCACTAAATCTAAGACGCCTGCACGGCGTATTGGGCAGACAACACACTATACTGGAAGATGCCGCAGTCCTATCGCTGGATGCAAAGATGGCCTTCGATTCGGTGGAATGGGCCTTCCTATTCGCGGTACTCCAACATTTAGGATTCGGACCAAAATTTTGCTCATGGATACACTTACTCTACACGAACCCCATAGCGCACGTAGTTGCTAATGGTCACATATCGAAGGAAATCACCCTGGGTAAAGGGACAAGACAGGGCTGTCCATTATCGCCCCTACTATTTGCATTAGTCCTAGAACCATTCGCGACCTGGATAAGGTGGGACCCCATGATACAAGGTCTAAAGTAGAGGGAGGAACAGGAAGACCATATCTCCCTCTATGCCGATGATGTATTACTGTATATCACCTCACCTACGCGATCCCTTCAGGCAATACTTAATATCTGTGCTGTGTTCGGCTCGGTATCAGGATATGCCATTAACTGGGACAAGTCGGTACTATACATCCTACATGGAGCACCCCCACTATTGGCGAGAGATTGCAAGGTTAAGGTAGTCATGAATAGCTTTAAATACATGGGCATCTATGTCACCTCAGATCAAGATTCCTTTTTTGGCCTCAATCTACAGCCCCCCTTGCAAAGACTGAAACGGGACATTAAACATTGGAAGGCACTACCGCTCACACTGCTAGACAGAGCGGCCCTCTTTAAAATGATGGCTCCCCCCAGATTCCTTTACGTCCTGCATAATACGCCATATCCAGTACCCGACTCATACTTTAAGGCAGTGAACTCAGAGCTTGCAGCCCTTCTATGGGACGGCAAACCAGCCAGAGGGGCTGCGCATAAAATGATGTGGAGTTGGTAAGATGGTGGGATAGCCCTGCCAGATATAAAGGTGTACTGTTGGGCTTTGCAACTCACGGTAATCAACCAATGGCTGCATGTACCAGACACAGACCCTACATATCACCTAGACAAAATGACCCTGGGGAGTGGAGGGGTTAATAGAGCACTTCACACCCAACGAAGAACCTGTGGCTTCATGGACCCAGCGATGCATACTATTCGCATAAGGCATACGGTTAACAGACACCTGGGATGGGCAGGCAGATTTACAAAACACACGCCCTTATGGGACACAGGCCGACTAGGAACATTAGGCAACATCAAAGGGTTTTGAAGCTGGGACCTGATCGGTATCTCCCGGCTGGGGGACCTTTGGCATAATGGAGAGGTAGTCAGTTTCGCCTATCTGCAAGTACAGTACAAAATGGCCCTAGAGAACAGTTCAGATATATGCAAATGAATTATGCTATAGAGGCGGTCCTCCCTCCTGCAGAGATTCTCCCGGAATCGTCACCCCCTAGAGGACCGATTGCTGCTCATGGACCACTTCTATAAACGAGCAACTTGACTAACATATAAAAAAATCATCAATAACTGGGCAGATCCACTTGTCCGATTCAGGGAAGCCTGGCAGTTAGAGGTGGGAGACATGGATGACCCTGACTGGCGAGACGCCAAAGCATCGCCCAAAGAGGTGGCGATCTCCTCTAGACTACGGCTGGTACAGTTCAAAATATTACGTAGGACCTACTACATTAGGGTGGTTTTACACAAGAAGGGAAGGTCCCCTGACCAGGGTTGTCTACGGCAGTGTGGGGACATGGGTACCTTCTACCACACATTGTGGGGCTGCATGAATAGTGGGACCATACTGGGAGACAGTGGTAAGAACCATTGCAGAGGTAACAGGGAAACAAGTCCCGCTGGAGCCTAAATGCTGTCTTTTGAATGTGTGGGGGACTACGGAACTTACTCACGCCGAACGACAATGGGCAACGACAGGCATGATGATAGCCAAGAGGAATATTGCGCAAAAGTGGGGGATCGAGAATGTACCATCTGTGATGCAATGGGGTAATGATATGGATGTAGTCATGGTAGCGGAGAAGGCCACATTTATTAATGGGAAATGCCCCTAAAAAATGGGGTAGAGTATGGGGAAAATGGAATACATTAAGGGGAGACATCTGCACCCCCCAGTAGAAAAGAGCGATTCTGATGATGACGTGTAATAGTGGTGAGGGCATATTTGAATTCTTAAGTCCGTAAATGTATTGAGTAACTGTAATGAAGTGATGTGTAGATGATAAATTGTACATGCAGATCTCTGTTGTTTACAATAACATTTTATATAAAACAAAAAGGCTAGACAGTAGTAGTCAAAAACGTAAATGGAGCCTGCATATCTCTGTCACTGTTGCCTGCTGCCAGGAGACTTCAGCCCCCACAACCCATTGCGCCAGGAGGCACCATTGCGATACCGTAAGCGCCCGGAGGCGCATAAAAACAGCGCAAGTCCCCCGTTGCACGGGAGCACGCATGTCCCAGTCACCATTGCCTGCTGCCAGGGGACTACAGCCCCCACAACCCATTGCGCCAGGAGGGGCCATTGCGATACCGTAAGCGCCCGGAGGCACATAAAAACAGTGCGGGTCCCCCTCTGCGCGGGACCATACATATCCCAGTCATGATTGCCTGCTGCCAGGGAACTCCAGTCCTTACAACCCATTGCGCCAGGAGGTGCCATTGCGAGACCGTAAGCGCCCGGGGGTGCATAAAAACAGGGCGGGTCACCAGCTGCGCTAGGCGCGCGCTGGCGTGCCCGGGCCTAGGGTGTCTGCGCCCGTCCGAGCCCGGAGGAGGTTGGGCCCCCCCTCTTGGTTTCATCGGTCGACATTTGGGATAAGGAGCCAAGCCCTAGCCGGGAGGCGTGGAGTTACAGTAAAAAAAAAAACTGTTCCTTTCTTTATGGATATTAATTGTGAGTATAGAAGTCTTTTTTAAATATGGGGAAAAGAAAAGTCATTGCTGCTGCTAAAAGCACAGACGCTACTCTGGATGGCTTCCTACAGAAAGCAGACCGGGCTTTTAATAAAGAAATTATTTCCACTCCCCCCACCTCCTATTCGGACGGTTAAACCGGTCGCTACCACTGGGGTCCCCAAAGTAATTACATCTGCAACATCTTCTGATTCACTGGCACAACCCACACCCCCACTTTCACCCACTGTTGTAATCCTAATCCAGGGTGTTTAGGTGCAGTGCCAAAGTGAGTGGAAGCGGCTACACGCTCATGCACGCGGAACCCGGGGTTTCAGAGTACAGCCGGGGAACAAGGAAGCGCACTGAACTAGCCGGGATTGATCATCGAGCAAGGGGCTAATAGAACAAAGCATAACCCACCAGGAACTGCTGGTAGATCCCGTAGTGGAGGAGGATACATTATGTCACAGACTGAAATGGACACAGTGACTGACTAAATTAATGAAGAGGTGTTAGAGTCTTTGGAACCAATGTTATCCCGTCTAGGTGGTATAGAGGAACAGCTTGATCAATTATTGCTGATTGCAGGAAAATCAGTGGCGCAAAAAAAGCAGAGGTGGGCCTATTTAAGCTAGTGGCACATGTGAAAGGGGAGCCAATGCTTTCTATAGGGTTTCCAAGGGCTGGTAGGCTATCAAAAGTGGGCCAATAAACACATACATTGCGACAATACCACATGAATTCCCCTTGACCTGGGATAAAAGCTCGAATCACCTAACAGCACCGTCAGCTAGGACATATGGACATGATGGGATTCCTAATGGGGAGCAAGGGGTCACCACTCATTTAAGATCCGACCCTCATGGTGGGGAGAAGCAGTTAAAAGAAAATACGCTCACAACTGGTCTTCGCCCGGTCAGTTAAGCATGCAGGGTGAGAAAAGCATCTTAAATTTACCCCCAGGAGTCCTGAATCTCCCACCTGGACAACAGGAAAGATGCTAGAGCTTTATCAATAAATCAGCCTATTAGAGTACCAGCAAAATCCAGTCCCAGATAAATTGGCCCAAACACATTATCATGGCATGGCAGGTGAGCTGGTTGGGCAAAACACTCAAAAAAAGAGAAGGGGATTATGAAGTGCTGAATTTTAAAGATAGGATGTGCACTGACTTGGCCTTGAAACATCTTAGAGACTCCCCCACTGAGCAGATGCAGGCCCGTTCCTTGGGTTTCTTCTACCCCCGACAACATTGGACTTTTAAGAGCCAACAGTTCTTGCAGCCGCCAAAGAAGTGATTCCCCCGTCCCCCAGCCGCCATCATTTATTCACCCTAACCATTTTAAGGCACTTTCTGGTTTAAAAGATATAGATTGACGACCTGCCCAACCGAGCAGATTAGATGAGACTGAACAAATAAAGAGTTGATCATGGGAGAGACCCTAATGCCGCTGCTGGTATAACTGGGAATATGTTGGTCAATAATTCTCTGAGTCCTTCTTTGCATAGCACAATTAATATTTATAACAATACAAATGAAACAGACCAGTACCTACCAGCCTATTTCGCCTTCCACATGCAATCCAGGAGGGGTGGGGTTTGACTCGGTCACTACGCCTGCTAGGCTTGCCATTAATTGTTACAGGGTGGACACAGTGATTGTGGACCATGAAATCTGTCCTTTTAGAATTATCTCACGGAACATTGCAGGCATCCGCCCAAAATTATTGAACGAGGTCTGGTTAGAATATGTTATGGTCTTCGATATCATTTGTATTCAGGAAACATGGTGCAAGGATGATGTTGTGTTGGATGGCTAATGTTCTTATAACGTCCATGCAACCCCTTCACCAGAAGAGGGGAAAAGGAGGGCTGGGGACACTGATCACAGTAAAATATGGGTCCATTCAGGCAGAGGTTGTACTTGATTCTCCTCGGTATCAACTCATTTTGATCTCCAACCTGATTCAGGTTAAGCTACTACTGAACAACTGGTACTATAACATTTTTGACCAAAACAGTTGTGACGTTATCGACACTCTTAAGGTGGAAATCAACAATTTTGCCGGGAAGTGTCAGCCCCTGTGTATCTTCTGTGCGGGGGATTTTAATTGCACCTTGTGTGCCTAGCCCAAATAGAGTGTGTGGGTTGCTGGACACAGAGGGTCAACCGTTGTCACATTTTATACATACACCCCAGGGCGAGGTCTTCAATGCCATTATTGTTGTAAATGATTTGTGGACAGTCAATACCCTGGTCAGTAGCCTCTCAACAAAGTGCCCCACTTACGTTGGAGGAGGTAGGGGAAGTGTTATTGATTTCATGTTCATATCAAGTAAGTTAGCCTCACTTCTTGGTAGTTATGAGGTGGAGCCATATAACGCAAGCGACCATAACCCCTTCATTGCTTCTCTAAGAGTAATAGCCAAAGAGGAGAAAGGTGATGGTCACCCCATTCAGTATAACTCCAACTAAGGGGTGAGACTGAAATGGGGTAAAATACATCCCATCAAATTTGAGGACAATATTGTCAAGGCAAACTTAAGCTCTATTCTGAAATGCTCACCACATGACTCTTCCCCAGACAAGGTTATGACAAGGTTATACAGGGTTTCCATGTAATCTGCAGGGATGTATCCAAAAGTTTACAGAAATCAGTAGGGAGAAGGGAAGTTCAGGAGACAAAATAGTTTAATGCTGAGTGTTCAAGAGCCCAAAAGGATCTCAAAAAGGCACTACACGCAATCCCTCATGATGAAATTCTAATGAAAAATGTGAGACAGGCTTATAAAAACAATCAATCAGAGGAAAGATGAACTGAGAAGGCTAGCCTGGGAAGACCTTGAGAGAGGTAGCGTGCTAAAAGACACCAAGACCCTTTGGGAGGTTATTAATCACCCCCTATTCTAGACAGACGCTAGGGGTATGGATTCAATAATACTGGGGGAAGTTTGGGAATCCCATTTCTAGAAAATATTTAAGCCAAATGGTATTTCACCACAGGATCAAAGAGAAGATGCACCAACAGATTCATTTTTGGCTAAGCAACTTAGCTCTTCCCTTACAGTGATTGAGGTCAAGGATGCCCTGCCCTGGCGAAGGGGATCTGCTATAAAGCCCCAGGCCCCGACGGGGTCCCTTTTGACCTGTTTAAAAGCAATCCTCACCTTTGGGCATCTCTGTTGACCAGCATCTTTCAGGCAGCGATAACTGGTCCCATCCCAACAACCTGGAATGAGGCCATAGTGGTACCTGTACGCAAAAAGGGTAATCAGAACGACCCCGCTTGCTATAGGCCTACATCTTTAATTGATGCCACTGTAAAGGTGTTGGGGAGGGTTATTCTAGCGCGCCTTGAGACCTTGGCAGGTAACTCTTGGATTTTGTCCCAAACGCAATATGGTTTTAGGAGGGGGATGGGGGCAAATGAAAAGTGCCTTAATTTGTCCTTGATCATGGTAAGTACATGGAAGACCAAGAAGGAGTCCATCCACCTGGCCTTAATGGACTTATCCAGTGCCTTTGATACGGTCAATCGGAGGGAAATTGTGGGCACAGATGGAGAAAATGGGCATTGAAGAAGCTCTTATCATGCGTTCACTACTGTTGCCACAAGTTACGGCCCAAGAGGGAGGAAGACCAAGCCCATCGTCTCCACAGAAGGTGTTCGGCAAGGGTGTATCCTGGCCCCATTTCTCTTTCTACTGTATACAAATGGTCTAGAGGAATTTCTAATGGAGAAGGCACTTGACTTCCCTAGAATAGGAGGCAACCCGGTCCCTTTATTGTCATACGCAGATGACACTGTCTTAATGGCTTTAACAGCCGATAGCCTCCAAAAATGATTGAAAGTTTTTACTGATTTTATGTCCGCACTGGAGCTAAAAGTACATTTTATTAAGTCTTATATCATGGTGTGTGGCCCCAATCAAACCAAAAGAAGAAAATTCACAATAAAGGGTAAAACCATTGATAAGGTGTCTAATTTTACATATTTGGGGAATGTTTTTAACAAATTGAATTGGGACCATCTGGTCACCAGCACGGGCACAGCATACTAGTCAGGTAGTGGAGGGTCTATTTCGCTTTGCCTTTAAATTAGGCCACTAGCCGGTAACAGAATTGATTACTTTATATAAATCGAAATGCCTACCTGCTGCAACTTATGAGGCAGGAGTGTGTGGACATCATAAAAGCACCCAGTTACAAATTTTAGAAAATAAATTCATAAAAAGAATATTCCCAATAGGCTCTGCGCATTGGAATAACATAAACTGCAATTTAGACGTAGGACTGAGGTCGACTAGGTCTCTACTGAATATGTTAGACTAAATTAGGTTTGCCAGCTAGCTCAGAGGTCACTAGAAACTTTCTCGAATGAACAGGGAGGAGTTAACTTCCCTGATTAGACAAGAAGGGATTAGTTTCTGACAACCGCATAAACATGACAACTTTGCTCCCTCCAGAATAAGGAGTATATCTCCAGAGTCGTGTGAAAACAATAGATAGCTATTTCACTCAGTCAATCGTGCATACTTAGTTTCACCAGAGTGCAGAGAAATAGAGAGAAGGGCGTTTTCAATAAAAGGTGTTATTTATTGAGCAGGCTTCTTTCTCATGCAAGAGAAGTGAATAGCCACAATTGCAATACTTATCATAAAGTAAAGTGCGTACAGTAAAAGGAGTATTATGAAATAATACTGTAAAAGCATTGATATGGTTTCTGAGCCATATGATACTTAAAACGGATAAAATATATACAATTACATACAATGATAAAAGTTGACTAAACGTACTCAACTGGTGCTTCTAAATTACGCCTACCCCAGTGTACCTAACCTAAGCCTAGTAAGTGAGAAAGGGTAAGGGAGTTGCAGTTTAAGTTTAAGTTAGTTTTGCCAAGAATCTGAATCAAGAATTCTCTAAGGATCTAATCAGCTCTGTACCTTGGTTTTAGAACGAAGGAGGTTTTGTATCTCGTTCTCAGGACCCGATCTCCCAGTAACCCGCAAGGGTGACTGGAAATACTGGAGCTGGATTTTCTCTGCAGGAGAAAAGACAGCGTCTTTGTCAGTGCGTCAAATGGGAGAGTCAGCTTCCTTCGGCAATCGCATCAGCTGGGCTTTGGGTAAGTAGATAGCCGCTCTGCTCCAAACCACTGTGTGTTGCTTAAGGCAAATGCTGGTATATTATATATTTATACCTGAAAGGTACTGTGTTTGACGTAAGGTTGAACATAAGACGTCACTAAGAACTGTCACTAAGAACTGGCAGTTGTTTCAGGACTCTCAGGAGTTCTAAGACAAATCAAAACAAAAGCAGGGGGAATTCCCGGGCTGCTGGAGGCTTGGTTTGTTTAAAGAACGCGATGTATTTTCTAGGAGTCTAGGGAAGTAGCCTTGCCGTTTTTGGACTGCATTGGCTATGACTAAACATAAGGGCATAAATCGGGAATATTTAATTAGGGTCCTAGATACGTTCACAACACCCACTCCACGTATAATGTCCATCATTACTAAATACTAAGCAATATATAAACATAAGTATGCATGTGTTTTCCAGCCCACCCAAAAATACATCAAATGCATTTAAAATGGTATAGATACACGAAAAATGAGTATTATACTGTACGCTTTCAAGCAGCGGTATCATTCAGATAAAATGTTGTTCATTTAGAATGTTGACTGAATGAATCACGAAATTTACATTCATGAAATGGCTCTTAATACAGAAGAAAAAGGTCGAGACCATTTCATCACATATTTATACAAGATTGTAAATGTACTAGAGGCTGATTTCAAAATATTGTCTCTAGAGTCTACAAAAATAGAAGTTCTGCTCTCTAAGAATAGTTCTACTTTAAGCAGAGTACCTTGTGCCAAAAAAAAAGTAAATATTTTGGAAATTGGGAAAAAATAATTTCGCTTTCATGAGAAAAAATAGTTCAAAATATTTTCAGCAGTGCTGTTTATCAAAACTGAAGGCCGAATTCAGAGTTCAGGGAACGCTGTGTGCTCGCTATTTCAAATATTATTCTCGTTGTTAGGGGAGAACATTACTTCAGATAGGCCGGCAAAAAATGCGCCTACAACAGTAGGTGAAAGTTTGGCCAACTCCGAAAAAGTTGAAATAGTGCATATATGCGATGCATTGCCATCATCGGTGTTTAGATCAGCAATGGTCACGGAAGGTTGTACCTGTGTGGTGCCGCTTTCATCTCGTACTTCACCGCCACCTAATCGTAAAGGTGAAGTCTCAACGAGTGCAGTCATCAGAATAGGTAGCCGCTGGGGACAACACGTTGCATGAGTCGTTACCGGACCGAGCAAAGTATCAATATCCATTGGTACTGTTGATGGTAGTGTAAGACAGAGGTCCAACACGCATTCTTCTCCGCATAGCAGACATCGAAGCACAGGTAAGATGCAATTTTGCCAGATTGGTCTGGTCTAAATGAAAGAAATCAGGTAGTATTCAGATCTCTTAGCCGGGCCAATCCGAGGACTTTAGTGATACGCTCTCTGTATCGTATTGCTAGGATCGTTTCTTCTATCTTAGCTTGAGTTTTGTCTGTGACTTGGCTTGCCATATCGGAGCAGAAGGAAAAAAAAAAAAAAGAATTCCTGCTAGGTGTCCCAAAATTAGAGGCAGGCCACCGAATAGAGAATGCACAAAATTCGGGAAGATGCCCAGAACTGTTTCAAAGGGTGCTAACAGTCCAGAAAAAATGGTCTTAAATACATGTGCGATGCCATTGGTACCTGACATGTTTAAGATTTGGCTTACCATTTCTACGAAATGCACAGGGCAATTTGTCGATAATAGGGTATGTATCTCTGCTGCTGTCCTTGCAACTTGCAGGTCATACATCTCTTTGGACGAGGTTAAAGGCACAGTTGTTTGTAAAAGAATAGACTTCATTCTGCTTAAAGTATCAATTCGAATAGAAGAGATATTCACAGAAGGCCATATTGCTGCCTCCATGTCTGGATTGCTTTTTGGATACAATACTTGCATACAACAAATGACCCTGGAAGTAACGCTCATGAGATAGGCTTTTCCTGGCATCATGCCACAACAGCTGTGGTCACTTATTATAACGTAGCTACCGTTGGAAAGTTGTCTGAAAAAGGGCTCTATCTGTGTAGCAGGGGTGCCGTGCAGATGACATGAAAGGTTGTTTGATGAACCTTCACAGGCTCCATGCAAGTTAATTCCTTGACACAGAAGTGTACCGTTTAGTGATTTTTTACAATTGTTACCACTAAGAAATACCTCTTTTTTCCCTTCACTATAACATCTATGTGTATAAGGTAAATTATAGGTTGACTTGATGTATCCTTTACCCAACCTTTCATACAGGCCTGCTGGTATATACTTTTGGCAGTATTGAAACTGAAAAGTTGTTATCGGGTTTGTAATGGTGCCATGTATTATCCATTCAATGACAGGTCTTTCTGACATTATCAATGGTAATCTTTCTAGTTTTTCAATGCTCAGCACCGTATAGTCTGCTCCTTTTTGTGCCAACGAGATTGGTCTATCAGTAAGGTTAAAGATAGAAAATAATGACGTTGTATTGATTAGACGCCATGGCACGTAGCCTGAATGGAGGTTTTGTAACGTCCAGCCTAGCTGTACAATAGAATGTAATTGAGACTGGCCATGTTGTAACATTAGCATATCCTGTTCTATTAAATCAATAGCAGATGACACAATGCTGTCCAATGAATAAATTCTGGAGGACAGAGTCGTTAACCCATTGTCCACTACAGAAAGTGATTTTTCCAAATTAATACGATCAATTTCTCGTATTTTTTCTGCAGTTACAATTTGTGTTACTTTCCAAGCTTCATTGTAAGCTGCGTATATACCGGCATATATGAAACGTTTTTAACGCTGTTTGCGAGGTCCCATTATGAAATCTCGCAAGTCAGCACCTTCTTTAAGTAAAGTTAAGTGTTGCTTAATTTCGTGAAGTGTGGATATCTGTAGCCAGTCGAGGCATAGTTTTCCTACACTGTATGTTGTAACTATCCCTGGATGTTGTCTCTGGGAATATCTTGGGTCTGGCCTGTTCTGTTTGAACCCCTGTATTTTGTTCAGGAATCTATCTTGACAGTTATTTGTGTCTGTGGGCCAGATCAACCACTTGTTCCAATCAGGAACTGTTCTGTTTTGTTTTAAAATATAGGACACGTCTAACCCTTCATCTGTAGTGGTGTTTCTATCAGGCATAGGCTTTGGTATAGACGGGTTGTTTAAATCTTTTATCTTGGCTAGACCAAGACAGGTTGTTTGTTGAATGGTGTCATTCAGAACATTTGTTCTGGGATCATGAAAGCTCTGAACAATGATTCTAGACCTCGTACCTGCCACTCTTTTGTACCCCAGATGGTTTTTGTCTCAATGTTGTTTATCCAAAGTTCAAAACCAAATGTAGACATTTTTTCATGACATTTTTTAGAATAAATCAGTTTAGTATTAGTCAACATGTTTTTCACTCCTGTCTTATTTAACATTTTGAAATAAAACGTTTGTGGATTAGTGTAATTAAACCCTGAGAAGTATGGAAATTTCTCATAAAATGTTTTTGAACTGCCTTTTGGCGGAGTTGGACAATGTTCCCACTGATTATAACTGAAAACATTTCTAGGATTAGCAGTTTATGCAGATAATGATGCCCAAAGTGATTGAAACAATACATTTCCTCATAATTCGATGAACCCTGTAAATAATCATGTTCTGTAAATTTTGCTGACATTTCTAAATCTGACATCATATTATTAATATTCTCAAAGTCCCAATCATCAGAGAAAGTACTAGGTGATACAAAGTCACTTAAGGAGATATTAAATTGGTGTGGATATTTCGAGAGCTAAACAGGGCCATAGATTTCATAGTCCGTTTTGTCCCATGCTATACCACCAGGTATAGGGATGGCTGTGATGTTCACTGATGATAGTTCTCTTTTTTCGATGTGAGAGGATCTGTGTGGTTTCAGGACCAAGTTGATGTTCTGACTTCCTGTGTCCATTGTACTATATTTTCCATCAATAAATCTACCCAAACTTAAAACCAAGATGAGCCACAGAAGGAGAAAAAGTACACCTAACACAATACATAATTTAATCTATGGTGAAGTTCGATATGTTTCTCTCAGTTGATGAAAGATGTCGCGATCGTCCTCAAGCGGAGAAAACGCTGTGCATTGGTGTCATTCGCGTATGCGAGAAACGGATGGAAGAACTACGTGTCCCAGAAGGCCATGGGGCGCAGGATGTAAGGGGAGTGACGTCTTGTATTTAAGCGCCTCCTCTCCTCAGGGAAGTGCTTGACAATACGGATATCGTCTCAAGCCCTAGTCGGAAGGTGTGTTCTCGAAGGATCCAGGAAGTGGTCTACGCCGATCAAGAGCCTGCGTGGTCAGTGGGTCCGTCTACAAGGGTCTACGCCGATCAAGAGCCTGCGTGGTCAGTGGGTCCGTCTTCAAGGGTCTACGCCGATCAAGAGCCTGCGTGGTCAGTGTGTTCCTTCCTTGTCCTATTCCTTGGACATTTCAGGTATTTTCCCTGCAGTGTGGTCATACGCCCTTCCACCTGAAAACTACCGGAGTATCGCAAGTAATTTAAGAGCGCGGGCTCAATTCCTTTCTACTGGACTTCTCTTTTTGTTTTGTTTTTTGTTAGTCCGTACTTTGGGAGACCTTACCTTTGTTTTCCTTGTGACATACTGTTTCCTGTGGTCTATTTAGCAGTGCTTATAACTCGTTACTTCAGCCCTTAGTCTCCAATGCAGTAATGGTAGACGTGGAGAGTACAGGCCTTATCGATTGGGAGTTCTGGTGAGTTGGGGGTGCGGAGTCGGGGGAGAGGGTGGACTTCGCAGTGAGTGGTGTTAATGGTAGTGTTCTTGTCTTCCTGTCCTGCAGTACTCCAAGTCCCACCACAACCCTGCTGTACATCTGACCAGACCTTGTTGGAAGTACAGAACATTCCGCTCCCTTCTTTCTTTGTTCTCTCCCTTTTTTCCCTGGGCACAGGTTCAAGCAGTGAATTCTTTCATTGCCGGGAATTGTGTCAGGGGGAGGAAGGGGGAATATCATCTGCCATTGTCTCTGCTGGACATCTGTTTGAGGTTAGTGGCGTTTGTTTGTTCTTGCGCCGCTTGCTATCCCGACAAAAGAGCTCTGTATTTTTTTCTTTGAAAGTTTTTGTTGCTGGCTTGTCTCCATATTAACTTGGATCATCGGAAAAGACATCAAAGTTGATAAAATAGCCAGATGCAGTTCTGTCAATTGGTGGAATTGCTTCCGGATTTCCATTGATCTTTGGATTTTCTTTTGTTACATTTGTATAGTCCGAGGCTACATCGTTGTAGACAGGTGTTTCTTGACGAACTGTTGCGATTTGGGTATCAAGAGGCACAAGTTCCATGGCTTTGTTGCATAGTCCTTTTTTAATCACTGAAGGTTTATCAAATGTGATTAGTCTCTCAGTTTGAACCTCTTGGATTGTAGCAAGATTTGGTCTTCTGCTATCTCTTGGGAGTCCACTGGGCCTACTACTTATTATTGGCCACATGGTTGTGGTTTCACCAGGTCGATTGATACAATTCGGTTCTCCTTTTTATCAGCAAGGGGCGGTAGTACTACTGATCTTGTTCCACTGACAGCTAAGACAGGTACTGCTTTTCTGTAAGAAGGCCCAAATTCCTTCTTCACCGAGATCTTTTCTCTGACCAGATCCCCAATCTTTGGAATCCAGACAGGTCTTGCTGGGACAGGTGGTTTTCTTCAGTGGTCGTTTGCTTTAGCTTTTCATTACTTAAGACTTTTTCTTGTTTCATTTAAGTCCTGTAAAACAGCCAAACGATCTTTGATATCAAAGGTTTTTTGTTTCACGACTGAAATCTGACAATCCAAATCCTGGATGATCATTCTAGTACCAAATAAAAGTTTGTACGGACTGATACCTCCTAGAGAATTTCTTAGCATGTTATTAAGACTATGTTGGACACTTATTAGATGTTTGACCCACCCGTCACCCGAACCGAATACCCTCACTGTTATAGATTGCTTTATGTCACGGTTTTTTCTCTCCACTACCGCATTTCCCTCGGGATGGAATGGACTAGAGTACTGCAATGCAATGCCCATGCTGGCCATGCTCTCCTTGTAAGCCCGAGAGCTAAACGCAGGACCCTGGTCAGAATGTAGCATGCCAATTGCGTATGTGCCGATAATGACTCGCAAATCTTTTATAACAGTTCTGGCGTCAGCCGAGCGCTGGGGTGACATCCAAATGAATCTCGTCTTAATATTTATGGAATCGCATTCTTCCGTCTGGATGTCTGCGTATAGATAGCCTGATGCTGTCAAATAGAGGTGTCTGGGCAGGTGTCTGGTCCGGTTCACAACTGCGATCTCTGTTGCAGTCCTGGCAATTCATTGCAAAGTTATAAATTTGCACGCTCATCCCCGGCCACCAGTATTTTGATTGTAATTCTATTAAGAGATTTCAGGATCTATTGGTGCCTCAGACCCAATCCCATGTGTGCTTCTTCAATCAAGAAGACTCTCCGGTTCGTGTTTGGAATTACTCTATCCCCCACTCCAGGGATTTGAGCAAACGGAACGGAGTTCACATCAATTATGTATATATTGCCGAGTGGATAGTTTAGAGGTAACGCCGCATAATTGCCTTCCATTGAGGTTTTTCCTGCTAGTAGCGTTTCACTGTCTATTTGTTTTTTAGAACGCTTTTTTGTGGCTACGGAAGCCGGTTGACCAGCTGCCGCTGTGGCTTTGTCAGCCAATGAATTCCCTGCAACGTGAACGCCATCACGTTGAAGACTCTGCGTATGTATCACGTGAGTCTTTTGCAGTTCTTTCTGCAAAAGAACTACTTGTTCCCATCGTTTTTTATGCTTTGTTGTGGCACCTGTCTCATCTTTGTAACCAAAGTAATGCGAATCGCACACTATTACTGTGGGGAATTCGCGATCGGCATTTTCAAGCGCCATCTTTAGAGATCTTATTTCAGCTCGCTGAGCTGTACAGTTTCTGAGTGGTTCAGTTTTAGTGACCATCGGTCTGAATTTACCTAAGCGCCAGCGACCTTTAACAATCGCGCACGCTGCATTGTAGATTTGTTTTTCCACAACGTAGTGTTGTGCAAATCAGTCCGTGTAGATTACACAGGTGTACTGTTCGAGAGGTAGAAATTCGATTGACAGAGGGCATTCATGTTCGTATTCCAGATTTTCTAGTTTTTTCATTTTCGGATCAAAAGCGTGTTTCACGTCTCCTGTAGCAAGAGAATTTTCCCATTGCATCCATTTTGGATCTAGAGCTATAGCATTTGGAATGCCTGGTCTTGTTACTGCCTCAAGGGCTGATACTGCTGTTAAACAAGATATCCTTTTCCCTTGGGCTAGGGCTCTTTCTTTTGCTACAGCAGTTTGAACCGCAGTTGGAATTTTTTCAGTAGAACTGAGTTTCATTTCAGCTTGTGTGTACAAGTGTGATTTGTAAGCTATTGGTACCGTTTCTCCCTCATTAGAGGTCAGGTATGTAAATCTGCATCTTCCTGGGATGACTCGGATTACAAGGTTGCGTTCGTTTGAGCGTGTTTGCAGTTTTGTTTTAGTTAACATGTCTGTCTGTAATGATCTTATAATTTCTGTGTGTTTTTGAGTCCAATATCAGGTTTTATTAGTTCGTAGAGAGGTTTAACCCTCTCTGCATAATTTAGAATGTTTGTTCTTCCGAAATTCAGGAAACCTAGTATTGATTGTAAGTTTTTCATCGTTTTTGGAGCTTGGAGTACAGCACACTTCTCTAAGAAGTTGTCTGCTAGGCTTTTGCCTTCACTTGATAATTCATATCCTAAAAATAGGACAGTTAAATGGGCAATTCATGATTTCTTAAACTTAAATTTGTACCCCTCAGATGCAAACCCAGGTATTATGGTGTTCACTCTTTTCAAGTGAGTCTCCAAGTCATCGTCTGTAAGATAGATGTCATCGACATAAGATAATGCCTCATCATCATATATTTGTAGTAACTCTGTTACCCTCGCTGAAAATAATCCTGGGCTATTCTTGAATCCCTGTGGGAGACGACAACATTTTTTTGAGTCCCCATGCTGGAGAAAGCGGTCAAATGTCTGCTTTCAGGTGCTATGTTTTGACAGTAGAAACCATTTGAAATATCTAATGTCGTTTTATATTTCTTGCGCACGATGTTATTCATTAGTGCTGCACTGCGTGAGTTTTGTACTGCAAAAGTTTTACAGCAGGAGTTTAGGTGTCTGTAGTCCAAAACTAGACGATATGAATCGTCTGGCTTGGAGACAGGAAATAAAGGATTGTTCATTTGTGAGGTGCATGTTTCAATCACCCCCTGATATTCAAGTTGATCTAAAATTTCTCTTACTTGTTTTTTAGCTTCTTGCTTAACAGGATACTGCCTCTGTGCAGTCGGTTGATTTTTTTAACTGGATTTTATGGTGAGGCGAATCCTCATCCCATCCTGCATGATTTTTATATAATGCAGGGGCTTGGGCCACTGCCCATTTTCTAGCAAGTGTGTATTTTTTATGAATTGGAATGTGATTTGAGAAGACAGGCATAATCATTTCTTCGCCATGTGGGCACTCCCTGACAAACTCTGGTGGCCAGTCTTTCTCTGTTAGAAGGATATCATAGCCTTTAGATAGATTCTCCCAAAAGAGACCTCTTATTTTCCGAGTTTTTATCTCCCTCTATACGTAATGTTATTTCATATAGTTTATGGGGCCCGCTAACTCGGGTGTCTGCAGTTTCCACTTGAATGTATTCATTCGTGTCCACTGTCTCCAGAAGATTCATCAGGATCTTGCGAGCTATGGTCACTTCTGCTGCGCTGTCTAGCATTGTCTGGGCCCACTCTCTGTTTTTCAGTTGTGTCGTCAGCATTCTCGGCATGTTTTACTTTAATACTGGCTATCTTCTTTCTAGGAAATTGTATTTTTTTACTTTGATGAACAGGTTCCTTGTCTTTGGACTTGACGTGCTCTTCTTTATGTTCTGACCGTCCTCTTCTTTCCGATTTCTTTGAGGAAGTCTGAAAAGATCGAGAGGGACGTGTATCAATATCTTGATATCTGTCAGGTTTTCTCAAATTGTCCCTATTTTTAAGGTTGTATCTTTTTTCAGAGGGCTCCCTTTGGGGAGACTTGCCCGCCCCCCCCCCCCCCCCCCCCCCCCCCCCCTTCTGGAGATCTATTTCTTCGTTGGGGAGACCTTCCTCTGGTCTGAAACTGTTTTTCTCTGGTAGAGGTTTGTTTATTACCCTCCCACTTCTTCTTTTGAGAATTGAGATTATTTTTAATGCAAGTTTTTTCAGGATTTTCAATAAGTGTTTTTAGTCGGTAGGTTGTACCGTCAACTGTTAATTGAACTAAATCTCTGTATGCTTTTGTTAATTCTTTTATTTTAACTAAGAGTTCTTCACTTGACATTTTTTCAATGTCGGGGTGTGGTGTGTAGCTGGCTAGAACCGGCCATGTGGCTCTTGGTCTACCTAGTGGACCGAGCCTGGTAATGTGATTTTGATGTTTTAGGGCGCCATTAAACTAGAGCAGGTGCTCTTGGTATGTTAGTGGAATTTCAATTTCCTCGAAAGGAGAGTATTCCTCTGGAGATTTTGTAGTAGTGGAACTCATGTGTTACAGCAAGTGCTGCTGGAAAATGTATCCTGGGACTAGAATACCTCTGTCTGCTGATATTCATGTGCCTCTACTACAAATACGACTGTACCACCTCTTGATGTTACTCCATTCTCTATAAGTTTTATAGTTATGGTTTTTCTTACATTGACCGGGATGATTATTGCATCCGGGTCGTTATTTTGGACAGTTGTGTCGTCCGCTACGAGTTGAGCTGCTAGTCTAGCTATCTCCCTTTCGTCCTCACTGCCTGACATTTTTACTGACAGAAAGTTTGCAGAGCAAGTTTTGAGGAAACAAAGAATAGGTGCACAATATTTTGGAACACTGTATCCTTCAACGTTGACTAAACCAAAAACTAATACATAGGAATCTCTTCCTACTAAGTTCTGGCGGATATTAACCTTTCACCCACTCCAGACATCTATTGGAGTTTTTACGGGAATAGGGGTCTGGTGAAAAAGCACGACTGAGTTACTCTAGTATCTTGCGTTAGATTATCGCCTTACCAAACGTTGGGCACCATGTAGTGTAGTTCCTATATTCCCAATAGGCTCTGCGCATTGGAATAACATAAACAGCAGTTTAGACGTAGGACTGAGGCCGACTAGGTCTCTACTGAATATGTTAGACTTAATTAGGTATGCCAGCTAGCTCAGAGGTCACTAGAAACTTTCTCGAATGAACAGGGAGCAGTTAACTTCCCTGATTAGACAAGAAGGGATTAGTTTCTGACAACCACATAAACATGACAACTTTACTCCCTCCAGAATAATGAGTATATCTCCAGAGTCGTGTGAAAACAATAGATAGCTATTTCACTCAGTCATTCGTGCATACTTAGTTCCACCTGAATGCAGAGAAATAGAGAGATGGGCATTTTCAATAAAAGGTGTTATTTATTGAGCAGTCTTCTTTCTCATGCAAGAGAAGTGAATTGCCACAATTGCAATATTTATCATAAAGTAAAGTGCGTACAGTAAAAGGAGTATTATGAAATAATACTGTAAATGCATTGATATGGTTTCTGAGCCATATGATACTTAAAACGGATAAAATATATACAATTACATACAATGATAAAAGTTGACTAAACGTACTCAACTGGTGCTTCTAAATTACACCTACCACAGTGTACCTAACCTAAGCCTAGTACGTGGGAAGGAGTAAGGGAGTTGCGGTTTAAGTTTAAGTTAGTTTTTCCAAGAATCTGAATCAAGAATTCTTTAAGGATCTAATCAGCTCCGTACCTTGGTTTTAGAACGAAGGAGGTCTTGTATCTCGTTCTCAGGACCCGATCTCCCAGTAACCCGCAAGGGTGACTGGAAACACTGGAGATGGATTTTTTCGGCAGGAGAAAAGACAGCGTCTTTCTCAGTGCGTCAAATGGGAGGGACTGCTTCCTTCGGCACTCGCATCAACTGGGCTTTGGGTAAGTAGATAGCCGCTCTGCTCCAAACCACCGTGTGTTGCTTAAGGCAAATGCTGGTATATTTATACCTGGAAGGTGCCGTGTTTGACGTAAGGTTGGACATAAGACGTCACTAAGAACTGTCCCTAAGAACTGGCAGTTCTTTCAGTACTCTCAGGAGTTCTAGGACAAATCAAAACAAAAGCAGGGGGAATTCCCAGGCTGTTGGAGGTTTGTTTTGTTTAAAGAACACGTACTTTCGAGGAGTCTAGGGAAGTAGCCTTGCCGTATTTGGACTGCATTGGCTATGACTAAATATGGATATGATTCTTATGCCTTTATAGGGATATGATTTGTTATAACCACATAAAGGCATAAATCGGGAATATTTAATAATGGTCCTAGATACGTTCACAACAAAAGTGCATCCACGTTCTATTGTCATTCTGAGGTAGGGTTGGATTTTATAGAGGACCGAATTAATATTGCTCCATTGGTTCTCCGGGCTAAAATTTGGACGTCTGAGGACAGAATGTTCTCAAGGGGCATTGTCAAAGATTATTGTAACCTTGATAATGCCCTGGCGATCCCATGGTTCTGCTTTGTCAGAGAAAACTTTATTGCGATTGGCTTGGGGCACTGTTATGACAACCCTGCTAGCATTCATACAAATATGAAAACTATTATAAAAGAAGCATACTACGCTGGGGAAAATATGTGGCGTCGGCATCTGGGAACGTAATGTTACTCAGATCTGTCCCCCACACAACAGCAATTTTATTTGTCCTTTACTAATAATGCACAGACTCGTTTTTATTTTATGACCACTTTATACCTTACACTTTTTAGTGGCCTTTCCAAAACAGTCAGATGGAGTGATGAACTCACTGTTTGTCCTTGCGATAATTTAGCAGCTCAGTGCACTTTGCACTTTATGTTGTTTTGCACACTCCATAAAGAGCCAAGGGCACGATTCTTGAATCCAATCTTGAGAGAAATCCGCCCTTGTACCTATCAGGAGGGTTTTAATTTTTTTTATAATCTTTGTCTACTGTTTCTATTTGCACTGGCGTATCCAATTTTATCAGAATTGCTTTGTCAATAAGAAAACATTATGAATTGCAATAGAGAATTTGGTGTTTTGATTGGGCTTAAAATTTTAAATATGTACTGATACAACGGAAGCTGATAGGAGGTACTAAAGCGTGCTGTCCAGAGCCTGGAGTATGGAGGATCAGGGCCAGAGCTGGAAGGCTTCGTTTTTTATGTAAATTGCAAATTGCCTCAAATGTTTCTACTCTGAGCTTCTAGCGATTTTAACTACATTATTGTATAAATTGGACATGATATTGTTTGCAGTTATTTGTATGTATGTTAAACTTTTATGGTCCACTCGAACAGAATAAAGTTATTTTTAATTTGAGTTTGAAATTAAGTTACTTCCTCCGCTGTAGCTGTAAATGTTATCCTGCTATACAGAATTAAACTCATGGACCTTACTCGTAGAGGAGTCATAATCTGATAAATTCCAAGAAAAAAACAGCTTGCAGTCCGGGACTTAGAACATGGGCGCACTGGTGTGTAATCAAGAAGATTTTGTAGTTTCACCTTCACGCTCAATATTATGTGGTCCCATGGCCTCTGTGCCATGTCAATACAAAGTTCAACCTTAGAAGAAAAGGTGCGTGTATAAATCAATCTATCATTTTTCTTTCAGAGATTCCAAGAAATCATAATGTTGATCAATAGCTCATTTAGATCCAACCAAAAATAGTCACTTGGGAGTCTTATGTTTCTTTTTTTGATTCCAAATTTTGTTCAGTCAATGCTTTTCATCAGAAGCAGTCAACTCAATCCAGCCAAAGCGTTTCGTCCCATATAGACATCATCAGGGCTCCAGATCACAATAAATCCAAGGACTCTATTCTTTCATCTGTTATATTTGCATGGGTGCAGCGCAATTCATATCCAAGCACGGACTTCTGTTCCCATTTTCTTATTGTCCGTAATGACCTTGCTCCTCCGTTACAGCTACTCATCTAGTATTTATCTGGTCAACGCTAGTGACTATTTTTGGTTGGATCTAAATGAGCTATTGATCAACATTATGATTCTAATGTTACTAAGAGTTGGCTTATGTGGTCCACAGAGTTGGGTTATGTGTGACCACATAAGCCAACTCTTAGCAACAATTTTTCTAATTGTAGTTGCATCACATATTTTAAACAATACCCTGTGCCGCCAAGAATAAAACAGTAGGTAAGGATTCCCAGAGGTATCTTTTAATATTCATCCACATCACACTTTTGCACAACACCTGCTCCGCTGTAGTCAGGCGTAGAAGCACAACCAGGCGGCACTCAGCTGCCTGGTTGGACCCCGATGATGAAGCATGACACCAACCAGGTTGGTGTGTGAGGGGTTTATAAACAAGACCCATCGGGTCCAGTCAGAAGGCCATCGTTAAAAGGGACCTAGAATAGCAGTGAATACTTCTATACACAGAGATCCCCTACTACAGAAGATGCTATTACAAGAAAAGAATGAACTATGGGACCAATCTGCTCAGAAGGGAGCTTACAACATATTTTGTTTTGCCTTTGAAACTAAGTTGAGTGTTTTATATCAAAAGACTCACACATCTCAGTAATCCACAGGCAGACCTATTTAGGTTGAAGGTCTCTAGAACCTAAATGATGTAAGGAAATCTCTTATTGGGCAAATACTACCAACAAACCTAGCACAGACCGAATAATCCATCATTTTTGTGGAATTTAGCGGATATAGTCTCAATATATTAAAAATTACAAAGAGCAAACCACATAAACTTTCAACCTTTCAACTCCTCTTTTTTTTCACAAGCCAGTTGCCTGGGTGTGAAATTATCAAATCATCACTATCTGGCAAAACAACTTTTGAGAGCACGTATTGGACAAATGTTTAGGCTTAGCACATTAAAAATGTAACCTTTATAGTCTACGACAACCCAATGATTTTGTTGTGAGCTTGAATTGATGGATGTTTAAGTAAGGTTCTTTCAGGTGTATGGCGCATAACTACTCTGTTGTTTTTAAATGCACTTGCATTCTCAGTCAGTGGTGTTTAGTATATTTTTTTACTTATTGGGAACAGTCTCCCTGCCCCAGATGACCTAGTTTCTCAGATATTTTGAACTTATGTTATTGGACCAAAATCCTATCTTTGATTAATTTCTTTATATTCATGCAGTCAACAAATGCTTTGCCTCTAAAAGGAAGATACAATCTATCCACTACATTGCTTTATGGTCACCGGAATTTTTGGGTGCGGGGAAAGTATGATGTAGTAAATCTGCGTAGATACATTTAGCCATTTCCTTTCTACATTAAGAAAAGCATGACAAAATTACCATTTCGAATATGAGATTGCAAACAATCAATTTTGTATTCTCTATATATAATTCATCTCAAAATGCACCAAATACTGTGCGCTGTTTGTCTGCTTGGTAAATAATGTTATCCATAGGACCCATTTCCAAGTTATGTAAGTTAAACTATTCCTTTTACACTGAAATTCTTAACTGTGTTCATGACCGCAAATGCTTCGGGTTTATCCCACACCTAAATCCTAATATCATTTTAAGATTGTTTTTCTAATATTCTTCTGGTATTGATAATGGAAGACCTCTAAGCATGCACATAATTCTGGGATCCAGATTAGTTCACAGATAATTTATTCTGCCACACAAACTGTCGGATGTAGTTGACACCAAACTTCAAAGTCGAGCTTAACCTATTCATTAGTGGATGCTTGTTTGTGGGACAACCTCTTTAGGGATTTTAGGAAGGATTATTCCCATGTATTTGAATTTGTTTGTTGTTCATCCTTATTGATTATTTTACATATACATATTACTTTTCAAAATGTGGCAAACTCCGCTAACGAACTAACTTATCAGGTTCCCATGCAAAAGCCTGGTATGCTGCTCCGGTTGCAGCTGGAACAGGCACAAACATAAGCAGTCTATTCAAACTCCTCATAATGTTTGCACTGCACGAAATTATGTGATTGGTGTACCACCACAATTTCAGATCCATCATTTTGCCTAATCTTTATTTAAGAATCATTATTTCAGATTTTCAGCAATTTCGGAAACCCAAAAAATCAGGAAGGTAAGTACTTAGGGTTTGGGTATAATCTATGGAAGAGTAATAGTATTTTGTTAAATGGTGTAGTTAAGAGTTAAACCAGAATTTACAACATAGGAAAGGATTTTTTGGTTTTCTTAATAACTGGCACAATTTGAAGGATCTGGCCACATCTTAAGAAATATATATTCATCCACTTTGGCCTTTCACACTTATTGGTCAAGCTGGCACAAAGAGAAACAAGCATTTACAATGCAATGGTTTCGCCTTTGTTAAAGTTTGAGCTTTTGGTATTGCTTTTGACAAATGGTCTTTTCTAACTTCTTTGAATTATATGTAAAGGCTGAACCTCCTATATTGGAGGACAGCAGTAATCGAGGGCGGTACTTTGTATACTGTCTTCGTAGACTTGCGTGCCGCCTTTGATTTGGTACCTAGAGCAAAACTATGGAAAGTTATGGAGGAGTTGAATGTCCTGGGAGACATCTTGGCAATCCTGATGAGATTACATCACAACAACTATGCCCGCGTTACGTGTGGCAGAGGTGGCAACTTAACCGAAAGGTTCCCCGTTCGTAGAGGGGTAAGACAGGGTTGTGTGCTTGCACCGACCCTGTTTTGCCTCTTTGTGAACGGGGTAGTTGCCCACCTGACCAGGATTCCCAACACTGATGCCCCAAAATTGACTGGCAGCAGGGTGCCTGCAATTATGTTTGCAGATGACACCCTGCTGCTGTCTAAATCCCCAATGGGCATTCAACGTGTTCTGGACGGGTTTATGCAGTTCTGTCTAGAGCGGGGACTCGAAATTAATCCACAGAAAACTAAATACATGATTCTCAACCCCAAGCCCCATAACCGCGCACAATACCTAGGTTGGGAACAGTCCAATTGGAACGGGTGCATACAATCGAATATCTGGGGATCACTCTCAATGAAAATTTAACGTGGTCGGCTCACCAGTCAAAAGTGAACATCAAACTGGCACAGTTGGTGGGTGGCACTATGAGACTGGTGAACAAATCTCCTTACCGGCCACTTAGCCCCATTATTCATATTCACAAAGCACAGGCCCGGGGGGGTGTCATGTATGGGGGCGAGCTGTGGGGCCATATCCCTTCATCTAAATTATTAACAACTGAGAACAAATTCCTGAGACAGATTGTTGCTCTGCCACAGAGTACTCCATTACTCCCTCTTAGACTGGATATGGGTATTCGGCCCATAACGGAGGAGCTGGGTCTCAAGCCTTTGGCATTCTGGAGGCGTCTATGGAGCAGCCCAGACCTTTCAAATTATAGAGCTGAGTTGCAGGAATTTTTACAGTTACCCAATGCCAAAAGAATTCCGTGGCTGACTTACATCAAGGGAACGCTGGAGGCAATTGGACTCCCTGAACTATGGCTGGACCCATTAAACATCAGTACAAAGATCGCGAAAAAGGTACTCGCGAGAGCTTATTACGAACACATGCTCTTCAGAGCTACCGAAGGCACCAGGGACGGATCACTATCCAACCAGTTCATAAAAACTAAAGACTCCTATCAACTCGAAAGTGTCTTAGATGCCATGACCCCAGCACTAACTAGGAAACTATTCCTCCAATGGAGATATGGAACTCTTCCCCTGGCATCATTTACAGCATCTTGGTCTTGTCGCTCCTCCTCAGAAACTTGCCCGGCATGTGCTCATCCAAAGGAGAACGACGTTCATGTGGTTTTCTTTTGCAGGGGCTATGAGAGGAGCAGGAAATACTGGCTAGTCCCTTTGCTCAGGAACTTGGGATTCAGAACCTTTTTACCCGCCTACAGAGTCTTAAAGACAGATTTATCTCCCACTTTAGTTTTTGCTCTATCCAAATTTTTAACTTCAATGTGGTACGCCCGAACCCGTTGTGTAAAAAGACTTGAAGACTCGAGACAGACTTAAAATGTGGCACATCTTTCTTGTTATCTCCTTTTAATAATCTGATCACTATTGTTGTTTAATACGTTTTTAAATTTTTATATATGATGTAATGCATATCTTTTATGATCTTGTGATCGAAATAAAGATTTTTCGAATCGTAAAACGTTGATGTGTTTTACTTTACACAGAAATATGGATTGCATTTATAATGAAATTAGTTGCAGATGCACAGTGAATTAGAATACACGTTATTTCATAAAGCATGTTAGCATGTTAGTGAAGCCAGGAGTGTGAGAGAAGACAGGAGAGAGAGGGCAAGAAGGAGAGAGTGTAAGATAAAGAGAGAGGGCAAGAGGGAGAGAGATGGAGACTGAGTGCAAGAGAAGAAGTGAAAGATATAGAAGTTAAGGAGAGCAGGAGTAAGAAGGAAGAAGGAAGAGAGGTCTAAAGGAAGAGAGGGCAGGAGAGAGGGAGGGCAGGAAGGAAAAGAGGCAGAAAGGAGAGGGAGGCTATTTGTGCAGGTGCATGCATACATTTGCTCATTTAACTATATGCACTAGAATTTAGCTGTGGTGCATTGTGGCAGCATCGTCCACACTCACTCTTTAGCTATTCTTGAGGGTCTCTTATCTGTAGAAGAGCAGAGGGAAGGCCTGAACTTCAGAACTTACTATGGCCAGCGGCAGAAAACTACTGCCAGACATCCGCTCCACCCCACAGCAATGTGGCTCATGTAAGATGTTCTATAGAAAAGGTGCTATAATGTAGTGCTAGCTTGCATACCAGTGTTCGCTCTACAATATGCTATAATGTGCCCATGGAAACCAATACAAATCAACAAAATGTTCCAAATTCAAGTTTTGTACACACAGCAGGTTTTAGGCCTCAGGGCGCGGGGGCGAGGTATGGGGATATGATTTTAGGGTTTAGGGCAGGAAGGGGGGGTTGGGGCAGTAGTCATCTTTACCAACCATATACATTTACCAATCGTGCCTTTACCACGAAATTGAAAGTGGTTTAGACGCTTTTGTGGTTAGGACAGCGTTGTAGAGGCCAGCGTGGTTCAACCATGCTTGCCTTTGTCATACAACCGTGTAGTGCATGCACAAATGTTACACTCACACTTTGGCAGTATGGGTCTGAGGCAGTCACTGCTTGCGTGTGGTAACTGTATATGATGATTTATATGTGTGGACCTGTCGCAGTTGGTTGTTGTGGTAGACGTGAATATGTGCCAGTGATTGGCATCCTCTGCAGAGCCGTGACGTGTGTGATGGACGGCGTCACTCCGTCAGAGTAAACGGTATCCGCTCTCGAGCAATGCTTACTGCGTTTGACAGTCTCCCTCCGCCGTCACTGTGTTTGCTGGCAGCATTTGCTGTGCTTGGGAGACAGCCTCACACTTAGCGCTTGCTCTGATAGACAGGCAGCCCTTGCTGTGTGTCACGCACAGACTTTCAGACCTCACTCGCTCGGTGTGGCGTATATCAAGGAGGCGGCAGTCCGTGTGTGTAACGGGGAGCCTCGTGAAGTGTTCAGAATATGTGATGGACAACATGTCGGAGAATGCGGCTGCTCGCATACTTTTTGCCCTGGCCTCCCTAAGGACTGTCACGCCTCTCATCTTTTGCGCCGTCTTCACTGGTTGCCTATTGAACGGTGAATTCAGTTTAAAACTCTGTAGCACCCATAAGATCCTACATGGCCAGAGACACATTTTATGTCCCAGCGCGAGCGCTCCGCTCCGCAGATCTGTACCTGGCTTGCACTACTCGGTGCGTGAGAGCAGGGGGGAGGGGGCTGCTCATATAGGGCTTTGGCCCCCACCCTATAGAACTCCATTCCTCTTGCCATTCGTAGCACACAAGACCACTGGGCATTCAAAAAAACAGATCAAAATATAGTTGTTTGCATCCATCTAGCTCCATGGTGTGAAGGCATGGTGCACACATGTCCCCTGGGCATTTAGAAACTGATTATACCTGGCCGACGTTTTAGCGGTCTAGCTTCTCCTTCCCTGACTTTCCGCCCGCCAGCGCTGGGATGCCACGGTTTTGGGGCAGCCATGCAAAAATATATAACATAACGTACGTGGCACCTGCTGTGTGAAGGCCAGCCTCTCGCACGCAGCGCCCGTGTCACAGACAGCCTCTCTCATGCAACACTCACGATATGTGACGCCCAGCATTTCTAAAACAGGAAGTAGCCCCCGTGGGAAGAATAGCAGCTGTCAGTCAGCACGCACAGTATGTCAGTCAGCCCTCGCAATATCCGACTGAGGCTCTCAGCCAGCGCTTACATTATGTGACTGCCTGTCTGAGGCATTCAACACTCACTCACTGTTAGTGCAGTAGACTGTCTAAAACAGCACACTGTTGCTGGCAGCCTCTCTTACCACTCTCGCGTGCCGGCTAGCCTAGTTAAAGCAGGTGACGGCCTCTGGGAGAAGGACAGCTTCTTTCAAGCCGCAGTAGCTGGGTGTGACGGCTTTAGACAGAGCTCGCAGTATGTGATAGAGAGATTCCCTCGAGCAGCATTTTGTGCGTGAGACGGACAGCCCCTTAGCCAGAGCTCGGTGTTTCTTGAACAGTCTCTGCGACCTTCACTCTCTGGAGTGCCACGTATTGCAGCAAGTGTGTGATGGGCAGCCTCATGCAGACTTCACTCGCCGTTCGTGACGGAGCCCCTCAGTGACGGCTGGAGCTCGCTGCTTGTGATGGACAGCTCTTTAGGCAGGCGTCAGTCGCAGTATGTGACAGAGGCCCTCACAAGCAGGCAGCACTCCCTGTGCGCTAGACACGGATCTCCCTGTGTGACATGCACGCCGTTTCAGGCATGCAGAATTCGTGGTGTGGCGGGCAGCGTGCGTGTGGCGGTGAGGCGGCCCTCACCGTGTGCGACAGAAGCCGCTCTCGCAGTGTGTAGAGCAGTATGCCCCGGGGCCTCCTTTATTAAGTGTGCGCTGAGCGCTCTCTGGAGCCGGCTTTCCCTGTAACATGCATCACTTCCCGCAGCACATCTCAGGGCCTCTGCGGCGCCGGGAGCGTCACATCGAAAGCCCCTTTAGCTCCTGAATTACAATCACCGGCGGGCCTGCTCTCTGCATGATTAACATGCTGCGAAGAAGGCGGCTGTGCGGCCGTGAGGACGGCAGCCAGCGCCTTCTGTTCCCGGGAGGAGACGGAGAGTTTCACAGGGCTGCACCGGCAGGGACGGGACTGCCTATCCAGAGAACTGGCCTGTATGCACACGGAGAGCGGGAGGGGGGACGGGCACACGGACAGCGGGAGTGGGGACGGGCACACGGACAGCGGGAGGGGGGACGGGCACACGGACAGCGGGAGGGGGGACGGGCACACGGACAGCGGGAGGGGGGACGGGAACGACCAGCACTCACCTGGACCTGGACTTCCTCTGGCGGAGTTCGGCCGCACAATGACCAAACGAAACGGACTAAAAAAATAAAATAAACCCCACCCACAGCCTTGATGACGATGCAAAAAGGGTGGAGATGGAAAAAATCTCGGGAACGCCCACAAATCTGGTCCGGCCATGACGGACAGATCTCTGTTCCAATTGCTAGCCTCCATTTCTGGAGCTAGCCAATGGAACAGAGGGCGGGACTAAGCAGTACACTGTAGAGACATAAAATTTCTCCTGGGGCAGAGCTAGGAGCTCCGTGCCCCATGCGAAACCTAAAAAAGGGGCTCCAAAAATTAAATTTCCAATGTCAATTCCAAAAGGATTCTTTGTTCTCCAATACATAAAAATAGCTGATCGGAATTATACCAAACTTGGGAAAAAAGTTAAAACCTGTGCATAAACCATGCTACATATGGCCGAAGGCAGTGAATTCTGGGGGTTAGCCGCAGGGACTGACAACAGGCTAGGGACAGAAGTCAACCCGCCTCATTTGGGGATTGGGCATATTATAGTGATTTGGGTGCAGAGCCTGGCTTCACGCCACTATTCAAGTGGACTAGTAAAACTACCACATGGTCCTTCCTAGCAGTGGCACTTTGCTCACTGACAACTTTGCCATGGAATGGTTTGTTTGGACTATAGCAAAGAAAGGATAGTCCCATTGCAGGGCTGCTAGGACATCTGTCCTGTTAGGCTGTTAGAACATCTGCAGAAGTGTATCTCCAGGAGACACCATGTGCTGGGGGCAAAGCCTTATGTAGACACCGTCTGCATCTCCTGCCTACTTTCTGCAGTGTTTAGCTACATGGGGTGCAATGCATGTAAGTGTTTGTGCATGCCTGAAATGCTGACGGAAAACCTCTTCCCTATTCCTCGACTGAATTCCTAGTTACAGATAGTGCATTTAATGCTTCATTACAACAATGCAGTCTCATCTGATAAAACTCAGAAGTGGTCCCAAACAATGGCTTCGGTGGGCCTTTGCTTTCCTTCTGCTAATCTTCATGGTTTAGAGGTTCAGGGTGATGTCCTGATGACGTTTTCCCAAATTCTTTTTGACTAACCCCCCCACCCCCAAAGTCCCAAAAAACATAAGTACTGATTTGTGATGTACCACCTGGAACTCCAGAAAAGGCAGTAAAGGCCGCACCAGAGGGACATAGCACTCCATCATTGGCTTTATTGGTCACCCGAGAGTACTGCATACCAAGGGGCCACCCAAAAAAAAAAAAGAAAAACGAAAGCTGCCTTTGGCTACTCAGGGGACAGTACTCAAAAAATAAGCCCACGGCCATCGGAAAAAGACTAAAATGTATCTTCTTAATATCATTAGAAAATTGGTGTTTCATAGAGGCAGGCTGGTGATAACACAGTCAACATTCATCATGAATTCAGAGAGAATTGCACAGCAGGAGACTAATTACGGCATCCACTAGCCCAAGCACAGGTGCAGCAGCATAGCAGAATCAGGATATCATCGTTTCTACATCCGCAGCAGTACAACCACCTAGGCCTGAAAAAGAATTGGTGGTATGGCAGTTTTTCAGACTTCCAGTTTTCCCCCAAAAAATAAGTGGAAAGGAAGTTTGCACACTTTGTGCAACTAGATACCCCAGAGGGGTGAAGCTGGTCAGTAATGCATCAGAATGAGTGGGATGTGGAAGCATCTAAGGGCTATGTAAGCGAACATCATAGCACATGCTTGAGAGGAGTCAAGCAGCAAAATTAGATAAGACTGCATCAGTGGAAGTGCTGCATCAACAGCAAGAGGAGGATGCTAATAAAAATCAGCATTTTGCTTTCTATTGCAGCCACCGTTTTAAGGTTATGGCATCTTGACAAACCAAAGGATTTTTTTTCCAAAGCAGAGGAAGATCTAAACAGACAACACAAAGACAAGTGAAAAAATCTAAAAGATAGAAAAAAATGATGTAACAAAAAATACAAAAGTAAAAGAAGTATGAAATTCAAAATCACAGTATTTCAAAACTGTGGGTCATGTGAAGTCTTAAAGAGGGTGATCAAATAAAGGTGTACAGAAAAAATCGTTCTTGGGTCGATAGTTCAACATTTAAAAAGTGGGTAACCCAATTAAAGTATATGGAAGTATTTTTACTAGTAAAAAATGGTACCATCCACCAAATGTGAGTGAGGTGACAGATATGTGTCTTACATACAGCCAAAAGTTATGTCCATTATCAGTTAACTGGTGATACAAAATTACACACAAATATACGTTGTTGGAATACGTTGGGTCGACAAATCCTACGTACAGCACACTGTCACAATCACTGGAGGATATAATCAGTTATATCACTGATTTAATTTAACATGCCATGAGTGATGTAATATGTGAAGCAGTGTGTGTGGGTGTTTATTTTTTTGCTGGTTTGCTCACAGTTAGGTTCACTGGCTCCAAAGGTGCACTCTCGCTGTAGCCGAACCAAAGAGAAATGCTTTCCTTAACAAAATTCAAAAGATACTCAATTAATTATAGGAAAGCCTCGACCTCGCCCATCACACCAGTGTGGTCAGTTCCCAAATTGTCATCCTTTCAACCTCGTCTTGACAAATAGGACCTCCGTAACATTATCGATACAACAAACTCAGATGAAGCTTTAACAGCATCCCAGTCTCAAGTAAAGCTTAGATGATACTCTATCTCTGCTCCTCAAAACTGAAACCTTTCCAGCAGCTCTCAAATCTGGATAAGCTACACCACCACTTCTTACGAATCTTAATCTAGGCCATGGAAAACCTCCAACATCTTGTGAAAGGGGACCAAACTACCCTCTGTGATTAAAAACAAATAAAGCCACAAGGTGGCTAATGCAAGCAAACTCACAATTACAACAAAGTCCTAAACAAAACACAATCAGGCTTCAGACAAAAACTAAGTATGTATCACAGAGGACATCCTCAAATAGTAAGAAGAAGGAAACACTTATCATAAATTGTTTATGGCGTGATTAATAAACATTTTACAATCTCAGTGCGTATTCTCTAAAAAAGAGCAATTAAAGAAGAGTCGATTAAAAAGCAATGCCTATGTAACACAAGAACATAAATGAAGTTAAAATACCTTGGAAAAGGGGTTTAAAACAGTATTATCAAATAACATTTTATACACTTCGAAAGATAATGGGATTGGCCGTAGACACTGCAGGTGCAGATTACTAAAAATAAACGTGAATACAGAGGTTATTAAAAGTGAGGTAATAAAACCAAAGCAGCAACAGTCCACATAGTACAGATAGCGCCATATATAAAAATGTCTGTAACATGGAAAGACTTTGAAGTGGCCATCAATAATAAAGTGCATTATGATAAAGGAAAAGAGCCATAATGTGCAAAATTCTTAGAAGAGATCCATATAAAGCGTACGTAGTGGTTATTCCAAGGTAAGGAAAACAGTGGTGTGACACAGGTGCTATGCATTGTATTGCAAAATATTAGACAAAGTTCCGATAAGCTGCATAGTCTTACACATGGTAAACACCAGAAGCTGCATGCTGATCCAAGCCTTCTGCGGATGGATTTTATCTGTCCCCGTTTAGATTTTTGGCAGTCTTGTTGAGGTTGATAAGAAGGTCATATACCACTCTAATGTAATTGTCAATCTAGCTAATTCCATAGGCTCCATCGTGGTAAGGACAAAGTTCCTAACTTCGTTACAGGTTCTTATGCTGTGGCTTAGGAAGAGTGGTTTCAACAGAATAAGCCTAGCAGGGAGCAGCCTTCTATTGCTTTTAGACCTTTCAGCAGGGTTGAACACTAGCAACGAAACATCCTTGCTAAACCTCCTAGCAGCCAGAATGGACATTGCATGATTGGTCTGAACTGGTTCCATACTTTCAATACTAACAGAAAACAATTAGCAATACTCACTTCTTGGCGCTATAAAAATGCACCTTAAACGTCTTTATTGAGTCACTGACAGAAAGGAAACTAGGAAAGAACACAGTAATACACTAATAAGGGGACAACAGACCTGTACCTCAGGATTTACCTTAGAATTTACAATCCTTTATTATATGATCAAACAGAAAAACTTTCCAAAAAAGAATGGATGTCAACCTTCTTGTTGAGATTGAATTCTAACAAGACTAAATTCATTCTATTTTTTTTTATCACATTTTATTTATTTTTCACATACACATCGAGCATGTACAGAAAAATAAGTAGGAGGAAACCGATAGGGAAGGCCAATTACGCCATCAGAATATTCAGTTATTTGTACATTGTACAGGGGGCGTGAGAAGTGGGGGCCCCTCTTACAATTATCAGGTGCACCAGAAGTACTGCAGTTCCAAAGCATAAATAACAAGTTGTGTAGATAATAAAATGCATTATGGATATTTCCCTGTTCTATATCATAACAACTTACATTCCCTCCCCTGCTTCCTTTGCCGGAGCCTCGTGGTACCATGCCCTCACATGAAGATAACGGTTAGGAGGGGAAAGTTTAGAAGGGTACCATCTTTGCTGTGGCATGTCTAGTGTGTTCTGGGTGCACTAGTTTGGGGTTAACGCTCTCCAGTCTTGGGCGGGTAACCTGGTATTGGGGGTATGACAGATCTGGATTCATACAAACTCTGTACACAGGTCTGGTGGGCATGGGGGCACTCTGCAGGAAGAGGCTGTCTAGTCTTCTGCGTCCCCCTTTTTCATTGAGTCAATCAACAACTCTTAGGCTCTAGCCAATTCTAACGTTCTTAGTCGGGTGTGAATAAAGCCAGTGTTCATGTTTTGCGGGAATAGGGCGAGAGTTGCAACTATGATATCATTCCAAAAGTATAAGATCTCTGCTCAGGAGTTCTTAATTTGTAAAAAATTAAGCGCGGGGTCTGAAAATGCTGCCAAGGAGGCTACAGCCCACTTCTACCTCCGTTGTGCCCAACTTTCAACACCTGCACTGCCTCAGTCTCTATCCTGTAACCATGCTCTACTGTCTGTCCCCTAAGACATGAGTTTTACTTCTTTACCTACACCGACAGATGAGTGCGAAAAGAAAATGTACACCAAATAAAGATGCTTTTATTAAACATATTAATCAATGCGGTCTGACTGGGTTTGTTGCAGGCCAGGAGGCTGCTTGAGCAAAGCAGGTCATGTCACTGTTTGTGCTACCTGTAATTAGTTTGGTCCAGTTATGACAACAGCATAGGCATCCACTGCTCAGCTTGCTGGACCCCTGCCTGCTACAGCACAAACACTGTCCCCAGCCGCAATACCTGTGAGACGTGAGTATGGCTGTTGCACGTACTGGGCTCAAGCACACTCAGCAATTAGCATGCTTGGAGGTAGCGCACAGAAACTGCAGGTGACTCCATAGTACACAAAAGTTGCGGTGGGCCACAGCCACATAAAGCACGTTGAGGATAGAAGCAATGCAGGGCTGCAGGCCTCCACTACACTTATCCAATGGGAGGCTTAGGCTCAGGCAGTGGCAGGGTGCCACAGACTCTGGCAATAGAATGCAAGCCATTCGTTAATGATGACTTCTTGGATTCATGACAGGCCTGACGAGATCATCACTAAAGTGATGATACAGAATCATGCCTGCCTGAACAGATGTATGCCTGCCTATGAAAACATACCAGCCCGTCACCATGCAAAGTATGTGGTTCTTTTTATTTTAAATTGGGCAATTAATATTGAGACCACCACCTGCAGGACCAGAAATCGTAATGTGAAAGAAGTGCTGGTGCTGAGCACCTGAAAGCACCTGCTCAAATTAAGCACTGCTGCTCAGTAGTCAAAGTGCAAGCAACTCCATATCATGTGTAGCATTACTGCGCCTTCGAGGTGACATCTAAGGCATATGTGTGATTAAAGAAGGTGCTAAGCCATCTAAGGGTGAGGTACGCACATTGTATGACATAATGTATGAGTTTAAATAATCCGTTGTAGGATGTCTCAGGGCCACATCTAGCATTTAGTCCAAATTAAATCTAGACACTCACTGACCTTTTCAAAACTAGCTTGAAGCTATGGCCATCAAGGGATTTCAGAGATATACAAATATATATATCAAAACAAGCTCCGTCGTCAGGCCCCCAACCCTGCAGGGCGGCCTCAGTTGCCGGGGACGGCATCCCGGTAATTGATCCAAGAGAAAAAGTTGCTGAGTCCAATTCACTAGTACTGACACGCATTTTAATATTCCAAATAACAATCATGGCAGCCTTCACTTCCTGACGTGTTTCGGCGAAATGCCTTATTCATAGGTATGGAGGTTCGCCGATAGTGAATTTAACTCGGCACAGGTGCTTATTAATCCATGCCCCTATGTGACTCAGAGACGAGATCATACAAGTCCCACAATGCATCATAAGTATACATCAGAGTTCATGTTCTGTAGTTTTTAAAATGTAGCTGTAATAGCGTTTCTAAACCACAGTGCAGGAATATTTCATGTTGTTCAGTACATTAAAGTGCCACGTGCATTACAGACCTCCTGTGACTCTTGCTGCCAACTATGTCGATATTTCTCAAAACGTGACAGTTCCCGGAATTGCCAGGAAGAGGTCAGTATCCCTTCCATCTCCCTTTTTTCTTCTTTTCAACTTTTTCTCATTCATATATATTTATTTATAAAGTATATATATATATAGGCAAATGGTGCCGAAATGCATTCGCCGTGTTCAGTGACGAAATAAAGCTGCCCTCATGGTTTCCCCTCTTGTGGCCTCACCTCTTTCTCTGAAGGAGCTCACCTGGATATATATATATATATATATATAGATATATATATATATATATATATATATATATATATATATATATCTATATATATATATATATATAATTTTACTTCGATTCCTCTCGTCTCCACGTTTCTAGACAGAAGTCACGGCACCACAGCAGAAGGTGAATGAAGTTATTTTATTGTTATTTCAAATGCCATGTGCAATTGCAAAAGGGCGGCCTACGCGTTTAGACTACATTTAGTCTTCAACTGGACCATAAAGTCCTCTGTGTCTAGAACATTTATAAAGTGCTCTGTGCTAGTATCCTCATTTGTTTCAATACCATTTAAAAACTACTAGACTACCAACCTTAAACACATTACATGGCGCATTTTAGTCGCCATTTTGCACTTCATTCTCAATTACATAATTCTTTATATGCTGTAAAGTACTTTTTTTTTTAAATGTATTAAGAAAGTGCAAGGTGCATAGTGCAAAAAATTCACAAATTCATAATTCATGTAAAGTAAATTTTTCCATGCCATATTCATTGGTTTGCAAAAATTGAGATTAATTAATTCATTCAGTGCAAGAGTGTAATTAAGAAAACTATATCTTGTCACGCTGTACAAATAGGCTGGTTCATTGTTCTTTAATATGGTATTTTTTTGCCCATCTTCAAAACAGGAGTTGCTTTTACTTCGTGTTCTCATCTTGTGCTATAGATCTTTATTTAATTTCAAAAGACCATTTGTGGTGTTACGATACAGTTTCTTATGTCCACATAATTTATACCCCTTTTCTTTTCTCATTTTACTTGCAATTTTCTTGAATTGATTAAAAGTTTCCATTCACTATGCACTTTTGTAGGTCTGTTTGCTGATGAGATCATTTTCTTATACTTCTTTATATTCCAGTGGGGATATGTACATTTGTATACATTGCATTGTAGAGCGTTAACTTTTCATTATAGGTGGTCACTTGGTCAACAATGGTCATTTCTCCAGGTGTACATGTAATTCGGCATCTAAATTATGTCCATGCGGGTACTCGGTTCCCATCCCAAGGATCATTCTTCTTTCCATTTTTCGCAATTTCAGAGTGCGATCGCCTCCTCTTTCAGATATTTTTGCGAGCTTCATCCCAGAGTATGTCAATTGGGTGCAATCTCCTTGATGTTGTTCGTTAAAATTTTTCGCCATGGGATAGTTTGGGTCGTTGTTTTTTATTGCACGCATATGTTGGAGAATCCGCAGTTTTAATTTATTAATAGTGCTCCCGATGTAATATTTTCCACATGGGCATTTGAGTCTATAAATCACCTACTTCGACTCACAGGTAATGTGATCTAAGATCTTCTCAGTTTTTCCATTTTGCAGTGTGTATTCCTTCATGTTATGGCCATGCTCGCAAGCTTTGCACTTGGCACACTTCCAAAAGCCTGGTGTGTTCAGCCATGAGGTCTTTTCCTGTTGCTTGATTTCCAGATGACTGAGTCAGAATGTCTCTTAAGGACGATGTCTTTCTGTAGGTTATACTCTGGTAAGGTGTTAGATATTCCTTCAGTGTTTCATCTAGTAATAGAATTTCCCAATTTATTTTTATAACCTTTTTGAGATTCTGACTCTGATTGTTGAAGTCCATGATGAGACGTATTTTGCTTTCTGATTCTTCCACCTCTCTTTTTTTGGTTTCTTGGACTCCCATTGTTTGTTCTCGCTCTTTCCGTGAGACCAAGAGGTCCGATCTGTTCTTCAGGTGCATCCGTCCGGGATTTCGCTGTTGTGAGAATTTCCATTGGATATCCTCTTTTCCTCTTTGTAGGAACCGGCCAATCATCCTCTCAATTTCCGCATCCAAGTTTTCTTTTTCCGAGCAGTTTCTTTTCGCTCTCAACATCTCGCCGTACGGTATACTCCATTTTAGGTTTGAAGGATGACCGCTCTGTTGGCATGGAGGATGCTATTACAGGATGTATCTTTTCGATACATCCTTGTGCATAATCTGTTTCGTATGCTCACTTATACATTCAAGTAGATCACGTTGGTGTTACTGATGGTCGATGTGAAGTGCAAGTTATACTTGATATATATATATATATATATATATATATATATATATATATATAATGTTTTAATTTTTTTTAGTTATTAACTTTTGTGCAGTACAACAACCCAGGGCTTGCAGTAGGCATAAGACAAATCTTGAAGTATTAAATGCACATTGTCAGAGATATTCGTACATAATCAAAGAACTACAATTGTTCCTGTCCCGCTACCACCCCTCTGCAAAACAACTTAATGATTTGGGTAGCTTAAGTGCCCCTGTAATACGTTAATTAACATAGACCCTATTGCCCTCCTGCTCACAGTACACATGACCATCAACCTGTTTTTTACTCCAGGGCTTCCGGCGCGGCCTTAGCTGCCTCTCTTATGTGTGCAGCGAAGGGTTCCCAAATATCCGCAAGCCTAACGCGCTCAAGCATAAGCTCCCAGTATGCATTAATCTGCTCCTGACAGTATGCGTCCTACCGCAGCGCGCCCTGATGCTGGGCGTCGCCCCTCAGTGCATTGCCACTCTACGCTTTGCCAGTACCAATAGTATTGGCCCTAGCCTGCGGTGCCCCACGGGTATCTTCTCTACGTACCTCAGCAAGCAAGTCACGGAACGTGGTATTGGAGGGGCCCCACAATGTCGCCAATTGTCCCGCACACCTCTCTCCAGAACTTCGCCACCTTAGGGCATCCCCAGGCAAAATGGAGGAACGAAGAGTCTGCTGCGGCACAGCGAGTGCAGTTCGAAGTCTCGCGGAGCCCCATTTTGTTCAGCTGTAGGGGTATGCAGTATATTTTAAGATACTTGAAATGGATCAGCCGAAGCCTATAGTTGGCAGATAATCTCTCGGTCTGGCCACAGCAGTACGAACACGTTTCTTCCGGGAGCTCCTTGCTCAATTCCCACTCCCATGCCACCCTCGCTAAGGAGGAGTACGGATTGTATTCAAGTAGAGTCTAGTGATTAGTTTCCTCGGGGACGCAGTGATATATAGGTGCTCCAGCGCCTCAAGTGTTGGTAGAGACTCTGGAAAAGTGTCATACATCGCCCTGCAAGTCGCCCGCAGTTGATAATAGAGCATTGTGTCAAGTGCTGTCGCTTCTTGCGTGGGCGGACTGACCAGCGAAGCAAGAAACCTCCGTAAGGGAACAGGTCTGCAATAGTTGTTAGTCCCATCTCTGTGGCTCACTTCCGCATTACTCGATATCGCCGAGACACGGGGTCTACGACGTTACTAGGCTACGAAGGACATGTACACGTGTCAACCAAGACTGGATTCAATTTTCCTTCCGTCTTAGACGTTACTTTCGAAGGAATTCTCCTTTCCCGACGACCCCGTATTGGCTTCGTGGCCGCACACTGACACATTAATGCTTTGGATTCTTGCCTGATGATTGTTAATTACCTTCAATTGAATTTTCATTGAACCCAACCGGGTTGGAAAATATGACCGGTTCAGGGATTATACAACCCGGTCCATTGTGACTTGAGCCCTGAAGAGTCGGAGATTATTTTTTCTCAGGCGAAACACGTGTCGGCTGGCTGTTCTCTGTGCCAACACACATAAAAGGAACAGAGGAAATCACAAATGGATTGTGTTTTGTAGTTGTCTTATATACTAACACATGCTGTGTAATATTGATTATATGTGTGCACAGGACTGTTGCAATTGCTGTATGTGATCGGTTTACAATCACAAAGCAAGGGGTTAATAGGGTCACCCCTTTCCTGTCAGCACCATTAGGATTAAGAACTGTGTCGGACTGACCACCGCAAACCTTGCAGAGCGACATCACCTCCTCTATACTAAAACCCTATCTCCTAGCACCAGTTCTGCAACAGTTGTTAGTACCATCTCTGTGGGTCTGTCCACCACCGCTCTGTCCACCACCCCTCTGTCCAACAGAGGGGAGTTAAGTGGATTATCCGATAACTGGGCTACGGGGCATGCAGACTCGAGAGACAAGCTCAGCTTCTTAGTCCCTCCCACGGGCACCTCACACATTCCACAGAGTCGATTTCGCCCCATGGTGCCTTATACTTGTCAAACACTGCTGTCCTCAGCGGGAACAGCGCAGCCCTATCCTTTTCCACCGCCACGTGAGGCTGAAATGGGGTGGGGACAGCCAATGAAGCAGGTAACTCACCTGTGCACTAAAGGCGTACGCCTACAAGTCTGAAGCTCCCGTCCCGCTCTTCGCCTGCGGACGAGTCAGGATCTCATATCTGATTCTGGGCTGACATCCCGCCCAGGCCAGAGACACTAAGTTAGACCGTAGTCTTCTAAAGAACCTTGATGCGAGGGGGATCGGGATGTTTATAAAAAGATATAAGAATTTAGGTAGGACCACCATCTTTGCTATTGCAATACTGCCCGCAAGGGACCGCGGCAGCCTGTTCCATAATTGTATGCGCGATTCCAGCTATTCAACGGCGCGGATCAAGTTCACTCTCCAGATCTCATCCACATCCCGGCTCAGCCAGATCCCCAAGTATTTGATAGGTTCAGTGGCCCACCTATAGGGGTAGTCCATGGGGAAGGGGACAGTCGACTCAGTGAGTGGGAAAAGTATTGACTTGTTACAGTTAATTTGTACACCTGAGTGCCCTCCGAAATGTATGACCTCCGTGTCATGGGGGGAGATGTTGGTTTTGGGGTCCCGGATATATAATGTTATGTCGTCCATATATAGTGACACCACCAACCCCTGTGTAGTAAACCCAATCCTGCGCTCTGCGTGGTGTTGTCGCAGTCTGGCAGCCAATGGCTCCATGGCAACAGCAAAAAGGAGGGATGAAGAGGGGATAGCCCTGCCTGGTGCCCCTAGTGACCGCAAATATTTTAGATACTTGCCCGTATAGGCTCACTCGAGCCACCGGGAGAGAGTAGAGGAGTCTGATCTTCTGTATAAAGCCAGGACTGAGTCCTATTCTGGCCAAGAGTGAAGTGGAACTACCATTCCAGCGTATTGAATGCCTTTGTGGAGTCAAGGAGGGCCCCCATCGCCGTCATATCAGGAAGGGATTTCAAATATATTTGACCTGGTACCAGTGTCCTTGGTATTCACAACAGACAACAACTCTAATTTCAATTAGCATATCAACAAGAACATCCACATACCATCTGAAGACTTCAGAAAACCTGTTAAAGCCCTGGTACTCTCCCATTTAGACAATATAATTTTGGTAAAGACACCCAAATACACAATCTTCCCCCGTGGATCCTTCATAGGCGCTTCAGCAGGTTTGGTAGTTGGCACAAGGTTATTGGATTACATAACTCCGATCCTAAAGGAACTCCTCTTGCTACCACTAGAAACATGCATCAATTTCAAGGTCACCTGGGTAAGACACAAGGTGATGCACTAAGGGCCTATTTAAGAAAAACCTTACACCTATAGCTCAGGGAAAGTGACCAGCAAGCCTTTGTTTTCTTAGTCCCAGACAATGGAACTATATCGCTGAACCATTAGGAAGAATAGTAAACCTCCTTAATTTCTGAACAAATTGATGAGCTTTTTGGGCTTTTTACCATGGTGCTCACCCCTAAAACAAAGGTCCAAGCTACATCGATTGCCTAGAGTAGTTAAAGTTATATGGATGTTCTATTGTATTTAAAAAGAGGTTACTTACTTGCACTTCGATTTCTGCATTGTACCAATCTTCAATGACGATATAAACATTAGAATATTTAACCGCTATTTGCATCGTACTCAGAATAGGTCATACCAACATATTGGTCCATAAATTCACAGATAGGGTGCAAATGTCCTTGCCCTTATTATGCACAGCACCTTTCAGAAGCCTACTGAAGGCAATATTTTGTTGAATTTAGACTACTCGGCTCCAAAAAGCCCAGACTCTGGACAATAACCTGTGAAGGTGTTTCTGGTTGGAATTGAACTCCCTAAACATTTCCTCTTTTGCACCACCATGAAAAGGACTGCTTCAGTTAATGCTTTAAATGGAGAGGATAACCCTTAATGTTGTGCCTCTGTGGACACTGATCCTGATCATATGCAATTTTACATTCAGGAAAGTGGGCATGCACAAAGCTGTGGAACTGAGATGGGAGGAGATTTGCTGATCTGTTAGTTTGGTGTTGCTCAACAGATGTGACACTTGTCTGGACACTCTCTCATCTCAAGAACATACTTTTCCTTCTACAGTACCTATTCTGAGCCCTAGATAGGGAGACCATGACACAGGGCTGACCCTGAATTCTACAGATTGAGCTGAAGGCCTACAATGAGGAGCAAAACTATTGTCCTTCTGACGTTTTGCTTTAGCCTCAATCGACTGGGCTTTGAGCAGCCAATTGTCTAGATAAGGAGATGCAAATATCCCTTAACACTGTAGATGAGTTGCCTCTACGTTCGTGCATTTGGAAAACTTGTGTGGAATGGGTTCAAGTCCGAACATCAGAACCTTGTATCTGAATTGTGAATTTCCAACTACAAATTTCAGCTTGCTGTGGTGTTTTGCTCTGGATAAAGTAAGTAATTTGTAAATCTTTTGCACACACCCAGTCACCCTGCGAAACATTTCTGTCTGGGTCAATTTGTTGAAGTACAAATCTAGAACTGGTCTGAATTCTGATACTGCATCTTTCTTTTCTTTTAAATTAGGAAGTATCCGGAGTAAACTCCCTTTCATTTTGTCACAATGGAACAGGCTCGACTGCACGTCTGTGCGAAAGTACAGACATTTCTTTCCTCAAAATGGATATCTGGTGCTTTGATGGTGGTGTTGCAGGCAGTGGCTTTGCGATGAAATGTAGTGGGTATTCATGAATCCTTGACGCAAAATCAATATTCAGCATCTACTTGTTCACCAGTATTATCTTCCACTATTGCAGATGATTTGATGTTGGCCCATCCATTGGAGTTGACAACGGAGAGGTATTTACTTGTTTCTGCCAGTTTCCAGAGTGCCACTCAACATTTTAGAAACCCTTAATGGTGGTGATTTGGCCTTTGATGACTTCCTTTGGTAGTGGTACCTCTGGCCTGACTGCTGGAGTTGTTGCTGCTGATAAGGCCAGCAAGGAAACTGAACCCCCTTGGGAAGTAACAATGCTCTTTAAATGTGCACTGCATCCTGTAGAACCTCCTTTTCTCCTCGAACCTTAACACCTTCAGCAGCTCGGCCTCATTTTTCTTTTTCACCATCTCTTCCTCAGTGTGGTGGCCAAATAAGGCATGTGATGAGACGGAGATGTTTAAGATCTTTAACTAAGAACCCACTTTGTGGGTATTTGGTCAAAGCAATGGTTGTCTCCAACGGGAAAGTCTATGGCAACAATTAGTTGCCTGAAACTCAGCAGAGTCCACTACTGTACTGATAGCTTAGTTGGCGACCTAGAAGACTTCCTTTAAACTTGTTAATGCTGAGCCCCCCTGCATAAAAAATACTGCCTCCCCCCCGAATTTTTCCCTATTATTCTATTAAATTTGCAAAGGTTAAATATGTCTAGGCAAATGTAAAAATTACAGTTATGTTAAACATTTTAAAAATGCAATCAAATACATGATTGTCAAACACAATCTTCTGGCTAGCTAGGCCTTACTATTGTGTAGAAGTATCTACAGTGTAATTATCCAACATGGGGGCGGGGACGATTGAAGAATATTTGGAGTCCATTCCCTTTTGACACATACTCCCAATCAGATATAAATAACAAAATATGTTAGTAATGGCCAATTACAGAGTGGCTTACTGCAGATCATTTGTTTTCAGCTTACAACAAAGCACTGCTATCAGCGTAATGTTTCTTTTAACCAGACCCTAGAGCCCTCCCCTGTGATCAGTTAAGGCCCCCTTTAGGGGCCCACCCCCCAGTGTGAAGGGGCCTGCCTTAGAGTCTTGCTGCCAGTGTTCGGGGAGGTCATTCAAACATTCTTAAATCCCCTTCCAGATTTCGCGGTCATAGACTTCCCAGGAGAGTGTTGCAGTGGATTTCCTCAGAGCAGTGGCCTCTGTGCAGCACATAATTTCCCTAGCAGTGTCTACTCACTTGAGCTGTCTTTCCCCAATGTGAATATTGCAGAGGCTGTCTCAGGGTCCAATCTTAAGAACTCCAGATACATGTTCTGGTGATCTTGGATGTTTTAATAAGGCATGGGACCTGACCATTGCTGGACTGAATATTTTGTCTTGTACAATCTCTGGTAAGCCTGGAGACAGGAGAATCTTTCATGAAACCTTTGGTTATAATGTCCCCATTGTGACACAAGCTGTAGCTTGTGGGGCTTCCACTGGGATGTTTAATTTAGTAGCACCCCTAATGAGTATGCCATTAAATGTAGCAATGTAATCCACAGGTAAAACTCTATAGGGTGAAGCTCGGAAGGCTCTGCTGTATACAATATAGTAGAGCCATCATCATTGGAATGGGACTCAGATGGAGATCTTGATAGAAACCTGTGCATCTTGCGTCGCCCAAGTGTGCTCAAATAGTTTTTTCTCCCCTGAGGAGAGGCTGCAACATGAGGAGATCCTGCTGTTGATGGTATATGAGGTGGGGCTGTCACCTTCATGATAGAAGACATGGATGTTGGGCGCAAGACCATTTTTGCCGATAGAGGCAGGTTAGGTGGTCACAATTAAATCTTAAATGGGTCCTCTGCAGGGATGACAAAACCTGGAAGGCTTAATAGTAGAGGAGTCTTTTCATGAGTGAGTCTCAATCTTTGTGTTACAGCTGGAGTTACAAGCAGTCTTCATGACGTAAAGAGGTGTGACCCGATGAAGCGATGATGTTGAGTGTTCCATCAACAGAGCCACTGACATAATCATGGAGGTCTTTGGCGTCATTGGCTGGGGCTGTTTCAGGCTCGATGATGAATAGGTCACCGGCATTTAAGTACCCTTCAATATTGATGGCAAATGTGTTGCTGTCATCGGATGAATCCTCGACTTCAATGATGAATGAGGTGTCATTGTCCGGGAGGAGTGCCCCAATGTGAAGCTTCGAAGGTCTATGATGCTGTTGATATGTTACTGTCAATGCTGATACAGCTTTTGACAGTAGCATACTGGAATTGAAGCCTTTGATGACGACATAGTGATCTGTGAAGTCGACCAGGAGTGTCATCTAGAAGGATTGACCCAATGTTTCATATTACCTTTCTCTAGATCTCCCTCTGTGTGAGTCTTTACGAGATGTTGGCTTCTTATCTACCGGGGCTGACTGTCTGACAGGTTTTCCACCCTTTTTCGGCCCGCCTTAGACCTCAAGTCTCCCAATTTGCCTCTCAGCCTAATGCTCAAGGGAGTTCTGTCTGAGATAAAGTAACATGATGAGGTGAGGCATGGTCCATACGATAAAGATTCTCCAGGTGAAGTTGCTGGAGCCTGACTTTTCTTGGCTTACATAAAGGTTAAAGAACAATTGATGGACAGAATGCAGAACAATGTCATATATTCACCCCAGTACAGAGATCTGGGCCTAAATCCATTGTTTTTTTGCTCACCATGCCATTCCAGTTTGGACCCAGCCATATGCAAATCAGTCTTGACCCTGCGCCCAATGGGAACAGTCCAGCCGGAACCCAGATCTGTGACTGGCGGTGAATGTTTTGCAATGTGCAACATTCCGTCCATGACCTTGTGTGTTTTGCTGCTCACCCTATGTGGGAAGGGTATGCCCCAGATGTGGGTCCTGTGCTCACTACGCCACTAGAGTCAAGCTATCCTGGCTGATGACAGCTGATAGTCAGAAACCGGTCCTAGGATGCTTGATTCCGGTCCAGGGAAGACATGGCTTGGCAGTTCGGGCTGGACTGTTCCCATGAGGCACAGGGTCAAGACTGATTTGCATATGGCCATGTCTGAACTGGGGTGTCGTGGTGAGCAAAATAATGATGGATTAAACCCAGATCTGTGACTGGGGTGAATGTTTTGCCAATGTGCAACATTCCGTCCATCACCTTGTGTGTTTTGCTCTTCGCACTACGTGGCAATGGTATGCCCAGACGTGGGTCCCGTGCTCACTACACTACTGGAGTCAAGCTATCCTGGCTGGTGACGGCTGATAGCCAGAAACCGGTCCTAGGATGCTCGATTCCGTCCAGGGAAAACATGCCTTGGCAGTTCGGGCTGGACTGTTCCCATGAGGCATAGGGTCAAGACTGATTTGCATATGGCCATGTCTGAACTGGGGTGGCGTGGTGAGAAAAATAACGATGGATTAAACCCAGATCTGTGACCGGGGGTGAATGTTTTGACAATGTGTAACATTCCGTCCATCACCTTGTATGTTTTGCTGTTACATAAAGTTTGAACTTTTGAACAGGCCCTAAACCAGGAATGCCAAGGAATGAGTGTTTGTGACTGGATGTAAGGTGAAAGCAAAGACTTCAGATTACGTGAAGCCGATATAATGTGCACTATTTTCACAAGCAGAACTGTCACAATATGATGCTTGTCTTTTGGTGCATTGTGACAGTAGCCTTTGTGTGATCAGACCCACAGTTGTTGTGGGAAGAGACGGTGATGTTAAGTTAGCAAAGTTAGAGATGGGGACATGACACTGGTGGGCGAATCCTCTGAAAAGTGATCAAGTCCAATTGTCAAAAAGCAGAGAGTTCAGTAGTAATTGACAGAGCTCACAACCCAAGAGACATCAGAGAAGTGCTAGCACAACATTCCAAATTCAACATAAAGCTTCTTAGATAAAAAAACAAATATCAGCTTTAGCCAGCAATAGCTGTAAGAAACATAATTAATGTTTAACGGAATGCTCAGTGAATAAGAAGCCAACACAACTTTGGAACAAAAACAGTAAAATAGCTGTTAATGCCACCTCTCAAAATACATTTTAGGATGAGAATAAAACACACAAAAACATACCTTGTGCAAGTGTTCGATTGCCAGGACAATTTCACCAATATAGAGCTGGACTTCATTTTCTGTAAACCGCTCTCTCTGGGAAAGGTGAGTAAAAAGTTCTCCTCCATTAATATAATCTGAAAAATAAGCACCGAGTGTATCACCATACTGTTCACAGTTTATAGATCCAATGCTACCCATAATATTAAATAAATGAAAGTATTTGATTTTAGCATAGACATAACCTTTGCCTTCTGGAGCACAAGTGCGTTAGGAGAAGGAGGAAGTATAGAGATAACAAAAGGTTTAACTGAAGTATAAGGAGAAAACAAGTGTTTAACTAGCTCTTTCTTACAGGAATAACTATCAGTGTCTTGAGACCGAGTCTCAAGTTCCTTTGTGTGTAACTCAATGAGTGCACAGTTCTTGTGGGTACCCATTGTGTTGCTGGGAGCATGCAGGGGCAGAGTCAGGGTATGAATGACAGTGCTTACAGGCGACTGACTAGTTAACTACCTGCAGAGGTATGACTATGTAACTGGGCAATAGGCCAGCAACCTCTGGTGTGGCAAAGCCATCTGAAAGCCAGAACTCTGCAAAAGGGCCACAGCCTAGGGGTGAGCTGTTCACCGGAAGAAGCAGGACAAGCAAACAGCTGAGGCTAGAATTAAACAATGTACAGGCCTATATTACTTTTCGAGTATGGCCCCTCTTTGGGACTCTCCAGGGGCTCTGGGTTGACTAAAAGATAATTAGCTCTACCATTTAAGAATGTTGAAATGTCAATATGGAGGGACCTGACCTTAGATGGTTTCCTTAAACCATGGATACTACTACATAACGCACTAGAGGGAGGTCTGTCCAGATTAAAATATCTTCAGCTTCAGAGTTAGTCCCAGGGTCTTAAAAACCCAATAGGCATAGGAAATACTTTAGAAGAATAATTAGTCTCTATGCCATCAGGAAGGAAGGAAGTTTCTTTTTTTTATTGGGCTATAGAAAGCGCTATAGATGGAGATTTCAAATTAGCCGAAGAACAATGGGCACCCCATATGCCAAATATATAACTGGGAGATCTGTGGCAAACTTCCTTCAACATCCTGTATAAGACTGTGAAACCAGCCTGTCTTAAAAGAAATCATTATTTTACTAGCCATAGGGCTTATCAATCCCCAGCACAACTATCGAAAATAGCCAGGGGTCCTGAGGTTAGCTGTAAGAAATGTGGATTGGTGAATGCTTCAGACATCCACATGTTCAAGGACTACCCAATTATAAATGAAATTTGGGGGAAAAGTGTGTGATACTATAACAGATATTCTAGGATTCCCTGTTCAAATCTCCCTCCGGTTATTTTTGGTATAGATAGCGAAATAACAGGGCCCGCTAGGGGTTTTCTATTCTATGCAATGTTATTGGGGAGGAGGGAAATTTGTAAGAAATGGGTAGAGGTTACGCCCCCCACCCACGTAGAATGGTTGTCTTCTCTATATAAAATATCTAAGATTGATTTGGCTACACTACAAAGTAGCAGAAAAAAGTAATATATGGGAATGTTTTGTAAAGTCATGCTAAATGTTTACCTCCTTCTATAACAACCTTATGAATCCTATGATTAAGCCTCATGGATGCTCTTTGACTGTGTTGGGCCTTTTCAGTGGAGTTCTTTTTCCATCTGGCCAACATAAACAGTCTCTGGTCAGATGTTATCAGAAAAGAGTGAACCCAAATGGGGGTGCAGTGACCTCGTGTGGGTTTGTCGGTAGCCAGTAGGCGGATGCCTTTCCCAGATTCGATCTTAAAGCCTAAGTCTCCCAAAAAACGAGAAACGGCTGTAGACATCCTACTGTTGTGTCAACTGAGGTCTGAGGCAAATGAGGATATTAAAAAAAAAAAAAAAAAACAGCCGAGTGGTGAAAGGATTATCAGGAAGTTGGGTACCGGCACCTGTGGGCTGACTGCTGGCCTAGACTAGACTCCCACCATTTTGGCCACCTTTGATGGGCTGGGTTTAAGAAGAAGCAGCCAGGTGACCACAGCTAGAGCTTCCTAGAACGCCACAGTACCATTACCTGAATTTGTCCACCATGATAACATAACATGACATGTGTATTTGTAAAGTGCATGTTCACTCAAGGGGATCTTGGCGCTGAGTACAAATTTTTCATTATTACCCAACTCAATGGTACTCGTTTTATCGACTTCAGAAGGATGAAAGGCTGAGTGGACCTGCTGAGATTTTAACCTTTGACCATGAGGTCGTACACAGGCCCCTGCAGTGGATGCATTAGTTCACTAAGCCCCCAGACCAGGTCACATCCTTGTAGCGAGTGAACCACCTCACATGAGTGATTTTCAAATAGTCAGCACTGTTTGAGACTTTATTGCAGGAATTTAATTTAGACCCACTGACCTAGGTGAAGAAACTTATGTATGTGCAGATTCGGTCTTGAATGCTTCATAAACACACAAGCCGGGACCGAGATGCAATATTAATGTATTCACTGGAAATGTCAACGTGTTTCGATTGCACCACGTATACATATGGTGTAGAATTTAAGTGGATTCTAGCTTGGCCCACTCATAGGCACACACATTTAGCCAATACGCACCATTAAGAAAGGGAAATAAGGTTTGCATCTGATCAATTTAGCACCAATTACCCATGTATATTTTAACTCATGAGCCATAAGGAATAGAAAAGATTTAACTTTTCCTTTGAATTCCAATAAATTACCAGCAGTGTTTCATATCTTTGAGATAATGTTGACTTGTGTATCTGCATCAATCAGGAGAGAATAGCTAACCAGAAAAGAATGTTTGAAACCAAGGACAGTAATGATGGTTGCGAAATTTCAGTGTCCTCCTACTATTGAGTTTTTGTTTAACTCCCAATGATCAGGTTCTTTTAATTGCTGCTTGGAGACCAACAGAAGGTAACGAAAACATTTAAGGCCATACGTGGAAAGATGTTATATACTTTCTGTTGGAAGGCTTGTGGAGAGGGACACACACACACACACACACACACACATAACCGCCCCCTTGGTACCAAAGGTGCCTTTTGGCCATCTTCTTGAAAAAAAGCTTTATTTTTAGTTGCCATAGATCAAAGAAATTTCAGGAAGGAATAGTCAGCATGATTTACGTGTGGTTCACATATAAGACACAAATTAATGATGCAGCCCACAGACTACACTTATTTAGAAGGCCCAGAAAAATACCCAGACAGGAGGGTTTTGTTTTAAACCAGGAAAGGTTTCGGTACAATAAGAAACAATCTTTAACAAGGTCTGTGTCTGCAAAAGGGCTTATACATTAGACCGCTAATTGGAAATGATTTTCTTGGTTTGAGCCCCCTTGCTCCGTCAATGTGGTTGGCGATCTTAACCATGAAACAACCAACGCTGGAAGAAAGAGGAATTTACTCAATGGCACCCAGCACAAGACTTCAACACCAGTTTTACACACTCTTAAATTGCTCAAATGCAAATAAACTGGACTCATTTTTGGAGTTACCAAAGTATTTACTTAGATACTTATGATTTTAAGGTTATGAGAATGGTCCTAATTGCTAGGATTTAAAATCTGTTTGGAAATCATGAAGACTACAATTTTTTCTTTTCAATAGAATTAATTTATTGATGGCTGTTTAACATGTATAAATCTGCAACCTTAAAGGTTTTTAAGGTGCAGAAATAAGAAACCAAATGAGACAACACTTTTTTCATGACTTGTATCACTTATAATATGTCTGTCTTCAGGGCTTCTAATTCTAACAAACTACATCTTCAGAGATGTTAAGAACTTTGGACTGATATTTTTTGATTGGAATTGCACTGTAACCTGAGCTCTCAGTATTGGGAAAGGGTTTCTCCATTTTCAGTTTCTGGGTCCATTATCAGTTTCAGGCGAATAGGTGTCTGCTTAGACACCAGAGTTAGGATTTTAAAGGTCGAAGCTCTGGTATCAAATCATAGTGTCATAACTCTCCAAATTTAACCATGATCATATGAAATAAGATTGGCCAACTGTCATGTTCACTGGTCGATTCTCTACTGGTAGATGATTCAAATATGTAATCTTCCATGAATGTTATAGTAAGACATCTGGTTGTTACAACAATGCCAACTATTTGTGTTATAGAACTCGTCTCAAGATTAACCTTTTATCGAAATAGATATGCTTACTTGGACAGTCCTATATGCAGGTTGCATCAGTGAGATTAAAACTTAATTTACTTGTTTCAAATATTCAATAGTAATGATTCCGTAATGTTATGCTGTATTCAGCATCATACATATGGGATTGGACATTACTTGGTTACATCCTCACTCCTTATTTGATAAGCTCAAGAACTCAACCTTGTAAATGACAGAAATAATAGAGCGCAACAACACTGTTTTAAGCATAATTTTATGTTTAAATCTAAGGGTAAAGGTGACCACCCAGGCAATAGTTTTTTGCATTGTGATAACCAGCGAGAATTGAAACGGATGTTCACAAAGCAATATAATATTTTATCTAGGTTCAAATAATTTTACCTTCAAATGGATTAAGACCCTTGGATTGATCTTTTTTAAGTGTAACTGTACATTACAAAAGGCTGTCGGTATTAGAAATTTAATTTGCAGCATCATTTTCTATAAGTGGGGAAAATCTGATATTTTTTAGAATACCAATAACAACAATGGGTAGGAGTAGACTATACATTTATAAAATAGGAATTCATACTTGGTGAAGAGATGTCCGTTGAGACACAAAGAGTTGAAAGACGGAAGCTCCGGTATCTAAAATCAAAATATGATCAAAAATGTAAGTTGAAGATACCAAATCACTTTACAGGGTGATTTTTTTTAGGTCAAAAATGCAATGCTTTAAAGGGGGTATGAAAAGAGTAGATTGCCTACAAATTCAGAGCTTGATAACTCTACAACTGCTTACTTCTATGTTTGGCAAGTAGGTAATGGCTGGAATTGTTACGCTTTCTTAAATAAAGGCAACCATTGTAGAGCGTACCATGTACTTGTCAAAATGTGTGACAACTTATATGCATGATGTTTAATTTGGAGTCATAGAACTGTAAATAGGGGGGCTATGTGTGCTTCGAACAAAAGAGATTCATATATTGGTTATAGTTTTATGTACACGTTCAAATGGCACAATGTTATTAAAGGCATTTTAAAAGTCTATTCAGAGAAATTTCTGGATGCCATTCTTAAAATGTTTAAAAGTAGTAAATGCAAAATCAACTATTTGGAATTTGTACAGGGACATGGGAAGTTGATTACTGGGAAACTAAAACGTGATCCACAGCGCCATCATAATGACACGATGGACTGTGTGGCAGTATCTACCCTTGCCATCAACATATTGGCAGTCTTGGATTTTAATAATCATTATGTGGAAGACTTGTAGAGATATTTTTTCACGTTGTGAAGTGGTGTGGCTCACTGGTTAGAGGCGGCAGACCCGGAAGCAGGACTCGGCCTGGGACCAGGGTTCAATTCCCGACGCGGCAGGGTCGTGGACCAGGGTCAGCGGACTCAATAATTCTTGCCTCGGTGCCTACTCTAACCAGGGGCCCCACTCGGCAACTCAGGGCAGCAGCTTGCCTAATCTCCACAATGGCCCCATCAATGCCGGGGATGCCTGGCTCCACCTTGGGCACTCCCAGTAGGGACCATCACACAGGGAAAGCCAAGACGGGTTCCCCAGCGGTATACCGCGCCAGGATACTCCGGTAGTAGTTGTGCGTGTTACAAAACAGCATAAACCCTAACATAACGTTAACTTTAAGAACAGAATTTTTTGAGAAAAGAGGTTCTGTGGATTTCCAAATACTGAAGTGGCCTAATCACACAGAAGAAACAGTTTACCACGTACATTAAGATTTAAGAAAAGTATGAAATTCTTCTCTTGGTTAAAACTATGGATTAATGCACCCAATTTAAAAATCCCAAAACATCCTCGCTAAGTGAAAGTGCATGTTTACCACCACTTCGGTTATACTTAATGCTCTCAGTATAAACATATTTAATCTCATTCAATCTGAATTACCATGAGGTATTTAGAAACAGGTTTTTGAGCACTTTAATGTATTTTTGGCGAGATGGTAGAACCGAGAGAGAAAGAATACACTAAATATTTGATTAGGGTCGGAGGCCTGGAGTTTAAAGACTAATCGGGATATGCAGCCCCACAAACTGAAAGTCAACACACACTATAAAGCCCGTAGTCTTAGAATAAAGAGCAGCACATGAAAAAACCAAACCAAGACTTCTCAAAAAAAATACAACAAATTTGTATGGATTCCCATCACTCACCATTCCATGGTAGAACCGTCAGTTAGTTTGTAAAAGGCACAAACAATGATGAACATACAGAATTTGCTGCTGCAATTTAAAAACTCTTTAATGGGGTAACCTAAATCTCTTTTCAAATCCCAAATTTTTACCTGTTTTATTGGGAGAAGACAGAAAACACAGTCTGACATTCCAAGAAATCAACAATGTTAATTAGAGTGCCTTCTGGAATAAGAAATTTAGAATATTTTATGGTGTCACTGGGACATGGGTCCCTTGCTCACTATGCCACTGGGACCAAACTACAGCAAACTGAAGACCCAGTATCAGGGTGAAACCAGTCTAGGGTAGCTTGTGTTCTGGTCTGGAGAGGACCTGGCTTGTCAGTTCAGGCTGGGCTGTTCCAATTGGAGGAGGACCAAGAGAGGTTTGCATTTAACTGGGTCAAATCTGAGGTGTTATGGTATGGTGGGCAAAAGAAGGATGAGTTGGAATGCTAGACTGAACGATTACCAGCAGTTAGACTTATTGCAAGAATCCTCGCATCACCTATTGTGTGCTTGTTGTCACTAGGAAATAGACAATGCTTAGTAATTTCCTTTTTTTACATAATTTCAGGTCTAGCAGTCGGACATTGGAATATTTCAAAATTGAAGTGTATTAAATGACAATGTCTATGGAGAATGTTATATATCTTAGAGTTCTCAAAGTTGCAATTGGTGATAAACCTTACTTTTTGGTTTCTTGGTCTTAGAGTGTTTTGGTTTGTAAATTACTTCTATAAACTGATGTTGCTCTGTATATTGCTTTGTCCATACCCTTAATTATCATTCCCTGGTTACAAAAATCTTTTTTTAATTGCAGCAACTTGTGCTATTTTGTGAGAATCTGATTTTATATGCTCTAAGCAATTCTCCATATGGTATGCTCATTTCAGATGTTTCGGGTAACCCGAGGAGGAGTGTAATATATTTAGTCACAATCTTATTCACAATAAAAGAAGTATAACCAGAATTACTGTATTTGAATGTTAGTTCAATATTTTATTGCTTGAAATTGTAGAAAATGAGAAAACGTATAACATCTTCATAAAATCTTCTGTACTGCCTTTCAATATTTTGAAAATATTGTCTCCCGAACGCAGTCGTACTAAGACATTCTCATCAATTCCAACAGGTCTGAGTGAGGCATAAGAAGGAGCAAATCTGTAACCTTTTGTGGTTACACACATTTTGTGGAAAATATGATCCTCATAGTAAAAGTAGTTATTCTTAAGCACAGACTCTGCCAATCAGTATGTTGCTAGGCAGAAGTAAGTTGGCTCGTCTCTCATTCAGATTTAGGCTCATACTGAAAAGATCGTCCATATGGGCAATACAACTATAAAGGGAATTCACGCCATACTAACCAGCAACATGTCATTTTGCCATGGTATATTGTAGATTGCTGTCAGAAAATCTGTGACATAAGATAACAGGATTTTTTGCTATAACTATCATCAACAAATTCCGTTACCCTTTCAGTAATAGACTCATTGCCAGATACAATTGGTCTACCAAGTGGTATCGTCAGAGTTCTACATATCTCAGGTAAGAAATATATAACTGGGACCGAGAGATTTGGGATTTTCATGTAATATATTGCTCCTCAGTTAGCAAAACCACAGTATTTACATTTTATTAAGATATTACTCAATTATTTTTGTGCAGCTTTCAAATTCTTAGTATGTGCAGTCATAGCTTGATATGTGCAACAATTGTTGTCTCCTACCTTCAAAACCAGAATTTGTATAGTTCATCACAACTATCCCATACATTTTTACAATAAGTCAAAATTATACTTGGTGGGTAGTCTTGGAAAAATAATTATTTGGATTTCAAACCACAGCCCATGATTTGACCTATCTCAATATTTTACTACTATACAATAGACCTAATATAGTAGGACTGGTTTCAGTAGAGGACTATAGGGGTTACATATTAATAAGATCTTGAATGTGTACACCTCAGTGGACACCTTTTCTCCGGAAAATTATACTACAGAAACAATTTCCAAATCCCAACAAACCTTGGTACCAAGCAATTCTCAACATCTCCGAAGACAAAATTAGTTAGAATTTGAAGTCCTAAAATAGCAATATATTGTAATTAATAAAGCCGTGAAATACATGTTGGCATTTTTGTTTCTCATATCTGGACTTTAAAAAAGCCTTCAAAGGACCTTTTTTTAAAAATTTCTAACAACCTTCCCTAAATTATTTCTATTCAAAAGAAAATACCTTAAATTTCAAGACGCCAGATGTTAAATCCTTACAGTTAGCACTATTTTCATACTCATGAGCCAAACAGTGCCATAGACAGTATGAGTCCAGACAAAAAGTCCCGGAACTAAAGCATGATTAAAGTGCTTTCCTAACCTCACTGAAGAAAAATAAATCCAATTATTAACTCTGTTTAAATGGAAAAGCACACGTTTAACTATATGTTTATGCTGCTAAATATCCCAGTTATGTTTAACCGCATCGCTGCTGCGGTGATTTTTGCGCTGTGCTGCAAATTGCCATTTTGCTGTTGTCATGACGAGCTCAGCTCGTCATCAGCACACGACACCCGTGGGTGATGACGAGCTGAGCTCGTCATCAGCATCGAAAGGGTTAAGTGAGGATCTTTCTCATTCACTTATAGCCTGTTTCTGGGACTGGCACCAACAAGCTACTACATCATAAAGTACATTTGGAAAATTGTCTGCAACCTGAGCGACTGCATTCATAGCATCCTTTTAAAACAAATTTCCTTTTGAACGTACGAGAATAACAAACCTGATGGGTAGTTAGTTGTTGCACCATATTAACTAAAAACGTAAGCCTTTAGAAATGTAATATGTACTGATCAGAAATGGGATCCTGCTCTGAACTTACAAATGAAGTGAGAAAGTCGAGACTGAACTTGCTAAACAGAGTTACACATCTACATCTGAATGAGCATATTATAGAGAAAATGTCTTCCGTGTGTTCTAGCCAAAATAAGGGAACACATACAATTACTTTGATTCAAGTATGTAGAAACAAGCATTGCTTAAATTATATATTAAATATAGGATATATTATGGGTAACCGTTTAATATTGTACAATATTGTCACCAAGGGGATCTGGTGACATCATAAACTAATAGGCCAACGGCTGAGTAGTTTGTTTCCAGAGAACGGGAAGAGAAAAATGTACGACCATATTCAAAGTTGCCCACCAAATACTTTTGTAATGACACCTTTATTTTCAGATAGTTATACGTTTTCTTTAAACTGCAGCTAACAATGAGCAGTGAGTGGAATTGGAATAGTTAGGGCTTGTTTTTTTTTATTTTTTCGTGAATAAATTATTGGTAGAACAAACAACAATGTGAGGGACAGTCGCTGCATGCACTTCTTTAGTTACAGCATTTACTGCATAGATTTGGATTTAATACCGGTGGCACATAATTTACCCCAAAATTTGTAGATTTCCCAAACAATGTATGTGGCTAAATTGTTGAAAATAATACTACCATTGAATGTGCCACATTATTTATGCTTTTTTGTCACATAATTTCCATAAACTTGCTATATAATTTGGTACTCAGTCCCACATAATCCTAGTAACCTTGCCAATGTTAAAGCTCTGCAGAGTCGTTTGGCTTCAACCGTGAGGTGACAGATGCAATTACAAATATTGTTAAAAAAAACTCACAGAGCACTATGAAATAGACCACTATGAATGTAGCATTAGTAATTGATTTGAGCCTTTTTTCATTACGTTGTGCTTTGCGGTGATGTTGTTACTAATTGGTATAACTAGTGTGAGGTCAGAAGCTTTGAATATGGGGCAAAGGTTATGGTTTGCATGGCTAATGTGTGAGTTATGTTTTGTATAGCGAAATATAACTTGTCATTTTGGCGCTTCTTCAGTTTTAATTCACAATGAAAACTGCATTTTAACAGTGTTTTTTAAAGTGAATGTTTACTTTATTTTTAAACATACGTTAAGGTGTTATAACCAAAGCAAGACATAACTTCCCTTTAACAAAGAATTTACTTACCTTCGGTAACTCCTTATCAGGTAGAGAGTCTATCTAGCTGCAGATATCGACCAGGTCGGAGAGACTCCCCTGATGCTGCACCCACGGGGACTTCAGGTCCTACTGCAGAGCCCACATATGCCAAACAGCATGTGTTACCAGCAGGATGCAGGAGTCCAGGAGGCTCAGTAGCCTCAGAGTTAGTATCATGGATCCCCAGGACAGAGGCTGAAACATCAAAATCATAGCCTGAATGTCCTGGACTGCCCATCCCGGAGGGTAAGCCTGAAACTGGAAAGGGGCAACCATTCGGTCCCCCCGAACGTATGGCGGAGTACCACGATCCCCCCGGGAAGCCATCTTGGGCGGGAGGCGAGTCTCGGCTGGTATGCCCGAAGTGGCGTAGCCGGGGCGCGCCTTTTCCCGCCCTGGAGTGGGCTGGCCTAGACACTTACGCGGCCGGCCACGCCCTTCGGGGCAGGCAGGGGCGGGTTTACGCCCGCCCTGAAGACGGATAAAAGGAGCAACAAGCCAAGAAAGCATCCTCTTGTTCCTGTGCTCTGAAGCTGCACCTCCTCGCTGCACGTGAGCTCGAGACGGAACGAAGAGCCAATTTTGAACGTGGTAATCTTTCTTTTTGTCTTACAGAGACTCTGTCGGAGAATGCCTAAGAAGGTCGGAAAGCGAGTTACTACTGACCAGATGCTGCGTATGCTCATGAAAGAAGTGACCGATCTAAAGAAACGGATGGCGGCTAAGGACGGGGAAGGGGGACCGAAACGACCTTTGGCAGGAGCAGCTCCCGGAGGAAAAGGCAAGAGGCCCAGAAGGGGGGCAGCTGGGGGGGGGCATCCCGACTCCCGGTGCCCCACTCGAAGAGCCGACTCCGGCGCCAATGGAGGGGAACCAGATTCCCGTTGTGGTCACTCCCGTGTCCGGGGAGGATATGCCGCCCGAGTTGGCAGCACAATTAGCAGCGTGGTTGGGGAAGGATAGCGAGGGCGCCACGGCTGACGACGCACGAGTGTTGATGAAACAACTACGTGAAACTAGGGAGGCGGCGAAGGTACCTCCGCCGGCTATCGCGCCGCCTACGGCAGTGGAAAAACCAGCAGGAGCTGGTCCAGCGGCGGATGCTGCTTCCGGTTCAGGTAAGCGGCCATTGCCGATTGCGAGGGATGAGTCAGCACCCTCACGAAGGGAAAAGTTGGGTCAGCATGTCCCTCTGGCTATTAAAGAAAAGATATGGGCAGAGGAGTACATAAACATGTTCTCGTTGCTTACGGATCATTATGAGATGGAGCATGTTAAGAGCCAAAAGGAGCTCATGCATCCGAGTGTTTGGCGCGCAAAGATGGCCGCCTTTAAAGTTGATGAAAACATTGGCACTTGGGGCAGGGCGTGGGGGATTTTTACCTCCATCATGGGCGAACGTAGGCCTGAGTTGCTGTCTGAATTGCCGATTTATCAGTCACGGATCATGGAATATTCCGTATCATATGGAGGCAATCAGTGGTTCTGTTACGATAATATTTTTAGAAAAGCGAAAGAACACGATAAAAACTTAACTTGGGATTGTTACGATTCTGTTTCATGGTCAAAAATGGAGAGTACTGGTATGTTAAAATTGCCATTAGTAGGGAGTAGCGGGGGTGAATCTTCCCGCCAATATGCTGGGACGCCCTTTCGATCAGGTACAGGTAACGACTACCACTCGAGGCCGAACGGCAACGCAGGTAAAAGGGGGATTTGTTGGAACTTTAACAGGGGTAAATGTACGAGGCCCCAGGGGTCATGCAAATTTAGGCACGAATGTGGTGGGTGTGGGCAGCCATCCCATCCTGAGTCCATGTGCAGAGCCAAAACGGGTGATAACGGGGGTAGAGGAGGCGCCAAACAGGTCTGAAATAGTCCGAGGGGCGCCTTTACCTACTCCAGTGGATACCATGGCAATGATTCCTTGGCTCAGCGAATACCCGGATCACGCTTCCGCTGGGGTGTTGCGGAACGGGTTTTCATATGGTTTCCGCATCCCAGTGGGGGAGTTTCGGGGTGTAGCAAAATGTAAAAACCAAATATCGGTCTTGCAACACACGACCGTGGTACAGGAGAAAATTGGGAAAGAGGTTACTCGAGGTCGAGTCGCCGGTCCATTTGATGAGCCACCGTGTGCTAACTTTGTTTGTTCTCCTTTGGGGGTGGTCCCTAAGAAGGACCCGGGTGAGTTCCGACTGATACATAATTTATCAGCCCCACGTGGTCTGTCCGTGAATGATGCGATAGACCCGGATGTGTGTTCGGTGCGGTTCGCATCTTTCGATGAGGCCGTTGCCATGTTGAATCGCCTAGGGCCCGGGGCGCTGATGGCAAAATCTGATATTGAGTCAGCGTTCCGGTTGCTCCCGGTACACCCAGACGATCAGCGTCTCCTTGGTTTCATGTTTCAGGGTCACTATTACATGGATAGATGTATGCCAATGGGTTGCTCTATTTCTTGTGCCTATTTTGAAAAGTTCAGTTGTTTTTTGCAATGGGTCTTCACAAGGAAGACGGGTTTTCAACATGTCATGCATTATCTCGATGACTTTTTGTTTCTGGGGGCGGCCGGGGGGCCGGAATGTGGACAGGCTTTGAATGACTTTTGTACCTTAATGACGCATTTCGGTGTGCCATTGGCACCAGGTAAGACTGTGGGTCCCTCGACTTGTCTCGAGTTCCTGGGGATCGAGCTCGACTCTGTGGAAGGTTGTTTTAGGTTGCCGAGAGAGAAGGTGGTAAGATTCAGGGCAGCCCTGGAAGCATGTATTAGCGAGTCCAAGGTCAGGTTGCATCAGTTGCAACAATTGGTGGGACAGCTGAATTTCGCCCTGAGAGTCATGCCGATGGCCCGCCCCTTTTCCCGCTCGATCGCTCAGGCCATGGTCGGCCTGAAGGAGGGTCATCATCGCACAAGGTTATCGGCAGAGGTTCGCCAGGACATGCGCATTTGGTCGGCATTCCTGGCGGATTTCAATGGTCGAATCGTCTGGAACAAACCGGCGGTGTCCTCCGAGGAGCTGGGGCTGTGGACAGATTCGGCAGGGAGCATTGGTTTTGGTGCCATATTCGGCACACGTTGGTCGGCTCAAAAATGGCCGTTATGGTGGCATGAGTGTGGACTAACAGGTAACATTGCCTTTCTTGAACTTTTTCCCATTCTTGTGGCCCTGAAAACTTGGCCTGAGGGGTTCAGAGATCACTCTGTAGTGTTTTGGTCTGATAACATGACCGTGGTTGAGTGTATCAATAGCCAGGCAGCACGATGCAAATGGATTCTCAGATTGCTCAAAGAAATTGTGTTATTGTGTATGCAATTGAACGTGCTATTTAAGGCAAGACATGTGCCAGGGGTACTGAATAAAGCGGCTGATGCGCTTTCTCGTTTCCGTATGCAGGCCTTCTGGGGTTTCCTGCCCACAGCGGACCCGGTGGCGGCACCCTTTCCCGAAGCTCTCTGGTCTCTCGGTGCCCCGAACTACAGAACCTCGTGGCAGAGAGTTTAGCACCCAGGACGAGAAAGGCATATCAAGGGGCGTTCCGATCCTACTGGGCCTTTGTGGGGGCTGCTAGGGAAGAGCTTTGGGGCCAGGAAGAACTAGTAGTAGATTTTATGCTATCCTTACATCGAGCAGGCAAATCAGTGGCTACGGCCCAGAGGCATCGGGCCGCCATTTCCTTTATGGCAAGGGCTCATGGGATTCAGGACCCGACTACGTCTTTCGTTGTGCAAAAAGCGCTACGTGGGTGGCAACGCCTTGAGGGTCGCAAAGTAGATGCTAGGCGCCCGATAGGTCTGGATAGGTTAGCTCTGTTGTTCTCTGTACTCCCTGCGACATGTTCATCCCTGTATGAAACAAGGTTATTCCGAGCCGCTTTTGTGCTAGCTTTCCATGGGGCTATGCGGGTAAGCGAACTAGTGGCGAAGAACAAGCAGGATACCATGGGGGGGACTGTGCCGAGAGCACGTTCAGGTCAGGGGGGAGACAATGGCTGTCTCGTTTGTCAGGTCCAAGACCGATCAGGGTGCGATGGGGGACTGCATAATCATACGAAGGATTCCCGGGTCGCCCATGTGCCCGGTGAGTTGCGTAGAGGAATATTTAGCGCACAGGGTGGCATCATGGGGGGGGGACCTTGTTGAGACACGCTGACGCCACCCCACTGACGAGGTTTCAGTTTCAGCGGGTGCTTGCGATGTCTATTTCTGCCGCGGGCTTGAACCCTGGCGAGTTCGGGACCCATTCATTTTGGATAGGGGCTGCTACAGAGGCTACAGCCAGGGGTCTGAATGTCGAACAAGTTAAACGTGTGGGGCGTTGGTCCTCGAATTGTTATAAAAGGTATGTGCGGTTGCACATGTTGTGAAGCTGTAATGATGTACTCACGCTTCTTGTTTTTGTTTGGTTTTTCAGTTGCGCAAGCCTACGCGGCGGGGCGGACTGTGCAGTCGACCCAACACCGGGCCAGCGGTCAGACATCACCGGCTGTGAAAAAGGAGGTGTGGGTCGTGGGCCACTCATACGTGAGGCGTGCCGCGGACGTATTCAAAGCAGGTGACATGATTCACGTGGCTGGGGAATACGGGTACAGTGTGTCCTTTTACGGAAAGGGCGGGCTCTGTATTGACCAGTTTCAAACATTTTTTGAGGGTTTGTTAGGGCGGACAAGGTCACCGCCGTCTATAATCATAGTCCATCTTGGGGGCAACGATTTGGTCGCCACTGGTAGACGACTTCTTCTTGAGGCAATGCTTTCCACGGTAAGTTGGTTAGCGAGAAGAGTTCCAGGGTGCACAATTGCATGGTCCCATATGATCCCACGGAAAGTGTGGCGGGGGGCTCTTTCGGTTTCTGCTCTGAATCATTCAGTAAGGAAAATTAATAATAAAATGAGTAGATTGTTCCGTTCCAATACACTGCATTCTATTTCGCATGGTTGTATTAAAGGGGACAGTATGTATTTGGGGGATGGTGTTCATTTGTCCCGGGTGGGGAACGATTTACTCATAGGAGACCTGATAGCTTGGCTAAGGACTTTATGACATGACCTTTAGGCAGGAGTCTTGTGGGGGGTCCGGATAGCCGGTCAACTATCCGGCCTGTGGCGGTAAGGTCATGATCGGTGAGCAGTATTTGGAAGATCCCTAGGGGTGGGCGTCACCCATTACGGATGGGAGCGCTCGAGGGAGGTGGCCATTGGCCCCTCAACGGGGAGGCGGTCCCTTCTAAGGACTCTCAATCTTGGAAGGAGAGTCTTTGACCTTTTTCTGACCATGTTGAATTTCAAAAATTAAAAAATGTACAGAATGAACTGACATGACCAAGGAAAATGTTGTTTTGAGAGGCTCGAAAATTGTCATATCTGAAAGCTTAACACAACAGGTCATTGCACTAGCCCATGAAGGGTATTGTGTCATTGTAGCTACCCAAGAGTCTTGAGACAGAGTATGGTTCCCGCTCCTAAATTAGCGAGTTGAGAGGGAACTAAAAGAGTGCCATCTTGCCACTGCCTTTCCCCCAAAGTGACGCAACATCCATTGACAATGTCTGACATTTCTGCACAGGCTTGAGAAAGAGTTGCCATTGATTTCTTTGGGCCCCTAGGAAATGGGCGTCATCTCATAGTATTCACTGAGTATTCACGCTTTCCTATAGTTGAGGATATATAGAGGAGATGTTATCAACAACCCTTGACAAGGTCATCGAGCGGCTGGATAATATCTTTGCAGAGGGGGGTATTTCTGCCATTCTCACATTTGACAATGGTTTGCCAATCATTAGGAAAGAATTCAAGGAGTTTATAGTCAGACTACATGTCAAGCATCAATCAGTACACTTCTGTGGCCCCAAGAAAATGTTGTTGTGGAACGATTCGTGGGCACACTTAAAAGAGTAATTCAACAAGCATCGATGGAGGGGATCAACTTAAACCAAGCGCTGTATCAAGCCCTCCAACTTATTGTTCAAATTTTAACTCCACAACTGGTGAAAGTCCAGCCACCTTGCTATTTGAGAGAGCCATCGGAACCAAATTGCCACAGTAGACTGAACCTTGAATGTGGATATGGTTCGGGTCACTGACGCTTCTCAAAAACACAAATGAAAATATATGCTGATCGGTTTTGAGGAGCCCAGGAAACAATCTTCGATGAAGGGGACTTGGTCCTGGTCAAGCAGAAATGAAAGCAGCTAGGACAGGTTAGCCTGTTGCATTACCCGCTGCACAGAGATGAAGGCCATGCATAACTGAGGAACTTCAAGAGTTCTATTTCAAAGCCAAAGCAGTTCTTGAACTGCGATTTTTCTTTTTTGGGGAGAAAGGAATCCCATTTCAGAAAGCAGAAACATCTCGGCACTTTGTGAGTACTAGTGACATAATAAAATTAAAAATGCCAGAAAACAAGGATTCGTTGATCCAAAAACACCTGAGGGAGTCCACAACTGTTTTTTTTTTATTATTTTATTTACATTTGTCAATGGTTTAACAAAACCATATAAAATTCAGAAAATAAAGACAATATATTCAACATTATTAAACAAAAACATCAGTTTTAGAATACAGAAATGAATCACTTGAGTCACTTGAGTGCATTCTGCACGATATTCCACGTTTGCCAATAACACAAACAGATCCAAAATGGGTGGAATAAAATAATCTCTAGATGCGGTCATTATTCTGCATGTCGACCACTCACCCTCTCCACAACTCTTCCTCACCTCCCCTACCACACCCTCTTGAGTAGCCTACATAGTCAAGTCCCTTCTTCCTATCTTCGTCCTCCTCTCTCTTCTTCGAGTCCTCTGTGTACTTCCTTGTCTTGTCAGTCCACCTTTTCTTCTCTCTCCTCTCTGCTCTCTCCTCAGCCACTCTTCTACTCTCATCTATTCTTCCACACCCTCCTCCTTGCTTTCAATTGCCTCCTGTTCACTACCTATCCAATGTCCCCGAACACTTCTCTTAACTTCCCCACGCCACCTTCAGCCTTCCCCTCCTAAATCTCAACCAATTCCTCTCCAACTTTACACTCATGCTTTCTTTTTTTTTTGATAATCAAATTTTTATTGAAGTTTTGGTACAAGAAATGTCATTGGTAACAAGTCACACATCACGGTTAAAAAACCCCGACAACAAAGTTCATATTAGTCCTTTCAGAGTAGGGAAATAGCCCCCTCCCATCACATTGACATATCAAGCAGAAGCCCATCAAGATGGAAGCAGGCCAAACCATTTGCCCCACACTTTGCTGAACATCTCTGGGCATCCCCGGGCCTCAAAGATGGATTTCTCCAGCACCCCGCACCAGTCCACACCCCTCCTCTACTTCTGCAGTACCGGTGCCTCAGCTTGGGAACATCTAGCCGCTATATCTCGCTTCGCCACTGCCAATGCTGTTCCCAGGAAGCGCTTGTCGGCCCGAGAGCCATCCAGTCCATCGAATACCCCCAGTAGTAAGTGCTTCGGGTCATGGGGTCACACCCATCCCAAGGTCTGTGTGAGCTCACGTTCCACCCCTCCCCAGAACTGATCCAAGCCGGACATAGCCATACCATGTGATAGAAGTCGGCTGGGGCACCCGCACAGCGCGCACAGGTCGGGGATGCACCGAAGCTGGCTCGAAAGACACGCTGGCGTGAGGTATGCCGTGTGGAGATAATAAAGCTGGACCAGGCGTAGCTTTGAAGATGTGGTGAGGGTTTTAGGTGCCATAAGGGCATTGCGCCAGAACGCTTCGTCCAAGGGGCCCACCCACCCCTTCCATTGCTCCTTAAGCCGGTCCAGGGATGTGGGACAGTTATGTATCAAAGCTCGGTATATACTGGACACCCCCCCTCTCCCCAGGTTACCCATCATGACTTGGGCTTCTAGAGGACTAAACTCCGGGAGGGTGATGGGTGCTGTGAGGTGTATATGAAGGGCGTGACGGAGTTGCAGATATTTGTAGAACTGGGAGTGTAGGAGAGCCTGGCTGTGTTGTAGGTCAGAAAAAGAGCGCCTGTGATCCCCTACCCACACGTCCCCAAGTTGTGATATTCCCACCAAGTCCCAACGGCGGAAACCCTCCAGGGATGAGACCTCTCTCAGCCAGGTGCCTTGCCACAGGGGCGTCTGTCTAGTCAGCTTCCGGTCCCAGGTCACCAGGCGAAGGGCAGCGCACCAGGCCATGATCACCGACCTGGTGATTGGGGGCAAGGTTTGTGGCACCGGGGAGCCGTATAGGTAGCCCTGAAGCTGCGTAAAAGTCTAGGACAGTAAGCTCTACCCGGTAAGCTGGGTCGGACCAGCCGCCCGCAAACCAATCATGGATCACAATAAGTCGTGTAGCCAAGTAATAAAAGTGGAGGTTGGTGACTTCCATACCGCAGTCAAGGGGGGGAATCCTGCAATGGGAAAGGGACATTCGCGGTCGCCCGCCACCCCACAGAAACCGGGTAAGTGTGCCGTCCAGTTCCCTGAACCAGCTGCTTGAGAGGTGGACCGAGGTGTTCTGCAGAATGTAGAGAAAGGATCATCATTCTGAAAAGGGCACTCCTGCCCAGCTGGTTAAGGGAAGGGACTGCCAGTTCCTAAGATCGGTTTTCATCGGGAAGACCAGAGGGGCAACGTTGAGGGCCCATTCCAGCTCTGGCAGGAGGGTCACCCACACTCCCAGATATTTGAATGATTGCTTCCGGAGGGGGGATCACCGTCTGCCAGTCGAAGCATGCCCGGGTGGGGTGAAGAGGGACTAAGGTGGACTTCGTCGGGTTGAGATGAAGACCCTAGACCTGTTCAAACTCTGACAAGGCTGCTACAGATCTAGGGCTGGAGTGTTACGGGTCGGCCAAGTAGAGCAGATCATCATCTGCGTATAGGGCGATTTTATCCACTTGACTCTGATCCCACTCCCAACCCTGGATTAGGGAGTCTTGTCGAATAAGCGCCGCCAGGGGCTCCATCGCCAGCGCGAATAGGAGGGGCGAGAGAGGGCAGCCCTGGCGGGTGCCCCTCCGGATCAGGAATGGTTCATAAATCGCACCGTTGACGAGTACACGGGCTCTAGGGCTGTTGTAAAGAACCTGGACCAGGAGGTGGAAGGGAAGGCCGAAACCCATTCATTCCAGAACATCCCTTAGATACCCCCAGTCCACCGTGTCAAAGACCTTTTCAAAGTCAACGAGGAGAAGCGCCAAGTATGGGGATAGCCTGTATCGGTGGGCCAATGCCAGGTGGAGGCGACGGATGCAATGGCGGGTGCCCCTGTTCGGCATGAACCCGCATTGGTCAGGGTGGACCAGGTCCTGTAGGAGGGGTCGGAGTTGCTGGGCTACTGCAGTAGCGAAGATTTTAATTTCAGTATTTATCAGCGAGCTTGGGCGGTAATCAGAGCAGTCTAGGGAAGGCGGTTGCGTTTTCGAGATGACCACAATGGTCGCCACGTCAGATTCAGAAGGGAAGGACCCGTCTTCAACCACCTGGCAGAAAAGCGCCGTCAAATGGGGGACCAGGTCAACACGGAACAGAGTAATACTCCTGGGGGAATCCATCGGTTCTGGGCGTTTTGCCGGAGTGCAGCAGGGTGATAGCCCCAGGAATTTCTTCAGGGGTGAAAGGGCCGTCTAGGGTGTCCGCAGTTGCTCAGGGGAGACTGGGAAGGCAAGTTCCAGAACTCTCCATCAATTCAGTGAGGGAGGCTCTGGGGGGACATGCCGCGTATAGGGCCGCGTAGTAATGAGCGAAGGTTAGCGCAATAGCTAGCGATGTCACCTGACGAGTCCCACTGACCATTCGGATCTCTGGAATGATGCGATGGGCCCTAGGGTAGGATATCAGGTTGTGGAGCAATTTGCCATTCTTGTCTCCCCTGCCCTAAATACGGGCCACGAAGGAACGCCATAGTATTTTGGCCGAATCCCGGGGAAAGCCGGCGAATCTCATCGCGGACAAGCGCCAGCTGGCGAGAGGAGTCGGTGTCATTATTAGCCAGGTGAGCCTGTTCCAGGCGAACCGCTCTGGATGAATGAATGAATGAATGAGTACAGATTTGTATAGCACTGGCTACCCGGGGGCATCCCAGCGCTTGATTTCAGCTGCACCAGTTGGGTGACGTGAGCCGCATGTTTGGCGTACACCAACCACCTGGCTACCCCCCCGAACCACCGCCTTGCCCGCTTCCCAGAGCGTTCCCTGCAAAGGGACCGATCCTGCATTAGCAGAGAAGTACTGGCGGAGTTTCTGGCCAATGGACTCCACCAATGGAAGTGGTCGGAGATTCCACTGGGGAGGATCTCCACCCCTGACACCAGCTGGCAGTCCAGGGCGGGCATCCGAATGAGGTCTATGCGGGAATGGGTATGCTGAACGGCTGACATGTGTGTATATTGTTCCTTTCGGGGATTCCACACTCTCCATACATCGCAAAAACCCATTGCCGAGGTCCATCCCATGAGGCCCTTCGCGGAGGTCAACCGGTGTGTCGAAGGAGGACCCGTCACGTCCCTCGAGGGCTGTAGGACAGCATTAAAGTCCCCCCAGACGACAGTAAGGCCCTGGGGAAGGGAGGAGATCACCTGCGTGAGACGCCGAAGGGTGGATGACAACAGTGCCAGGGGAACATAGGTGAAAAGGAGGTTCACGGGATTACACTCAACCATCCCCGACACGGCCACAAACATCCCTTGTGTATCAGTGGCGACGTCGACTACGGTGAAGGGGAGTCCCCGTCTCAGAAGGATGGCCACCCCCCGGGAACCTCTGGCGAAGCCGGAATGCCAGACCCGGTCAAACCCGTAACGGGCCAGGAATTGGCACTGGGAACCCAGAAGGTGTGTCTCCTAGAGAAGCAGGACATCAGGCATGCGTCGGCGGGCCGCTCGGAGCACTGCGGTACGTTTAATGTGGTCCAGGAGGCCATTCACATCCAGGAGAGGATGTGGAGGGGCTTGTTATTAGTGTGGGTCATGTGTGAAGGTGAGGTCTGGTGTGAAGCAAGTGGACACGAAGGACCCTGTACAGTCAGGGGGAAGGCTGCGACCGGATCTGGGGCACCAGGGCATAGTTGATGGAGACAGGGGTGTGCGTAACAGCTGAAGAAGATAGTAGGACTTGTGACTACCAATGGGAACAGAACACAGCAGCCCGTGGGCGGCCAAAAACAACAAACTCCCAAGAGACAACGGTCTCTCCCCCTTCCCTCCCCCCCACCCTTTACTTCACAACGGTAGCATCTGTCGCCCTAACAAGTCACTAACACCTCACAGGGAGGCAAACAGCTAAACTAAAATGGTTAGCAACCACGAGATTGGGACGTGGCTGAGTCGTACCCCCCTCCATGTGTTCGGATAAAATACTAAGAGCAAGCGAGGATAAAAAGAGAATAGACATGCATCTGTGGGCTGAAGTGCTCGAACTCAGGAATACATCAATGTGAGTACCCCAACAGACCAGACTGGCGAGCTCCGTACAAGCCGGATCATAGAGTCAAAGGCATGCTCGTTGACGATGAGCCCCGGGCTGGAACCCCAGGCGCAGGTGGCAGTGTCAATCACGACTCGGCGTCCACATCAGAGTCGCGGATCACAGGGCTCCCGGACAAGTCGGAGTACGACATGGCCCGTCTCAGAGTGTCACTGAGTCCGGGGACGCTGCCCAGGTCGATCAAGGAGGAGGCCAATGGCGGGGGAGCAGGCACCCGCTTCTGGGTCTGAGCCGAAGATTGTTGGGTCCGTGCCTCCGGTGACTGGGAGCCACCACCTCGGCGACCAGCCCTCCTCCGGGATCCGGTCCTGCGTCGCATGAGCTTTGGCGCAGTCTGATTCGCCCACCCCGGGGCTCTCTGGGAAGGAGAAAGAGTTGCCTTTGGCCGGAGGGGCCGTTCCTCCGTGACCCAGGTCCATGCGGCTTGGGGAGAATCAAAGAAGAAGGTCTTTTTCTGAAAGATCACTTTAAGCCTGGCCGGGAAGAGGAGCCCATAGCGAAGGCCCAGCGCCCTAAGTTTTTGCTTAACTTTGTTGTTTAAGCAGCGCTGTGACTGGACCTCCCTAGAATAGTCCGGGAACACCATTATCTGAGATTCTTGGTGATGCACCGGCCCGAGCTCCCTGGCCGCCCCTAGGATGGCGTACCTGTCCCGGAAGTTGAGAACACGCAGGATGATGGGACTAGCAGGGGCACCAGGCGGCGGCTTTGGGACAAGGGAGCGATGGGCTTGCTCCACCGCGAACCAGGGGGAGAGTTTATCCTTGGGCATCCAGGGGCGGATCCAGGTCTCCATAAAGGCGGTGGTGCTGTCCTTCTCCACCCCTTCCGGGAAAGCCCAGGAGGCGCAGGTTGTTACGGCGCGCCCTGTTTTCAGCATCCTCGGCCCGGTGATGGAGCTCCGAGGTCTGCGACTGGAGACGGGCCATTTGAGACTTGAGGATACTGACGTCATCTTCCACTGTGGAGATACGGGACTCACCCTCGGTGAGACGTTCTGTGGCCTTGCGAAGGTCCTGGCGGATGAGGGCCACATCGACCCGTACCTCCCCGATCTTACTTTCAACTGACGCTTGAGACGCATTGATCGCTTGAAGGATGGTCGAGAGGTCCACCCGACCGGGCCCGAGCCAGACGTCGCCCCGCCACCAGGTCCCCGATCAGATTTCGTGAACTGCTCCATCGTTGTTTGGGTTGCAGGGCCAGAGGCCGGGAGGGCGCGGGGTTTGCCCATAATTGCAGACAGCCAATCAACACAAGCTAGGGAGAGTGGGGTGCAGTTCCGGGCAGCGCTCCAGCCATCCGATATGATGGCCTAACCTCTCCACCATACCCAGCCCGTCTATAACAAAGTCCTCCTGACGGGGCGCTCAGGGGGGAGCCACTCAATGCATTGGTCGGACCTCCTGGGGCCAAACTGCAGATGGATATCCCACACCAGGTAAGCCGGCGCTCCCAGACAGGCACAAGCCACACAGGTCGCCGGGTCCAGCCACCTCCAGGACCAGCGATGGATACCGGGCTCGCTGCACCTCTCCACTGGCACAATGCTCTGAGCCAGCCAAGGCCCCGGCGGCCCTCCTCGGGGAGCCCACTTATGCCTCAGCTCCACGTGTCCCGGTCCGGATATCAAGATGTAGGCGCTCTCCGCCGCCCGGGAGGAGGATGGCTCACAGGGCCGCCACCCACGGCCTCCTGGTAGTGCTCAGTTCTCTACAGGGGTGGGCTCTTGGGGCACGGTCCATCCAAGTCAATGCCAGGGGATCGGAGGGCCACCTTGTGGGGGGTTACAGAGGTGGACTCAGCGTGGGGCCCAGGCTCCAGGGCAGGCCTGCGGGCCCAGATCCAGCCCCCCGCAGGCGCTCTCCGCTATCGTGACACCTCCAGCCAGCAGGCCCCGTCCCCGGAGGGACAGCCTCACCTCGATGCAGCTCGACCTCCAGCCGGCAACCCCCACTTCCTCCCGGCGCATCTGGAGAGCCAGCCGCCGCTGTCTCCAGGCCGCCAACCCCGCACATGCAATAGGGGGGGTCAATGGAATCCCCTCTCAGGGGGATAAAGAGCCCCAGGGCCGCCGCCCACAGGTCCTTCAATGAGCCACAGTCCTCCGCAGGGGTCACAGGTTGCAGGCGGATAGCAGCAGGGTCAGCAGGCCAAAGGGATCGCCTCTCGGGGGTGCAACGGCGCGGCCAGCAACAGTCCAGGGCCCCGAGGCGGAGATCGTGGGCCCGGCCGCCCCTCACCCCCCAGGAGCTCCTCACCGCAGCAGCATCTCTCTCACCGGTCTGTAGGTCCACCTCGCCTGCCGCACACGCAGTCCCCTCGCCTTCTCCGCCGGGTCAGCCACCGCCGCCCCACACCGCAGACCCGATCAGCCATTCCAGGATGGGCCCGGGCCAGCGGTCCCTCGTGTGCAGCTCCGGCCTCGGGGAGCGCAGGGGACGTCCTTCCCTGCAGGCCCGGGGGATCTCCCGGGCAGTACAAGGCACCGTGGCTTCCAACGGCACCTCCGCTCTTCCGCCCTGGCCCCCGCCATGGGGGGGAATCAGGACTACAGAGAGACAAGCGCCTGGGCTCAGGCCCGCGCTATCAGGGGGCCGCCATTTTGGTGAAGGTGGGCCTCCGGCAACAGGTGGCAGAACTGGGGGAAAGGAGCTCCGGAGCGGCCCCCAAAGGACACCAGGGGACCGCGGACTGCACCAGGATCTGAGTTCGGCAGGTAGATGACAGGTAGGTTGGCTGCTAGCGGTGGATGTCGGGCGGATGACGGAGGGGGTCCAGGAGCACTCTCAGAGTGCGAACGCCATCTTCATGGCGCAGGCCACGCCCCCTCATGCTTTCTTTTAACTTGCCTTTTCCAACTCACTTCCATATTAGATTCTCCCTCCATTCTCACTACCTCCCCTTCTGCTCCACCTGTTCTCATATCCCTCTCATTTGTCCTACTTTCAATCAATCAATCAATCAGTGACACTTATAAAGCGCGCTACATACCCGTGGGGTCTCAAGGCGCTGGGGGGGGGGGGGAGCCGCTACTGCTCGAACAGCCAGGTCTTCAGCTTCTTCCTGAAGGAGAGGTGGTCTTGGGTCAGGCGCAGGTCGGTCGGGAGGGAGTTCCAGGTCTTGGCGGCCAGGTGGGAGAAGGACCTTCCTCCTGTAGTCGCTCTTCGGATGCGGGGGACGGCGGCGAGGGCGTGGTTGGCTGATCGGAGGTGGCGTTTGGGAGCGTAGAAGTTGACTCGGCTGTTGAGGTAGCTCGGGCCTTGGTCGTGTAGGGCTTTGTGTGCGTGGGTGAGGAGGCGGAAGGTGATTCTTTTGTTGACGGGGAGCCAGTGAAGGTCTCGCAGATGTCCGGAGATGTGGCTGGTTCGTGGGATGTCGAGGATGAGTCTGGCTGAGGCGTTCTGGATCCGCTGGAGTCTCTTCTGGAGCTTGGCGGTGGTCCCGGCGTAGAGGGCGTTGCCGTAGTCCAGTCGGCTGGTGACGAGGGCCTGGGTGACGGTCTTCCTGGTCTCGGTGGGGATCCACCAGAAGATCTTCCGTAGCATGCGTAGGATGTTGAAGCATGCCGAGGAGACGTTGTTGACTTGCCTGGTCATGGAGAGGGAGGAGTCCAGGATGAAGCCCAGGTTGCGTGCATGGTCTGTCGGTTTGGGTGCGGTGCCCAGGGCGGGAGGCCACCAGGAGTCGTCCCAGGCGGAGGGAGAGGAGCCCAGGATGAGGACCTCCGTCTTGTCCGAGTTCAGTTTCAGGCGGCTGGTCGTCATCCACTCGGCTACCTCTTTCATCCCTTCGTGCAGGTTGGCTCTGGCGGAGGCGGGGTCGTTGGTCAGGGAGAGGATCAGCTGGGTGTCGTCGGCGTAGGAGATTATGCTGAGGTTGTGTTTGCGTACGATGGCCGCGAGGGGGCTCACATACCTACAACCTCCCCTCCTTTCTTTCCCACCACTCATCTTTTACCATCATCTCCTCAACTCTCCCTGTTGAAAGTGTTTTCCACTTACTACTCTTAATAAGGTTATTGTTCCGCTAATGTTTAATGAAATGCAAGAACATATATAGCTCCTATGTAGGCTGTAAAGCATTCTGACAGCACTACCTCTAACTCTCTCTGCAAGGGCTAGGTTCTAGGTCAGAAAACAGGCCAGCTTGTGCCTTTGCAGTGATGTTGTGCTTCAGTTTAGGGGATCTTGACATTTTCATTATCAAGCATCAGCGAGGTCACAAACAGGAAAAGATAACAATTGAGAAATATCAAGCAAAGGAGATTGCAACCCCAATTACCCTCTTGAAAATATACTTTACATGCATGACAGTGGTTATTTTTGGCCCCAAATGCTCTTGTGTATGTAAAGGAAGGCCTGGGGTTCAGGTTTCTGCAAAGAAATGCCTGGGGTTTTCTAGTAACAACAGAACAGAGTAAGAATCACATTTGGAAGCTAACAAAAACATAAAAATCGAGATAGAGTCGAGCACAGAGACATTCACCACCAACAAAAAAAGGTATTAAGGAATAAAATGTAGGACAGTTACACATGAAAATATGTCCACACTTTCTTTAGGTTTTCAAGACCTATGATGAAACACAAATGTAAACAATAGATTTGGGGGAAATTTATACAATGCTATTTCAAGAATTAACAAAATATGGATGGGAAGGTATTACTCACACGACAAACCAATTATTTCAGCAGAGGATTCAATGACCAACCTGCCATTAAACACATTTCAAAGGATTGACTAAGAAGTGAAGTAAGAAGTTTGTTATAAAAAAAGACAACATTTTACACAGGTTGGAAAACGTACCCAAAATTAGATGAAGTTTTGTCTCTGTCTGAAAGGCATAGTGCAAGGTGACCAAATATGGCGATTGTCTAATGTGTTCCAAAACTTGCCGTTCTGTTCGCGTGTGCTCGGTTGTCTTTGCTTTTTGAATAATAGTTGCTTTTTTCAATACTTTCATTGCATAGAGCTTCCCAGAGTTATGGCCGCTGACTTTTCTTACCAGGAACACTTTCCCATAGGCTAAATTGAATAAAAGGAAAGATGATTAAACTTCACCAATAATGTAGCAAACTACAAAATATATATGCCATTTCAGATCAATAGCACAAGGTGCAGGCATTGCTCGGCTAGTACTTCATGTTCCCTCCATGGTAAACAGGGGTGTACCCCTGCCCTGAGTGCACGGCTAAATGTGAAAGTGGTATGCTGACTTTTTGTTTGACTACGTAACAACACTAGCTTAGTGTGTGGGAGACCAAGGCATGCCAATGGTATTGTGATGTTCAGAATGTGTTCTGTGACCTGGTAGGGTACATCAAGCATGCCCTCATGGCCGAAACAGAACTTAGGACTTAAGTGTGAACTACAGACTCTGTTGCAGACATTCACTGAGCCTGCTGAGTGTGTGGATGTGCGGTGGATTTACAGTTCATGTGTGGTAATAGGATTCTGCATATGGTGACAATGATTACTGGGACCAGTAGGATCCATTCTGGAACAGCCCCTAGGTTCAGCCTTGCACAAGATGAGGGGGATACAGCTTCCACATAAAGGTGAAATGTATTAACTGCATTCCTATGACTGGAGAGTGGAGCCACAGACACTGAAAAGAATGGGGGTGGAGACGGAAATACTGTTGGACTTGATCCTTTTGCAGGGTCATCCCAGAACTTTTTGCCTTCCTCCTTTATTTTTACTGACCTGTTGTGTCCTGCCCTGCCTGGGTGACTCAGCGCTAGGCTGCATAGGCCTGGTCTGCATTTAGAGTGGTGGGAGGAGTTGCACCTGAATAGGGCTGTGCCTGCCTTCTACAATGCAGGCTCCACCGCCGCTGTGGTCCGTCCGGGGCCAGGGCTTACACTGTGAATGGGGGGGGGGGGGAGGCGGTGTTTTGCACTTGTAAATGTTTTAAAGTGCCCCCAAAAAAAACATGGGCACGATGAGTAAAGGGGTTGTGACCCCATGTAAAGGAGAAGACGCTGCATGGACTTGTAACTGGAAGGCTGCTGGACGGCCAGGAGGAACGGACTTGGGCTGGAGTATTCTGGTGGGGCTGACCTGTTGGCTGGAATAAGGACTGCTGCTTTTCACTAAAGGACCCTTGTGTTGGCCTGTGTGCCTGTACCCAGCTGGGAGCCCCGGTGGACTCCTAGGACTGCCTCTATGCCCATGGTCTTGGGAACCTCCAGTGTTTTTAGATTTTTGGGCTCTACGCCCTGAAACCTATGTGAGGTGCATTGTTCCATGTGTATTTGAGCCCCAGGCGTGGGCTCGTGCTGCAGTAAAGCATTTGGTTTGCCCCCGCTAAGTGTGTGAGGAGCGCCTAACTCACCGGAGTTCTGGGCCGAGCCCCACCGCTGCTGTCATGGCCGTGAGTGTGGGGATAAACGGTAGCGCCGCCACAGCAGGTCGCTGCAGCGATGAGGGAGCTGCAAAGAAGAAGGCCCCGCCCCCAGGTTGAAAGGGCAACCTTCGAGTCAGCCGAGTTCAGGCACGGGAGGGCTGCGTGCCACTTTGAAGAGGCAGAAAAGACCCTGAAAACCAGTATGGGGAGCTGACCTAGAAAAACGTGTCCAGGGATGGCCAGCACAACGGTGGATATACTCAACATTTTCCTAGAAGCGCACACGCTGGAACAGACTGCATTAACCATAATGCTCAGGGGTAAACCCGCTGGTAGGAGGAGCAGTGTGCGACCATATGGATTTCTGTTTATTAAGGCTCCCTAGAGCCGGTCGAGCTGACGAGCTCATGGTTACGCACCTGCGCGCCACAAGAGGTATCAAGACCTGAGAACATTTTTGGCAGCCTACGCAGCAGCCCCATACATATGCCTATTCCCTGCTGATGAAAGGTAACGACCTAGAAACACGTGTCATGGAATGGCCAGCATAACGGTGGATATACTAAACATTTTCATAGAAGCGCACACGCTGGAACAGACTGCATTAACCATAATGCTCAGGGTTAAACCCGCTGGTAAGAGGAGCAGTGTGCGACCATATGGATTTCAGCAGCCGAGAGTTACTCCAGGGAACATCGCCGGTAAGGGTATTCCACGGAAGCCAGCGCCCCAGTCAGATGCGACCTCGGGCAAGCCAGATTCTCACACTGAGCTATTTTTGCAGCTGCTGCACCATGCGTTTGCGGGCAGCTGCAGGCCTGGAGATCCTGCCGGAGTGGGCCCAGTGAGGTCTTCCCTTATTGGTGGACCGGGCGGCTGCGATCTTATCTGCCGTTTCCTTGAGTGGCATTAATGGTTACGAGAGGGAATCGACAGTGTGTGGTGCAACCCCGGGGAAATTTTGTGTCAGCGAGAACGGGATGAAACCTCAGAGGCCCCCGATCACCCAAAGTAGAAAGGATCTCTGAAACAGTGTCTGCATAACTTATAATAGGAGTGGAGAGACGCTGCACCCTATGCCTTTTGGTGATGTGTTGTACCTCCTGCTTGCATTTCACCTGCTTATGATTCATGTGCAACATCTAACAGTTGATGCCCTGGTGTGAGCCTATATGTGGTGTTACATTATGCAGAAGTGATGTAGGAGGTGTGCATTCTACAAGTGTTTACTATAGTGCACGGCTGATGTTGATTATGTCTAATGTTTTTATGCTAAAGGTAATCCTGCCAGTAGTTACTGGTGACCCTGACTGTAATTTTTATGACAGTGGCCTGATTGGGCAAGTGATTTATGTAAACCCTGTGAAGTCATGACAAGTGCCCAGTGGCACAGTAATACATGTGATTGTGTTCTAATGTATTTCTATGGATAATACAAAGGATATTTTTATATAACCTTGTGTGGAGTCTCTTTTGTGGTGTACCTAGTGTGTCACAGATGAGTGAGTGTGTTGCGCAAACACTTTACACATTGCCTCTGGGATAAGCCGGACTGCTCTGCCAAGCTACCAAGGGGCTGATCAGGGGTTATCTTCAGTGTGCATCTTCCTTACCCTGACTAGAGTGGTGGGTTCTGCCTGGCTTAGGTGTATACCCTAGCCAACCAGGAACCTTATTTCTAACAAATACCCCCAGAAATTCAATGAGGTCTCCATCATCAAAAGGCTGCCAATTATGCTGTCATCATACTGCCTACTCCTGGTAGGAGTAGGCAGTATGATGTTCAAGGTGAGAAAGTTTCTAGGCAGGGCTTGCTCTTTTTTTGTCAGCCCCTCGTTACTACTTCTGGAATGCTGATGACAGCCAGGTGCAGATATCTTGCACTTTCTTGTGCCCTTGTGGACACTCCTGTTTGGAGTCTGCATCATTTCTACCTCCTGAGAGATCTATCACTTTGCACACACAAAGGCTGTGTTTGAGAGAAAATAGCATTTGAAAGAGATTTAACCCCAAGCAGTTCCAAACCCTTAGAAAATGGATTCATACTGCATCTGGAAAATGAGTGTAAGAGAGTGAACGGAACCATTCCACTTTGCTACAGTTCCAAGTTCTTCTTGACCATGGAAGAGAGTGCTCCCTAGAGTACTCAAAGGACTGCTGTGTGACCAGGGCTCATGTCCGAATGCGTCCTGTCTCTCAGAAGTGAGGGGGCATTACAGGAAGTCTGAACTTCTTGCAGAGGAGCAGATTGTCTCTGTATAGCGACTAAAAGCCTGCCTTTCTGCCTGCTGAGAGAGGACAGCAGAGTGCTGGACGTGCAGGAGATGCCATTGAGAAGGGGAAGCTAAGCTTTTGCCAGAGTGAAGAACACCCAGAAGAAACGGACATCCAGTAAGGACACAGGGTCTGATTTAGATCTCCGCAAACAGGTTACTCCGTCACAACAGTGATGGATATCCCGTCTGCCAAAATACAAATCCCATTGGATATAATGGGATTTATATTTCTGCGGACGAGATATTCATCACCGTTGTGACAGAATAATCCATCCGCCAAGATCTAAATTAGGCCCTTAGTCAGGAGCGACACATGTGTGGGGTCGTCCTCAGTGGTTCCCGCTGTGAACTGAGCCAAACATTTCAAGTGAAAAGCAATACTGTGTTACGTACACTTCTGTATGCTCAAATGAGTGGTGCTACCAATGACTGACAGGTTCTGCCTCAAGAAGAGCTGCTGTTATCAACGTGACCAAGCCCCAGTCTGCAATCAGTCTGTGAGGCTGCAGCTAGCAATGATGACCTGCTGAAAGACGTGCTATGGAGAATGCCACTGGAACAACTGCGCACCCGTCTGCAACTGGTCTGAGCAGCTTCAATTGTCAAAGATGAGTGTCACTGCACATGCTTAACAGGCTGATACCCACCAGCTGTTTGTTAACCGAATGAGATTTGCCTAGTGTGTTTGTAAGCACCAACAGAACAACACCTCCACTGAGCAGGTAAGCAGGAAAATTGGGAACTAACTGCGAATAAACAAAGACTGTCTGTGTACAAAGAAACCTGCTGAGTAAAAAGGCTTTTTGGTTATAGATACTCTTTGTGGCACATGCCGCTGAACTTATCCATACATTTGCCAGGCTTTTGAGAAGATGGACACTCATTGAGCAACTTTCGAGTCCGGGTTGCCCGAGTACCTACAGCAGACAAGGACTGTTGAGACCTGGGCTAAAGGTGACCCTTTCCATTAGCCACAATGCCGCCGACACCTTAAAGCTCCTAAACAGATGGAGTCTTCCAGAAGGAGTCCCAAGGAAGAACAACCCCAGGGGGCCTAAAACCTCCAGATGGCAGGAATGTCTTAGGTAGATGATAACCAGAGGAAGGCCCCCAAGAGGCAGATGAAGATAAGAGATTGGGAAAGATGCTAAGGAAATCATGGTTGAACAGCTGAAGGCTGTGAAATCCAACTGCTTTGCCTACTACAATAGAATTTAGACCGGACCAGTGTGACATGTTGTCATTTTTGTGTAATTTTTGTGTGTCTTTTTTTCTTATTCATGAAATTTGTTGGTTACTTTCTATGTTTATATATTTAACAATTTAATGAATTATAAAATGAAAATATTTAAGAAATAACAATGTCTGATCCTAAAATCAATATAAAATAAAATGTGTATATCAAATATTTTGTGTTGCAATACTTTTAACAATATTACTAAGGTCGCCTTTTCCATCATGTATGTATGTTTGTAGTTCTGAGAGATATGGCATTTAGTAATTGAATGTTTGCTATAATTGCACTTTTCCTACACTGAACAGCTGAAGGCAACATGATAGAGGAAATACAACCACAAGAACAAAGAAGTGTTGCGAGGATCAAGGAAAAGGCCTTTTATACTGTTAGTCCAGATGACGGATCAAAGAAAGGTACTATTCACCATGATAGATTTGGAAAAAAATGTTTTAAGGATATGTGAAGTGGTCATCATGGACTGGGCTAATCAATCAGCCAGAATTCCTCACCAGAGAATTATGGGATAAAAAAATCAAGAAGCATATGGCGACAAAAGCCGTATTGCGCCCCACCGGCCTCCGAAAGGAGAAGAATGCCTCCATGGGAGATTGTACTGGCGGGTCGACTGTAGCAAGATCAGTTCATAGCAGAGGGAGCGAGGAGGCCCTTAGGCCTCTCCCCCATCGTCCAAGAGCCACGCGTCCCGGCTAGTACCAGCTCCTGCGTTGCTCCTGGCCGGGCAGGACCCTAGCACAACATCAGTAGCCACTTAGGTAATCCAGAGCAAACTGCACATGTCTTCGATTAATGCTTCTGCACATACAATATAACAGGGATCATAGGAAGACTACCTAAAGGGGATCGTGGTGGGGTTAAGGGGGGAGAGGAGGAGGTACCTTGCTGGGGATCGGAGAGGATATTACATCCTTATAACTGAAAAGCCTTTGACTTCTCCTTCCTACCCTGAGAGTGAGGTGCAGAATGGGTGTGCTTTGCATAGTTTGAAAAGCCATACTAGTCACATTGATACGGATACTACGATCACCAAAGGAAAAAGGCATTAACCCCTATGCCAGTGGCATACCACAGATACTCATTATCCAATGATAACCATTCTAATTTCCAAAATAGCCAAAGGTTTTATAGGAACTGTAAGTCAGTTCCCACATTAAGAGAATACTCCCCATTCACTGCATGGTTTGTTAAAGTTATTTTTTTATTTATATTATTGCAAGTTCCAGTTTTCCTTGCACTAGGCTGGCTTGTAAGAAGGCAGAACTAAATATGGAGTGGCTGCTTTTATGCCCGGAAATTAAGTAATGCCAACATTTGTGTTAGCTTTGTCTACTGCAAGAAAATGTTAGGTGGGCAAGTAGTGGCATTTATTGATCCCCGGAGGCTCTCTCCAGCTGATTTAACAGGTGTCTCCCTCCCTCTTCAATATTGCTTCTCAGTTCCCTTTCTCCCCCGGTATTCCTTTGATCACTATCTCATCATCTGTGTGCCATATTTTCCAGCTCTCTCATCAATCACAGGCTTCTCTGCCCCTCGCACCTGTCTGGTGCCTTGGGCCATTCTCATCCGTGTGTCAGGCGCGGTGCGTCCATTGGGGCGTAGGGGCGTAGCCCCACTAAGCCCCATGGACCCACCGCGTCGCCACTAAACCACATACAAATAAAAAAAAAAAATTGCGCTACCTGCCGGCCGGGAATCCGGGAGACACCCGACTTTCCAGGAGTGCGCAGGGGGGGTGGGGGCCTGATGGGCCTGCTAAAGCTGCGCATGTCGACTTTTGGGCACAAACATGCCCGCGCATGCGCAGATTGTTTCCCCCCTGATTTTCCCTTTAGAGAGAGGACATAGGGGCGGGCGGCAGCCCCCGGGGTTGTACAGGGCGACTGGGCGAGCAGTTATGGTGCCCCCCCAGCCAATCCTGGCTGGGGGGGCACCATACAGCGCCAGGATTGGCTGATCAATACCTAGCCCGGGCACATAACCCCCTGTCTGGGGGGCCAGAGCTCTCTCCCTCCCTCGTACTGCGGCCTCTGTTTGTTTATGGGGTTCGTTTGATGGAAGACTTTACCTCAGACCTGACCTGACCGGACCCAGGAAGGAATACTTGCGAGGGCGACACTGCGACAGTCAAGTCCCGAAGGAACCGCTTGGCCAGGGAGACCCGGCGTTCACACCAGCTCAGGTATGATCAGAGTGCTATGAAGGAACATTGTTTACTAAACGGGTTCACTGTAGGAGTGTAGTGTACACGGAAAGTGAAATCCGACCTTGAGAAATATAGATGCCGAGTAATTTTTATTTATTAAATTATGCCGCAGTAGCAATCGCCAGTTAGGCAGCACAGGTTTGCTTATGAAATGTGGTGATAGAAAAGTAAATACCTGATTAACTCATTAAAGAAACACTATAGGAAGTAACGTCGTTATGCACGCGCTTGGAATGGCGGTTTTTGGCGCGCTGCTACAAATGAGTGTAGCTTTGTCGGCCATCTAACTGCTAATGACTCCTTTTGCTGCCCTTATTTAGACTCGTTTTGCTGGCCCTTCTGCCCTCATTTACACTCGTTTTGCTGCCCTTCTGCCCTCATTTACACTCGTTTTGCTGCCCTTCTGCAACTCGTTTTGCTGCCCTTCTGCCCTCATTTACACTCGTTTTGCTGCCCTTCTGCAACTCGTTTTGCTGCCCTTCTGCCGTCAATTAGACTCGTTTTGCTGCCCTCATTTACACTCGTTTTGCTGCCCTTCTGCAACATTTGTGTTTGTCAGTGTTACTTGCAATGTTTATTCCCCACGATCCCCACCCCTTTATGAATGATGGATGCAGGATGGATGAGTGGATGGATGGATGGGTGGATGGGTGGATGGGTGGATGGATGGATGGATGGATGGATGGATGGGTGGATGCATGAGTTATTATTATTATTATTATTATTATTATTATTATTATTATTATTATATTTCTTATATAGCGCCAGAATCGACGGATGCAGGATGGATGCAGAATTGGTGGATGGGTGGGTGGATGGATGGATGGGTGGATGCATGAATGAATGATGGATGCAGGGTGGATGGGTGAATGCATGAATGAATGATGGATGCAGGATGGATGGGTGGGTGGATGGATGCATGCATGAAAGATGGATGCTGGATGGATGGGTGGGTGGATGCATGAATGAATGATGAATGCAGGATGGATGCAGGATGGATGGGTGGGTGGATGGGTGGATGGGTGGATGCATGAATGAATGATGGATGCAGGATGGATGGGTGGATGCATGAATGGATGCATGAATGGATGCAGGATGGATGGGTGGGTGGATGCATGAATGGATGCATGAATGAATGATGGATGCAGGATGGGTGGGTGGATGCATGAATGAATGATGGATGCAGGATGGATGCAGGATGGGTGGGTGGATGCATGAATGAATGATGGATGAAGGATGGATGGATGGGTGGATGCATGAATGGATGATGGATGGGTGGATGGATGGTTGGGTGGGTGGATGCATGAATGAATGATGTATGGATGCAGGGTGGGTGGGTGGGTGGATGCATGAATGATGTATGGATGGATGCAAGGTGGTTCCGGCTCGCTTGCTGCGCTCGCTCGCTGCGGTGCAATATGCAAATTAGTTTACGCCCCACCACTTTCAAATGTCACTAGCAGCCCCTGTCCGTGTTGCATGATCTCCCCGGTCACATCCACCTTTTCATTTGGTTGCCTCACACATCTATTTAGTGCCATGTTCCTTCTCCCTCATCCAATCTATATCTTTCTACCCTTTCTGCCTCACTCACTTCTGTCATCCATCAATCGGCGCACTGACCGCAGACATGGGTTCTCTATATGCACTATTGTTGGCCCCATTTCCAGCTGGATTTCAGAAAGTAGTGAAGCCCTCAAAACTCCCCGTTTATGCACCAGCATTACCTATCGCACATCACCCGCGACTATCAGTTACGCAAGAAAAGGGTATATTAAGACTGGTTGACAAAATGCAATTGACCACCATGGCAATTATATACTCCCGCAGGGGAGATTTATTGGGAGGGACGGCCCTACACAGAGACGTTTTAAGACATGGGCAAAGTGGGCTCTGGCCCAGGGCCCCCGCCTTTCAGGGGGGCCCCTTGATAGAGCCAGCTCTGTTCTGAACAGAGTGTTGTCCTGATGACCTTGAACTATTTTTAAACAGATCATTGTAAATAGCGTTTTTCTATCATTTATTTTTATGCAACATCCATATAAAATTTTCTTTTAAATGAGTATAGGCCCTCACATATGAGAAATGGGAGTGAGTGACAGAGATTATTTGCAGTAACATTCGTGAGTTCCTACTGAAAACACACATCACTATCACAGAATATCAGATATGTGCACATTTAGATTTTGAACAAAGAGGGAATGAAAGAGCTGAGACTGGATCATAAAACCAAAGCTGCTCCGAACAGGGGTCCCCAAAATACATTTGGCCCAGGGCCCCCCAAATCCTTAATACATCCCTGGCCCTACACTAAGTATACACAACTCCCCCATTAAAGTGTTTGCTCATATGCGGTTGCAAACAGCGGTAAAGGAACTCTATGACTCATATCCGGAGGAACCGCCTACCTTGCAGACACTACAGACAATGTTGATTGCCCCCAGACGCCGTAAACTGGTTACACGGCACGCTTATACACTGCGGCGCAAGCTGAACACAGTGGAGCTACGAATAGATTGCTTAATAAATGGGAGAAACTACTGGGGGATGTGGTGAGTGAGCAGGACTGGGAGTGTAGTTGTACACAACTACAATTGATGACGCCAAACTGCAATCTGCGTATAATGCACTTCACATTCTTGCATCAATTTTACTACACACCGACTCAGTTACACAGGTACGGATTGCGACAAGATGACGGGTGCTTTAGATGCGAGGCTTTGCATGCAGACTTCTTACATGTAGCATGGGCCTGCCCGCAGATCCATGCGTACTGGGAAGACATTACAGAAGCACTCACAATAATGCTATCGGAAATGGTTCCTAATACCCCATTAGTATGCCTATTAGGAATTTATAGAATAACACCTGCAAAGAGGAGGACATTTCTGGCGGTAGCGCTCTTACTGGCTAAGCGCCGTGTCGCTATGAGATGGGGGAGCAGATGCCCACCCAGATTTCAGGACTGGCTAAAGGATATGCCATACTGCAGAGACACATTGGAAGTCTATGCGGAAGAACTGCCGCGGTCATCCAGACCTAGGGAATACTGGGAACCTCTGGTACGATACTTACAGCGAGCGCAGGGGGAAGGGAGTGATTTGACAGTTTAGGTATTGGACATCTATATTTATATGCCGACTTAGGGTTTGGAACTGTGTGCATTGATAGAATAAGAATATATATATAAGCACTGCTCTTATTCCTTTGATTTGGAAAATGTTGTAATGCAATTGGGACACAATACGTCATGCCAAGAACAAGGCAGACCAAAGATGGAGGAAGACACATGTGATGTAATTAGCGCCTCTAACCAAGTCAAGGAAAAGAGTATCTGGCATTATGTATACACGAACTGTGATGTACATTCTTTATTTCATTTTGTTATCTATTGCTTTCTGTATTAATGTGTACTAGTAAGGTATGTGAAGAATTGCTCAGTGCTGACCGGAACCAATAAATATATATATTTTTTTTTTAAATGACTTTTCGGTAACTGAGGCTAAAACCTGGAATTCGTTACCCACTCAGATGCATAAGCTCGATCAATTACTGCCATTTCACAAGGCCATAAAGACCTGGCTGTTCTTTTATTAATACTCTTGCGATTATGTTGTTATTCGTAGATCACAATCATAGGGCCAGGGAATCGTTTTAAGTTTCAGTGTGCTTTACAAATACACTGCGCACTTTCAATGGGCCTGTTAATTATTATAGTGTCTCAAAAATAATTTGCCAGTTTTTAACATGAACTGAAATTTATAATATTTAAATGCCAAACTTGCTATAAAACCCTTTAAATCATTTTCTGAAGTAGCCCCATCCAACCTATAGTTCATATTGTAAAATCAGTTACCTTTAAAGGGTCACTAACAACATTACTTTTGATAGATGTTGGTTGAATTCTATACGAGATAACCATGAAACTGTGAGAAGTTGGCCTGATATATGATGCTCACTAGTTCTAGTGATCACCTTGTATCAGTCTAAACAACCCTTATGGTGATTGGTTGTAAGTCAACCTTATAGACCAGCTATCCTAATGGTAGCATGGACAAAGCAGTCTTAGGCTAAACTCTTTTGGCATGTGAAGCCAGCTGTTTTACCGCATATAACCCCTTGAATACCAAGTAAAAGGACACCACACAGGTTGTTATGAAAATAAACAAGTATTTATTAACTAACATACACCTCTGAACTCTTTATGAGATCAGAGGGCTAAGCACATGACAATCTCTTAGGAAAAATACGTTTAAGTTGCACAAATTACAATGGTGCCCTAGGGGCACGACAAACCATATACTAAGTAAGTGGAATGTGAAAGTCGATAATAGGAATGGAGCTGTCCAGAGGCTGTAGGATCGCTAGGACCACACTATACTAACTCTAGGTAGGTGCTAGGAGGCCCACGGAACGCGTGTGCAGAGTGTGAACTCACACGCGAGATGCGTAACAGTGTCTATGGACAGTACAGTTCAAGAAAAAGGTGAGTACGGACAATCCTGACTAGGTAGAACTAAAACAACTGTGGAACTGGACACTAGGAAAGTCAAGCTACCCTTGAGCACCGAAATGCTCGTGTTACCTCACCCACGGCCTGCGGGTGCATAGGTGCCAAGTCGTGTCGGGTTCTGGCGTTGAAGTCTATGGAGCCTGGAGGAAAAGATGCTGCAGGCGGTCAGGAGGAAGATGTCCGGTGTGATCCAAGGGTGGATCAGTGAAGAGAAGAACCTCAAAGCAGAGGGGACAATGTTCAAAGTCACTAGCCAGTGACTGGAGTGGAACCGGGAGTGGAACCAGATGTCGTTGTCGCGATCAGGTGAGGATGGACGCTTGTCACTGCAGCCACGTGGACCAAGTGGTGTCTTTGACGACCAGGATGGAGGCACGAGCTGTCCCACGCAGGCTCTCGCTGTCGGCGGTGTCGGCTTCGGATTCAGAGTCAACAGGCCTTGGCAAAGGCAACCCACGCGGTGAGTGGAAACGGCGTCTGGAGTGGACCAGGAGGGTCCAGGGTTCTCCTCTTTTGGAAGGGAGCAAGGGCCAGTCTGGAGCAACCAGACCAGCAGTGCAGATTTCGGGTTTCGTCGTCTAGGAGGTCACTAGCCAGCCGGCAAGTGACCAGACAACGCGTCGAGCAGCAAACAGGCAGAAGGGCCCCAAGCAGATCTCGTGGATGCTGGAGGGCTGGTCTTCGGTGCAGGAGCTGCTCGGGGTCGGGGCTTCTCAGTCCCCAAAGCACTTGGACGAGGTGACCTCAGAAGTCGTGCTGGAGCAAAGTGCTGCTTCTTTCAAGATGGCCGGTCCCACGTGTCTCGTCGCACCCACGGATCTCAGCTGTGCTGCAGATGTAGGTAGAGGTCGGAGAGGTCTGGGAATCCGGGTCTCGTCGGGCTCTGAAGTCTGGATCCTTGAAGGAAGACGACAAAGGGAAGCCGCTGGATGCTGATGGTGCCTGCTTGTGCAGGGTGGACACTCCTTGCCCACAAGGGAGATTTCTTTAGTCTTCTGTGGAGGAGAACGTCGAAGTCCAGAGTTTCTTCTTGTAAAGATGTTCAGGATAATCTAATTTGGAATGGGACCAGCTCATACCTTTATCCGGCTAAAGGGGGCTGTACTACGACTAGGTCCCTCCTCTGGGTGGGACCAGGTGTTGCGTGTTTATCTAGGTTCCTGATCGATACTGTGGCCTTATGCCCCTATTCGGCTATAAATCCATTTATTCCCTATATTGGCGTAACCGTTCAAGTGCGATATTCAGAAAGTCATCTCTGGCCTCACACGAACAGAGCCACATTCCAGAATAGTTCTCTGCCACTTCCTTTGCAACCAATTAGTGCAATGACAGAGCAGAAGTCACTATCTGATATTCCTAGATTAACACTCCGAGTTCTTCAACAAGATAAAAACTCAGCAAACCTGGAAATCCCCGCTTGCTGTGTTTTGATTAGTAATGGAACTCTAATGAGCAACTGATAGCTATCACTTCCTAGTGACATCTTTAATTGACGTCTTATGTCCAGCAAACTTGCGTCAAACCAGGCACCTGTCAGGTATAAATACTACCAACGTTGCCTTAAGCTATTGCTGTTGTGCACCCTGTTGCTGGTGTCCCATTGCTGTTGTATGCTGCATGCAGTACGCTGATGCTGCTGCTGTCCCCTTGGTGGTCAAGCTACTGACACCATTATCGCTGCTAAAGCGCGAACGATGGTGTGGTGAGCTTAGGAGCTGAACAGCCGTCCCTCTGCGAAGAGCCCAGCAGATTCCAAGCTGCCCGCGGACGCTGTCCCCCTCCTCCTCCCGACGCGCTGAAGAGAGACGCTGCCTTTCTTCTGCTGAGAAATCCAGCTCCAGCGTTTCTGGTCTGCCCTCGCGGGTGACTGGGATATCGAGTTTCCCCCTGAAGGAAATACCAGACTTCCATCATTCTATTCAGAGGTATGGTGTTGACTAAACCCTTAGATGAGAATTCTTGAAGCAAACCTTGGCAAAACCAACTTAACTTAAAGCTACTTACTTACCCCCCTTCCACGTGTTAGGCTTAGGTCAGGCACACTGGGGTAGGCGTAGTTAGAAGCACCAGTTGAGTATGTTAGCCTAATGTATATATGAATGTATATATGTTTTATTACTTTTAAACCATTGTATGGCTAAGAAACCATATCAATGCTTTTACAGTATTATTTCGCAATTCTTATCTTACTGTACGCACTTTTTATAATAACAAGTCTTGCAATTGTGGCAATACATTTCTCTTGAACGAGAAGAAAGACTGCTCAATAAATGTTAACCCCTTATTGACAAACGCCCGTCTCTCTATTCTCTACATATCGTGAAAGTAAACTGCACTAATCTGACTGAGTGAAATACATGTCTATTGTTTCACACGACCCTAGAGATTGACTCTTGATCTGAGGAGCAAAGTTGTCATGTTGCACGGTTGTTGGAAAGCTGAATCCCTTCTTGTCTGTGCCAGGGAAGCTGATCACTTCCCATGCAGAGAAGAAAGTTTCCAGTGACCTCTGAGCTAGTTGGTAACACACCCAATTAAGTTTAGCATAGTCAGTAGAGGCCTGGAAGATCCGCAGTTCCACGTCGATACTACTGTTTGTTATTCCAATGCGCAGGGCCTAGTGGGAAACTAGGAACTACACTACACAGGAAGGGGGGTGGTTACACCCCCTATCCTTTGTCCGGTCTTGCGCCAGAGCTGGGGCTGGAGTGCCCCAGGAACTGGTTTAGACCGGTGTATGCACAGGGACACCTTGTGTGCCCCAGGCATGTCTCATTCCTTTCAGCCCTGTCCTACCTTATACACAAAATCCTGTCTGGGGTGGTGCTAGCACCTCCCAAGGCAGGAAACCCTTTGTCCAAGCCTCCCTCGCTGGAAGGACTCCCAGCAGCAGGAGGTCAGACTTGTGTCTGTGGTGGCAGCATCCATTTTGTGATGCTGAGTCTTGAGTTAGCTTTAACCGGGGTTCACAGTTACATACATGTCGTGTCCCTCTAGAAGGGTGGAATGCTACCCCTGTCGCCAGAATTGGCGAGGGGGTAGTATTCCAATTTGTATGACACCTTACTCGACATGTTTTGATAATGCTATACCAAAGTTGGCAATAACCGAGAGGATTATAATGCACTTAAGAGTATATGGTATAGCGTTATCATGGAAACAGCTAAAGGACTCGGTTCCGAAAGCTGCAGACAGGCTCAGCTCATGCTAGAGCACCATCCCACATAATTCCAAGCACTCTGCCTTCAGGATTGATAAGGCCTGCCATAGGAGTGACTGATAGGAGGATATGTGTCAATTTTAGGGTTAGATATAGGGATACTATATCTAAAGCAAAGGGTGATTACACCACCTTGCCCCAGCTGATTGATCCGCCAGTTGTGTCAGATTTGGGTGGCATAATACATGCTGCAGCCCCTGGTAGGCCCTGGGTGAAACCTATGCCAAGGGTACCTAAGGTACACTGTACAGGGGCTGATAAGGTGACTCAGTATCCAATTAGATATGTACCTAGAGTACATGGAATCCATTTTACAGAGAGAGCAGTGGGCCTGGGGTCCTGAATAGCAGGGCCCCAGGTCAACTAAGTCGAAAAACCAGCACAACACCAGGCAAAAAGTTGGGGGCAACCATAGTCAGATATCCACCTTCCTACAGAAACTGCTTTTAAAGCTGTTTTTACTGCATTATTGGCACAATCCTGCAAATAGTCAATCTTTTACAAAGACCAAAAAGGTGTTCATATTTTATTTAAAAATAATGGACACATTTAAGAATCGGGAAGAACATTTGACAAAAATATTAAAAAGGCCAAACTTTTAAAACAGATTGGTACTACTTTAAATTCGGGGTCCTGAGTAAAGGCAGGGGCGGTGCACAGAGCTGTGGCAGAGGGCAAAGAGCCCGGACCGCCGGACAACAGGATCACCGGCTTGTCTGAGACCACGCACTGCGCTAAGAGGCGCAGCCGAGGCGCTATACACAACTCATGTAACATTATGAACGAGACCACCTGGCGATGCCCGTCAGTGTACACCAGTCCTTGCAGAGGAGGAGCACAGACACCCCTCCCTTCTCACCACCAGATTACCCCTGTACCACCCCCCCCCCCCCCAAAAAAAAGCCTCTCCCCAGTAGTGACGCGCAGTGGGTGGGATGTATTCACGACCTCTGAAGGCGCGGCCGCGGCCTCTGGGTATGAAAGACTTTCTTGCCAGCGCTGCAAGTATGTCCGTATGTCTGTCGACTTGTCCATCTATCTACATAGGTGTCTGCCGATCTGTTTATTTATGTCTCTGTCTCTATGGCTATAGGCATGTCTAGCCACCTGTCTGCCTCTCTCTTTACATGTCTATTTGTCTGTATCGGTCTCTCTAGCTATATGTCTGCCTAACTGTATGTCTAACTGTATGTCTGTCTGTCCATCTGTCTATCCATGTCTGTCATTAAGTGCAACCCCTGTCTCGTGGCACCATGAGAATACTGTACTTCCGGAGTCCCCGTGCCCCTGTTCTTCGTTCTGATCCTGTCTCTGCCCCCACTCCAGGGCGGGCTCTGTCTGCCGATGGCGGGGTGGGGGCCCCCGCACCATTTCGAAGACTGTCTCGGGGCCCCGGGCCGGGCCCGGGCCTGTCCTGGCTACCCGCACAATTTTGAAGACTGCCTCTCTCTCTCCCAGTCCCCCAGGGGGGCCCCGCCGGCAGCGGCCAGGGCCCCGCACCACCATTTTCAAACAGACAAACACTTAACACTCGTCACCACTAGTAGTCTCGCAGGGGCCCCGGCCGGGGGCCCCGCGGCCCGCACCATTTCAGTCGCAGGGGCCCCGGCCGGACCGGGGCCGCGCAACATTTTAGAGCCACTACCCACCACAATTGTTTTGTTGTATGACGTGAGATGGGGCGGGGCCCTGCCGGCAGGGGCCCCCAGCCAGCGCGAGGCCCCCCCGCAATGCGGGGCCTTGTGTTACGTTCCTGATTCAGATTCCACTACAGTCGTAAGGAAGTAATGGACAGTGAACCAAGGTAGATCTCATTTATTCCGCTAAAACAGGATCATGTTAATTCCCTGTTTTATGATCATTCACGGCGTGCGTGTTTGAGCAACCAGGATTTTTTTTTTTAATGAGTTCTACATTAGTTCAACAGAAAATAGATACGTGAAAATGCTGGGCGGAATGCTAAAGGAAAATGGTGATAAAAGTCAAAGGTAATTATTAATAAATGATGATTGCACCTATCAACAATTCAGTGAAAAAAATGCTCAAATGAACACAGACATAGCACAGTGCCAGCTCAACTAAAACTGTGATAAATTGACCTTCTTATACTGTCTTCTAGTAATAGTTAAAAAAAAAAAAAAAGGAATTATCTGTAATGAAGGTACATTGAAAAATAAACACATGAAATGCAAAAATATTTGTAACTGGGAATTACACTTTCAGAAAACATGTCAGCTCAATGCGATAATCCAAACCTTTTAGGTTGTAAGGTGTATAATCTCCTGATCCAATACATTTCTCGCTACAAAAATCTCTTACAAATGTCTCTTCCTAGCTCATCATTGATTTTCTCCAAAACTTGGAATTTCAATTGCGACACATTGTGTTTGTGTGCGCTGAAATGCACAATCAGAGAGGATTTTTTTTGTTTAGTGCAGATGTTGTTTTTGCATTTTTTTTTCTTTTAAACTCTTTTTATTATGAAATAAACAGAACAAAAGAAAAAATAAAGTCTCAGGTGAATGCAATCAATTTACAACAGTTCGGTTCATTTGGCACTGTACAGGATCAAATAGTTAATAAAGGGAAAACATCTGGATCGGTTCATTTGGCACTGTACAGGATCAAATAGTTAATAAAGGGAAAACATCTGGATCATGGGGATTCCTGTGTTGCAATATCTGGATCTCCTCCTGGGGCTTCACATAGACCTCCGCTATATTGGTTCCAAGCCCCGCACACCTTCTCCCACTTCCGGGGGCAGCCCCTGGCGACATAGACAGTACGCTCTCTCATCATACACCAACTGAGGTCCTCCTCCCATTTATGCACCTGAGGCGGTTGGCGGGCGCCCCAAAACAGCGCAATGTCTCGCTTGGCCACCCTGCATGCCAATGTCACCCTTGCTTCTGGTAATCATTGAGATCTGTCGGCTCCCATACATTCAAGAGGCACCTACGGACTTCCATACACACTTCTAACCCCAGCACTGCTCTCAACTCCTTGTGAATCTTCTCCCAGTAAGTTTGTACGAAGGTGCAGTGCCAAAGAATATGCATCAATGTACCCACTTCTCCACATCTCTCCTACATGCTGCGCTAGACACTCTACCCATTCGCACAAGCCGCGGCCCGGTAATATAAACTCTGTGAAGCACTTTCAGTTGGACTAGGCGAAGCCTCATCTGAACAGCGACTACCTTGTGGGAGGATAGCGCCTCCGTTCCCAGTCCTCGTCATCCATTTCAAGGCCATCTGTACACCATTGCGATCTAAGCCTAACCAATGGGTCTTCTGCATTGTTAATTAATTTTCGATATATCAAGGAGATAGTCTTGTCTGGGATATGACCGTCAAGGACCCGGTTCTCCAGAGGAGACGCCTCTGGGAGTTCCGTGCCCTCAGGAATATGAGCTAATAACGAGTGCCTCACCTGCAAATATCGAAAGTATTTGTTTTTGGTGAAGACTGTATTGGTTTGCAAGTGAGTCAAACGTATGTATCGAGTTTTTCCCCCACACATCCTTAATCGGAGTTATTCCAATGAGATCCCATTTATCAAACCCTTTGGACTTCCATAAGCTACCCAGTTTTTCGGAATTAAGCAATGGAGTGGCCAATGTAAGTCTGCCTTCCCAGCCTAAACTTTTGGTGGCAATGTGCCACACCCGTACGGAGTGTGCCGTTGGGCCCGTAAGGGGGAACCTTCCCGGTCTAGAATACAAAGCTCTGTCTATCCTGCCACCCGGGGCCTGACATCTATCCATAGCATAGCCTGGATCTCCGGGGACTTCATACACAGTGTGGTTCAAAGCCGCCAAATGTGACGCCCACTAATACCTCCGCAAGTCAGGCAGCCCTATACCACCATCGAACCAGGAGCGCGTCAATTTGTTAAAAGCTCTACGAGCCCCACCATCCCACAAGAAGCACCGCTGAAGGGCCTCTATCTCTCTGAAGTAAGCCGTTGGTACGGGGTCCATTGCATTCTGTAAGGCATATAAGAAACGTGGCAGTGCCATCATTTTAAACAGGGTTGCTCTGCCAAGCAAAGATAGTGGGAGAGTCCGCCAGCGCTCCACATCCCCCCGGCACAGAGTCAAAGGAGATAAAAGATTATTATCATAGCGCCGTTGCGGATCGAGAAAGACATAAATTCCCAAGTATTTAAAACCGTGTTTCTCTATACGGATGGGGCATGTATGTGGGATCTCCGGGTGATCTCCAGCAAGAACATAAAGTACTGATTTGTTCCAATTTATAGAGAGACCGGAGTATCTCCCAAATATAGTAAGTACATCTAAAAAATACCGGAAGGAGGTCTTAGCTTTAGTAAGAAAGAGCAGAACATCGTCTGCATATAACGATATTTTGTCCTCCCATTCCGGCGTCCAGCGCAATCCGCGTATAGTGATGTCCCAGCGAACCCACGCCGCTAACGGTTCCATTGCCAAAGCAAAAAGCAGCGGCGACAGAGGGCACCCTTGCCTGGTACCTCTTCCGAGGGAGAAGTCTCGGGATTTGCAGTTAACCACTACCCTCGCCAGCGGCTTAGTATACAGTAAGCGCACCCAGTTTACAAACTCTTCACCAAAGCCCAGCTTGTCAAAACTGCGAATAGATACGGCCATTCCACTCTATAGAATGCCATAATAGCATCCAAAGACACCAGAAACGCTGGCTCCCCTATTTTAGAAGCCCCTCCAAGTACTCCATGCAGCCGACGCAGATTCAGCGCTGTGCTGCGCTGCGGCATAAAACCGGATTGATCCGGATGGATCAAGGTTGTTATAACTTTCACTAATCTGGTAGCAAGGAGCTTGGCCAGGACCTTGGGCTCCACATTGAGGAGCGATATGGGCCTGTAGGAGGAGCAACACGTCTTAGGTTTTTGAATAACAGCTATATTGGCCACTCTCTGATCATATGGGAGCTCTCCTTTCCCTCGACTCTCGAGAAACATGGCGAGGAGGTATGGCGCTACTCTATTGGCATTCAACTTGTATAGCGCGATAGGTATTCCGTTCGGACCCGAGGCCTTGCCGGAGTTAACTTGCCGTATAGCCTGAGCGACCTCATCATCCGTAATAGAGTCAAGAAAGCTCTTATCCTCGTTAGAAAGGCTTGGCATGACAATCATATCTCTATTGTCTTGTTCCGGGAAATCATACAATGCCTCATAAATCCCCTGATAATACTCTCCAAATTCGTCTGCCACCGCCTGTGGGTCTTTAATCAAACCTCGCTCTTGACTATCCAATTCAGGAACTAATCTAGACGCTCGCTCCCCCTTCTCAAGCCATGCAATCAGTTTCCCGGCCTTATCGCCATACTCATATATACGGCTCTGTGTCGCATTATGTTGCGCCACGGCGCTCTCTCTGGCCAAAGCTCTATATTCATCCTCCCGGAGCCTCAGTAGGTGGAGGTCTGCCGCTGTAGGTGATTCTGTGACCTGCCTCTCCAGACGTGTGACCTCTGCCTCCTTGCTGGCAATCGCCGCCTGTTCTTCCCTTTTCCGCCTCGAAACAATAGACAACACTTCGCCCCTCACAACTGTTTTATAAGCTTCCCAAAGTGATCTGGCAGATTGCACCGATCCCTCGTTCTCTAGGAAGTACCTATCTGCTACCATAAGAATTTCTTTTCTTATCTTGGGGTCCTTCAATCTCCACGCCCCAATGGGAGCCACTCTGCCTGCTGCCGGAAGTTCAAACGTGAGACTAAGCCATAGAGGGGAGTGGTCAGATATACCTCTCCCCAAGTATCTGACCTTTACAATCGAAGGTGCTGCTGCCGCTGGAATTAAAACGTAATCAAGGCGGGACAGGGACATATGCGCAGCGGAGACATGGGAGAACTGTACGGATCTTGGGTTGCACGCACGCCAGCTATCAATCAATCAATCCCAAAGTACATAGGAACTCCGAAAGCCATCTCTGTGATTGCTCCAGCACCCGGGGCGGACTGCGGTCTAATTCACCATCAAGCACTGCATTAAAGTCACCAACCAGTACTAGCCCACCCAGGGGAAGAGCAAGGAATATATTACTCAAGTCTCTAAATGTCTCAGACTAAAGGGCTGGGGGCACATATACGGACAGAAGAGTAAACGTGCGTCCCCCAAGCTGGCCTATGACGCCGGCATATCTACCCCGCTGGTCAGTCCAAGTCCTCTGTACTGAGAAGGGGAGGAAGTTTTTAATCAGTATACCCACCCCCCTGGAACCAGATGTGAAACCCGCATGCACCACCATTTTTTATCCCCCTCTGTGTAAAGCCATGCATTTGTTACCAATTAGGTGTGTTTCCTGTAACAATACTACATCCGGGGAGTGTCTCCTAATGAGTTGATTAACCATCCCTCTCTTGATCTTATCTCCTAAGCCATTCACGTTCCAGCTCAGCACATTTATCCCCTATCTTTTTTTCACGTGCCTTCGAACCCATACGTGAGAAAAATCAAAACTGGACAGTCACCTGAGTCAAAAAAATTCACAGACATACACAACTCAAACCAAAACAAAAACTCAATCTCTACAACAAACACATATCCCCTCACCCCCTTCGCACCTCCCCCCTCCCTGCACCCCTGCATAAGGACAGCGCCCAACCCCAACTCGGAGTGTGCCCATCGCACCACCCCAACAAGTTAACTAAAGATAGTACGAGGGGAAACTCAGACCCCGGCCCCTACACTCCCCCTCCAAGTAAGACCACCCGATTCACAGTCATTTATAAGTTCCATTTGAAAACCCTTCTCCCTCTGCGACATTTGCGGATCAGTTAAATCCCGTCTCACTGTTACTCTGCAGCCTCCTCCTGTCTTTCCTCAGATTGAGGCTGTGTGGTGCTGTCCAACCAGTCAGATGCCGCCTCCGGATGATCAAAAAACCATGCCCTCCCATCCACCTCCACCCGAAGCTTCGCTGGAAAAAGCATTGAGTAGCGCAGTCCCTTTTCCCTCAGTCTCCTTTTAACAGGAAGAAAGCTCTGTCTTTGCCGTTGTACCACACCCAGCCTAAATTAATGAGGTGAGGCAGTCTCTGACCTAAAGAACAACCCTATGATCAAGTTACAACTGTAATTTAAGCTAAACAGTGGCTAAACGTCAGTTTTGTTGGGTACTCAGTGTCACATAAAATTCTGCAGCATTTACAAACAAACTAATATGCATAAGTGGTAAAAACAACAATTTATTTTCTAAAAGTTTCTTTACAGTACATAATTTCAATATTTCATAAACATACAACAAAATTACAATAAAAACCAAAAGTCGACGCGGCGTTTCGGTGTATTGTGTGAATCGGTACACCTTCTTCAGGACTTTTTTTTTTAAAAATCACTAAAAAGAAAATACCACAATTAGAAATTAAAAATGACTTATACCAGAGTCCCATTCTGTACTGACGTTAGAAAAAGCAATAAACCTTTTATATTGACTTTTCAAAGTACACTCTACTTTATCCCACTACGTTCTACTACTGGATCACATTTTTGTTATAATATTTTTTTTAAATGTGGTATTTTCTTTTTAGTGATTTTTTTTTAAAAACCGTCCTGAAGAAGGTGTACCGATTCACACAAGACACCGAAACGCCGCGTCGACTTTTGGTTTTTATTGTAATTTTGTTGTACGTTTATGAAATATTGAAATTATGTACTGTAAAGAAACTTTTAGAAAATAAATTGTTGTTTTTACCACTTATGCATATTAGTTTGTTTGTAAATGCTGCAGATTTTATGTGACACTGAGTACCCAACAAAACTGACGTTTAGCCACTGTTTAGCTTAAATTACAGTTGTAACTTGATCATAGGGTTGTTCTTTAGGTCAGAGACTGCCTCACCTCATTAATTTAGGCTGGGTGTAGGACGACATAAGGGATATCCTTAAGCTCAGGGACCTTTTTTCCTTTTAATACATATTCACCCTGTTCCATATTGGTTTATAGGGTACCTCCTTCTCTTGTGTTTTGCCGTTGTACCGCCTGGGTGAAGTCTGGAAAGAAGGACAAAGTCGTGTTCTCAAAGCAAAGCGGGTCCGCTGAACGTGCCGCCTGAAGAATCACATCTCTGTCCTTGTAGTTCAGCACTCTAGCTATCATAGGGTGAGGAGGCGCTCCAGGCCTCGGCTGGCCACAGGGCACTCTGTTGGCCCGTTCAATCGAGAAAAAGTTACTGAGGCCCTTCGGTTTTAAGTGATTCAGCACAATGTTCTCTACAAATAGGTCTGGGGCCTGTTCCTCCGATTTCTCTGGTATTCCAAGAATTTGGATATTATTCCTCCTATTACGCCCTTTATACTCATCCAGCTTCCGACGCGTTTCCTCGCGGGCCGCTTGTAAGGCTCGGACCTCTCGTTGCATCTCCGCCATGTCGTCCACTAGGCTGGACGTCTTTATGTTTAGCGATTTAACTTTTTCGCTCATCTTGGCATGATCAGCTCGCAATAAGTTAAACTCTAGTTTCACTGCGTCCAACTTATTGACCAATGCGTCCATTTTTTCCACCATAGAAGTCTGCACTTTGTTGATAGCAGCCATCACATCGGCCAACGTGGGTTCGACTGCCTCTCTCAAGGAGTCTCCCCCAAGTGACGGAGACTTCCTTCGTTCCACTAGCGAACCCTTGGCCTGTGCATATCTGTCCATCTTATTGGATTTTACAGTCTTCAAACCTCTTCCTCCCCGCGAGGGGGGCTTTTCGTTGTCCGGTTTCGACTCCATGAGCGGGATCGTAATGGCCGCCGCTTCCGTGTTCCGAAGTAGGACTTCCCACCTTGGACTTTGTATGACACCTCAATCGTGCATACAATACACAGCCTGTGTCTGTGGTGCGGCGTCGGTCGACTCCGATGTCACAGCTTTCCATGGGTGATAGGGAGGTCCACCCTCGTACTGAGCCGGAACTTCCGGTGTCGCAGGCCGCTGTTGCATTAACATCCGGCTCAGAGGCACACCACAACTCCCTGTCTCCGAAGGCGTCGGGCCCGAATCTTCCGAAGTCGCTCCGGAGGGGTAGAAACGTCCCTTTTCGTCCCAATTTTCAGCTACGATTATCTTTTTGACTTAACCGTCGAAGTTAACTTTCGGGTGGCAGGATCAAGACAGGATAGACAAAGGAAGAGCGGGCTCTACGGAGCTAAGGTCTCACGCGGCCATCTTGGTCCCGCGTGTAGCTCCTCCCTCGTTTTTGCGTTTTTTAAACCTCACTTTGATTTTGTATTTTGTTTTTCATATGTACAATAACATGCTAGAACATTTCAATGAGTACATACAATCATTGGTATGGCAATCAGTTTGATTTAAGTGCCTTTATGAGGATGTAGTAAATGTGGGCTTTGAATCATGAGATTATAGTGAACGCTGTTGCTGTAAGCAAATGTACTAGGTTTTTCTTTTCTTTTTTGTCATGTGAGATTTTCTGTGTTACTAACTGCTTTAGACTAAGGGGTCTTTTGAATCTATATAGTGGTATTTGTGAGAACATGCCAAAATCCAGCTCAATTTGTAGCAACTCCCATCTGAATTTGATAATCAGTTTAATGGTCTGGCTGCTCTTTGAGTTTGATGATACAAAGGTGCCTATCGTTTTTATTGCTTTCACTGTTTTAGTTAACAATTGTTTACTGTTCCTGACAAAAAAAACACAGCCAATATATTGACATTACCTTCGGAGATTAATAGTGTATGTTTTAACATCTATTTCGATTTCATAACATATCGATGCAGCTTTTCAAATTAATTGAGGCTTTGACAAGTAGACTACTGCAAGCTTCTGTGATAGCCTGCCTTGACTTGTAACATAATGTTTTATATTAATTTCAGTATATATATTAGATGACTTGAAATTGATAAATCTCCCCCAAATGAAGGAAGTGTCATCTGAAATACATGGGGGTTTTCTTGTGCAACGAAGAGTAATCGTCCATTTAGGAATATAGATACTGGTTTTGACACAACTAATCATTAAAAATGACTACAGGAATCATTACATTGTGTGATGAATTAACACAGCTTTCTGATCAATCAAGTGTTTGGCTAGTTGGTAATATATTTTTACTTTTATATTGAATATTTGGTAAGTTGTTGCATCATATACCCATCCTGTTCATGTTTGATATGATTTGCTTATGAATAATTTGATGAATTCGAACGGAAGAGCACCATAAAAATAGATAATAAAGCATATATAAGAAATATGGTATTTCTGTGCTCCCGATTTTGAGTATATACAGATTGTGGATTAACAGATGTACGATTATTTGTTGTGAATATTTTTCTCAAAGCAAATTGATTCCTTTGTTTGTACATGCACTAAGAAAATAATTAAGCGGGTGTGCATTCCTAGTTCTATTACTTCATTGGAATCCTGAGTTTTATAAGGACCCTTCCACGTTCTATCGTCAAGCAAACATTGAGTGGTGGATGTCAGAATAAAGACGTGCATCACAACTGCTGAAGTACTAAGTGGCTTTAAGTATCAGAAAACAAAGATTCATAACTCTCCACCATGACGCTATAGACAGATCAATGGGATCTGATCTAGTTTCAAATACAAAATACATGATGCTGGTACTTAGTATTCTTCATGGCTTTAAGCAGCTAGACTACATAGGAAAAAATGGGTCAATACAGTGTTTTAGGAGCACATAACACCAAGACCAAATTGAAATTCATTTTTGTAATCATCAATGAACCACATCATTACGTAAATAGCGAAAAGTGAGAAATTGTTTGAAAGATGGATATCATGGCAGTGATCAGAAGTTGTTCTATAACCACACTGAGGACCATGTCAAGTATGTTCTTAACCTCATGCACGCTAGCGGAATTCCGCTCCTGCGCTGAGATTTTTCAAATCGCACTTTGCGTGACGAGCTGGGCTCGTCATCAGCGTGCGAGGAGGCTACGCCATGACGAGCCCAGCTCGTCATCAGCCTCGAAGGGGTTAAGACAATGAAGAAAGCGTTCATGGAATGCTTCAGAGTTCAATTTTAACACCTGTAAGATTTATTTAACACTCCCCCACATAAATAAATTCATACATACCTTTCATATTTATGATATTTACCTCAACATATTTCAACGTACGGTTTTGGGAACAACAGACAGGACACTATAACAAGGACAGCACATTTAAAATAGTATTTTACCTTAACACCACTTACCCCCTGTTCCAAGAACTTTCAGGAGTTCAAAGTTCTCAATTCCGATTTTCTCTGCATGTCCCGTTAAATTAGCTATAAATACAAAAAATGAAAATTAAACATTCAAGAAATTGTATTCTTGTACCTTATAAGATCTGAGACTCTAAGTTATGACAAACAAAAAGAAAAAAAACTTGCCAATCACTGGCGACTCAAAGTATTTATATACCTTTATATTTATCAATACCACACTGTATAAGAATTAAAATAATACACTCAAAACATATTTAATTAATTTGTTAATTACCACAGCTACAGCCATACACAATTTTCTTGACGTCAACAAGGCGTTCGATTAACCCAAATGGAAATTCATTTTCAGGCTCCTGGAAGGAATAGGAATCAACCTACAACTTTTACATTAGATCAAGCTGTTCTATGAAGAGCCTGTTCCACACCTTGCTATATAGAGATTTAACCCCCCTCCACCACTTTTGCCATCTCCAGATGCGCCAGCCTCTGGTGGCCCGATTGCATCAATTCACACTGTGGGCCTGACTTTACCACCACACGCGGGATAATCTCTATGTACTCAGATGACATCCCCCTGTATGGGCAGGACCCTAAAACCAGTACGCAAATGACATCACCCTGTATGGGCAGGACCCTAAAACCAATGCCTCACCACTACTGCAGGAGTTCAATAATTTTGGTGATATTACGGAGTTCATGATCAACTTGAACAAATCGTCCGTGTTCTCCCTTACGCAAGTTGCTACAAAGCTCACTCCTGAATACCCACTGCGCTGGACAGACATATATTTTGCCATAAGTCTCAGTAGGGACTCAAATGAGAGATGGCGAGAGAACTATAGGAAGACACATACATGGATGGAAGAGAGAGTGCCAATATGGAGTAAACTACCGCACTTCATGGCAGGCAGAATCACTATTGCCAAAAGGGCAAACCTCTCTAAATTTCTATATCTTTTTATGGACATACCCATACTACTCAGACATTTTTTCACAAAACCTCTGTCCTTCCTAAGTAGCTTGACGTGGGCAGGAAAGAAACTCAAGAGTCACATTAGAAATGCTTACACTTCCATTCAAGCCAGACTGAATATGTGCACCAGATTTGGAGCTCTACTACTGCTGCACTCAAGCCCAATTTAACCTCTTCCGTACTCATGATGGCCACAGGTCGTCATGAGTCACGGTGGGCCTGTGCGCACGACGGCCAGGAGCCGTCTGAACCATGCCCGCAAATGAAATGTCCCAGCACTGCGGGGGAATTCGCGCCCCAATGAAGAGGTTAAGCATTTATGGCATTATCCCACACTGTTTCAACTGCATGTTGCAGTCAATATGGACAATTCAACATCCTCAATCAATCAAGGAATTGTAAGCACACTACTCATCCGTGAGGGTCTCATTGCGCTGGGCATCCTGCCCATTGACAACTGCAGGGGTATGGGGGTACTTGTGAGACAGCCCTGATCCGTGGTGGACACGGTACAGTGCACGGTTTAGTCTGGGCACCGTCTCAGTCAGCGGGCGAACATAGATGGACTATATGCTAGCTCCCTGCCTACTATACCAAACAGGACTCTACCACTGATGCAAGACTGTAAAGTTTACACCAAACTTAGATGACTGAAATCAACAACACTGGGGAAGCACTTTCAAGATGGCATCTTTCTATCAACACAAGACATAAGAGGCGATCAGCATACCACTCCCCCTAGATTTTATTATGATCAACAGGCTTTGAGCCACTTGTAAAACAGTATACATTACTCGATGTTTGCCCAAAACTCCATGCACTAGAAATATTGTTAGGCACACCGTACATGAGTGAGTAGTAACTAGACTATATGCCCCGATGCAGGATAAAGCCCCACTGTGCAAGCAACGGTGAGAGCCCTATGGCAACAAGACACAGACCCGTCACTTACGGATAGACGGTGAGAGTACTGTTGCACCCTGATCAGTGAACTCTCACCCAACTACTGCTTATGACTGATCCATCAAAAACATCTCCACAGAATGTACTGTATCCCCAGTGCACTACCTAAAATTGGCGTATTAGACAATCTCAGCTGTATACAATGCGGAGCATTGGATGCAGAATTTCTGCATCTGTTGTGGTCCTGTTCGGAATAGAAACCTTATGGACTTCAGTGTTCAACACAACTGCACACATCACTGAACACTGACTGATTAGAACACCACTAGTGGAATTGTGGGGTTACTTTAAGTAAGTTCTGGCAGGAACTCGACATCCGATGGCACTCCTAACTTTAACTAAGATACAAATCACAATGAACTGGGGAGGAGACTCAAGCCCCAGATTAACTGTTGGATACAGGAAACTCTGTAAAGTCATGAACAACTTGACAATTACTGGGCACTCATGCAACCCAAATCACGACCCAAGGATATCTAGAGCCAACTAGTCACATATCTGTCCCAACCAATTGGTGTGTATTACTAGACATTCCACCCTGGATGCAAAAGTCAAACAAGTAATTAATTCAACTTGGCACATCTTAAATAGTAATTGTACTAAGGATCAGAAATTAGAGAAACCTTTGTTCGCCCATAGGCGTAACAAAAATATAAAAGATCGGATTGTTCATTCACGCTTTTCCGGACTTTCGAATCAAGAAACTTTTATACAAAAGTCAACTGATACAAATCGACCAATTAAAGGAACAGTTAGATGTTCCACTTGCAGATCCTGTTCTAGTATTATAGAGGGTGAAAATTTCACTCATAATGGTTATACTGCTCATGCCACCAATATGTGGAACTGTAAAACCTCGAACATTGTATATTTTATCCAATGTCCATGTTTACTTGGATATGTGGGCGAAACATCACGCCCCATCCAAGTTAGACTAACTGAACATCGTTCTGCAATCAGAACCAAGAAACTGTTGTCACCTATGGTGAAGCACTTTCTTGACTGTAGCCATGGCCCAGAAGACTTTAAATGGCGAATATTAGAGAAGATTAATATTTCTGACTCAATAGGGGGCGCACGCATCAGAAAAAAGCGTGAGGTCTTTTGGATTTTCACACTTGATACTTTCATAAATGGACTAAATAGCGAGATCCCGTGGGAAAACGCTATTATACAAGTCAGCTATGACACAGAATCTGCTATTTTTCCTGAGTTGGTTAGAAAGTAATATTTGAGTATTAGGTCATTATTGACTATATAAAAGCTATTTGTTCCTCCATCTGTTTATTGTTTATAAACATCTTATTCATATAGGGGATATAACGAGTATTATTAGGGCACCGATAGTGGCTGCCTCTATGATATATTTTCTATGTTTATATATAAACATGATTTTATACTCCTATTTTACTTATTAGGGAGATTTTTATATATATTTCCTTTTTTATTTATTTTTATAAAAACTTTTTATTTGTTATTTTTTCTGTAGATGAGACCGAAGATGCAGCGTGCGGGTCAACTGTTGGGATATTCATGGTATTTGTGAGGTTGCCGGTGCCTCAACCCTTCAGTGATGCACTATACGCTATAGATGGAAGAGAATTACCTCTCCTCTACAAAGAATGTCATATTTGCAGAGAATGTCCGACAGTGGACGTGGAGTTGATTTGGAAACGTACGGCCATCTTGTATTTTCCGCCGCGGTCACGCTGCACTTTATCATGCGAAGTATCGGGGAAAGTAAGTTCCATTTCCATTTCGATGAAAGGGTTCGCTTCCTTATGACGAATTTGATCACATGACCATAACTTTGGTCATGCACCAATTGGCAAAGAGTATTTAAAGGTCTGTTCGTAAAGATATGGTTGATATCTAATTGCCATCGCGCCAATCGTGACATCAGACGCCATATCTCTTTGCTAGCCTCCGTGTTCGCGTTTTCTGCCAATTTTACTGCAGGTATGTTTCGATGCGTGACCTTTCTATATATTGATTAGGTATGTTAGTGTTTTTTATTCAAGTCCATACCGGAGTGTGACTTGTGCCAGATTGAATCTGACTTTTTGGCTTATTGTTATGATATCGAACAACTATTCGCTTAGAAGAATTCTACATGAGACTAAAATCTGGGTCTCTTTATTCCTTTATTTGCCCCGCAGTACCGTGCTCCTTATCCGATTGAATTAACACCGAGGCGCAGCATGATAGAATTCATCATTAGGTAATCATTGAGTAATATATATTCAGTTTCGGTGTCTGAAATAAGCACTTAAATTATTACCCAATGGATTTACCATTATGTTTTCTATAGATCCCGTTATCTGAATGTCCATACGAAAGTAATACTAAGTCCTGTGTTTGTACTCTATTTTTATGACGACTTCATCATTTTATTGACGCTCGTCCTCAACTTTCAGGAAAACTACTTTCTATTCAAGGTGTGTAATCGTGAGAAATATGATCAGGAGTAATCGAACTCGTTATGAGGTCTGATAACCTTTTTCCAGTCGAAAGTGGACTATGTTTCACAGCCGGCTTCCTCTTTTAGTTTTGCAGCACCTATTTATCCAAATCGTTTATGAAAGTGAAGGCTTAGCGGACGAAAGAACGAAATCGGGTAATTATGTTTACACTGATGGTTCCGATAGGTCTGTAACTGAGAGAAGTACTATGTTAAATAGGAGTGAATACGATATGTTACAGACAAAACTCATCACTCTGCCTTTAGCTTTTTAATAAAAAATCGTACCGTTAGAGATATAATAGGTATTGGTGAAATCATGACAGATAAATTAATCTCTGTTATTTAACTTAAAATTCTGTTATTGACAGACACAGAAAACTGAAACTGTATTACATCGAAGAATAAAGTAACATGAACTTAGAAGGCATCTGAACTTACTACGCTTTGCAGAAGGAAGGAAGTAAAAATAGAATGATATTTTTAATCTTTAGAAAAACATGAGTACTGCAAACGTGACTAAATCAGAATTATCTTTTTGGTTTCCGAATTCGAAACTAGAGAAAAAGAAGTGACTGGTTTCCCCATGCTGATAACGTACAAGGTTGTCTTACAAGTATGTAAAAAGCATCTGAAATATTGTCGAATATCTCTCTATTTAGAAGGATCAAGGATATACCATCACTTATTGAAAGGAATTGATATGCAAGTAGTATGTTGTTAATCATCAATTTGGTTCCTTATCTCAATGAGCACTGACGTTTTTCTACTTTGAGACTCTTATCTATGTTTGAGTCAGACTTGTTTATATATGGGTGATGTTGCCATTTCAATGTTGTTAAATTCTGAGTTTTTATGTCATACTATTGATAAATGTATCGTAATTGGAATATGTATATAGATTATTAGATGAAATGTTAGTGGCTTGTCCTGAAGAAGGCGCTGGTTCGACGAAACGCGCGTCGATAAATTACTACTATGCCACATGGTTTTTTAATGTTTTGATTCGCTGTTATATGACTGTTTTTTATACTGTGCTATATGTTGTCATCTATTGTATGGTTTGACAATTTTTTATCTTTGATTTATTAAAAACCTGTCTTTTTTAAAGAAAAGGAAGAAAATCTTTTTTAATATATGGTCTGATGACGCTTTGACAATAAAAACAGTATTCTAAATCTTGGAGGTGGTCCTTCTCCCATCTATCATCGAATAGACAAGTAATTATAATTGCCTAGGTTTGTTTTTGCATATATGTATTTTTCCCTGACCTAGGAGTTGACCTATCTATTGTTCAGGGGGTCCTTGTTGTATACACAAAAAAAAACAATATGGAAGAGAGAACCAGTCACATGACCAAAACCATGCCATTGTTGGCAAATCATTATATTTCCCTATAGTGTTAACCACATTAGCCGGATTTAATGTAGGGCACATGCAGTATATCCGTCAAAAAGTGGCAAATGTCCTGTACGCCACAATTAAAAGTGGATAGGGTCTCTATGTACTCTAAATAGGGTGGAAAGGACATCCTTCACTTTTTGTCAGAAGTTCTGCATCCAACAAACTCGAAATAAGACCAATAGTCGTTGTTTTAAGGCTGGTCTTCATTGTGTAATGTCAATAAAAAAAAAAAGTAAACGTAACATCGCTTTGCAAAAAAAGAACAGGTCAGATCAAGTTTAAGAATCAACTGTGCAATTTTAAAAATGACATAAAACAAAGGAGGCTGAGAACTCCTTAATATGGAACTATATTCCAACACCAACATGCAGTTAAATGGGTGGATAATGAAGATAGCGGGGAAAAAGTATGTGAGGAGGACCGGTCATAACATTCCATGGCATATTCCGACACACATGGGCAGACTCCGCGACAGAGTAGTAAAATATGTCATAAGCCACCCCACCTCTTCATCGATGCCCGTCCCCCATGCTCGTGGCCAATATGCACCAGAAATGTGAGTATTGTCTATCTACCCCTATGAAATATCAACTGTCAGGTGGCAGGAGGAAGGATACGAGACACTTGGATAAATATATTAGGGAGACTGAAGCCCATCACAAGAGGCTAACCTAGGTTTACTCAAAAACAATGTTTGTTGGTTTAGTAGCAGAGAAAAGGAAAGATAAAAGGAGCCAAGTTTGCAGTGCTGAAAAGACATTTAGTCAAGAGAAGAAAAGACATTTGTTAACTCGGCCCAAGGACACAGCAACGTGTCCACTTGGGTTACAGTTACGATAGAACAGGCAGAAGTACGACTAACGTAAATTGTGCGCAGAGATATGAAACTCACATAAGACTTGCCAGAGTGGAAAACAAGGTCATGAGAACTGTCAGATTCTCTGGTTAACAAACTACCATGGTGGATCAATCATGCAAGTATTTGTGGGTACCCATTGACGCCATGGGTTCACCAATCACCGGAAAGAAGCTGCTACAAAGGTTGTGGCCCTTCAAGCGACTATCTTAAACTCTCAAAATCTATACTAGGCCCAAAGCTTTCCGCAATTCTGGAAGTCATGCGAGCCAAGATCTCTCCCACATTATCTCACAGTACCAACAGTCTTTTGGGCAAGGATATTAGGTTTTTGAACAAACTTACCACAAGGATATACAAATGTGTCCTGCTGCTGCAGAAGTCTTCATCCACCGCTCAGATAAGGTTGGAACTTGACCTTCCTGACCTTCATCCACCGCTCAGATAAGGTTGGAACTTGACCTTCCTGACCAACGAGCAGTGGGCACCAGAGCCTTTCCTAATCTGTGCTACAAGCTGTGAGGAGCCAGAGCCAGCTCTCTTGAGGTCCTGTAATGGACCGACATCAGCACCAGTGGGCCTGATGGTTCACATCACCTATTCTTAAAGGACTGTGAGCAGGTCCTATCTGCGAACGAACGGAGGGTCTTAAACCAGAGTCAATCAGCATTTAAACGGAGTGTTAAAAATCGTATTTGTCTCTGGTCCTACCATGTAGACAGAGCAATTTTAGTCAAACGCAAGCATGCATGGGCGGTATCAACTCATATCAACGTGCATCCCCCTCCCCATACCTTACCTGTCATGATTTGTCTAATTGCGTCTGCATGACTACGACTCCCAGAATGCTAAGAAGAGGGCGGAGTCAAACCTTTATATTCCCAGCGTTCACCAGGGCGCGCTGTAAGAGATTACTATTCTGAACCTTGTTTGTTTCGTTGTGGGTTCCTTGTTGAGGAACTATTGTTCGGAATTCAAGTAAAGGAAGCGTTGTGACCTCGAAGGCGTTCCTGGTGTAAGATTAACCGCCTTAGACGAGACATCGGAAAACGAACGTTGTTTTCAGTCCTTTCTTCCCGCGTGCGGCTGCCGCCAGGAAGGAATTGCGTGTCTCAGCGGAGACACTTTGTTTTGGTATTACTGACAGAGGGAAGTCCTTCCATATCCCGATCCTCCACCCTTATCGCGTGCGGCTGCCACGAGGAAGGGGTCCATGTTCCTGTGTTCTTAACGGAGATCTGTTGGATTGGACTTGTAACGCGGAAGAAATCCCAGCTCCTGGTTTTTGGCATTTCCGTCCTTATCGCGTGCGGCTGCCGCGAGGAAGGATTTAGACTCGTTCAGAGGAGACCAGTTGTTGCACGGAGTGCGAATACTCTGGATTGGTATATTGATTAACATATCGCATTTGCTACAGGACACTAAAGGTGCATTCCAAATCTCTCTACAAGCTGGTAAGCCTCGGAGGAGGTTGGATCTATTTTTAATCTTTTTAGTGTTCCATTTTTAGGTGGGCCCAGCTAGGAATACTATTTGGTGTATATTTTTTTTTTCTATCCTTGGATGAACTGGTATCGTTCTATTGACTTTACTAAATCCTTACCCTCCAGTGCCTTGAACTGCCTTTCATTCGTTGATGAGGATTTCCAGCTCTGGGTTACTGGAGAGAGTTATTATAATTTCCGGGCAAGTGAGATAAGGGTATGTGTGGTTGTGTATATGTCTTTGAACTTATTCTAAAGTATAAATGAACAAACAGTAACATTTGGTTTACTTACAGGAAGCAAATCGTATAGAGAATTATCTATGAAACAGAGAGGCAGAGGTCACCTCCTGATTATTGGGGTATGTATAGGTTCATTAGCGAGAATTGAATGAGAGTAGTTAGACTTGATGTTTTAATTCTCCCCTTTTGTCGTTTCAGCTATCCCTTCCGTTGCTGTTCCTTCCCTTACCCTTCCCTGACTTATCCCTCGCTTGATTACCTCTACGCTCTGTGTTATTGTTTTAAGTCAGAGTGTGGGGAAATCAGGAGGTGGACCCCTTTCAGCATCACCCTGATCCCGAGGAGGAGCCGATCGTGACATTACCTGCATGTACTCCAATCATCTGAAGCAAAGATTCATGGCTCTCAGGGTGGGCGAGTGGATATTTTTGAATCATCGAGCCCACTGGCGCAGCCCAACAGAGGGGATCAAATTCAGGGGCTGTGGCCAGTGTAATTAATCACTGGAGCATGTCCTATGCCTCGGCCCAGCCTTTTTAGATAAGCTTAAAACAAGGCTTCGGGGTGAGTGGAACAGGTTGGGAGTTCGATTTTGTCAGCAGGACATTATAGCAGCACTTAACCTAGACAACACTGCCTTAAACATCTGGCTGACTAAATTTGTCCTCCTGATTTACAAAAGGTTTAGGGGCTAAGGTGGGCCACCGGGTGGTCCTGCAGTTCCATCTATCATGCCTCTTGGTTAATGTGCCTCCGCCTGGCACATCCCCTATGCCCTGCACCAGCACCTTCTAAGTCTCCCCTCCTTGGAAGGAACATCAAAAGTAGTCATTTATGTGCTCATCTATTGCTCAGAAATGTGCCTCTGCAATGGTGCTGGATATAACCAGTTTGATGTTTTTTTTCCAACCTGGTGCTTAATAAAGTTAACGTTTCTTATTTTTAATGAACAACCAGATGCTATTCTCAAGCACCTGCGCTTTCTTGAAGTCGTCAGAGGTAATCAATTTGCTGCAAGCACTTGAGGGCACTTCTTAGAACAATCTGTATTCATGTACTTATTATTTTGTATCCGATTCTTTTATAGTGTCCCAGTATTCTGCCAGCGTTTATAAAATTAATCCGTTTTCATCCGTTTTGTACATTGTAAAGGTTTTCATTAATCATATACAATAAAGACATTCTAAATTACACCACCATGAACCCAATGTTGATGTTAATGGCTTGAAATGTGAAATGTAAAACAAATGAGGCAGTTTTGTTTGAAATAACATGCATGAGGAAATGTAGTGCCTGATATGAGGGTAGGATAGCCTCATTCAGGTGGGGGTCTGGGAAGAGGGCAGTGGAACCACGGTTCAGTGTATTTTTGGATCCGACAATATATGAAAGAAACCAATTTTCTATTTGCCTCCTATTGAAAGTGAACATATGCTAGAATCTACGTTCCTCTTCGCATAAGTTGTTCCATTGAGAATTGTTCTTTAATATAATGGTTAAATAAAGATTACATTAATTTTAAAAGAATGAACAGTACAGTTAGTTAAATAGCCTACAAAACACATACAAATCTACATTAGCAGGGCTGTCCTGAAGGGACTCCCAACAAATGGGCTTTCCTACTTTCAGTGGGTTTTGAGGTGGGGTGATTCCAGTTGGTATTTTTAAATTTGTTTCCCCAATTCATGAAAATCAATGGTAATTATTTTTTGCACATTAAAGCACCACAAACGTCTGCTGGACAGTATTCTCTATGGTTTACAAAATGCATAAACAGGTGAACATTTTATACTAGCACGGGTAACCTGCCAACTGGTTAATGCACAGAAAGGGATTGGCGATTGTACAGAACACCCTGGAATGTGTGATTCATGTGACTCTTCTGCCAGGTTAGGGCGATGTACCACAATAGTTACAAAGTGTAGCTGAATAAGGGCGAGTATTGAGGCTGCGTTACTCGAAAGACCTAATACAGACCGGGGTTTTAAACGACATATAGAAGACCCTGAACTCAGTAACCCCTTGTTGTAAGTACCAGAAGCTGGTGGAAAAAAACAGCGAACAGGTGGAAGATAAGGCTGGCAAACCGGAGACAATAAGTTTGGTAATAAAAACAAACTAAGGAGTTAGTGACTGGTTGCCCACACCTCTGATATGCGCATCAGATGCTAATAAAACAAAGCAAGCATGCCAGATACAGTGTAAAACAGTTGGCTGAATCTGTAAACGGTCCACAAGATACGACATAACAGTGTGTAGCACCGAGCTAGAAACTGTAGTTTCAAAAAAGAACAGAAAACAAAAAATGTGCTTGTGGGCAAACTGTTTAAAATGACAAACCTTCTAGCCAGGCCCTTAGATGCTTCTGACCTGACATTCACCACTATGTTATGTTGTTTCCTTTATTATTGTATGTTTTACTTTAAGGCTCGTGGTGCTAGAGCTTAGAATTGTATTATGCAGGTGTGTTCCAGGTTGACAGGCAGTTGCTGACTGACTGCGGAGCCTTCCAGTTGTGTTCCTGGCACTACCTGTTCATCCGATAATTATCTTAATAAAGATACTTAAGTAATCCAGCTGTGTGGTTACTTAACAAGTGGCGACGAGGGAAACAGGGATTATGAAGATAATTTTCAGATTTTGAGCATTCAACTGAACTTGGAAACGAAGGAATCTTAAAAAAAACAAACGGAACTTTCGGAGGTATTATCGTACGAAATTAACTACTTTCTCCTTCGCGCGCTGGGGCACTCGTAAGGTAGGAAAGACTATTGACAATTCATTTTACTTATGGGTCAATTGAACTGACCTGCATCTTTTGAAGTTCCTGTGAGCGCGAGTGCAAACAGCTTTCAGTGCGAGCGTGGCCAGCCGTCATATCACTAACTATAGAGGTAGACGTGCGTGATGATGTCATTGCGCAGGGTCACGTAGCGTGACCTTTGCGTGGCGGCCATTTTTTAGGAGAAATCACTACGATACTTCTGAAGGAAAGGAAACACGATCTTTGGAGACTTGGAATCCTTTTTGTTTAAGAAACCTTATATTCGGCGGAAAGCAATTATTAATGAAATATATATATTAAACGGAAAAAACAGGTGAGAAAGTCGGGACACTTCCTTTAAAAAAAAAATATTAATAATAATTTTTTTTTTACTTGTGATTATACTTTAAAAAAAAAACAAAGAGGAGTCTAAAGATTTGTTTATGTTAGAAACTTATTCTATGGACGGAGATGATCAGACTAGGGCTGAAATTGAAGAGGATATGGCACAACAGAGTTTTACCATAAGTCCACCACAGCCTTTCTGGTCCACGGGATCACAACCAGAGATCAAATGGGTAGAATGGAAGGAATATTTTACTAATTAAATTTGTGTTATCGATGAAGCAGGGAAAATGAAGGCTGAACAGAAGAAAATAATATTATTGCATTCACTTGGTCCTAAGGGTTTAAAAACTTTTTCACGTCTGCAAAAAGTTGTGAATGCAGATTTAAGTGACTTTGAAAATGCTTTGAGTGATATGGACAGGTATTTTGCACCTAAGGTGTGTATTGGTGTAATAAGACATACATTCTTCCAGAGGAAGCAAAAGAAGGAAGAGTTAGTAGATGAATGGCTAGATGATTTTAAAAAATTGGCAATTGACTGCAAATTTGGTAATCTTCATGATGATCTTATCAGGGACCAACTGGTCATGCACAATGACAATTCGCCTATACAAGATCGATTATGGGTAAATGGAGACGCACCGTTAGATGACGTACTTGCCATTATGAGGAAATCTGAAATGTCGGGTAGATGTGACAACGTGGTTAAAGATACAAAGAAAGATACTGATAAAACAATTTCAGCAGTATTTAAGATCCAGAATGTTTCAAAGAACACAAACAGACAATTCCAAGGGAAATCAACTAGCCTACCATTCAAGAGTCAAGGAAGAGATAGGAATACAGAGGAAAGGAGATGTTACCGTTGGGACAGCCGGGAGCATTTGGCTTTCAGCAAGATGTGTCCTGCTTTAAAGAAGAAGTGTGGCATATGTGGATTAGTTGGACATTTTAGCAAAATGTGTCGCAGACGTAGTAGCGTTAAATGTATTTGGAGTGAGGAATCGAATGCAGGAGAAAGTGATTGTGATGATGATGAGTGTATAAAGAATGTAAGAGGGAACTATATGCTCAATATTAGCGATGAGGCAATGGAAGGGAAACCAATGTGTGACGTGTCTTTGGGTGGTGTAACGGTTAAGGTGTATGCCGATTCTGGTTCCCCATATACCATTGTAAACGAGGAAGTGTGGAAAAAGAAATTTGTACACAAAATAGGGGATCATTTAAATGCATCTGATGTGAGTCCAGTGGGTTACACAGGTGAGAGGATAAATTTGTTAGGATTCAGATGGCTCTCGTTTCTGTTTAAAGGAAGAATGACAAGAGGAAAATTATATATAGCAAAGAAGGGGCCATCTGTGTTAGGATGGTATGATCAGAAAAATCTTCATATCATTCTAGATCCTAATAGTAAAGACAAAGTACTGGTACTAGATGAAGGCAGTAAAATAGAAGATGTCTTGAAGGATAAATTTGCCAATGTTGTCAGTCAAAAGTTGGGGAAATTGAAAGGGTTTGAGCACAGGATTATGCTTAAGACAGATGCTCAGCCAAGAGTACACAAGGTCAGACCTATTCCAATGTTAATAAGGGAGGAAGTGAAGAAAGAAATTCAAGGACTTTTGTCGGAATGGATTTCTCCGATTGTTGTCGCGAGGAAGCCCAACGGAAAAATTTGTTTGTGCATTGATTTACGCCATCTGAATAAAAACATTGTCATAGAAAGGTTCCCCTTACCAAAAATAAATGAGATGGTTTCATCTTTAAGAGGGGCAACATGGTTCTCAACGATTGACCTCTCTGCTGCCTATCATCAGGTAGTTTTAGAACCAGAATCAAGACATCTGACGGCGTTCATCACGCCATTCGGATGTTATCAATTTAACCCCTTCCACGCTCATGATGAGCTGGGCTCGTCATGGCGTAGCCTCCTCGCACGCTGATGACAAGCCCAGCTCGTCACGTAAAGTGCGGTTTTAAAAAACTCAGCACAGGAGCGGAATTGGGCTAGCGCGCATGCGGTTAAGAGGATGCCATTTGGCTTGGCCTCAGCGGCAGCTGTTTTTCAGCGATTGATGCACAAGTTATTTGGTGAAATGGAGGGTGTATGTTTTTTCCAGGATGATGTTCTTATTACTGGAAATAACAAGGAGGATCATGACGCCAAGTTGATGAAAGTGTTTGAGGTTTTAAGCTCTGCTGGTTTGACAGTGGAATTGGCAAAATGTAAATTTGGAGAAAGAAGTGTTTCTTACCTTGGTCATGTGATCAGTGAGGATGGTGTCAGACCTAAAGTCTCCTTGGTTGAGAATATCTTGGCTGCGCCAGCCCCTAAATCTAAAGAAGAGATCAAATCATTTTTGGGGATGGCGGAATATTGCGCAAAATTAATTAATAATTTTGCTTCGAAAGTTTATAACATTAGGTCCTTGCTTAAGAAGAATGCGAGGTTTGAATGGACCAAACATTGTGAAAGGGAGTTTGTTGAGATTAAGATGGATTTGCAGAAAGTGAGTTCACTTTCAAGTTTTTACCCCAATTTGGATTGTTTACTGACTACAGACGCAAGTGATAAGGGTTTGGGTGCAGTGCTTTCGCAGATTGGTGGTGATGGGAAAGAAAGGATTATTCTGTTTGCATCCAGGGCTTTGTCACCAGCTGAAGGAAGATATCCCATCATAGAAAGAGAGGCGCTGGCTTGTGCTTGGGCTCTAGAGCATTTTCGTGCTTTTGTATGGGGCAAGTTGGTACATATTCGAACGGACCACAAACCGTTGGTTCATATTTTGTCTACAGAAGGGACTGCAACGGCATCAGCCAGACTTGCAAGAATTTCTATGCGTATGAAAGAGTATATTTACAAGTTGAGTTACATGCCAGCTAGGGATAACGTAGTAGCAGATTGTTTATCCAGGTTACCTACGCCTCCGGAGGAATGTGTAGATGATCCATGGGGAAGTTTTAGTGTGGCCTTGGTTCAGGATTCTGTTGTCCCTGCTATTAGTAAGGAGGATTGGGCTAGAGAGCATAGTAAAGATAAGATCTTAGTAGATATATCTAAGTTTATTTGCAAAGGTTGGCCTAAGGAAAAGTTTATTGCTGATGGGTTGAGACCGTTTTGGGAAGTACGCTTGGAGTTGTCCTTTGAAAAAGATGTATTACTGAGGGGAGACAGGATTGTTCCTCCGGTGAGTTTACGGAAAAGGATTATACAAATGTGTCACGAAGGGCATTTTGGGATAGTCAGGACTAAGGTAGCTGTCAAAAAGTTGTTTTGGTGGCCCAAAGTTGATAAGGAGGTAGAAGATTTTGTGAGGGCATGTTTGGTTTGTACCTCTGCTGACAAGTCTTTAAGGACTTTGAAACCTGTGATGAGGGAGGGATTAATTCCCAGTTTTCCTTGGGAGACAGTTGCTGTGGACATTTTTGGTCCGGTGGGGGAACTCAGAGTATGGATTGGTTGCTATTGATCTTTTTTTTCAAAATGGCCTGTGGTTAAGTTTGTGGAGAAGGTAGATACCCAAACTGTTCTTAAGTTTTTGGACAATATTTTTACAATGGAAGGGTTGCCAGTAAACATCTTAACGGACAATGGTGTGCAATTTTTGTCAAATTTGGCTCAGGATTATTTTGGAAGATACGGAATTAAACATAAAACCACAGCTCTGTATAATCCAAGTGGTAACGGCACTGTGGAACGTTTCAATAGGGTAATTAAAGGAATTTTGCAAGCTGCAATTAATAAGAAGCTAGATTGGAAGGTGCAAACACAAAAGGCTGTATGGTCTTACAGGGTTACTGTGCATAATAGTACAGGGTTATCCCCTTTTGTGATTTTGAGAGGCAGGTTACCAAGGTGTAAGTTTAGCCCGGGATGGATGTTTGAAGGTGAATTGGAAAAGTGGTCTATTGATGAGGTAAAGAAGAATTTGGAAAAAGTGCATTCTAAGAGCAAAGATTATTATGACAAACATCATGGTACTAAAGATACCCAGGTCAAAATTGGAGATTGGATTCGTGTTAAGAAGCCTTTTAGAGTTCAGAAGGGTGAGAACAAGTTTGATGTGGCTATGCAGGTAATTGAGGTTTTTAGAAACTCAGTTAGGTTGGATGATGGGAAAGTGTGGAATCTCAAGGATGTTGCATTTGATATCAGTTTGGACCATGATAGGGTAGAATCTAGTAATGATGTAGTAAAGGATTTTGATTGGGTGGAGGATTATTTTGAAAATAGTGATTTGCAATCTCGTTTGGCTTTGGAGGAGAAGCATGGTGTACAGTCCCAAAGTGGTCTTTGTAGTGTGGATGTCTCGGCTGTACCTTCTCAATTAAGGAAAGGGGAAGGGTCGGTGGATGAATTGATTGTGGATGGTGATGTGAACCAAGCCTTGGTGGATGGTGCTTGTGGCACTGATGAAAACATGCAGTCAGGTTTTGTGAAGGATACTGTTTGTACCAAGAGAAAGAGGACGCTACCTTTGTGGTTGAATGAATATATGTCATGTGAGTTTTGCGGAATGACTGTCCAAGGTGTTGTTATCTTTTCATTATTGTTCTATTGTTTTTTTTTAATTTCTTTTTAGTTTCTTGTATTTTGTAAGGGGGGGATGTGTTATGTTGTATCCTTTATTATTGTATGTTTTACTTTAAGGCTCGTGGTGCTAGAGCTTAGAATTGTATTATGCAGGTGTGTTCCAGGTTGACAGGCAGTTGCTGACTGACTGCGGAGCCTTCCAGTTGTGTTCCTGGCACTACCTGTTCTTCAGATAATTATCTTAATAAAGATACTTAAGTAATCCAGCTGTGTGGTTACTTAACACACTAGGCCGCAATTACATAAATGGCATCTTTTCAAATAAAATGATCCCTCTTCTCAATCACTTTCCAGGCAGACCGCAGAGGCGCCAAAGGGCTGCTTTAACATCCGTGGTAGATGGATAATCTCACTGGATGTAGCACCCTCAATTCCGGTCCACGGGTAGGCTCATCTACCACCCGCCAAGTTAGTGCCGAGAGGGATCGATCCCGTGATAGCACACTGGTAAAGGAAACTCTGGAGCTGGCGCACTGCTCTGCCTAGGTGCAGCTACACAGCAGGAGCAGCATGGAAAATGAGAGTGGCATGGGAAGAGACTTGAAGGTCTACGCCCACCTCCAGGATCAGAGCTGAATGGAGGAAAGAAAGATGGTGGGTGTTTTGGCTAGTGGGGAAGTAAGGTGGCAGGATCACGGTGGGGGGTTTCACCTAGATGAAGGCGCCTCAGGTCACAAGCTTGACACTTCTCAGGTCTTATTGTAACATCTACAGATCGATTAAGTTACCTGCTTTAAAGTGAATATGTTATCACACAAGCAGGCTAGGTCGGTCGGTCGGTCTCTCTCTCTCTTTCACACACTCTCTTTCACCTTATGTACATCTTTAAAGATTAGAGGAAAAGAAAAACCAAGTAAAAAAACGTAAAAAGAAAAAATATTCACCAAAGAGTAAAAACAAGATATAAAAGAAAATTTGGAGAAGATGCAGCTGCCACAAAACGAGACAAGAAGAAACTCGAAGGGGTAAACAAGATAAACCTTTTGAAAAAGTAGTTGGTAAATGTGAACAAAGTTAATATGAGTTCCCCAAAAAGCAAAAACTTATTGACTGAAAACAGGAATAAACTGTTAATTACAATTTTTTTTAAAATGAGCACTGTTGAAACACGAACACTCTAACATATTCACTTAAAATAATCAACTTACATGCATGTAAGTTTTTTATTTAAAAACTACACATACCACAATGTATCACAAGACAAAAAGGAAGTGGTTTGGTGTCTTTAGAAATAAAAGATGTCTGCTTTCAATGCTGTGCTATCCCATGATCAAGCCTTCAGGGGAAGGGGAAACGCGTTGCGCAGGCAGCATTTTGAAATAAAGCCGCCTTAAAACTTTGAGACATACGAGAGAGTGCACCTTTATTCTACAATCTCTACTGTCGTTGGGCAGCAGAATTGTTTTTTGGTAATAAAATATATATATATTGATGTGATCAAGTCAGTGTGTTACTGATGAAATGCGTCATGCTGGGCACCTGTCTTTAGGAGAATGCTGCAAATTGAATTTGGATGGCAATTAAGACGGCACTTTTAAATTAAGAAACTCGTTGTGGTCCGTACCTGCGTCTTGGGGGAACCCGGGAAAAACAGGACAGTGGATATATATATATGTTGTCGCTCTAGGTTGTCCACCTCTTGAGTAGCACACGAGCAGCAGCTTAATTTATGTGTAGGTGAGGAAGGGGATCCGCTTGTAGATGCTGCTCCGTAATGGATCTGCCCGACGCGTTTCGAAGCTCCATCTGCTTCTCTTCAGGGGCTTTAACGGAAGCGGTGTGCACCCGCTAACACACTTCTCCAATTTCCATATGACACACGCGCCGATGGGAGGCTCCGGTGAGACTGTGCATTATGGGAAGTGTGGTGCGGAAAGCACACAATCAAGTCCTGTATGGACCCCACAAATGGGCCCGTCCTCGATCCCATGTACGGCTGCTGTTTCACTTCCGTGACCCCCAAGGGTAACGGGGTGGTGCATACTCCGCGGCTGGACTGCCGCGTGTAAATTGTCGCTCTAGGTTGTCCACCTCTTGAGTATCACACAAGCAGCAGCTTCATTTATGTGTAGGTGAGGACGGGGATCCGCTTGTAGATGCCGCTCCGTAATGGATCTGCCCGACGCGTTTCGAAGCTCCATCTGCTTCTCTTCAGGGGCTTTAACGGAAGCGGTGTGTGCACCAGCTAACACACTTCTCCAATTTCCATATGACACACCCGCCGATGGGAGGCTCCGATGCGACTGTGCATTATGGGAAGTGTGGTGCGGAAAGCACACAATCAAGTCCTGTATGGACCCCACAAATGGGCCCGTCCTCGATCCCATGTACGGCTGCTGTTTCACTTCCGTGACCCCCAAGGGTAACGGGGTGGTTCATACTCCGCGGCTGGACTGCCGCGTGTAAATTGTCGCTCCAGGTTTTCCACCTCTTGAGTAGCACACGAGCAGCAGCTTAATTTATGTGTAGGTGAGGACGGGGATCCGCTTGTAGATGCCGCTCCGTAATGGATCTGCCAGACGCATTTTGAAGCTCCATCTGCTTCTCTTCAGGGGCTTTAACGGAAGCGGTGTGTGCACCCGCTAACACACTTCTCCAATTTCCATATGGCACACCCGCCGATGGGAGGCTCCGATGAGACTGTGCATTATGGGAAGTGTGGTGCGGAAAGCACACAATCAAGTCCTGTATGGACCCCACAAATGGGCCCGTTCTCAATCCCATGTACGGCTGCTGTTTCACTTCCGTGACCCCCAAGGGTAACGGGGTGGTGCACACTCCGCGGCTGGACTGCCGCGTGTAAATTGTCGCTCCAGGTTGTCCACCTCTTGAGTAGCACACGAGCAGCAGCTTAATTTATGTGTAGGTGAGGACGGGGATCCGCTTGTAGATGCCGCTCCGTAATGGATCTGCCCGACGCGTTTCGAAGCTCCATCTGCTTCTCTTCAGGGGCTTTAACGGAAGCGGTGTGTGCACCCGCTAACACACTTCTCCAATTTCCATATGACACACCCGCCGATGGGAGGCTCCGATGAGACTGTGCATTATGGGAAGTGTGGTGCGGAAAGCACACAATCAAGTCCTGTATGGACCCCACAAATGGGCCCGTCCTCGATCCCATGTACGGCTGCTGTTTCACTTCCGTGACCCCCATATATATAGTTCTGATAGATATATATATATATATATAGCAACACAATTCAACTATGTAGTTGAAAAACGGCAAGCAAAAACAGCAAAAAAAGATATATATTTTTTTTGGCCATTTTTGACTACATAGTTGAATTGTGTCGCAATATATATATATATATATATATATATATCAGAACGAGGTCGCCAGTAGGTATATATAGTTAGGACCTAGTTTCCATAGGAAATCCGCAACATTCTATTGGGAATAACTTTGGCGCAGGTTGATCAATCTATGTGAATTTCTCAAAGAAGATGGCGCGTTACGCTCCGCTCCTTCCCTGAAAGTTTCGGGGGGATTCGTGAAGCGGGGGCCAAGAAAAAAGGGGGGTCCCAAAACGTGTTTTCCCCATGCAATTTTCCATAGGACCTTTAGACACGGCTACAGCCCAAACGGCTGAATGGAATTACAAGAAATTTGGCAAAATGGTAGAGTCTGATTCGCAGATCACGCTTTTGCTTAAATGGTGTAAATCCCTCCAGTAGTTGCTGAGAAAATTCAAGTTGAAATCAATTATATATCTATAAGCGCGCACGGTGCGAGCACCGTGCGCGCACCGTGCGAGCACCCCGCGATTTTTCCCTAGAGGGTCAGGGTGCTTCTACCCTGCCCCCTTTTTGAGTTCTACACATTTGTTTTCCTGCTTTCCTGTGCCTTAGTCTACTGAGGCACAAGATGGCTGCCAACTGTTTCTGTTTTGGAGTGTTGATAGACAGTAGCAGCCAATCAGTATGCCTTCCAGAGAAAGTTGCATGCTCATTGGCTGTCAACACTACAAACCTGGAAGTGTTGGCATCCATCTTGTGCTAGGTAGACCGAGGCACAAAAGAAGCAGAGCTCACAGCCCACACAGCTCTCGCAGCCCACACAGCTCTCGCAGCCCACACAGCTCTCGCAGCCCACACAGCTCTCGCAGCCCACACAGCTCTCGCAGCCCACACAGCTCTCGCAGCCAACACAGCTCTCGCAGCCAACACAGCTCTCGCAGCCAACACAGCTCTCGCAGCCAACACAGCTCTCGCAGCCAACACAGCTCTCGCAGCCAACACAGCTCTCGCAGCCAACACAGCTCTCGCAGCCAACACAGCTCTCGCAGCCAACACAGCTCTCGCAGCCCACACAGCTCTCGCAGCCCACACAGCTCTCACAGCCAACACAGCTCTCACAGCCAACACAGCTCTCACAGCCAACACAGCTCTCACAGCCAACACAGCTCTCACAGCCAACACAGCCCACACAGCTCTCACAGCCCACAGAGACCTCACAGCCCACAGAGACCTCACAGCCCACAGAGACCTCACAGCCCACAGAGACCTCACAGCCCACAGAGACCTCACAGCCCACACAGTCCTCACAGCCCACACAGTCCTCACAGCCCACAGCCCACACAGTCCTCACAGCCCACAGTCCTCACAGTCCTCACAGCCCACACAGTCCTCGCAGCCCACACAGCTCACACAGCTCGCAGCCCACACAGCTCTCACTGCCCACACTGCCCTCACAGCCCTCACAGCCCTCACAGCCCTCACAGCCCTCACAGCCCTCACAGCCCTCACAGCCCTCACAGCCCTCACAGCCCACACAGCCCTCACAGCCCACACAGCTCTCATAGCCCACACAGCTCTCACAGCCCACACAGCTCTCACAGCCCACACAGCTCTCACAGCCCAAACAGCTCTCACAGCCCACACAGCTCCCACAGCCCACACAGCTCCCACAGCCCACACAGCTCTGGCAAAGATAATACCAGCAGAGAACAAGCACTGGCAAAGACAATAACGGCAGAAAAAAAAAAGGCAAAGACAATAACGGCAGCAAAAAAAAACCACGGACAAAGGCAATACCAGCAGCGAACCAACACTGGCAAAGATAATACAATCAGGGGGGCAGGGGCACAAAAAACGGCACAATCAGGGGACAGAAGGGTGACAAACGGCACAATCAGTGGGCAGAAGGCAAGAAAAAACGGCACAATTAGTGGGCAGAAGGCAACAAATACGGCACAATCAGGGAGCAGAAGGCAAAAAATATAGCACAATTAGGGTGCAGAAGGCAAGAAATATGGCACAATCAGGGTGCATGAGGCAGGAAATACGGCATAATCAGGGGGGCAGAAGCCAAGAAATACGGCACAATCAGGGGGGCAGAAGGCAAGAAATACGGCCCAATCAGAGAGCATCTTGCTCCGGTCCAAAAATCGGATCCCTAGGGCTGCTCAGGTAGTCCCACAAGGATATTAACATATTTAAACGTTATCCGCTAATAGAATTTGCATTTTCAAAACTTTGCAAATTCACTGAAAAAACCATAGGTTTCAGGCCTTATTCAGGTTGGAATTAGCATTTAAAAAACCTTTGAAATTCACTGAAAAAAACCATAGGTTTTAGGCCTTATATAGTTAGGAATTAACATATAAAAAACCATTGAAATTCACTGAAAAAACCATAGGTTTTAGGCCTTATACAGTTAGGAATTAGCATTTAAAAAACCTTGAAAATTCACTGAAAAAACCATAGGTTTCAGGCCCTATATAGTTAGGAATTAACATCTAAAAAAAACACTGAAATTGCTCCTATATAGTTAGTTGAACTAACTATATATTTCGCGCATTCGCAATCCACTGCTGATGATGTCACATATTACATCATTCATGACATGGTCAGTGACATCACTGATGATTCTTTTTTTGCATTTTCTTCTTCTGAACAGTTCCGCTTCATCCTTACAAATTCCCTGTAGGGGATGCTCCTGATTACTGAGTGTGGATGGAAACTTTCGGCGTGCAAAATACTGTTAGTGGCTGTTTTCTTCCTGTACAGGGTGGTTTGTATTTGACCTTGATCTATATATACACAAATGTCCAGAAAGTAAATTTTATGGCGACTGATGTTGTATGTAAAGGACATCCCAATCTCATTCTGGTTTAGTGAGTCAAAGTATTTGATAAAATCTTCTTTGTTCCCATTCTAGATCAGGAAGAGATCGTCTATGTATCTTGTCCATAGTACAATCTTGTCCAGGATATCGCCATGTTCAGGGCCCCACGCCATTTCCTTCTACCACCAACCCATGGTCAAGTTAGCATAGTTGGGGGAGAAAGACATGCCTATAGCACAGATGGAAAGCTGGTGATAGATTTCATGATTGAAGAAGATGTTATTGTTAAGGCACATTTGAATCATGGTTAGTAGCATGGCAGAATGTTCTAGTTTGTTGATGTTTCTTTGTTTTAAAAAAATAGGCACATGCATTCAGGCCAACCGAGTGTTCGATAGACATGTACTAAGAGACCACGTCGATAGTGACCAATAGATACGATGAGTTCCATGATGTATTTGAAAGAATGCGATGGAAGTCTCCTGTATCTTGAATGTATGAACTTAGGTTCGTGACCACAGGAGCCAGGTAATGATCAATATAGGATGCAATGTTTTCATATGCTGAGTCGCATGAAAACACAATTGGTCTTCCTGGAGGACTCATCATTGTTTTATGCACTATTGGCAAAAAATAAATTAAATTAATCTTTCCACAGGGAAACTCAGTGAAGCTGAAACAGAGGTACTTTCTTTTGGTTTATCGGACTGATATGTCTCACACAAAACTTTTTTGTATTTAATGGTAACATCTACCACCAGCTTCTTGGGACTGCGAAGGGCACCTGCTTCGCCCACAGCTTTGCAGGGTTGTACCTGGGCTGGTGGGAGGAGCAGGTGGTCAGGCAGCACCCTCAATACCAGACTCAAGTCATTAAATGGCTCCGCTATATAGAGGACATTGTTGTCATCTGGGATGGAACTGTTGATGAGGCCAAAGAGTTTGTGAAAGGCATGAATATCAATGTTCTCAATCTTTCTTTCACTAGTCATATTGATGAGACCATGATTGACTTTCTTGATCGTAAAGTTAAAGTAGATGACAACAGGTTGATCACGACACTGTTTAGGAAAGAGACTGCGGGCAATAGCCTATTGCATGCCCAAAGTTGCCATCCTAGTAACCTGATTAATTCTATCCCTGTGGGCGAATTACTTCACGCAAAACGTAATTGTACTAAAGAAGATGACTTTAAGAAAGAATCGCTCATTATGAGCGAACGTTTTAGACAAAGGGGATACAGCAAAAAATGCATTGATTCAGCCATCAAGTCAATCAATTCAAGCGATAGAAAAACACTGATTGTTGAAAAAGACAAAAATGTAGGGACATCTAGGCAGGAAACATCCGGGTTTATAACTGATTACGATCGACAATCCTGGAGTGTTAAGAAAGCCATCGGGAAGTTCTGGGATGTCCTTAAAACTGACAAAGATTTAGTGAAGGGAATTAATGAGCATCCACAGATTACCTATCGCAGACCAAAATTGCTCAAGGACATGATTTGTAAAACCCTCATTCCGACTACAGCCAGAAAAAATCTGATTAAGGGTTTCTATGTCTGCTGTAAATGCAAATCATGCAGATATAGTAAGAATATCAGAGAAGTCAAACTTTCAAAAAATTGCAAACCATTCAAAATTCTTACAGACGTCACATGCCAAACTGATCATGTAGTATATTCACTTAAATGTCCGTGCGACAAATACTACATTGGCAGCACAATACATCCAGCCAAAAAGCGAGTGCTGGATTACTTGCGAGCCATAGCCAAGGGCAAAAAACAATATCCTGTAGCCAGGCATTTTGCCATACACCATAAAAGCAACACTTGCCTGATGTCATTTTGTGTTCTTGAAAATGTCCCAGTCAGAGAGAGGGGGGAGACAGAGTACAGGAACTCAGAATGTTGAAATCAAAATAAATCATTAAATACCACACGATGCAACCTGAAGGCCACAATTATGATGAGGAACTGGCAGTGCAGTGCACCTTGGTTAGGTACACGCTGCCTTTTTCTATATAAACACAGAATTATACCAGTATAGTTCTTTTTCGCTTCCTTCTTGTTTTTAAATACTGTATGTGAGATGTATGTTGTTTATTATGTATTTGAGAATGATGACAGTCATTTTGTTTCACACTATCTCTTTTTAAATTTTGCAGATCTATGGGGAGTCGTATTAGGAGAGTTTAAGACACATCATTGGCAAATATCAATTGGTTTCTCGTTTCTAGATCTCGAATCTTACATGGAGAAAGGCATGTAAGTAATGGTGCTCCCATACCCCTGCACGTACAACCTCTACCCCCCACACACCCCCACAATACTGCATGATTCTGACACACTGCTCACAAGGAATAATGTTATTGCGACTGAGATGTAAATGTTTGAGTTTTTTACCTGTTTTTTAACTGTGTTGATTTGATATGAGTTAAGTCCATTTATTTACGTTCTCCACAGTGTCGATTTCCCTGATGAAGGGCATGACTTCATAATGCCCGAAATGCATTGGATTTGATCAGATATAATGACATTGCCTGTGTTTTGAAAATATCAAGAACTCCAAAAAATATGGAAATATAATGAAATTATGGTTACAACCAATAAATTGATTCAATGAATAATAAACCGGATGAATGGAAATCTTTTTCTCTGTCAGAAAGATGAACAAGTGAGTGTGCCCATCAAGGGATGTCCCTAGAGACCCTCTAGGTCCACAACTTTGCAAATATCAATTGGAGCACGAATGACTGTTGTGGTATGACTGTTTCACAGTAACAAATAATGGACTTTTGCCCACTTGGCTTGAAAGTGCGACGGCCACATATGAATTTTGAAAGCACTGAAATGCATCTGAGGAATTATTCTATCTGTGTACTAGCGAAGCCCACTTGGGCAAGTAATCCACAAGTAGCACTAATGCTAACATCCTTGATGCATTGTACACCAAACTGGCCTGGAAGCGGCTACATGTTTAATGCTAATTTATAAATAAAATTAGCATTTATTTAGTTTTTGTAATATATTATGAGAAACGCCATTAGAAACTGTTAAAGTATCCCCCCCACTGTATACATTGTTAATTAACCAGGATTACAATGTTTTTAATGCCGTAAGAATGCAGTTTTCTAGCTCCGCAATATCAAGACTACAGCTAGTCTGCTTTCTATGTTTACACTGTGGTGAAAATCATGTGACATGTATTTAAATGTGCCACACACATACACTCGCGCTCGTGAGAAAGAAGGCGTGACCTTCGAAACGCGTCGAGTGGAGCATTATTAAATAAACGCGCTTTATTGAAATCAGTGGCCTGGACATTTTTTTGTTCCTTAAAACGTGAAACAAGTCGGTGGGTGTGTTGGGATTCGCAACCCTGTCTGGGATATATATATATATATATATATATATATATATATATATATATATATATATATATATATATATATATATCGAAGAGCACAGCCTTGAAAAGAGCAGCACCTGAAGTAAGTAGACCCGGCTGCTCTCCCTTTATTATGGCTCGGATGCTGTATAAGGGACAGAGGCTTGGGAAGGGCCTCTGTTAGAACGTTAGAACAGCAATGAGTCAGAATAGGTCTTTGACCCCTATGAGGAGTTCCCTGTTAAATCTGTAGAGAGATACCTGCCTGGAATTCTGGAAGATGTCTCTCGAGTGAGATAATAGGGATTACAAATGAAACCACCTTGGAGTGGAAACTAGCCTCACGGCCCGTAGGTTCTTTTGCACAGGATTATATCATTCCAGTTTCTTGCAAATATTCACCACCTTATTTAAGAAGGTGGTAAATATATGCAGGTGTGACGGTGCGAGTTGAGATGTGTAGGGTGGAGGTCTGGGGAGGCTGTGGCGTCTCCGAGGGGAGCATTGCCTGCTTCCCCCTCAGTGCTACAGGGGGCGGGCAGTGCAGAACCGAGTCATTATTCCCAGCCCACCCTCCAAGCAACAAGTTTTCCAGGTGCAGAACCGCACCTGGCAAAAGTGGGCCCAGGAATTTCGGGACTGGGTAAAAAGTAACTAAACAGTAACAAAAGAAAACGAAAAACCAGGAAAACAACAATTCAGGTAAAACCGGTCAAAAAAATAAATACTTTAAGCACTTTCTATCCATGCAGCTAGGATCCGAGGACCACCCCAACGCTGCTCCATTTAAAAAAAAAACAAAAAAAACAACGCTTGAAGACATCTTTAGAGAGCACTACATCACCATGCATTGACCGTCCAAAAACCAACTATCTCTCTTGCTACTCGTGGACTGCATGCATATCTTTGACCCTCTACAGGCCCCTGCTGCCTTTTGGCTAGGCTAGCGCTAAAAGTACCATAGACCTAGATTAGATACAAACATAAAAGAGAACAACAAATTATGCAGAACAGTGAGAGGGTCTCTTAACAAGTTACCAAATTGTTTGGTCTGCAAATCATTTCACACAGATAACTCAAAGTCAGACTTTTCGTAGGTGGGGAGCAGCAGTGGGTCATGCACCGAGGTTCACCACTTCAAGAGGCAGTATGATGCCGACAAAAGCACAGGCTTTTGAAAGCTGACAATTCAAAATAGTTTACAGCCTCTTGCATCTGTTCCCAGGGTGTGAGAAAGTCGCTAACACGGACATGAAAATCCCTAAAATAAACACTGAAAACACATCTTGTCGAAGAAAAGCAGTGAGTGAAGTACACACTGAATAAATTAATTCTTCATACCAAAATGAGGGCATGGCACACAACTCGTCTTAGAGTGTCAACTCACCCGGCTAAAACGCTGCACTTCTGCAACCACTAAATCAGAGGCTAAAAGCTTCCATTGCGAAAACACCGGTCATGTTTTCTTTGTGCGATTGTTTTTATGCTGGCCAGCCAGGCCAAATAGTTAAAGCAGACTTGACAAACGCAACTGACTTATAGTTTGAACGGTTTTGAAACCATGGACACCAGCAGATAAAACCGGCTTAATTAGTTATCCAGCGATTTATGTAACATAACGTTGTCTCCAAGTGCTCAGGGGGCAGGAAGGATTTGAGAGCAGCCAGAAGAGCGGAAAGGAAGAGAAAGATGGGAGGAGCTATGTGGATGGGGTAGTCTTCCACAAATAGGAGATGGGGACTAACATACCGACTAAAATAACAACCAGAATCTTCAAGAGAGTATGGTACCTCCCGAGAACTTCTTCCAGTGGAGGTGCGTCCATTGGGGGCGTTGGGGCGTTGCCCCACTAGCCTGGACGACCGCCGACTGAACTAGTGCCAACATGTTATAATAAAATAAATATAATTGAATCCAATTAAAAAATGAATCGCGCTGAGCGCATTAATGCCCCGGGAGAAGCCCGACAGGATTGGGCATTCATAAGAAAGTGGGCCGGGCCGGCCCGTGGGGGGCGGGGCTGGCGCTGCGCCAGGCAGGCAGCGCACAGGCCAGTGGGTGACGTGACAGTCTGCGAGTGCGCATGCAAAAGGCCGGAGTAGTCCGGATTTTGACTGGCCCACGCATGCGCACACTTTAGACTCCCCCCCACCCCCTCCCCTCTAGCACTATAGATATACTAGGCATGGACCCGGGCCCCGGGTCTCAAAATGGGCAGATTTCAGTCTGCTCTTAAGCCAATCCTGGCGCAGTGGCGCTGCTAACTCTGCGCCAGGATTGGCTGCTGCAGCAGGATGGTGCCGCGCATGGAGTGTTCGTCGGTGATTGGCCATTCATTGTCCCTCGTCACTACGCGGCGTGCTGGATTCATGATGCCAGATGCCCAGTCTGTGGACTCGACCGCCTGCTGCCAGTGCCACCCACCACGTAAGTTATAACTTTACTATACTTATGATGATCATGTCATGATGACCAATCTTCTGTTTTGTTTCGTTATTATTATTTATATGTCCGATTGTCCGTCTGTCTCTCGACTCTCGCATGATAACTTTCTCGTGCTCCCCGTGTCCCGCTCTCTCTTATTCTTTATTTTTGATCCTTGCTCAGTCGCTTCGTTTCTTCTTCTGCCTGGCTGCCACTCCTTATTTCTCTCTCACCCCAGTATCAGCCTCGGCTCCGGCTCTGCTCCTCCTGTGCTGCTCAATAATAGTATTATTTGCGCAAGGTCACTGGTTTGGGATTGGGACTAGGCCTAATTGGGACAGAGAAATAAACTGAGCAGTGAGCAGGCAGAGCGCCTGCTGCTGTGCCTGTCTTTCCTTCCTCCCTCCCTCCCCACCTCCTGGGTCCGACTGGGACAGAATTAGAAAGCAAGCCCGTGCACCAAAATAAAAGTACCACCGGCCGTTACCGGATACGATAGCTAAACAGTGGCCCCATGGGCCATGTGTGCAAATCGGGCAGTTGGGAACTTTTAAAGACTGCAGGCCATATAATGGTTTAATTTGTCATGCAATGCTGCAATGCAATGCTGCATTGATTTGTGCTTGCTGCGCCTGCCGCCAAAGTTTGTGTTGTGGTAATATTAGAAAATCAACAGTAGAAACCAGCACAGTCAGCGGACTATAATCCGGCCCACAGTCAGCTCCCCCCCCAAAATAAATAAATGACCTGGCTGTTAGACCTGCCAATCGGGCCCTGACTGCCTGGTGACCCTATTGGCCGACCCTGCTCTCCTCCACAGGCCACGGCCACTCTCACATCATGAAGGAGACTAAGGGAGTGGGCTGCATTGATAATTTTTGCATGGGCTGTTTTTGTTTGCCCAGTAAGGCCCTCGTTCAGGCTGTCTTGATCTATAAATGGAAATCCCATTAGAGCGAGTGACTAACAAACCTGTGATTGATGGATATGAGGTATAGAAAAAAAATACAAATTACCGGAATTGGGCAATTTCTAACCGAAAAGCAATATGTACGTTGCCGTTGTAAATGCAAAAAGTAATTTTTTAATTGATTGGGCTTAGCATGCCAATTGGTGTACAAAATCCAACTCCATCGGTCCAAGGTTTGTGTAATGTTGTCCCAATCAGGTATTCAAATCTACCCTGACGCACAGTCGAAAAATCGCAATGGTTGGCTTCATAGTATGAGAACTGCTCTCACTAGAGCCATCAATGCACATTAAAAACAAGTAAATACTGGCTGTTCTGATGGGATGGCAGCTTGTATCACAATATGCTTGAAAATGCCACGATTTGTTGTAATTAGTAGCTTCTAAGCAGACTTTCCAAGCAGGCTTTCATGACCCTTGCAAGTTGCAAGTTTAAAACGTATGTCTATGGTATACTGCAGATGGCCATTTAAGTCACAGCAAAGCGAATTTCCTACTGTATACTCATCAATGCCGCTAACCTGTGGGGCAGCACAGTATGAACTTCAATATGCCAGTAATTCTATGCACGCAATTAAAAACATGAGTTAGTCCTCTAATTTGATCACAGAACTGGTAGATTTTTGGCTATTTGTCGAGCGAGAGGAGTATTCACAAACCTTCTTCCTTCCTCTCTTCTCTTTTCTCGTATTTTCCCTTTTCTTGCACTCTTCTACCTTTTTTATTATTTTTGTATTTCATGTTTTAGCTGTTTTTCCTTTTTTAGATTCCTTTCCTACTTGCCTACCTACCGTCATTCTCTTCTTTGTTCCTCCTTCCACTTTTGTCTCCTTCCTGAGCACTGTAATAGGGCCATTTTCCACATTTAATCATGACGAACCCTTGCAATACTCATACTAATGAACAATTTGTGTATAGATTCGTGTTTTCCTTTTCTATGGGCCCTCCATGCTGTTGTGTATCTGCGATGGCTGACTTGCATTTGCACTCTGCATTCTATCCTTGAGGTCTTTTGACCTTCCACAGACCTGACCCAAATGATTGTGGTCAGTGCCATGTACAGGTTGTTTGTCTTCTTGCTCGTAGTACTTCTATCAGGTAGAGGCATTTCGGATCGCGACAGACATTTGCAGTGTGTTGTTCGATTGAGATGGGTCATTTAATCCTCCACTTACCCTGTGTCTCTATAACTCAGATTCTTCAGTGTGCAGGTTTTGTGCCAACCTGCGTCAGTGTCTTCTTTTGCATGCACCCCATGCCTCAATAATGCACTTCTCAGATCAGTGATCATCTCCATTGACATGCCTCCTCATTCAAATGAATTCTTAGCTCCGTACCTCCCATCCACACGTTTGCCCATCCACACTCTCCTAACATTACAAAATCTCACATCTCCTTTGCCCCTGCATGCCTTCTTGAATCATTATCCAAGCAATCTCATTCACAAATCCCCCATCTGTGCATCTCCCCATATGCCAAGATCCCTGCATCTCCCTGTGACTGTCCGTCTCCGAGTCTCACTGTCCTGGGATGAAAAACAACCCCAGGTTTTAAAATCTGAACAGTGCAGGCTTGCTGACAAAGAATAAAATACCAACACTGCCATTTTTTATAAAAAATGCAAAGTTATGTGCAGATTTGAAGAGGGTACAGTGTAAAAGTTATCTGTGATCCACTGCTAATAAACTACTAACGGTGTCAGTGTCTTCACAGAGCCTGTGTCTACCTACCCACAGCGTCTGTAACAGGAATCACCCATGCCTGCCAGGATTAATGCATGGCCGGCTATGCCTGAAATTCTATTCCACCCTATGTCCATTCCTCCAGTACCTACAACTCTCAGTGCCCGTGCCTCTGTTTCACAGTGTCTCCGCGTCCCCGTGCCTACCTCATGTGTGCCTCTACGTCTGTGTGCCTCCATCATGTCTGTGTCTTACACTCCTTGCATAACCCTGTACCTATATTTCTCTGCTCCTATGCTAAGAGTGATCTAGAGTGGAAGTCGATGCCAAGTTATCAAAGGAGAGATCTTGGGATGCATCATTCAACTGCGGACTCAGAGGGCTGTTCCTTACGTGCTGCAGGTGCAGCGGCGCCAGGGGTGAGGGAACGGGAATGTTCACCAGGGTTAGTGGTTGTATTTTTTACTATGGGACAGTGGTCAGTGGGGTGAGGGTCCGATTTCCTTCCTGCATTGTGGTTCACTGAACACTTGGTACGCTACAGGATACAGGGATAAGGGGAAGCAGCACAGGTGGAGTGGGACATCTATGTTTAGGAGAGCAAAAGAGTGTGGAAATGGAGAGAGAGGAAGGCAGTTTTCCTACAGCCACACATCCACATTAAGTGCAGGTTGGAGGGAAGGAAGCATCTGGTTCCTTTAGGCAGCCTCCTGCATATGGACAGCTACGGGCAGGTGTCCTGAGTGTGGAATCCTTGCACCAAAATTCAGTGAATGCTCTTAGCATGAACATTATTGCAAAGTAACATTCTGGCCGATTGTCCACTTCTAGATACACTGCAAGCACAGCGGAGCATGTTTTTGTGTCATTTTGATATGTTTGTGGCTCGTGAGGGGTGGGTTAGTGAAGCATGGTTGTGAGATGGAAGATGACGATGTAGAAATTATGTCTTGGGGTATTTTTTAATTTAATGGGCACTGTTCGCACTCTGGGGTGACTCAAAGCAGGGGGAGTTATTAGTTAGGGTATGTTGTTGTAATAGTGAGGCTTGGCTGCCATACTGTATGTTCTTGAACTAAAGCTGCAGATTTGTTGTCCAAATAAATTTGATTTACGCTGTCAGTTTGGGTCTGTGGTTTATGTGCAGTCCCGCCCACGTGCTCATTTATTTCTGACAGCTTTGCAGCTTCTGCTCTCAAGTAAAATGTTTACTTAATTTATATTAATATACCACAGTCAAGAGCCACCTCTCCATGTGCATCCATCGTGCTCTTCTTGCCACGCCCCAGTTTATGGTGTTACTGTGGGCACCGTGCTGCGTGCCCAGAAGCAGATTAGGTTCACACTGTGTGTGATTCTGTTGAGGGGTCTTCCATTCTGGATCTCTTATTTATTTGGTCTGTACTTTTCTTTTTTTATAGAGTTTTATATAGGATATCAGAGCGCTTTACATAGCACCAGTTGCATTACATGAGGAACTCCAATCCTTCCGTGTTAGTCTTGAGAGAAACCAGTGCAGCCCTCACACTCTTGCTTTTACCACTGATGAATGCCACATTTAAGTTGCACAAGCGAGAGAGAGAGATCAGAGTTTTTTGTCTAATTGAAGTTTTGATTCATGGAAAGGTAGCACAGAAGGCTGTTAGAAAGCTCTGTGGCTGTGGTTATACTGAATAAGCAGCTACCTATGTTATATGACAGCTCTTTAATAATGTAATATCTGCACTTTCACAATTGGTTTATTAACCTTCCTGCTTTCTCAAATTTGCTTGAAAATGCACCATTTTTCCACTATTTTTTTAAAATTTTCCCCCCGAACCCTCCTTAGGGGGTTCGGGCTCGCTCGCTACGCTCGCTCGCTACGGGGCAGTATGATTATCAGTTTCCGCCTCACCACTTTCAAATGTCACCAGCCGCCACTGACTTCTTCGCCAGCCCAGGTTAGGCTTGAATTCGGCCTACCGATCATCGAGACTGCGCAACTCCCAGGTAGGTAGCCTGGAGTCCAGCCAGGTTGTGGCAAGAAATATCGACTGGCCAAATTAGCAAAAAACACCGAAGCCACCTGGAACACTCCCTGCACTCACTTGAGGTAGAAGAATACTGGGAACAAACCCATGCTAGCAGATCCTAGAACTCTCCATCAAGAGAAGGGTCCGACTCTGGTCCTTTCACTCAGAAAGGGCAAAATTGTCCAAAAGAAAACACTCCTGGACAGTTATCTCGGAATTTAAGCCAGTGGCTGCAGCACCTTGCCTATCAATCACGTATGCACTTTCATGGAAGAAAAGGTTCATGGCACTGAGAATGGGCAACTGGCCCTTTTTAAGACACTTACCAGAATAGCGTCGTTCAAGTGATAACACCGAGTGTGCAGGGAGTGCGTGCGGCTACCACTCGGCACGTGGTTGGCGCCTGTCCCGCACGGTTTAATGACAGAAGGTCCCTGTTGCGGGCGAATTGAACATACTAGGCAAACAATTGTGTCGACAAGCCATTATAGCTGCCATGAACCCAAAAAACAAGATGCTCAACATCCGGTTTACCAAATTCGTCACAAGAGCAGCCAAAAACCTTGGAATGTCAGGTTACCAAGCACCCCTGATACAGCCTGTATATCTATGATGTCACCCGTGCTGCCAATAAACTCTTGAACGCTTTGAACTGATTCTTAAAACGCTGCCCAGTCTCTACTGTTTTATGCCCCTATACTACAACTTCTAGAATGTGAACCTCTGTCCGTTTTCTGCCCCGCCCTCAACAATGATGACACTGCCCCAACCAGCTTACACTTCACGTCAGACATACCAGAAACCCGGACAATCACGATCACTTAATCACCAGGGACATCCCGCCCCAACGAACTCTTAGCAAGAATACCCCCCTTGTTTATTTTTATTTTGTATTACCGATTTGCCTTTCTAACTTTTTTTGTATACAAGAAGTACTGATTTTTAATTGTTATGATTTTAATTAAATCAAACAATTTAGACATTTCGAGATTTACAAATAGGAGCATTTCACGTGCAAAGTTGGGGATAGAGCCAATATTTCAGCCGCAAACTTGCAGGGGGAGTGTGTGAGCTGAAGGATCAGAGAACAGTGAGCAGAAGGGCAGACAGCAGTAAGTGAGTAGACAGGGCAGGGAGCGCTCCCCACATGGTGCAAATTCCTCTAGGGATGGTGGGTGGGGATAACACTCCGTGTGGGGTTCGGAAGGGGTCAGAACTCCTGGACTTGTGTTCTTCCTGCGAGGCGGCGAGCGGCAAAAAGAGTCTTGCTCAACGCCTCTCAGCGGCTTTTATCGGCGGGGCCGCAGCACACCTGAAACCACCTCGAAAGCAGTACAGTGCTCCTGGGGTCTTCACCTTGCCAGCCAATCCCTTCGCAGCCTTAACCAAGGGTCGCAGTGGCCGTGCCGCGCCCTGGTTCGGGCTACAACTTGTCGCCATATGTACGGCTCCCCCGAGTTGGGGGAGCCTTTGCGACATTACTCTCAATGAGTTAAGCACCTGTTCTTGACAAAGGTCTGTTTCCTACTTATCACTCATGCCTCAACTGTTCATGTTCTGTGAGCAATGAAAGCTTGTACAACTCTGCGATGCTGAATCTGCTCTGAAGCTTGCCTTGCTATTGCCATTATGTTCCTATTCTGTGAAGATTTAAACTGTGCAATGCTGTTGCCCAAGTAGCACTTGCTTGTGCTGATAATACTCTAGCTGTATCTCTCCACCTTTTTTCTGCCCGTGTGTAGCTGTTGTATGAACAGCTTATAAAAACAAACAACCATTTACAATGCAATGGTCTCGGCATTATTAAAGGTAGAGCTATTGGGATTGCTCATGACTTTTTTTTTTAATCAAATAAATGGCAATAGCTTAATCGTTAAAAAAATGGCAATATCATTTACAATGCCAATAGCTTAATCGCTCGCAAATGCATGACCTATTGCATTTACACCCACACAGAGCCCCACATACAGAGCCACACATACAGAGCCCCACACACACACACAGAGAGCCCCACACACACACACAGAGCCCCCCCCACACACACACACAGAGCCCCCCCCACACAGAGCCCCCCCCCACACACACACACAGAGCCCCCCCACACACACACAGAGCCCCCCCACATACACACAGAGCCCCCCACACACAGAGCCCCCCCACACACAGAGCCCCCCCACACACAGAGCCCCCCCACACAGTGCCGCACACACACACAGAGCCACGCACACAGAGCCCCCCTACACACACAGAGCCCCCCTACACACACACAGCCCCCCTACACACACAGAGCCCCCCCCACACACAGAGCCCCCCACACACACAGAGCCCCCCACACACAGAGCCCCCCCACACACAGAGGCCCCCCACACACAGAGGCCCCCCACACACACAGAGCCCCCCCCACACACAGAGCCCCCCCACACACAGAGCCCCCCCACACACAGAGCCCCCCCCACACACACACACACACACACACAGTGCCCCCCCACACACAGAGCCCCACACACACAGAGCCCCCCCACACACACAGAGCCCCCCACACACACAGAGCCCCCCCACACACACACAGAGCCCCACACACACAGAGCCCCACACACACAGAGCCCCACACACACAGAGCCCCACACACACAGAGCCCCACACACACACAGAGCCCCCCACACACACAGAGCCCCACACACACACACACAGAGCCCCCCCACACACACACAGAACCCCCCCACACACACAACCCCCCACACACAGAGCCCCCACACCCAGAGCCCCCACACCCAGAGCCCCACACACACAGAGCCCCACACACACAGAGCCCCCCCCACACACACAGAGCCCCCCCCCACACACACAGAGCCCCCCCCCACACACACAGAGCCCCCCCCCACACACACACAGAGCCCCCCCCACACACACACAGAGCCACCCCGCACACACAGAGCCCCCGCACACACAGAGCCCCCGCACACACAGAGCCCCCGCACACACAGAGCCCCCACACACACAGAGGCCCAACACACAGAGCCCCCCCCACACACACAGAGCCCCCCCACACACACAGAGCCCCCCTACACACACACACACAGAGACCCCCCCACACACACACACAGAGACCCACCCCCCCACACACACAGAGACCCCCCCACACACACAGAGACCCCCCACACACACACAGAGCCCCCCCACACACACAGAGCCCCCCCATACACAGAGCCCCCCCACACACACACACAGCCCCCCCACACACTCACAGAGCCCCCCCCACACATACACAGTGCCCCCCCCACACACACAGTGCCCCCCCACACACAGAGCCCCCCCACACACACAGAGCCCCCGCACACACAGAGCCCCCGCACACACAGAGCCCCCGCACACACAGAGCCCCCGCACACACAGAGCTACACACACACACAGAGGCCCCACACACATAGAGGCCCCACACACACAGAGCCCCCCCCACACACACAGAGCCCCCCTACACACACAGAGCCCCCCTACACACACACACACACACACAGAGACCCCCCCCCACACACACACAGAGACCCCCCCACACACACACAGAGACCCACCCCCCCACACACACAGAGACCCCCCCCACACACACACAGACCCCCCACACACACACAGAGCCCCCCCACACACACAGAGCCCCCCACACACAGAGCCCCCCCATACACAGAGCCCCCCCATACACACACACAGCCCCCCCACACACTCACAGAGCCCCCCCACACACACAGTGCCCCCCCACACACAGAGCCCCCCACCCACACACAGAGCCCCCCCCCACACACACACAGAGCCCCCACACACACACAGAGCCCCCACACAGAGCCCCCACACACACAGAACCCCCACACACACAGAACCCCCACACACACAGAACCCCCACACACACAGAACCCCCCCACACACAAAACCCCCCCACACAAAACCCCCCCACACAGAACCCCCCCACACAGAACCCCCCCACACAGAACCCCCCCACACAGAACCCCCCCACACAGAACCCCCCCACACAGAACCCCCCCACACAGAACCCCCCCACACAGAACCCCCCCACACACAACCCCCCCCCACACACAGAGCCCCACACACACACAGAGCCCCACACACACACACAGAGCCCCCCCCACACACACAGAGCCCCCCACACACACACAGAGCCCCCCACACACACACAGAGCCCCCCACACACACAGAGCCCCCCACACACACAGAGTCCCCCCACACACACAGAACCTCCCCCACACACACACAGAGCCCCCCACACACACAGAGCCCCCACACAAACACCCAGAGCCCCCCACACACACAGAGACCCACACACACAGAGCCCCCACACACACAGAACCCCCCCCACACACAAACCCCCCCCCACACACAAACCCCCCCCCCACACACAAACCCCCCCCACACACAGAACCCTCACACACACAGAGCCCCACACACACACAGAGCCCCCCCACACACAGAGCCCCCCACACACAGAGCCCCCCACACACACAGAGCCCCCCCCACACACAGAGCCCCCCACACACACAGAGCCCCCCCACACACAGAGCCCCCCCACACACACAGAGCCACACACACAGAGCCCCCCCACACACACAGAACCTCCCCCACACACACACAGAGCCCCCCCACACAGAGCCCCCACACAAACACCCAGAGCCCCCACACAAACACCCAGAGCCCCCCACACACACAGAGCCCCACACACACAGAGCCCCACACACACAGAGCCCCACACACACAGAGCCCCACACACACAGAGCCCCACACACACAGAGCCCCACACACACACACAGAGCCCCTGCACACACAGAGCCCCTGCACACACAGAGCCCCCCCACACAGAGCCCCCCCACACACAGAGCCCCCCCCACACACAGAACCCCCCCCACACACACACAGAGCCCCCCCACACAGAGCCCCCCCACAAACACCCAGAGCCCCCCACACACCCAGAGCCCCCCACACACCCAGAGCCCCCCACACACAGAGCCCCCCACACACAGAGCCCCCCACACACAGAGCCCCCCACACACAGAGCCCACACACACACACACACACATAGCCCCCACACACACAGAGCCCCCCCACACACAGAGCCCCCACACACACAGAGCCCCCACACACAGAGCCCCCACACACACAGAGCCCCCACACACAGAGCCCCCACACACACAGAGCCCCCACACACACAGAGCCCCCACACACACAGAGCCCCCACACACACAGAGCCCCCCCACACACACAGAGCCCCCCCACACACACAGAGCCCCCCCACACACACAGAGCCCCCCCAGAGCCCCCCCACACACACAGAGCCCCCCCACACACACAGAGCCCCCCCACACACACAGAGCCCCCCCACACACACAGAGCCCCCCCACACACACAGAGCCCCCCCACACACAGAGCCCCCACACACACAGAGCCACATACACAACCAGAGCCACATACACACCCAGAGCCACATACACACACACAGGAGAGCAAGCACAGCGAGGGGGCAGGGAAGCAAGCACAGCAAGGGGGCAGGGAAGCAAGCACAGCAAGGGGGCAGGGAAGCAAGCACAACAAGGGGGCAGGGAAGCAAGCACAGCGAGGGGGCAGGGAAGCAAGCACAGCGAGGGGGCAGGGAAGCAAGCACAGCGAGGGGGCAGGGAAGCAAGCACAGCGAGGGGGCAGGGAAGCAAGCACAGCGAGGGGGCAGGGAAGCAAGCACAGCGAGGGGGCAGGGAAAGCGAGGGGGCAGGGAAGCAAGCACAGCGAGGGGGCAGGGAAGCAAGCACAGCGAGGGGGCAGGGAAGCAAGCACAGCAAGGGGGCAGGGAAGCAAGCACAGCAAGGGGGCAGGGAAGCAAGCACAGCAAGGGGGCAGGGAAGCAAGCACAGCCAGGGGGCAGGGAAGCAAGCACAGCGAGGGGGCAGGGAAGCAAGCACAGCGAGGGGGCAGGGAAGCAAGCACAGCGAGGGGGCAGGGAAGCAAGCACAGCGAGGGGCAGGGAAGCAAGCACAGCGAGGGGGCAGGGAAAGCGAGGGGGCAGGGAAGCAAGCACAGCGAGGGGGCAGGGAAGCAAGCACAGCGAGGGGGCAGGGAAGCAAGCACAGCGAGGGGGCAGGGAAGCAAGCACAGCAAGGGGGCAGGGAAGCAAGCACAGCCAGGGGGCAGGGAAGCAAGCACAGCCAGGGGGCAGGGAAGCAAGCACAGCCAGGCGGCAGGGAAGCAAGCACAGCCAGGGAAGCAAGCACAGCCAGGGGGCAGGGAAGCAAGCACAGCCAGGGGGCAGGGAAGCAAGCACAGCCAGGGGGCAGGGAAGCAAGCACAGCCAGGGGGCAGGGAAGCAAGCACAGCCAGGGGGCAGGGAAGCAAGCACAGCCAGGGGGCAGGGAAGCAAGCACAGCCAGGGGGCAGGGAAGCAAGCACAGCCAGGGGGCAGGGAAGCAAGCACAGCCGGGGGCAGGGAAGCAAGCACAGCCGGGGGCAGGGAAGCAAACACAACCAGGGGGCAGGGTAGCAAGCACATCCAGGGGGCAGGGTAGCAAGCACATCCAGGGGGCAGGGTAGCAAGCACATCCAGTGGGCAGGGTAGCAAGCACAGCCAGGGGGCAGGGTAGCAAGCACAGCCAGGGGGCAGGGGAGCAAGCACAGCCAGGGGGCAGGGGAGCAAGCACAGCCAGGGGGCAGGGGAGCAAGCACAGCCAGGGGGCAGGGGAGCAAGCACAGCCAGGGGGCAGGGGAGCAAGCACAGCCAGGGGGCAGGGTAGCAAGCACAACCAGGAGGCAGGGTAGCAAGCACAACCAGGGGACAGGGAAGCAAGCACAGCCAGGGGGCAGGGAAGCAAGCACAGCCAGGGGGCAGGGAAGCAAGCACAGCCAGGGGGCAGGGAAGCAAGCACAGCCAGGGGGCAGGGAAGCAAGCACAGCCAGGGGGCAGGGAAGCAAGCACAGCCAGGGGGCAGGGGAGCAAGCACAGCCAGGGGAGCAAGCACAGCCAGGGAAGCAAGCACAGCCAGGGGCAGGGCTGGGAAGCAAGCACAGCCAGGGGGCAGGGAAGCAAGCACAGCCAGGGGGCAGGGAAGCAAGCACAGCCAGGGGGCAGGGAAGCAAGCACAGCCAGGGGGCAGGGAAGCAAGCACAGCCAGGGGGCAGGGAAGCAAGCACAGCCAGGGGGAAGGGAAGCAAGCACAGCCAGGGGGAAGGGAAGCAAGCACAGCCAGGGGGAAGGGAAGCAAGCACAGCCAGCGGGATGGGAAGCAAGCACAGCCAGCGGGATGGGAAGCAAGCACAACGGACCCACTCACACCAAGGCATGAAAAAGGTAAAAGAGGACCCATGAACAAGACTTGGTTCTGAGGTGATAAACCTTCTCCATTTCTTAATGTACATCCAGGATCCAAAGGGAAGTCGTCGTCCCAATAGGGTTCAGGAAGCCCATAAACTCACCCTAGGCCATGCTGGCATCGCTGCCAGGAGAAGCTTGCGCAAGTGAGCATGAGCTCTCTGCTCCTCAGCTAACCCTCTTAACAAAACTTTCTTGCAAGGTCCGCTTTCCCACCAGGATCACAGAGCAGCCACAAAGATGAAACAAACAAGGGCTACAAAAAAACAACAGTTGCTTTGTTATTTATTATTCTAATCTGCTCGGCCAGCAAAGATTGTAAACAAGGCCAGGTGACGTGACTGGGATTTGGTGTTACTTTCCATTAAATCAGAAATAACTGAAATAAACCACAAACCACTGATGAGGAGAGAAAAGGAAAAATAGCTACTTAAAGGGACCCCATGACGGAGTAAAAAAGCAAGACAACAAAAGCTGTTCCTTTGGACTCATTCAGATTTGAAAGGCATCCCAACAGCTGCTCCAAGTATGAAATAATGAAAGAACATAAACTGTGTCAACTTCACAGGTTCAAAGCCGCCAATGAGTGGGGACACACACCATAAGGTCATACGCATCCTTTACCCTACTGTACCGGTTGAGGATATGTACTAACTTGCAAACACCCAGCTAGAGGGTTTAGAAGCAAAACTCACCTATAAGAGCTTACACATACGTGGGGGCACACATTAGCTGTTGTATCACACTCCCATACACATCTGACAAGGGACGCTTCAACCCACGTACATCCCAGAAAAGAGCTTGTGTGAACACTCAAGTCAGACGTGGTCTTGTACCCCAACACGCACTTTCTTAATGACCGCTCCTACCCATACAATATGAGTTCCTATACCCACACATATCCATAAAATAACTTTTAGCCACACAGCTAAACCTGAAACTGGCTCCAACCCGCACACAGGTTAAGCGCAACTGCTTAAAGGACAAGAGCATGTGGCGACACACCAAGTGGGTACGGCGGAGTACCTGCACCCATACAATAGGACAGGGCTCCTACCTGCGCACTCCCACCAGGACTGAACTACTTGCACACACTCACAAAAGTAGGATCAAACCCCAACAAGATGGATCTTGCCACACACCTATCCACCAACACACCCACCAGGGCAAGGACTACACACACGCACCAAGAGCTGTTCCAATCTACTCCCATGAATAAACTTGTACTTCAATTATATATGTGAACCCTCCTTACAAGAGTGTCAACAATTCAAACCAACACAGTGACCCCCTGCATAGAGAAGCCAACTATTAACACATAGTCCTCATCATCTGCTCCGGGAGGCTCAGAAAAGTGGACCCCACCACCTTACATACAAGCGCTTTACGGAACGGGCTATGCTTTGGCTGAGCAGCATGCATGGACATCTTTTGACCCTTCACTGTGATCTACAATATATATTGTATATGTGCACCATTGGGTGGTATGAAAATGGCACTGGTAAAAGTCGCATGACAGAGCTGACAAGGCAATGTGGTTGGTTTCCTGCCTGTTCACATATCCCAAGCTTTGTAGACCATGAGAAAATCAGTGCATGCCTTTGCACGTGTTGCCTGTTTAATTTCCTGCGGGACTTTAATACTGAGCGTGTGCATTCCCAGTGTCCGTTCTGGGATAGACAGTTTTTGTGGGACCTCTCCTTTAAGATCTGTGGCTCTGGATCCATAGAAGCTAACTACTACAGAATCTGAGAAGGAGATTAGAGGGCTGGACGCATCATTGTTGCTTCCAGTGGAGACACTACATATTTAAATCCTAGCCCTGCGCGGGCTCTACAGCTGATCGGTGTGACACATGGGGGGAGCGGCCCGCTCCGTAGGGCAGCAAAAAGAGACACCCATGAGCCCTCTCTTACCGGCTCACTCTGTGGCGGCTCTACTGCGGTCTCTGGCTTCGCCCGGTCCGTGTAGGTCTTCCAGCCGGGATGGAGCTTGAGCAGCTATCACGGTCCACATGCGGCGGGGCAGGCACCGACAATGTGCCTCGTGCCCCCTCAGCCATCGCTACCTCCCTGCGACCCCTTGCAAGCTTCTCTCTCTGGCGCCTGCGGAGCTCTCCCTCCGTATGGGAGCCCCGCACAGGCAGGCGCCATTCTTCTCCAGCCAGCTTCCTCTCGCCCAACCGCACTTCCGCCCGATGGCAGGCCCCGCACCCGTCACGGGTGGGCCTGCCTGACTTCCGGTTTCGGGCTTGCAATGGCTCAGGGCTGTGGCAGTGACTTCGACAGCGCTAAAATGAGGGGTGGGCACCCTCGAGATTAAAAATAAATCCAGCTAGCGGGGTGGACACCCGCTAAGGGCGCCATACACTGGGTAGCACCCGTAGGGAATTTTAAATCATAGCAAAAGACACAGGGTGGGCACCTGCACACTCTGGGGCATACGAATGGCAGGAGCGCTTCCCTCGGAGGGAAAACGACAGCACTCTGCCCAGGAAAGCAGAATAAAGCGCTCATGTGTGTATTCATGACGACAGAGCAAGAAAAAAATGAAAACTTACCTGGAGTGGCAGCGAGGCTGTTCCTGCCAACAACAACAACAAAAAAAATGGCTGCCGCAAAGCTCTGAAATTTTCGGAATCGGGGGCGTGTTTTTTGCGGAGTGACGGATGACGTCACAGATAGAAAGAACGCAAAAAACACGCCCCCGAATCCGAAAAAGACTGGGCTTGAACCGAGTGATGCCCCTCTCCTCCAATGGCTGGCCTCCGTTTAGGAAGCCAGCCAATGGAAAAGAGAGGCGGGTTCAAGCCCCCTACTAAAAAACATTAAATATCTGACCGAGAAAGCGCAAGCGCAGCCTACGGTCCTCGACCTAAAAAGCACAATTTGAATGCTGTTGTATAACATTCCCAGGCTGTTCAAAAGCTTTTGTTGGGCCAGGGTTCCTGAACCACAAACCCTGGTTTCAATGACATCTTCCCAGCTTGACTAAACTGTGGGACCGGAAGCAATTACTTTTCTTGCCTTTGCTTTCTTTTCAGAGATCATTGCATTTGAGAGCAACTTGAAATAATTTAGTTTAGTATGTGAACTGTACAAAACCCTCGCTTGTATTTGGTTCGACAGACTATAATGTTGCTCCATCTATGACAACAGTAAAGGCCTTGCCTAGGAGGCATAAGACAACAACTAGCCGCTTGGGTCACTAATAACACTTTCTGCAGGGTAGAAGGGGAAAAGAATGTGATATCCATACAGGATCTGAATTGCACAATGTCTAATCAGGAAACCTGGCTTCAATCCCAGCTTCCAAGCTTGACCAAACAGTGTGATGCTAGGCAGTTACATTTCTTCACTATGCCTTCTTTTCCATAAGCACCTTAAAATAATTCATGAAGCACACTGTACAACAACCTCTTGCGTACGGTTCAGGAGACGATAATGTTGCTCCATCTCTAAAAACAAGCATTTGCAATGCAATAGGTCTCGCATTAGGAAAGTTTGAGCTATTGGTATTGTAAATGACCATTTTTTTATTTATGTGTTGGTTTTGAAAATATCGAAATTAATAGCTTTGTCATTTACAATGCCAATACTTTTAACTTTTGCAAATGTGACACCTATAGCATTTGTAATGCAACATGTTTTGTATTTACGAGACTTAGACGTATTGATAATACAAATAACAATGGTTTACATTTTTTTTAATAATGAATACTTAAATAAAAGTTATTTTAATTTATAATGGCAATAGCTTAAACTTTTGTAAATAACTTTTGTGAAGATTATGTTCATTGTATTTTATTGTGACCAAAATCCAAGAACAGAAGTGAAATATTAACATCTTTTTGTGACATTTGTAATAAAGCTTGAAACAATGAGGGAACATATTTGAAGCAGCTGTTGTTGAATGGTTGCACAGATTGATGCTGTGGTGGCGCTGAGTGATGCTGTGGCATTCAGTGATCCTGTGGTAGCGCATAGTGATGTTGTGGTGCCCCTGAGTGATGCTGTGGTGATGCGATAGATAGAGTGAGTGCGATGGATAGATAGAAGGAGGGCGATAGATAGAGTGAGGGCGATAGATAGAGTGAGGGCGATAGAGTGCAATAGATAGACAGATAGAGTGAGGGCGATAGATAGAGCAAGGACGATAGATAGATAGAGAGATGGAGTGATGGTGATAGATAGGATGAGACGAAGGGATAAAGAAGAAAATGCAATGACACTGCGAACGAAGGAGAGAGGGGAGCAAGTAAATTGGTGTAAAGGGACGTTAGAAAGAAAGACAGAGAACAACAGAAGTGAGTGGAAGGCAGAATGTTGAGAGGAGGAGAGAAAATAGAGAAATATGAGGTGTTAGTGGGAGAAGAAGGGAGGGGACAGCAAGGTAGAAAGAAGGAAAGAGGAATAAAAATGGAGCACAAGGGGCTGAAGAGAAATCATAAAAGGGAATGAAAAGACATAAAAATAAGGAGCACTGCTCTTAAGTGAACAATTAGGTGCCTGATCTTGCATAACACAGGAGAACAATGACTACATGGATAATATTATCTTTGTGATGTAAAACTGCACAAGGGCATTGTGCTGTGCAAATGTCTTAGCTGCCTGAGTCTCACAGCATAAAAGATGCACATGTCGCCAGATCACCGCTGCCAGCATGTCTTCTTAGAAGATGGCCGCAGCATCCTGTTCACAGAGTGCATCTACACTCCACACCTACACAATGGAAGCAGTCTTGCATGTGTTTGGGAAGGGTCCAACCCAGGAATAACATTGTGCCCTGTGCTAGAATACTTCTGTTCGGATCCTGGGAATTGTATTACTATTTATTGCATTCTCTGGTTCACTCTAGGTGGAATAACCAGAAGTGACCAAACCAGTAACATTATTTCCATTGAATAAGAACACAGTTATTGAGTGGGTCCAGATTATTCGTAAATTGGAATTTTAATGAACTGTGTGTTTGTGGTGACACGTGCCTTTTCAAAGCGGTGATGTGTATCTCCTGCCCGGAGTCAAACAGATTAAATAAAAGAGTACCATTTTCCCACTTGCGGGTTTGATGGAGGTTTACCCTTTTCCCCTCCAAAAACCTAAAAGAGTAGAAATTGTCTTTTACAGGGCACATCTCAACAAAATCGGTTTAAGGCCAAGGGTGTTTCAGGCCATTGTGAAAGAGAAACCATGAAACACTCCAATTCTTCTAACCGAACCGTCGTCAAGAATGTTTTAGGGAGTCCTCCCCAAAGAAACACTTGAAAATATGACACACATTTGTGCATATTAGAACAAATGTGGTAAAAGTTTATAGACTTCACATGCTGTTAAAAACCAAACCAAAGTATAAAGAAAAACAGATAACTCATTCCCACCTTCCACTTGCTTTCATTTTCCATCAAAATATTAACGGTTATGCAAAGCTCATTAGTCCTGGCATTAGATGCAGAGCTATACCTAATGTTTGACATCAGAACTATTCCCTTTGTTATATGAAACTTACAAACCTAGGCATCCATCCATCCATGTGTTATACGATTGGATGCTTGAAGTATGGGAAAGTATGGGAAAGGTGCGGTCATTTGTGATGTGCACAAAAGCGGCTTCGTGAAAAAGAATTTGCCCTAAATCACACAGTGCAGAAGCAGAGACGCCGTGATTAAGCTAGGATTGTGGAGGAGGTAAGGGAAGGGGAAGTGAGAGGAGGGAGAAAGCAAAGGGGAGGCTCGGAATAGGGAGAGAGCGAGCGAGGGAAGGGGGTGAAGGTTGGCGAGCTGTGGCATGGCGAGGAGGGATGCTGAGAGGTGATGACCCAACAAATTAACACGAAGAGGCGAGGCAAGCGGAGTCTTGAGGCAGGCGCCTGCTCCGGCCCAGAGTCTACAGCATGTAAATCACACAAAAAAGCATTGGCGCGCAGCTCACTGAGAAGATCAAAGCGGCCGAAAGCGGCCGAAAGAGGAGAAAGGTGTGCAATTTTCAAATCAGAAGGACGATAGGTAGATTCTGACATCTAGTAAGTGCCCCATTAAGGGTGCTAACCTTTATTCCTATGGCTTGTCTGGACTCTCTAGTAAGTTCTTACAAATTACTTTGAAGTGCACAACGTGGGTGTCTCATTGAGCAAAATCTCTAGGAGCCTTTCCTTGTTTTATGAGTAATTATTTTTCCATTGTTCATTCATACATTGTAAAACTGAAATATTATGACAGCATAAATAAATCAATATCGTCACAATAAAATCTGACATTACAGGCTCATTGCTGTGTTCTGTTAGGAACACTGTTCATGCTGTGTGAAAAGGAACGTGGTGTGCTGGAAGATGGTGCCATGGTGACTAAAGACCCCGCACATGAAATCGCCAAACAGGCTCTCTCCTGTAACTATAGCCCCAATCCACACAACCCCGGTTACAGATCTGATTTGGATTCCGATATAAGTATGCCCTGCACATATTCCTTGAGCACTGACAAATATGCGCAGGATATTATAAATAGGTTTGCTACCTCTTTTTAAAAACTGTTTAACTGCAGATGTTTGGAATGCCCCCCCACCCCAAGCACTTAACTAAGGCATGCAATCAGTTTCTTAAGCGCTGCAAGTTTTTGTTACGGGTCCGAACTCAGCTCAGGAAGAGGTCCACAGAGTGAAACGCGAAAAGGCTGAAATGTTTTGGTTTGAGAACAAAAGTCCTGTAGTTTGTCAGATCAGAAAACAAAGGGAGGGGGCGAAGGTTTAGATTAAGAGCTGCAATTAACTCACTCGTCAAAGACTGCTTGTCGTTCCAGGAGCTGGCCTAATGTAGGACCAGAACACCAGAACTGAAGACAGTAGGAGGGCGGGGAGGCATCTGCAGCCCAGGTAGCAAGCATGGGAGCCAGCTTTCGTATATGTGAAGAGAAACTGTTCCAAAAAGTTATTAAAGCTATTAATATGAAAGTGCAGAATGGGTTGCCTTATTAAACAAGCTCTTGGCATTGCTGTGGGGAGGGGGGAGAGGAGAAATGCGAGACACGGCCTGGCGGCCGTGAAGTGTGAAGCAGTGGGCGGGGGAGCGGAGCCCTTTGAAGTGAAGCTCTCGGAGGCAGGCGGCTTGGGAGCGAGGGAAAAGCGCGTGCTTGTGTTCACGTGAACTGTTTGAAATCCGCCGATGGTTTGAGAACTTATTTAGCCCACTATAATTCTCCCCTATCCATTCCTTGCGGAATGGGATAGGCGAGACCTAATAAAAAGCTTTTCTAGGAGGAATCAAGACAATTGACTTGGCTCTGGAGTCCTTAATAAAATTGATGGCTGGGGTGGTTCACTAACTTTTAACAAACCAGCTCAGAGCAGTGATATAATCTAACGTGCTAAAGTGAAACAATCCAAAATACCGTTTTTTAATGGAAAAGTTCATACCTCAGCTATATAGTGGCTGTCATCAACATTTGCAGAAGAGTGGGAGGCCCAGGCTGAGTGAGGAGCTTTTCCCTAAAGCCTCAATGGCACTTCTTTTTCAAACACGATGTAACACAGATTGGGCTGCACAGATTTATAGGCTGTGACAGGCACCGCCTTCACTACCACTGCCGTTTTGGTGCTAGCAGTGAGGCAGGAGATGGTTATGTTGGGTGTATAGTTTGCTGTCTCATGGCCTATCCACTCCCACTGCCCACACCCAGTCAGTTGTGAGTGTGGCTTGGTAGCATGGAGATGATCGGTTTCATAGTGCAGGCTGTAATTACAATATCTCACCCTGGGAAACATACTGAAAACTTCACCACTAGCCTATTGCCTCATCACCCATCCCTTTTGCCCCGTTCTGAGGCTGGTCAACATGCCCTATGAAGGAGGGATTGTTTCAAAATATTTTATATGAGATTCCTGGGGAAGATACCTGACCCCACAGGGGTAATATTCAAGCACCGAAACAAGTTGATAACAAGCATTTTCAATGCAATGGTTTCGCCTTTGGAAAAGTTTGAGCTATTGGCATTGTTAATGACAACATTTTTATTTTTGTGTTGATTTTGAAAACAGATAAATAAATGGCATTGTCACTTACATTGTTATTAGCGTAATCTTTGCAGTCTCTAGAACTCTATAGCACTCCCTAGTTACTCTACACTCCCTAGCACTGTGCACTCCCTAGCACTCCTTAGCTTCCCTAGTCACTTCGCACCTCTCCTTAGTCATTTCCTAGCACTCCTTAGTCATTTCCTAGCACTCCTTAGTCATTTCCTAGCACTCTGCACTCCCTAGTACTCTGAACTCTCTAGTCACTCTGCACTCCCTAGTCACTCTGCACTCCCTAGTCACTCTGCACTCCCTAGTCACTCTGCACTCCCTAGTCACTCTGCACTCCCTAGTCACTCTGCACTCCCTAGTCACTCTGCACTCCCTAGTCACTCTGCACTCCCTAGTCACTCTGCACTCCCTAGTCACTCTGCACTCCCTAGTCACTCTGCACTCCCTAGTCACTCTGCACTCTCTAGTCACTCTGCACTCTCTAGTCACTCTGCACTCTCTAGTCACTCTGCACTCTCTAGTCACTCTGCACTCTCTAGTCACTCTGCACTCTCTAGTCACTCTGCACTTCCTAGTCACACATGGACTTAGAGCCACACACAACCCCCCCCCCCAGAGCCACACACCCCTCCCAGAGCTACACACACCTCTCCCCAGAGCCACACACACACCACCCCAGAGACACACACACCCACCCAGAGCCACACACACTCAGGAGAGAAAGCACAGCGAGGGGGCGGGGAAGCAAGCACAGCGAGGGGGCAGGGAAGCAAGCTTCATTTGACGATCATCTTGATTTCAGTTTGCCCAATAAGGCTCCCTCCAGAAAGCATACTGCTTGATAATATGGGATGCTCTCGTCAGGCATTGCCGTATCCACTTGCAGTGCTGTACATCAGCATGTACTTTTTTTTTTTTTGTTCAAATCTGTTTTTATTGTGAACACAGCGATAAGCCTACAACCCCTTTCTGGAGCCGGCCGCGCATAAAAAAGCCAGGGAGGGGGACTAGATAGGGGAGATGGAGGCGTTAAACACAGCGCCCTGCCTACAACCCCCGGGGGGGGGGGCCGGCCGCGTGGCTTAGAGGAGAGCATGGCCAGAGGTGGACATAATGCTGGCAATTCGTCGCTGTGCGGGGTAGGCACGTAGTAGAGGAACAGCAATGGTGTCACATTTTCAACAGGCCCAACAGGGACCTAACTGCCCCAAAGAGGGGCGGAAGCCAGAGAGGCAAGTAGGAAAGAAGGAAAGTCAGGAAAGGAGCTAGCAGTGAGAAGACGAAGAGGAGGTAAAGGGGCGCAACCGTGGCCACATACAAGGAGTGCGTAGCACAAAGCGGCGCTGGGGTCAGCGGTCAAAAGTCTAGCCTGCTGGGGTCGGCAGGGATGAGGGCATCCTCGAATAATTGCAGAGCTCGGAGCCTGGGAGGCATGTGGCGAGCATAGCTAACCGAGCACAGGAGGCGCACCAGGGGTTCCCATACAGCCTTGAAGCGCACCCCCCTGAACTGTATTCGCGCTGTGAGTAGTTCCATAGTTAGGACCTGCCAGAGGCGCACGAACCAGGATGCTATCGGCGGCGCCTCTGTTCGCTTCCAGTATAGGGCAATGAGCTGTTTGGCAGCACCTAACATGTGAAGAGTGAGGATCCAGTCGCTGCGCGTGAGGGCCCTAAGGGTGGGGGGTCGGATGCCCAGTAAGAGTGTGCAAATCTCTTCAGGGAGGGGGAAACCCAACACCTTCTTGATGTGACTGAGGACCTCCTTCCAAAAGACAGCTAGGGCAGGGCAGGACCACCAGATGTGTACAAAGTCGCCAGTCGCAGTGCCACACCTCCAGCACAGCGGTGAGGAAGCGGGGAACATCTTGCTGAGCCGAAGGGGGGTGTAGTACCATTGCGTCAGCATTTTGTATGCGTTTTCCCTTTGCGGGATGCTGCGGTAGGTTTTGGGGATGTCGTTCCAAAGCCGAGTCCATTGAGAGGGCGTGATGTCAGCACCCGTCGCCGATTGCCACTGTTTCTGATAGGGGTGTGCGGGTGGGGTGGTGGGGTGTTGCAAGATGTTGTATATCTGGGAGATGAGCCGTTTCAGCCCCCCAAGGGATCGTGCCAGTTCCTCAAAGGGAGTATACGGTCTAGTAGCAGCTTGGTACATGTCCTCCCCGGAGGTCCAGTGGCGCAGCTGCGTGTATTGCAAGTGGGCGGTGGGGGGGAGCCTAAATTCCTCCCTGCAGTCCAGCCATGATTTAGGCGATCCGCCAAGAAAAAGGTCTCCCGCAACTCTGCAGTCGCCTTGCGTCCAGCTCTCGAAAGCGCGGGTCCGGGCGGCCGGTGGGAAGTGTGGGTTGCCCGCAATGGGGGTATGCGGGGAGGGGAATGTAGTGAGACCCTTGACCACTGCCACCCTGTCCCATACCTCAAGAACCGTCCTCGTGGGGACCGCAAGATATGCACTTCTGGAGCGCGCCACCCGCGGTAGCCAAGGCAGGTCCCATATGGTGCGCCCCGTAACAGATCGGTCCATGTGGAACCAGTGCTTGTCGCTTTCGCGTGCACCCCATTCGATCACGTATCGGAGGTGTGACGCCCAGTAGTAGTGGAGGAGATTCGGGCAGGCAAGACCGCCCCTGTCTCTCGGTTCCATCAGGACTTTCTGCGAGAACCGGGGTTTTTTGCCCCCCCATATGAAGGACGTGAGGTCGCGTTGAAGGTTTCTGATGCAGTGGATCGGAATCGGGGTGGGAAGACACTGGAAAACATACAGAATGCGGGGAAGGACGGACATCTTGACAGCGTTGAGCCGCCCTAGCCAGGAGACCATCAAGGGTTTCCATTTCCGCAGGTCAGTCAGGACTTCCTTGCGGCAAGAGGCCCAATTCCTCGAGGACCACGAGTCAAGGTGGGGCGTGAGGTCCAGGCCCAGGTATTGAATGTGGCTGTCCGCCCAACGATAGGGCGTGACCCCCTGCAGGAAAGAGATCTCCTCTTCGGGGACGGTAAGATTGAGCGCCCAAGACTTGGCATGGTTGATTTTAAGACCGGACGCTCGTTCAAATAGGGAGAGGGCTTCGTGTACCGCTGGGAAGGAAATCCGAGGGTGCGTAAGAGTAAGAATCAGGTCGTCGGCGAAGAGTGCCACCTTATTCATGCGCCCTCCATGGGGGACCCCATGAATATCGGGGGTACGCCTAATCAGCTCCGCCAGTGGCTCCACAGCGAGGGCGAACAAGAGCGGCGACAGTGGGCACCCCTGTCTCGTACCCCTGTGGACCGAGAGTGGCGACGTCAATTGTCCATTGACCCGGATCCGGGCATGTGGTCCTAGGTATGGGGCCATACACCTGGAAATCATAATAGGGCCAAGGCCTAGTCTCTTGAGGACCGCCCGGAGGAAGGTCCAATCGATCCGGTCGAAGGCTTTTTCTGCGTCCAGCGAGAGGAGACAGGCTGGTATTTTCCAATGGTGCACTTTTCCCACCAGGTGCGCCAGCCGGCGGACATTGTCAGCTCCCTGGCGGTCTCGGATAAATCCCACCTGGTCCGGGTTCACCAGGCCCGGCATGTGAGGGTCAAGACGTTTGGCCAAAACCTTGGTATATATCTTAAGATCAGTGTTAAGGAGGGCGATGGGGCGGTAGGAGGCGCACAGGTCCGGGTCTTTCCCAGGTTTGGGGATCAGGGCTATTTCCGCCAGACCCATGTCAGGTGAGGGGCCGACGGCGTCAGAAAAGGAGCTGTATAGCCGCAGCAGGTGCGGGCGGAGTTGGGTCAAGAACAGCCGATAGAAGGCCAGTGGCAGGCCGTCCGGCCCCGGGGTTTTCCCCACGGGGAGATCCTTAACAGCCTCCGTTATTTCCTCCTCCTGCAAGGGGCTCTCCAGCGAGGCCGCACATGCCGGGGATAGGGTAGACCCCCCGTAGTCTGCGAGGACGGCCTCACGGGCCTCCGGGGAGGTGGGCTCCTCGGCATATAGGGAGGAGTAGTAAGCCACAAAGGCGGCCTGCTTGGCCTTCTCGGAGGTGGCGCAAGTGCCGTCCTGCTGCTTAACGTTAGCGATGTGGGCTCTAGCGGTGCGTGCCCGCAGTCTACCGGCCAGCAGTCGGCCAACCTTGTCCCCACCCTCGTAATACCGCTGCTTGAGTGCTAGCAGGGAGTGTTCCGCTTTGTTGGTGCGTAGAGTGCGGAGTTGCCCCCGCAGGTTAGCTAGAGCCCTCTTCGACGCCCGCGAGGGGGAAGTCCGGTCCCGAGCCTCCGCGAGCTTGATATCGCTAGCCAGGTCGGTTTCCATCTTGGACTCAGCCCTCCTCCGTGCCGCCGCCAGGGAGGTGATGTGTCCCCGAATGGTGGCCTTGAAAGCGTCCCAGACCGTCTGAAACGGCAGTTCGGGGGTGTCGTTAACGGCGAAATACGAGTCTATGGCGTCACGGATGCTGGCGACGTCGTCCGGGTCCCGAAGGATCCTCGGGGGGAGCGTCCAGCGGCGCTCACGAACGGCTTGCGACAGGGGGTCCTGCAGTAGGAGCTCCACATGAGCGTGGTCCGACAGGGAGATGTCGGAGATAGCAGAGGCCAAGGAGTCTCGGGCCACCTCGAGGGAGGCGAAGAGATAGTCGATTCGGGAGTATGTCCTATGAGAGTGCGAGTAGAAGGAGTAGTCCCGGATCCCCGGGTTGTGGTAGCGCCACATATCCACAAGTCCCAGGTCCCTAAGCTGTGTTTTAAGAGTGGAAGACATTGCTCCTGCTCCAGTAAAGGAGGCTCCCGCCCGATCTAGCTCGGGGTCCCAAACAAGATTGAAGTCGCCGCCCAGGATCACATTGCTATCGCCCGAGGGGAACTGCTCCCGCAGGAGTGTCTGGAGGTATTTGTCCTGCGACTGGTTGGGGGCGTATACACACCCAAGCGTGAACTGCGCACGGCCCAGCTGCACCGTGGCTCGGAGAAATCGCCCGTCAGCACTTTTGAAGGGTTTCACGGATCCCCGCCTAATGCCTGCCCTGCATAGGATTGCCACCCCCGCTGTCTTGGTGTCAGAGTATGCCCAGAACTGTGTAGGGTACCGAGGGTGGGCCATGCGTTTGGTGTCCCCCCTGAGAAGATGCGTCTCCTGAAGGAGGATTATGTCAGGAGCGTGATGTAGGAGGTAGCGCCATACCTGTTGACGCTTGTTGGGGGAGTTGAGCCCTTTGACGTTGAGAGATAGGACTTTCAAGGGGGTAGGGATGTTCGCTGTCATAGCGCTAAGGGAGAGTGAAGGCGCGCATAACCCAGCGTAGCAGACCCTCCCGTAGGCAATACAGTGGCAGCCGCTTTACGCTCCCAGCGTGGTAGCCCCCGCAGAACCCACCCCTCCACCCCACCGCAAGCGCGAAGAGGAAAGTACAAAAGCGAAGTAGGAGAAGAAAGGTCAGAAAAAAGAAGAAGGGCACAAAAAGGAGATCGAACCAAAACAGGCCAACAGGGCCAGCATACAATGTCCTGGGTACCGAACATCCTCTACCCGAGGGTTTGGATGAATCCAGGAATGTCACTTCCTATAGGACAAGGGGAGGAAGTGGAGATCTGGGCAAGTAGAGTGGAAGTAAATTGTCTCAGAGCCCGTCCACCCCGCTGTTCAGAGGTAGTCCGGGGGTGTGTCAGGCTGTAGGGCCACTCGGTCCATGTAGGCGCCAGTGAGGCACAGGGGTTCCGCGGTGAAGTCCATGATTTGAGGGAGGCAAAGGGTGTCGCCCTCACCACAAAGATCGGGGACAGGCCACCATGGGGCAGGGAGACACGCTGGAGCGTCTAGAAGGCAAGCGTGTGTGCAGGGTAGCTAGAGTCACAGTGGCATCCCTCAGTGGGTATCTGGAGTCGAGGGGCGATCCCCACCCTCAGATCCTGAGGCAGGAGGCTGGGAGGCCCGCTCCTCGCGGTCGCCTTCAAGGGAGCGGATGTGGGCAATGATGTCCTGCTTAGTTTGCGAAGCAGAGAGTGCATCCACCGGGGGGGTACGCCGTCGTCTGTGCACAGTGGACCATTCAGAGCGTGGAGGGGCCTTCTCCGAGGGGGAAGGACGTGTCGGGCTATGATCTGGTGATTCCGGCATGCCCAGCAGTTGTGCCGCCTCTCGGTAGGATCTGAGCGATCTGCGCTTGCCTTCCCACTTGAAGATGAGTGCAAAGGGGTGCCCCCACTGGTAAGAGATGTTGAGGGTCCGGAGCTTCTCTGTGATCGGGCGGAAGACTCGCCGCCTGTGGAGTGTGGTGGGGGCCAGGTCCTGGTAGATCTGAATCTTGTGGCCCTCGTATCGCAGGTCCGGGTTATCCCTAGCCGCCTTCAAGATGGCCTCCTTCTCGGTGAAGTAGTGGAGCCTGGTGACAATGTCGGGCAAGAGACCCGCTTTTCCCCCCGCTCCGAAGACGCGGTGTGCGCGGTCCAGGCGCGGTGGGTGGGCGTCCTCTTCGCCCCACACCTCTTGCAAGAGTAGAGCCACATACGCCATGATATTAGTCCCCTCTTCTCCGAGTGGCACACCCCGTATGCGGAGGTTGTTGCGGCGACCCCTATTTTCCAAATCTTCCTGTTTGATCTGGAGCTGGATATGTTGTTCCTCGAGAGTCGCCACTCGCCGCCAAATCTGTTCTAGGTCCTCCGTGCGGGAGTCGACCGTTCTTTCCAGACCGTCGACGCGATCTCCAAGGTCGGTGACTTCCTTGCGCATTTCCTTGACGCAAGTGTGGACCTCTGTCCTAAGGGACCCGATTTCAGTCTTTAGTTCGGCCATGAAGGAGGTCATGAAGGCCTGCGTCACCGGCGGGGAGTCGGGTGGCGGAGGGGGCATCCCCCCTGACGGTGTCGATGATCCACCGGAGGGTGAGGACGAGCCCGCCTTACCCCACATAGAGGCCACCAATGCCCCTCTTGTCGTCGCGGGCGTGGGGCCTGGCTTGTTCCCTTTGCCGCGGGTCATGGTCCACGTGGGTCGCACTCAGAGAGGGGGGATCCAGGCCGTGAAGGGGCCTCCGGAGCTAGGGTGGGTAGCACACCCGAGAAAATGGGGCAGCGCAGAGGCAGGAGAGGCAGCGGAGAGGTGAGGGCTGTGGAAGGGTCGCAGCAGGCCGGGCCGGCGTCTGTAGGCGGGCGGCCTCTCGCAGGCTCGTGGAATGGCTCAGTACCCCAGCGCCGCCCAGGTCAGGGCCTCCTCCCAGCGTCGTGTCCAGCCGGCCGCACCGCAGCCGGCAGCAGGGTCGTCCAGTCCGGGGCCCCCCCGGCGCAGGAGAGTCGGGTCTTGGTAGCAAGGTGGCCAGGGGTCGGCTGCCGCAAGGTCGGGGCCCACCAGGGATCAAGGGTCGCTAATGCACCACGAGCAGTGGTGTGCCAGTCGCAGTCCACGTGTCCAGGGTGGTTGGGGGCACTCAGGCTGGGTCCGTTGGCGCGAGGAGGCCGACCCACCGTCAGAGGTGGGGAGTGGCGGGGAGAGCAAGCGTCGGGCCCCCTCAGGGGATGGCAGGCGTGGGGGGCAGCGCGTGCAGCTCACCGTCTGGGCCCAGGACGGGCGATGGAGTCCCAACCAGGATTCGGGGGTCGCCGGTCGTCTCACAGGCCTGGGCCGGGCTGGGTCCGTCGGTGGAGGCCGACCCACCGTCAGGGGCGGAGAATGGCGGGAAGTGCAAGCGACGGGCCCCCCCCGGGAGATGGCAGGCAGGGGGGGCAGCGCATGCAGCTCACCGTCTGGGCCCTGGACGGGCGTTGGAGTCTCGACCAGGACTCGGGGGCCGCCGGCACCTCAGCTGGTCCGGGCCTAGTTTTCCCGCCGGGACCGGGGGCTCAGGTAGGAGCGGCGGCCGGGCCGCCGCCGAGCCTCTCGTTGGCGTAGCCCGACTACCCGGCTCCAACAGCTCCGGCGCGGTCCCGCCGGCGATAGGCTGTGTCCGCTGCCCTCACACGGCCACAGGCGAGGCCAGGGGCGTTCCGGTGTCCTTTCCAGGCCGCAGCGCCGGACTCTGCCTCAGGGGCTCGACCTGGCACCACCGCAGCAGCCCCAAGGCAAGATGGCGGTCAGCGACCGTTAGCGCAGGACCCGCCGGCTGGCGGTGTGGTCGCAGGGGCTTCCTCGGTCGCGTCCCTTCGTGCCTACGAGGGGTACCAGCAAGGGCCTCGATGGGTGGGGGCCCTCCGGAGTGATCGCCCCCCAAGGACTACGCTGAAGCAGGCAGATTAAACAGCGGGGCGGCGGAGCTCCAGTGAGACACGTCTGCTCACATCGCCGCCGTAGCCACGCCCCAGCATGTACTTTTGGAACTACAGCATGAAGGCTCAACAGGACACTACACACCGTACTTACTGAAGAACTGAGCGGTGCACTCCCAGCTCAGCAATGGTGCAATGTGCTCCCTGTACAATAACTGTTACACACAGCACTATCCACTCTCCTCAAAACAGCATCACTGCTCCTCACAGCACTGGGATGTGCTCACCTCAGCATTACTGTTTTCCACCCAGCAGAACCCCACGAAATGATAACAAAAGGTTTGCTTCACACAGCACCACATTCCTCCCTGCAGCATTACTCCTGCACACAGCACTACCACCCTGCTCATCTGGACACCAACGTCTCCATACACAGCTCCTCGCCCTGTGCTGTAGGCCCATCCCTCACCCAGCTCTGTGCAAGCAGCCGTGTCTCACACAACACGTAAAAGCTGAAAGTGCAGACAAAACAAACGAGGTGAAGGTGGGGCAGCCTGCCAAGATGAAGATACGAGATTCCATGGGAGAAATAGAGGGTGGAAGGGGGCAGGGGGTAAGGAGGGCTGAGATGGGAGATGGAAGAGAGGAGACTGGAAACGATTGCAGTGCTGGAGACAGAGTGACTGACTCCGGATCAGCCAGCGCTGTAGAAATGATCCAAGTAGAATCGCGTCGGGGGCTGAGGGGGCGCTGGGACTTGCATAGAAAAACTTGTGAACTGAATCACCTGACAGTCGGAGGGGGGAGGGAGGGACGGACAGCGGGAGGGAGGACGGGCTCGCGACAGCGGGAGGGGGGGACGGGCACACGGACAGCGGGAGGTAATATCCCTTAAATGCGCCTTCTAAGCCCATCTTTGATGGCTGAAATATGAGTTTACCCAATGTGAAAATACAACTCTTAACAAAGCACAGAAAATCCCCTCTTAAAAAAGATATCAGATGCCTATGAGGAGGAGGAAACCTTTTCATGATTTGGTAATTCAGCATAAAGAGTTACGGCCAGCCTCCGATGTTGACTCGCTCCCTGCCCTGTTTGCGAGTTTTTAACCATCAGGCTGGGTAATTCAGCTGCGGAGTATGGGAAGGCAGGCGGGGTCCAGCCTCCAGTAGCCGTTGTGTTGACGAATAAACAATACACTTTGTTTGGTGTGCGGTAAAAGCCGGGGAGCCCGTGGCATCGGATTGCACGGTCGAACGTGCCTCACCAGAGGTATCGCTTCCTGCCCTGCTTTCCACGGGCGCTTTTGAAAGTCCGGCCTTGGTCACCCGAGAAGAGGGCTTCTTGTTTCTGCCGGTAGGAAGGAGAGTGAGAGTGCTCACCTCTGCTCCCCGTCCGACGGCCTCTTTGAAGCCATGGAAAATGCGGCGGGCACAGTGGAAATGCCGAGTCAGTGCACACTCCGAGCCGCAAAAAGACCAGGAAGAACAGCAGTGGATAACAAGAGCTGCCACAAGCCGTATGGAGCCAACGATAGCTGGGCACAGAAAGAACGTGCGTGAGGTTTCCACCGGCCGGAGACACGGACAGCGGGGGTGTGGGGGACGGAACGGACAGCGGGAGGGGGGGCGGGATAGGTTTAAGAAAAGCGCTTAGCGGCTCCCGCGAGCTGAGGAGCTCTTGTCTGTGTTGCAGCAGGGGCTGAAATCCCTCTCCACCGGGCGCCATCTTCAAAGAAATGCCCAAACAAACCTAAACACAAAAAAAAAACACCGCCCACCGCCGCATGACGTAGGGAAAGGGGTGGGATGAGAAAAAAAAAAATCGCCGGGAACGCCCACCAATCGCCTCGCTGAAAGACGGACGCCTCTGTCTTCCAATGGCTAGCCTCCATTTATGGAGCTAGCCATTGGAAGACAGAGGCGGGACTAAGCCCAAACTGTAGGAACATAAGATTTCTCCTGGGCGGAGCTAGTGCTCCGGCCCAGGCGAAACCTAAAAAACAGAAGTGTCCATTGCTTGGGCCCCCCCGCACTTAACCTTATGGGAGGGAGACACCAGCTCAAAACCTTTTTTGCTCTCACCGACGTAGAACTTTAATATAGGTCTAACAGTTTAACAAATGGTGAAAATAAAAAAGTAGACATAAGTGACATAACCTCACCCAAACTAGGAAATCCAATAACTAGGAGACTGTACAACCAGTGACCAGTGGTACTCTAAAATGCGTCCCAGTGCAAGGCATAGGATCCCACTGATCAACCATAATACTCAAGGTAGGCGGGGCTTCAATCCTATGAGTATACAAAAGTGTTGTAAATCCATAAGTAGGTTTGCCTATTTCTTGCAGGGGTTTGGTCTACCTCTATGTTTATGTCTGTTTCTGAAAATAATACAGACCTTTAACACCGCTCACTCACTCTTTAGTGTATTAGCTACCCGTTTTGTACTTATCCTGTATGTATGTATTATTTGTGTTAGGGAAGTAGCGCTGCTGTGGTTCATGTTGTACCTTCATTGTGTTGTGAAGCTCAGTACAACACTTTCCACTCCACATAAGATAAAAACAATCCATGTTACCAGTGCTTGTTTTAGTGAATGATGTGTATAAAAAAGTGAACACACGCAAAATATGTGGGCAGAGCTTACGTTTGGTTTTATGTGTGAAACAAACTTTTTTTAACATGGACTTTTTTTTAACATGGATTAGCGATTTTGTAAATTTTTCAAAAATAGCAGACTAGTGGCTCTGTGTCATGTATAACACCTACAACCATTTTTCAAGCTGGGGGTTTTGATACCACAATGAAACAACACCCTGGCTGCTAAGGGATTCCCGCCCCCCCCCCCCCTCCCCCCCCCCCAACACCCACGGAGCTGCTTTCTATGATTTCCCATTGTTCATGACAAGGTCAACTCGTCATAAGCACAGCGCAGGTAACACCCATGACGAGTTGACCTTGTCATGAGCATGGAAGGGGTTAAGGAAATCGCCGGTTAAACAGCCCAGTGGGTGAGAGGGTAGAGAAGGCCTTTCAGATGCAGATGGCAGCATCTCCTGTTACTGCGCTAACATTAACACTTGCTGGAATACCAGCTTGCTAAAATGATCTATTTGCCAGAATAAAGCCATCATCAGCAAGTTAGAGAAAAAAATGACCTATCACCTTCTCTTCTTCAGCAAATCCTCGGTGTTGTAATATGTATGTACGTATTATTATTATTATTATTATTATTATTATTATTATTATTATTATTATGTCACTTGGAGATGGTTGCCATGTGACATCAGATAGAACCTTGGAGGTCCTGGAAATGGGGATTATAGACGGATGCTTGCCAGGGGGTTGAGTGTTTGTACTGATCTGAATAAAGCCCTTTTCCTCATCAACAACTGAAGCGTCATCTTTAGAAAACCCGGGGGTTGTGTGATTTAGGTGGCATGCACATCACAACTGTGAGGTGCCCTGCGTCAAACAAGTAGGGCACAGGCTACAGGTGAGGCCCATGATGGCCGCCAGTGGGGAGCAGTGTCTGAGAAGAGGTGTTAGGAAGCACAGATAGTAGGAGCAGACAGGGCAGGGTGTTAGCAGAGAAGGCAGAGGGGGCAGTGTGTAAGTAGAAGGGGGTGGGAGCAGAAAGGGGAAGGAGCCAAGAGGGTGTTGTGAGAGATAAGGAAGTTTGTTAAATACCTTGCCACTACAATGAGAGCCCTCTGTACAAAATCACCTGCAACCCCCGCCACTCCAGCTGGTCATGCTTTGTAGCAGCAAAAGCAACTGAACTCGCGTCAACTGGTTAAAGCTAAGGCTCAGTCAGGGGCGGCCTTAGGCATGTGCAAGCTGTGCACCTGCACAGGGCCACCAAACCCCACGGGCCACCACGCCAATTTCTAGCCTTAATATAATAATCCTCTGAGGATGGATACATATTTGCGTGGCGGCCCCTGGCAGGGACTTAGCGGCCTCCGGCTCAGTTCTACTTCCAAACACCCTGACCCCCCTCTTCACTGGCCTCACGCTCTGCCCCGCCCGGACCCCCTCTTACGGGGCCCCCTACCTACGCTCCCTGTCCAGGGCCGCCATGAGCCTAGAGCCGCCTCTGGCTCAGTGCTGGTACCTATGTTCTTGAGCAGAGCTCGGAGCTTTGGTTAGCGTTCACAAGCCCTTCAGGTGAAATACTGATTAAATATTGCTAGGACTCAAATATCGGTACCCCCACAGGTTGGCGTTTGTGACACTGCCATGTGCTGAAAACAGGCAGGGGGCTTATTACAGAAAGCGTGCCAGGAGTACGCAAGTGGCGTGCAAGCCCTGTTCTGCACCCCAGGGCACTTTGATAGTATAGAAGGGCCTGCATTCGCTTGCCCAGCCACTTCTGAAATTCATCAGCACTGGTGGACCGGTATCACTAACACTATCCTAAATGGGCATTGGCTTATTTCAATGGGGGTGTCGTCCCATGCAAATAAGGGAATCACTTTGCTTCTGCATCACGCCATATTATGGGCATGGGCACAGTGACAAAGAGGCCTTCAGGAGGAGCACTGTGTGCGCGAAAGAAAGAGGTGGCACGCAGTAAGCATGCCCCCCAAGAGTGCCCTTCTAGAGGGTGGAAAAGGGGTCACATGGAACTCTCAGATGCCCTCTGCAGGGGGATCTTTGCCTCCACTAAAAGTGCAGCCCGGTTGCTTGGCAACCAGCTGCTTCAATCAGTAGGCCCCTCTTACACTAATGTGCTACAGCTAGGGTAGCTGGAGGTCATGGATGCTACTGGTGCAGCACATTATCAGTAATTGGGTGCACTGTCCTTGTTTGCGTCCTTATTTAATACAGCATGGACTTACTAATATCCTATTTAAGCGTAATCCTTTTAGTGACCAGGGAAGAATAGGAGGCAGAGCTGGACAGAGGTACACAGAAAGACCTATTGCAGAACTCATATCGATATTTATGCTTTTGAAATGTGTTTTCCCCATATTCAAAACTAGTTTGTCTTTACACTTGTGTCAAATCAGTCCAAAAACGTAAAATGCCTGTCTCCACTCTAGGCTTTATTAGTGGCCGTTGTGCCCTTGTAACGCAGTCAAGGATGAAGTTACAGGTGAAAAAGAAGGTTTTCAATTTATTTTTTAAGTAATTTTAAAACACAATTTACGTTTTATAATTATTGCGCATTAAGAATTTGAGAAGGACAAGTGACACAGTGGAGGGTTTTGCATGTGATCCAGTTTTTGTATATGTTTGGCTTTTTACGTATTCAAACAGTTTCTTAACCTTTTGCTAGCTTTGTCCGGACATCAAAATGAAAGCTGAAAATCAGAATTGACCCAACTAGTCAAAAACAATAACATTAAGAAACATTTTTGCAACTTCAAATGTTCTAGAAAGCCTTGGTGATTTAAGTTTTTGAGAAGGGAAACTACTGTTGATGCCATTTAGCAAACACACATTGGCAAAGCTAAATCGGTCTTGCCTCTGCAACAGCTATTGGCTTTGCCAATGTGTTTTAGCAATGTGGCACACCAGTGTGACTGCTGCTCAGCATGGCTAAATGTTTGCGGCTTAAAGGAGAGTGGTATGGAGTAGCCGAGAGTGGCATAACTTGGCATAGAGTGGATAGTCGCAGCGTCATAGAATGCAGTGGCGTAGATTAGAGTGGTGCAGATAGACTAGAGATGTCTAGGGGCAGCGGCGTAGAGTGCAGTGAGAAAGGGTAGAGTTAAGTGGCATAGTCGAGTGGCATAGCGTGCAGTGGAATAGAGTTCAGTGGTGCAATAGAATGCGTTGGCATAGATTGGTGCAAAGTAGTGAGCCGTATAGTGCAGTGGCGTAGAATTGATTGATACATAGCAAGAGTACAGTGGCTTACAGCTTAGTGGCGCAGAGTGCATTGGTGTAGAGTAGAGTGGTAAAAATCAAGAGGGAATAAATCACGTTTCAAGGGATGCCAGGGTCTATGTATTATTTATTATTTTATTATTTTAGAAGCTTATAAAGCACGCGGCTACCCCCAACGGGGGTGTCCCGGCGCTACAGACGACCGGCAACCAGAGGGATTCGGTGAGAGCTAGATCATGGAGAAGAACCAGGTCTTAAGTTTCCTCCGAAACAGAGGCTCAGATGTAATAAATCTAAGATCCGTTGGTAGTTGATTCCAAAGTTTGGATGTGACCACAGCAAAGGCCCTGCCCCCAGTGCGTGCAGGACGAAAATGTAGGGCATGCATCAGGCGAAGATGATTAGATCTGAGGTCATGTGCCGATTGAGTAATTTTAAGTCTATGCCTCAAGTATGCAGGGCCTCGTCCGTTGAGAGCCCTAAAGGCCTTGAACTGTATGCGGTAACTCACTGGTAGCCAGTGCAGTTTAGCCAAATAAGGTGTAATGGAGTGGCGATAAGGAATATTACAAATCAGCCTGGCCGCGGAATTCTGCACTGTCTGAAGACGGTTAATGAGATACGCCAGGGCTCCCACATACAGACTATTTGCGTAGTCCAAGTGGGACATAATTAGGGCATGAACCACAGTCCTCCGTGAATCGAGTGGGAGGAAGGGAACGGTTTTTTTAATCATTCGGAGCTTTCCAAAGCAAGATGCCGAAACTTTATTGATTTGGGTTTTACTGGACAAAGCTGTATTAAATTGGAAACCCAAATTGCGGGCAGCTTGTACTGGCTCCGGGGGGGGAGGGTGGGGGGGTGGGGGTAAGTTCAGACGGCCACCAAGCATTGACTGGAATTGGAGATTTCTGATTAAAAAATAAGACCTCAGTCTTATCTGTATTCAATTTGAGATTGTTGGTGGACATCCAAGAGGCGATGTTCACCAGGCAGTGGCGGAAATTAGCCATGGATCTATCAGAGTGGTCTTTAAAAGAAAACACAAGCTGAGTATCATCGGCATAAAAGACCACTCTGACGCCCCAGGATTCCACCACTTTTTCTAGCGGAGTCAGATATACGTTAAACAAAAGAGGGCTGAGTGCAGAACCCTGAGGGACCCCCCCATGTCAATGGTTTCTCCGTGGCGACATACGGCCTGAGGAAGACCTGCTGCGTTCTGTCCTTCAAGAAGGATTTCACCCACGCAAGCGGGGTCCCTCCAATGCCCACCTCTTGGAGAGCAGGGTGTCGTGCGAGATTGTATCGAATGCTGCGGATAGGTCGAGGAGGACCAACATGGCCTCCTCTCACCTATCCACACACTCGCGAATTGACTCAGACACTTCCAGTAGAGCCGACTCTGTACTGAAGCCTGGCCTAAAGCCCGACTGGGAGTCATGTAGCAACTGGTTAGATTCTAGGTATTCTGTAGGCAAGTTAAGTCACTCACCTATCTTAGTAATGAAGTTCATTTACTTGTGACAATGTTATAGGTTCAGAATGATACCTATAACCCTATGGGAGTCTTCAAGATCTCCCCGGAAATTTTGGGTCACGGAAGGAAGTCGCAACAACGAAGCACGAATGAGCAGCATTGAGAGCTTCCGTGTCACCCGTAGGAGATCTTGAAGACTCCCATAGAGTTATAGGCATCATTCTGAACACATGTCTGAAGCATTGAAAAAAGTAGATACGGGTCACAACCTTTTGGTGGGTGAGGGTTTGGGCTTCAGAAAGATAACGCCTCATATGACCTCAGTAGGCCCTGGTACCTAATATGGATAACTAGGACCTTTACTACAGAACTGCACACTCTATGGTTAACAGATATAAATGCATTTAGGAAGAATGTGTGCTGAACAAGAAAATCTTGTGGTAAACTGACATGCTCAAGCACAATTAAAACAATGCTAAATATGAAGAAAAAAACCACAATGCTTTGGGGCAAATTTCACACATAGGGTGGAGTTTTGAATGCCCTCTTCAGAGCACACGTATTTGTATTTAACAATATACATTGTTTCTACCTAATAAGTCAAATGAAAAATATAATTAATCCGTCTATATAAATGTAACTATTCATATCTTCAAAGCATTGCACACTAGAAAGTTCTAATAGATTGGATGATGAAGTAGATAAGATTGGATATCATATCGAAACTTAATGTTTATTAAAAATAAAAATCCATCACATTAATCTTCGAATACTGTATGTTTTGATCTAGCTTCGGAGAAACACCCCATGCGGCCGACTCAATCTGCGAAATATAAATGTACATTATTTTTAAACCATGAAGATATTAGCTATTAAGAATGAACTGATATTTGGATAGTGCATCATAATTTATTATGGCTGCTATCGCGCACATTTTGTATTAAAATCTAGCACGGTGAATATGTGTACAGCTTGTTATAATTCTGGCAGAATTTTTTCTTCCAGTAATGGTTATACAGGACAAAGAGACAACATTTTTACAGTGCTAAATTCCAGCTCCATTTCTGTGGCAATTTAATAGAGACAGAACAGTTATCCGAATAGGACGGCAGCCAATTTGCTAAAGATGAAATACAATCTGTCTATTTCTCTTCTTATGCACACAAGGAATGAACATGTTTACAAGCCGTTCCTGGCTATAGAGAGGTTTACATCTTTATCTGGTTAGCATTACTGACCGCCAAGAGCTAATCTCTGTCAAAAAGAATGTGGACAAGGGAACAACCCGCCAGGGTCTAAAATGATAAACTGAAAGCAGCAAGGCATATCGCTTTTTATTTCAAGAATATGTTACTGACGTATGACCATACCAAACAACATACCATTAGCCTCGATATTTAGACCATGCTCTAGACAGCGTTCAGTCATGTACCCTCAAAGGTATATCCCTCCCTAAAGAGGGAAGCATTTGTTACATCTTGTCATATGGGCAGACGAAGGCCGCTCATAGACGACATATGGGAGTTAAAAGACCCCTCTAAAGCTTCATTCTGCGTCTTCCCGACTAAATGAAGCACACCTCAGTGTGAGTTGCTTTGTACAGGATGTATCCCCGACCAAATAAGGTTAAATCGACTACTACATTTTTGGATCTGACTTTCCTGCTTGCAAGGCGGGCCATCACCAGATGCTGGAAGTCCTTGGCCCTCCTCTGATAATGTCCTGGCATACTGATTTGCAGCACTGGTTGTGAGCACCACCTTACATAGTGAGGAGAAGCACATCCTTCATTGTTCTGGAATTGTGGTACTTTTGGACCGTGCTTGTACAGAAGCATAAGGTCCTAATTTCCAATGAGGACTACTACCCTTGAACCACTCACCCATTCGATTATTGACAACCCCTCTCCCCGCATGACGTCTTGCCTGTTCCTCCCCAACGCCCTCCTGCTTGTAATCCTGCATAACCACTTGCCCCCAGTCTTGACTGGTGATTAACTAGTCACTCACAAGTATCTGATGTTCTTACCCGAAACCACATCCAAATATCTTGTTGTGATTCTCCTGCAGGCTCCCCGCAAACAGTTAGTTGTTTTAAGATGAGAAGGTTTATAGATTATAACATCCAATGTCGATATGATTGTTTTGGATGATCTTTCTGGCAAATATCGAACCTCTGTTGAATATGTATTGTCATACGATCCGTAAATCCACTTTTCTGCCAATGTAAATGAAATGATGAAAACACAAAAACAAAAAAATTGGTTTAAAAAAAACAAAAAAAAACTCCGTCCTAGGGCGAGTTTTAGAGCCAATGTTCATTCAAGCAAAGGCTCCTCCGTAAGGTGTCAAACGTACTCGCCCCCAATGTATCACATTACAACAACACAATCAACTGCTGAATGAAGGTTACAGGGTCCGTACACACCGATTAAAACTACAGTGTGTAAGGATGAGGTAATTAGGACTGCGTGCATCCAGGGCAGTGTAAAATTACAATTTCGTGGATTAGGAGTCCTGCATTAATATAAACATGGTCTATTATCAGATTAATTAGACAGGGCTTCCATAAGTGTTTCTCAAGTAATCCTGGTTGTTACATTACTATTTGATTTTTGTATCCATATTATTGGACGTTTTAATTTATCTGAAGAACATCTGTGTACACATTATGACGTCCCGCAGTTTGAGCATTCCTTGACTGAATTTAGAGGGAAGTCCAATCACAAAAGCTCTGAAGGAAGTGGATTAGATTTGCAACATTACTCTTAATCAGGGTTATGTGGATGAGTGAGGATAGTCTAGTATGTGAGAGACTTTCTCCATATTCTAAGTGATGTGAGCTACTGGTGTGACCGGTCATCTGATCCGTGCATAAGTATGTACCCGAATTGATTGGGGTGCTGCAGCGTTGCAGGACGTTTCGAACACTTAACACTTAGCAGATTTCAGTGTTTTTTTCTGTGCATAAATGTGAGGAAATAAGTATTTTTATCATTGTCACACAAGTTACACTTCCCTGGATTACAAGGATGTTTTACTTTTCAGAAATGTCTGGGATCAAGGGATTTCCCAACGCATATGACTTTATAGCCGTAGCTCTTTCTCATGTTACAGCCGATGCAGCAAAGATCACTGTCTTGGGGATCTTAATATTCACTTTGATGTACCGAATGCAGTTTGAGCAGCTGAAATGACTTACTTTCTTTATTCAATTTGACTAGTAACAACCAGCTCCTCGCACATTCGAGGGGTCATGCTTTAGCTATTACCTGCTCCAACTCCTCACTTTGTCAACCTTATTTTCCTTTTCCAGTTCCTTGGTTGGACCATTATGGTATTGCTTTCTTGTGTTCTTTATTTAAGACAATTCTGGCTATCATCCACTCTCAGCCTTCAGTGGCGCTCGGGAGGTGTAATAGCGTTTGTGTAGAGGCACTGATTGGTTTTATATCTTTGAGCACTTTTCCCTCAGATTCAACTGTTCAACAACTTTTAGAGAATAATCATGCCCAGTTGACTACGACTCTGGATTAGATTGGCCGAAAAATAAGGCACACTGACAAGCAAGCCCTTTCCTCCTGTAGTTAGTTTCTCGAGGGGCTAACTGTACTTAAATGCTCCTTATGTTCCACTGAGGGTCACAACAAGACTTCGACCGTGCTATTAGAACTGCGTGGTTAAAGGCTAATTACATCAATAAACAGGTAATCAGAAAGGCCAAATTTGTGTTTTATTGAAACAAAATGTCCAATGCTTGTAATATGACGGATGCCTTTGTTCCCGTTATTAAAGACGCACCCACAAAACCACCCTGTTATTAAGACTGCGCCATCCCCCAAAACATTTCCCATAGGTTTACACATAATCAAGAAAATCATTCATGACAGCTCAGCCATAAACCTGTCCTTCACAAGTTGACAGAGCCAGCAAAGACGGCAGTGGTGAGGCTTGCCCAGAGCATGGTCTGGGAGCACAGTTGCAGGAAGGTTGCAAAACCACGGCTCGCGACTCATGCGATAAGCAGCAGTGACAAAACATGCCAACACTCACTGACAAATCATCCCAACTCAACGCAGCTTCAGTCGGATCACTTGGCCATAGATTAAAGGGGCTGCGTGGAAAGCTAGCGGAGTACTGAAGCCAGGATTTAAAGGCGGGGCACCAACTGATTGGTGGAGCGGGCCAAGAGGATACCACACGGAGTTAAAGGAACAGTGAGTAGCGGGCATGTCCCTATTGTGAGGGGGCAAAGCAGCGCTCAGATATTAAGCGCCTATGACAAAGCCATTAAAGAAGTTTTTTTTTTTTAAAGCAGTGCTTGGAGCAAGGGCTAGGATTCTCTTTCAGACAGAGAAGTGTTTAGCACTGTGCCAATCTGAAACACAAGCGCTTACTACGAAAATGGGAAAAGCAAGGTCAGGGTAGGAGGGGACTGGCAGGGGAAGAGGGGATCAGCATGGGGGATTAAGTGATTTATGGAATATAATTTAAATAAAAGTACCTCTGCAGACAAGCACAGGAGGAGGGTGCAGCAGGTGTGAGGAGATAACAAGACTTACAACCCTGTTTACATAGACAGAAGCCGGAGCTCACAGTAATTGAAAACATTGGGCGCTCGTGTCAAATGCTCTTAGAGAAAGGGTAAAGTAGTCCCTAAACAGATGCTACAATGGGACAAGTGGAAGGCTGCAAGTACTTGGGCGATGCTCTGTGGAAGTTAACAACCAACAAAAAGGAGGGACAAACATGAAAGATTAACCACTTGGAAGCAAGGATTTTGAAAGGACACTGAAACAAACAAATGAAAAGCAATGGGCAGACTTTAAGCCCACAAAGTACATACATGTCTCGAGACAGCGCAATCGCTGCCAACGTTAAACCTAAAAATGATCAAAAGCAACTCAAGCCCTCTTTTGATTCACTCCATAGTGAGGGTCCCTCCCCAGGGAGTCTGTGTGCGTTGAAGGACAAAGGGGATGATACAGAGGACACTGAAGTAAAAACGCTCTTGTTGCAAATGAGGAAGAGCCTAACGTCTACTACTGCAAAACTGGATTCTCTTAAAGTTAGGGTAGACAAAATGCCAACAGCACTTGATAAGCAAGAGAAAAGGATACCCACAGCAGAATCACACACATTTGCCATAATAGATGATGCTGCAGCCGCCAACGTAAAACCTCAAGGTATGACTAACGTACTCCATGTCATACAAGTCAAAAATGCAGATCTTAAAGCAAGATCCCAGTGTAAAAACGTACGCTTGGTGGGTATTTCAGGATCCACCAAAGTGGGCAATATGGCAGACTACAGTGAATCTCACAAGTCTTTATTTAATGCGGATAGGTTCTAAACTCTATTTTCCGTAGAATGTGCTCATCGGTCTTAAGGCCCAGACCCCGCCTTTTGCAGCTGGCCCACTCTGCATAACTATTTAATCACACAGATTGTGATACTGTCCTCCGTTTGCTGCGTGAGAAGGAAAAACTGGCACTGTAACAAGCCCAATGTTTTTCCCCACACCGTAAAGCGCCAGCCTCATTGTTAAAAAGATAATATTGGCTTATGACGTGGGTACCGCTCTGATCTCGGGCTCACTTGTGGAAGGTCATGGAATGAAACGGGCACTCCGGTTTTTGTTGACAGACTAGATGTCTGAAATAGTGTAAAATGGATTTGCTGCCTACTGGGGTCTCCGGTGGATGGAACAAGAGGATAACAAGTGCTACAGAGGCAACCAAATGAGCAGTGAATTCCTCCCCTGCCTACTCCAACTTCAAGGGTTGTATCTGTGACCAGGTCAACATTGAAGGTAAAACCTGGAGTCACACCAGGGAGGGAAGGATGATTTGCTGAGCTCTCAATGTCAAAACTGGTGAACACAGATAACACCAATGCTGGCCTAACTCAATCAAAAAAATCCTTTACCTACAGGACATCACTGAAGTAGCTGACCAGGAGGTAAAGATTTACATAGGCATACCCGTGCCCACGTGGGAGGGGGGTTGCCCAAGCAGAACACAGGCCGCATTAATACAACACCCCAGATCAGCACAAGTCATCGAGTTTCTGGACAGGGATGGGGGGCACATACAACACCAAAAATATATTGTTTTAATTTACTTCACAGTTTTCTAATCTTTATACCCCAAGAGTTAGGCCAGCATCAAAAGATTATGCTTGCTATTTTGATAGAATCTCTCTTGCTTAACTTGGCAAAGCTTTCAAACATTTTCTCAACACTCCTATTACTTGCGAAGAGGTAACTGCTGCAATCTCGAACTTGCCCACACGCAAAGCACTAGTAAGCGATGGGCTACCTAGCAAATTTTATAAAGCATACACTAATCTAATAGCCCCAAGACTTTGCAGGTCTATAATGAATCCCCGATATCCAAAACTCTTGCCCTGACCTTTAGAGAGGAAATATTAATACCATTACTTAAACTGGGTAAGGTTTCAATGTCATATGAATCTTTTAGGCTGCTGTCCCTCATTAATACAGACACTAAAATTCTCGGCAAGCTGGGAGCAAACAAATTATTACAGTTATTGCCCTACCTGGTCTTGCCCGACCAGGCCAGATTTATTCTGGGCAAATCCACATCCTATAATTTGCAAACTCTATTTCCTCTTCTACACCAACGTAACCCTTTTAAGGAGTCAGTGGGAGTCTTCCTGGATGCCACTATAGCCTTTGATTCACTAGAATGGAAATGTTTGTTCACAATAATGAAAAGAATGGGAATCCCACACAGCTTCATTGGATGGATTTGGCTACTCATTATTGAGCCCACAAGCCAAATATAGTTAAATGTTCTTATCTCTGACACTAGCCTAATAACCACGGGGATGCGTCAGGGTTGCCTGCTTTCCGAATAGTTGTATGCTCTGGCATCAGAACCCGTGGCATGCACACTCCAACAGCTGCACTCAACTAGAGGGTTACATTTTCTGTCTCGCAATCTTAATAGATCACTCTATGCTGATAACATTACATTATTTATTAATAATCCAGCTCAAAATCTTACCTCAGTTATCCCTGAGTTTACACCCTTCAAGGCCCTGCCAGGACTAACAATTAATTGGACTAAATCAACTATAGACCCTTTGACCACTGACACAACTGTATGTCCACTCAATGGTCCTGTCCAGTGGTGCCAGGAGGTTGTCAAACACCTGGGGGTGTAGGTGAGCAATGAGAAAAATATAGTATTGACCAAAAATTAGGAGTTGATCGGGTGATGGTGTTGCCTACTGCAAATATCTGATAGGCAGAATAGCTTTGATAGAAATGATTGTTCTGCCTAAATTATTATACTTATTTTATAATATACCAAGTCCCTTGAATCAACAGTTTTTTTTAAAAAAAAACTCACATCATATCTGATCACCCTTGTATGGGTAGGTAAATAGCCCAGAGTCAAATGAGAGATTTTAACATTACCTTATGAGCAGGGTAGACTGGCAGCACCCGACTTTAACTATTTAACATATGTGCCTAAGCACAATTCGCCTACTATTGGCTGCTTCCTCTAACGTACGTGGCACATTTGGCCGTCGAACCCCTAGCCACGATGATCGGACACATTCCCCCAATTGTGGCATTGGGATCAACTCTGTGGCGAGCACACAATTGGCTTGGGAACAGACTAAAACCATCCTATACTTAACACCCTAGAACAAACATTGCAGCACTACCCAATTAGCTAGCTCACCAGAGAACAATCAATGATGGCAAGATTCAGAAGATGGGGACTCAAGACAATAGACACTGGCTAATAGGGGGTCAGTTATTAAAGCTGGCTGCTATATCGAACTGTCTGTGAACACATCTGACTGGGGCTAAAACACAAGACACATTCGTATATTTTCAACTCGGTCATTATGTGGGGCTCGTAACGCATTATTTCCATAGGAGCCGCCTAGCTTCAGAGTGTTGTCGCTGCTTCTTACGCTTAAGTCGATCTCAGCACCTTGTCATGATACACCAATGTCCAATCAGAGGCTCATATTATCACACTACGAGCATGAATGCGCTGGAAGGAAGATTTTAGGCAAGCTGTTTACAGGCAAAGAATGATTGTGTTGTTGCAGCCAAACTAGTCTGCTGGCACCAACCGGTAGGTTACGGTTAATTCATTTTAAATTCTTACAGCAAAATTTCGAACCCATTTGTAGGCATTTACATGTGGACTGGCGACTGGGCTGCGTGAGGACCTGGATCAGAGCCTGGCAGCTGCCTGACCACTGGGACTACAGAACTGATTGAAACGCGTGTACGATATAGAAGGGGATTACTCCCACTGAGGTACGACTCCACCTGTGATGAGAAGGGGCTACAGATGAGACAACTGCCTGCTTTCTGGATTGCATCAATACAGGAGAATGGGACAACTTAATATTGTAATGTGTGCCCATGTTCGGAAGCCTGAAGATGTACTTACACCGATAAAGGTTGCAAACCCTGTTGCTTAGTTAGTAATTTACTGTATGGAACAAATGTTTCAAGTATACATTGTCTCTTGAATTTGCAAGGTTTCCTTTCAAATTCAATAAATAAAAGTATTAAGAAAAAGAACCTGAAAATCACAAGAAGGCACATAGTAACATCCTGACATTTCAATTTCGATTACATATCAGAGTTCTTGAAATGCACTTAAACCCAAAGTAAAATTACAAGGTTGTTTGAGAGGCAACAAAACCAAAGGTCCGCCTCATTCAATTCTAACTCAATAATGCTAAAAATATATAAATGTATGAAAGAAAGAAACAACACAGCCCCCACCGTAGTTCGAGTGGAACAACTGTTCTACATAGATTCTTGATTTCTAAAACCCCTAGATTGCGGAGTAACTTTTCCCAGAAGGCTTAGAAAAATATGCATGGTGTCTTGAAACAAATGGCTCTCAACCCTGAGTTGCAACATCATTACAGATGAAAGTGATTTTGGGAGATAATGACATAAAAAACGCCACTCTCACTGCATGCAAGAAGATTTTTTTCACCACTGAAGGGAGAAATATCTGAAGTTTGTCATGGAAACGAGGGAGGAAGCGGACATTCACACGGATAGCTAGATTTTGACAAACTTGATAAGATGGGTTGCTACTCAGATAATGTAAAATACATGATAGCACTTTGTTCCTTTCAGTAAAGACTTTACAGAAACCCACCCCAAAGCAAGACTTCTAAAACTGAAGATGAATAAAGGGATTTACAAATGTTTGCAACAGAACCCGTCTGGGGATTCAACGAGAACTGAATTAGACTAAATGTGGACAGTTAAAAGTGAGCTAGAAGTTGATCTCGGAGCTCTACGATATGCTATGTACGCCGGCCCTCAATGAGTATACCCTCAGTCAGAGGCCATGAGCTAAGGAGCTATGGAGGGACCTCTCGAAAAAAGAATGGGGAGAGATTTATTACAGGGCCAAACATACAGCAAGGAACACTGCTGGTAAGGAAATAGTCTTCAAAATAGCCACGTATTGGTACCCAAGGCCAATGCCCCTCAACCAAGGGAATCCGGACCGTAGCCCTACTTGTTGGAGGGGATGCGGGGGGAAAGGTAAACTACTACACCTGTTGTGGGAATGCCCTGTCATTTCTAATTACTGGCCTCAAATCTTGGACGAGATCAATGGGCAATTTGAGACACAGATTCCGAGATTCCCAGGTTATGTGGTACTGGGGTTGCCCAATCCCCTCACCTTCCTACTGAAGTCCCGCAAAGGAAGATAGATGGGCGTGGCACTGGGGGCCACGCTCCAAAACATACTAACGCATTGGGGCACACCAACAGTACCCACCCATTCGGGTTGGCTCCATAACTTGTGGTACACTTTAGGGATAGAACGCATACAGGCCCCACTCACTAGTTCGGGGCTCCCTTTTTGGAGAGGTCTGGAAGCCGCTGCTGACCATGCTGTCCTCTGAACTCAATGAGATCACATGTCCAAGGTACCTTTGTCTCCTGCGTTTAACATCCACAGACAGGGCTTCTGAGACACAGTAACATTTTAGTGCTCACTCTCTCCGCAAGGACGTCACAGGGGATAGTGGAATTCTGCATACTAGTCGGGGGAGGGGTTGGGGGAAACTGGAGAGTTTCATTGTCCAAATGTTATGGGGGTAAGTTTTAACCTCCTCAAGTTCGATTGAAGCCCATCGAAGCACATGCACGGACTATTATGCCACGGGATCAGTAGATGGCTAGAGTGGGTTATGTTAGAGCAGTATGTACCGTAAATCTTCTTATGCATACTAGTTTACAATGCATCAGATGTCAGAGCTATAAATGTATGTACAATGAAACTGCTAATACTACTAATAAAAAAAAAGAGTTAAAACTAAAAGTGAGCTAGCAAGTACAAAATGAGCTCTTTAAATTCTGTTTTCTGTATGTACTACTAGAACTAATCCTAGTCAGGATCATTCTCTGAGACTATGGCCGAATTTCTTTTAGTTTTTGTATAGTGAACAATAAAGAATATGCAGGATCATCAAATATTTAATTAACAGCTACAGACTTGGCTCTTTGTGAAGAATTATAAATTTGGGGAGATTTGACAGATACTTTGTATCCACCAATAGTTTCACAAAATTGAAAGAAGAAGCAAAGTGGATTAAAAGTCAGATGAATTTATAAACCAAAATGTAGGCAACATTTTATAATACTGTATATAAGATAAGTTGAGACTATCAGCCATCAAGAGAGCCATACGATTTTGGCGAGAGACAAACGCTTTCATAGGTACATAAATTGTGTTAAATAAAAGGTTAACAAAAATGGAGAATTGCCCGGTTTATGTGGGCACAGGTATGGCAACTACAAATAAACTGGATTCCAGTTTAAATTACCTACCAGAACAAATCACAATCTTTTACCTGGATTATCTGTGTGAAGGACCACCAGTGGGTGATGCTCTCTCTCTCCCTTCCGATTTCTACTTGGAATGGCAATCCTAATCTGTGAAATGAGGAGTGAGAAGGGAGTTGTTTGGGTATACTTTGACAGTGTGTTGGCGAAAATGATGTTAGATTTGTTACCCACTAATTAGCAACTAAAAGCCTCACGTACAAAACTTTTGCAGTCGCAAAGCCTGACCTTTTTGTGAGTCAATACCCAGCAAGTGGCCAAAGAAAGACTATGCAAGCCACCCCCGTCAACATGCTCTACATCATGCGTACTCACAAACATTTTCCCGGGGCCGCAAAGTATGCTCTTTGGTGTGACCGAGGGCCTCACTGATGCCAGCAGGAGAGGGGGGTGTAAAGTGGGTGTTGGGGAAGCAAAGCATGTATATCTACTGGTTGAACTCAATTGTGCAATGTGAACCAGAAAACGTGGAATGAATACTGGCTTCTCCACTTGACCAAATTATGTGACCCTGGGCAATTGTTTTATTTCAATTTCCCTCCTTTTCCTTCATTATCACATATAAGAGGACCTTGAAATACATGACTTCAGGATGCATGCTGTACAAAACCATCTCCTGTGCTTGGATGTAATCACCAATAACATTGTTTTTCAGGGTGAGGGGGGAGAGAATGAACGTTTCTAAATTCATGTTTGAAAACAATCACTTTAAAAAATAGTTCTGAAGGCACTGCTATAATTTGATTTGCAAAGGTAAAATGGTTCTACAGGTCAATGAAATACACTTTTTGAATTCTGTTAGACTATGGTATTTTTACATGTTTGCGATGTTCAAAAATGAAGGTGTTCCTAAAGTTAAGGCCCTATTAAGTTCATTTTGTTTAACTGCAATTAACCTTTAAATAAGTGCTTCCTGTATATTTAAAATGTTTTAGTGTTTGTGCTGAGTCTACTAAACAGCAGCCCAGTGCTACTGCTGCTAAGGGGGCCGTATTTAAAGGTCACTAGGGCCGCATTCGGCCCGAGCCTTACTTGGAGTATCACTGCTCTAGATATACCTATTTGAAGAAAGTCCACATAATTTCAGCTTTAAGATTCAAAACGAGAAAGACATTACAAATCAAGAAAGTTCACTGAAATATGAATACAAAATACTGAGAAACGTTAAAAAAAATAAAATTAAAAAAAACATTCTTCTCTACTATGGTCTTGTAAAATATTTTGGGGAGATACTCTATGGTCCAAAAATCAAACGAATTAAAAAAGTACTCCCGAAGTAAGCTAATAGAGAACGAGGAATACAAATGAGGCCGGAGAACGTTTTTCCTACTAACTGGTGTCCAACTTCTTCTTGTCACGGAGGAAAAATATCCCTGAAAACAATATATTCAGAAATGTGAATGGTAATTCAAATAAAACTGATGTGTCATGGAGTCCACCAAATAATACTGACATGGACTGGGATAATCGGTCTCTGGTTCATTAATGGAGTTGTGCCAGATCTATTTTGTTGCACAGTGCAGAGCTGTATGTGCTAGAACTTTCCTAATAGTATTGCATATTCCTCAATGATGTCTGTAAGCTGCCTTAAAAAACTAGATTCATACACTTGCCCCAACTTGGCTCTTGCTCATATCGCCTGGTTGGATACAACTTTCATGAGTTAGATATAAGTAGACTCAACTTGGGCAGTTCAGGGGGAATTTTCTGTACATCGTGTGATTTCTGTACAAGTATTTGGTCCAACTGTGTTTGGCTGCTTTCAGCAGCATTGCCAGTAAGTGCAGGAGGAAATGTCCCAATATTGATGAGGACAGGTGCATAGGGTCTATATTTCTCATTTACAGCTTCACACATTATATTCATTCCAGGCACCTGAAGTCCCCATGTACCAGTCCAGGGATAAACCCCCAGCATTGTCAGACCCATAAAAGGAACAGTCTTTGTGACTACAGATGAATCTTTTGAACTTTTTGCATAGTGACCATTAAAGATTATGCTGGATCATCAAATATTTCAGTAACAGCTAAAGATGTGGCTCTTCCACAAGGTTTTCTGCTCTTCTTCACAGTTTCACCTCTTGTCTCCCGCAGACACATAAAACTCTGGAAACACCTTGGTGGTACGAGATTTCAGATATACTGGCAATACATTTCACAGTTCAAATCTTATTTAGAGTTCCTGTGATACGACCTAATGTACTCTCAGAAAGATTGACAATCAAGAAACACTTTGTAAAGAGGCACTGGAGCATTCATCGGTATCTTTCCTTGATGAATGAAGATGGTGTTCCCAAATTAAGCAAGTGTTGTTTTGCAGTTTCCTTAAAGCTCCAACTTGATAGATTATTTCAGTGATTGAAACCTCTGTAAGGTTAAGTACATACGCATGCAAGGCTGACAAACCTATGTGAACAGAATGAGCATCGTATACTAATAAGGCAAACAGGACTCTGATGGGAGGCACTCATCTTCGGATACTGTGAAGGTTCCTCATTTACAAACATTTATGCAAAGAGATGGCGTATAGCCAGTCAATTTCACCAAATGTGACGGCAGCTAGAGGCCTCGCTGAGTTTCTAACACTGCCCTGGCTGTCCCAATTCTCACTGCACAAAACGGATACAAATGGGAGGCATTTTGCAAAGCTGGATTGAAGAAGGGCACCATCTATCATGTGCTCTGAAATATTGTAACACTGTATAATTTCAAAAATTCGAAAAAAATAATAAAAACACATTTAAACAAACGAAATTGAGCACCAAAATATTGTACGACAAAATATGGTATCTAAATATATATAATTAAGTACAAATTTACTATTGTCAGAGCCATGCCTACCAACAATGCGGTGTGTGTGTATATAGAACTATTTATTTTGCACTGGCAGCGATCGCATCAGTGTAGTTAGGATTAGAAGAGAGTATCCATATTAAAGGCATTTTTTGTTTAAGAACTTTGCCACCGAGGCGCTACGACACCAACCAAGATGGCCACATAGTCTCCCGGCTCCACTGACCTCCGTCCTATGCTTTACTATCCTGTCACCTATCCTGATTTCCTGCCCCGGATCCGTGTGTGTGACCCGATTTGCACTCCGATGATGTGATCCCGGAGTTTCTCCGACACCGTGGAGCGGAGTAATGTCGAGGATTGATTTGAGGCCTAACCCAGCCAAGAAGCTGGGGTCTCGAGTACTGGCCTAGCCGGGTCCGAGTTGAACAACAACGGACTGTTGTATGCGGTTGGGTCCGGTCTCTGGAACATTCGGAATTTTGGGATTGTCCTGCTACCATCTGCTGCCTGGTGCTCTATAGGAGGTGAGGTGACCCGTTACGCACGGTGCTGTGCTGCGGGGGTCCTGGGTCCGGCATTCATATCGCCGGTGCCCCTTGGGTTGGAATCTCCCCGCGCGCTACTGCACGCTAACAGTCTGTCCCTCATGGCTCATTCCTGCTCCGCCTAATCTTCCCCCGGAGAAGGCGCCTCTCCTTGGGGAACACCATGCCTGACCAAGAATGGAGGCTGATGGAGCAGGCTCACAGTGGCCCGTCATTGCAGACGGTGCTGGAGGCCCTTGCGGCACTACAGGAGACTGTCGCTGCCCAGACCTGCAGCCTGTTGTTGGTGGCGGATGGAATCATAGGACTGAAACCGGATCCTGGCTTGACACCCAAGACCCGACGGCCAGCTCGCCTTTCGATTGACGCCCCGGTGGCGTACTTAGACCCGGCGCTTGAAGCTGTATTTTCCCCTATCGCAGTGGAGCTACTTGACAGTACTGTGTTTGGTGACTCATTTAATCTGTTGGAATCCCCGGTTTTGCACCTGTCGGAACATTTACATGCTCTCCCTACTTCGGATCCTTTCAATCGGTACTGTGAACTGTTTTGGACTGTGTCGACCCCCCTCCCCAGTCGGTCTATCAAGATGGCGGATGGGATAAAGCCTGGCTTCGGAGACGGGGAGGGGCATCCTTGGTACCAGCCGACTACTTTGGGACTTGCCGTTCTTTTTTCATCTGTGGACCCCTGTTCTGCCAACTTCTGTGTACCTTTTGACATTTTGAGGACGGGGCTTTCTTCCTCTGACGGACTCAGTGAATTTAATCGACGGGGCCAAGGCTGAGATTGTTGTCTGGGTTGTTTATTGTGGTACTATGGTTAACGGGATTGTTTTATTGAATTAACGGAGTCCGGGGCGGGGTTGGTTAGGACGGGGCGAGAGACCGGGAGTGCGTTGAACAAAGTCCTCCTCCATTTCCCCTCTTCGGGTGGGGGTTAAATTTCTTTTTCCTTTTTTCCCTGTTCCTTCTATATTTCGGGTCTCGGTTCTTGGGCGACAGGCACGCTGCTAGGGGGGTAGGCCGTAGTCATCTTCAGGGGTGCAGGGTGGGTGGCTGGGGGGATGGGAGTTTTGTTTTTCTTTGTTTCTATGGCCTTTTTTCTCTTTTTATCTTTCTTTGGCCTTTCCTTCTCTCTTTTTCCGGGTCAGTGTAGTGGGTTCATTGTCTGGTCCATCTTTGCTTTCACATCTGTGCCTCAACTCTCGCGATGTTTCGGGGCCACGGCGCGGGCATAAATGTTGGCGCGAACCGTAATAGTACGCTTGTTTATCCGGGTGTCGTCTGCTTTAACGCCACTGATTTACATGATAAAGACTTAACTGTGGACACATTGCTATTTCGCTCGCCCCCTCTTCATAGCTTGAGATAATGTATGGCACCTGATCCTTCTATTTTATATTATAAAATGAAACCTTTGGTATCCTGTTCGCAATTTGATATGTCTTCCAACCGGTGCGCATTGTGGATGTAGCGAATATGCTCCCCGGGAGGCTGGGTCTGAAGTTTTGATCGTTGTATTGTGTTGCAACTGTTTAGCGGCCAGCCCTGGGGGTTGTAGGCCCGTGTCTGTATCTGGTTGAAAATGTCAAATAAAGGTTTAAAAAAAAAAAAAAAAAGAACTTTGCCACCGTTTGATGAATCTTCACAAAACTGTCCGAAACAAAATTCATCCACTTTGGCTCCTTCATGAAGCGTTTTGTGCTAAACTAACCAGCGAGAGCAAAGAAAAAGGAGGAAAGGCCCAAAAGTTTGATTTCCCATTTTAATTCTTGTAGGAAGTTTTGGTCTCTCATATAGAAAGAGCAGCTAAACCGAATTACACAAAACTTGGCACAAGAGCTTTACTTAAGGATTGTGCTTTTGTTCTTTAGCATATATCCATTCAGTAGTTTCCAGTAGTCAGTGTTTAACACCTTCATGTCCAACCGAAGTCTCTTTTTAATCCTCAAAAATATGTATAGATAATTGATAGTTTAAGATCTGTCCTCATATTTGAAAAAAGCGTATTGGTCAATTAGCTTTTTCTCCAGTGGAACTTTTAGGCTTCACTGATTCTAAAGGATCTGATAGGTTGCCTCAGCATTGACAAACAAATGTTGTTGAAGCCATTATAGCACTCAGTGACTCAGTCATCAGTTCTGGAAAAATAAATCTAAGAGCACATAAGGGGGCAGGGTGAGAAAAACATGACTCCCAAGCCCATGTTCGGGGTTGAGGTGCAAGGCCCTTGGTAATAAATAAAAATAAAAAAATAATTTCAGTTGCAGGATCCACAGACCCAGTGCCTGCATTCCCAGGTGCCAGCAAGACCTTTCAATGTGGATTTGAAAATGGTATTTGAAGAAAAAAAAAAATATATAAATATATATATATATATATATATATATATATATATATATATATATATATACACATTTTTTAGTTTACGGTGGGAGACTGGAGAGTTTTCAGAGCTGAATCCTGTACACTGATGGTTCGAGTTGTGATTCATTCAGACTGTATATACGATTCTTTGTGAGGCCTTTGAAAATAACACTGAACTAGCCTAAGTCTAGATCTTTCATAACAAAGCATTTTGTAAGATCAATCCATTTGGATAATTAAAGCATAGAAAGTTACATTACCAAGCACAGCACTAACATCAGGGCCTAACAATAGAATAGAGTCAAACAAACGTAATACTCAGCTTTTTAGGAGAGTGATGGAACAATCAGGTCCTGAATAAGGCCACTTAAATTGAGGAGAATAAGCATTTAGTTCTCCCTGGACTAGCATTTAAGTTTGTCTTTTTAGATGCTTTCCCTTATCCAATATTGGACATACTTTAGGTATTTAGAGATATTGGGTTGATTTCATTTCAAAGATCGGAGACTACCATTATGCATTACTTTCTTTAATGTCACTCCTGCAGCACCTTCAAAGAACCTTACAATAACATAAATCTAGAACTTAGAACAATGTAGTCCATAAATAAATAGCCCATTCACAGAACATTCTTCCTCTTTTAAGTGCTGCTCCTGGAGAAATAAGTACTTTCTTGTTATGAGAGTGTTTTAAATATGTAAGGTAGAGAAAGTGTTGTATGATTGCTGCATGAGGATTGCTTAGAAAACTTCTGCTTCTAATTTATGGAAGTGGCTTCAATTCATTGAAATATTCAAAACATGTAGATTAGATTTGGGGAAACAATTTGACTGTTTTCTCAAACGTAAAGATACATGGGGGCTGAGGCAGGTGTAGCACTTTGAGAAAGGGAAAGATTAGAGGAGATTCAGAGAGATACAGTGAATATACATTTGAATCATAACAGCAAGCTTACTGGCAGTTTATGCAGCCGATCCGCTCGAGCCTCCTGGCATGCGTCTGGGGCGCAGGGACACGCAGTGCTCTTGATGCGTGGGCAGTATAGCACGAGAACAGGAGACTGGTCCCCACTAGCACTTTAATCACTTGATGGGATTCCGTCAGATTCCCCATGGCACCTCATGACGTAACAGCGCATAATAAACAAAATATAGTGGGTGTCCTCACAACAGTTGAGCGCCATTTTGGAAAGGGCAAAAACAAATAGAACATAATGGAAAGCACGGTAGCGCGATATTCAGAAATTGGTGGTTTGTTGTAAATAACAAATGTGAGAAGTTGGCCTGTCACATGATGTCCACTATTCTAGTGGGCATCTTGCACCAGTCCAAACGGCCCTTAATGCTGGTAGGTTTAAAGACAACCTTTATAGAAAGCTATCCTAGTGGTAGCTGTGGAGAGCAGCCTTCAGACTAAGTCTTGAAGGAATTTAAAGCAGCTTGTTTTACCAGTCTATAATCTCGTGAATGACCAAATGAAAGGAGAACCACACCAGGTATATACATAAAATATATGTATTTATTCTAAACACATCCCTCTAGTTTCTTTATGAGGCTAGAGGCGAAAGTATATTCCTTAAACCTAATTAGCACACAGTAAATTAGCACAATATACATTGAGCCTTAGGGACGTAGCAAACCATATATTAAGAAAGTGGTATAAGAACCACGAATGACATAGAAACAAGGCCTAGAGCCTTTAGAACCACTGGGGCCACCAGGAACCACCCATGGTAGTGATACAGGGGACCCACTGGGGACGCGTGCAGTGTCTAAACACAGCCGCAAATCACCATTAACTTCTATGAGGAAAGTCGCGGTTGGAATTTTAAAGATAAAGGACACTTAGAAGAGGACTTGGAGCAAACCCCTTTAGAACTAGGCAGCTCTACAGTCAATACCCACAGGAGCACCGGAGTACTCGAGTTACCTCACCCAGGGAAGCAGAGTGCATAGGTGTCTTTTCGTGTCGGGTTTCGTCGTCTATTTCAATGGCGAAATGCAAAGTGCTGCTGACGTGGAAAGTGTCCGGGTGGATCCAAGGCTGGATCAGAGATGTGAAGAACCTGAAAGCAGAGGGGACAGAGTCTGGGTCACTTGCCAGTGACCAGGAAGGCGATAAGCGGATGCCCACCGATGTCGGGTGTTTTAAGGTGAAGAAGGTGAAGCTTGACTCTTCAGCCACGAGGACCAGAAGGCGTCGACGACGACCAGGTGCTGGATTCGAGCTGTCCCACGAAGGATGCCGAGTGCTGCGTTGTTGGTTTCCGGATTGGACCCAACAAGCCTTGGCAACATCAACCCACGCAGAAAGCAGAGATTCGCTTCGGTGCAGACAAGCAAGGTCTGAGGTACTCACTACTCGGTGGGGAGTCCGGGCATGTCTGGAGCAACCAGGGAAGCTCAAGGAAAAGAAAACTTACCTTCGTGGGGACTCACCAGTCGTCGGACCAGGGATCGCGAAGGGGCCTCGAGCGCAAATGCTAGAAGCAGGCTCACGGGACACTCGTGGAGTGTAGGCCCACAATCTTCAGTGCAGATGGTGCTCGGACTACAAGTAGCCCAATGCACACGTTCGGGAAAGCTCGGGTAGTCGATGCACTAGCAAATGTGCACGGTGTCCAGGAGTTCCGGTTCCACGTCACTCGTGAGGGCTGCGGGTCTCAGCTTTGCTGGGATCTCGTGTCGCTTCTGAGTAATCTGGAAGTCTGTGTCCTAAGTCGCAAATACTTCAGAGTTCGGTGGAAGCTTCTGAAATGCAGACCGGCAAGATGCTTCTTTGGTGCTTGCTTGAGCAGGGGAGTCACTGCTGGTCCCCCAGGGAGATTCTTCAGTCCTCTAGTCTTTAGTAGTGTGTCAAAGTTCCAGGATTCAGCTTCAGAGTTTCGTCCAGGTATAATCTAAAGTCCTGTTGCCAGGGGTCCTTTACTTATACTAAAGAAAGGGGTTGGAAATACTGTGGGGAACCACCTATGGGAGGGTCTGTGAAGAGGGGTGGTTACACCCCCTTCCTTTGTCCAGTTTCACGCCAGAGCAGGGGTTGAGTGCACCTGCAACCGGTTTGAACTTGGGTATGCACAGGGACACCAAGTGTACCCCCAGCAAAGTCTGAAAAGCACTCTCTGAATGACCCCACCCAGCCCCAATACACTACAGCCTGTCTGGGAGGTGCCAACACCTCTCTGTGACAGGAAACCTATTGTCCAGGCCTCCCCTGATGGAGTTTCATCCAGCAGCAGGAGGTCAGACCAGTCTGTGGCTGCAGCATCCATTTTGTGATGCTAGGGTTCTTTTAAACTATTACCAGTTAGGTCAGTGTCTCTCCCTCTAGAAGGGTGGAATTCAACCTCCGCCGCCAGGACTGGCAGGGGGTAGGATTCCAAAGTGTTGGACACCAAACACGACATGTTTCCATGCAGCCATTCCAAAGTTAGCATTTACCGCAAGGTTATAATGCACTTAAGAGTGTATGGTCTGGCTGCATCACATAACAGCCTCAGAGAATAGGCTCCGAAAGCTGGCGAGGGGCCCAGCTCATGCATGGGCACCCTCTCACACAAAACCAAGCACTCTGCCTTCAGGATTGATAAGGCGTGCCATAAGAGTGACTGATAGGTTTATATGTGTCAGTGATTAAAGGTAGATATAGGTAGCATATATTTTAGTAAGGGGTGGATGCACCACCTTACCCAGGCTGCAGTAGCAAATCTGTGTTGCCATTTTGGAAGGCTTACCAGGGGTTGCATAATACATGATTCAGTCCCTGGTAGGCCTCTGGGGTACCTATGTCCTTAGTACCCAAGGTACCATATACTAGGGACTCACAAGGGTAACCCAGTAACCTGGAGTGTAACTAAAGTACATACAATCATTTTAGAGAGGAAGCAGCTAGGCTGGGGTCCTGAATAGCAGGGCCCCAGCCTGACTAAAGTCAAGAAACAGTGAAACACCAGTAAAAAGTGGGGGTAGCCATATTAAGCAGATCCTACTCCCCTACAACGATCACTATGAGAAACGTCGTTTTCAATGGAGGAAGGTTGGTTGCCTTCAGGAAGAGAGTTGTGAGATTAATAAAAGGTAAATTCAAAATCAAATAGGTGAGGATAGTGTTGGGAGGGGTAGAATTTTGGAAAACATAGTGTATAATGGATCCTGAGCAGGGAAGTAGTTTTGAGATCATTGGTGTGATGATAAATTAGGATCAGAGGTTGATTCAGCAAGAAATGAAAAACCAAGTGAAGGAGACTTTAGACAGTATTTTGTAAAATAGGAAGAGATAGGAAGAGAAAAGATTTAGAGTCAGGAGAGGAATTTTATTCCTAATCAGAGGAAGAGGAAAGGAGTGGAGAAGTAGGAAGGAAAAATGCTAGGAAGACAAGGCATGCGGAAGACATCTTCATGTCTAAAAAAAAGAAAGGATGGGTTAAATGCCATTGCTGAGAAAGGTGTCCACAGCGGCATGCACAGATCGAGTGTCCCTGGAAGCACGCTAAAAAAAGGGTATCCTTGGTGGCACACAGGAGGATGAACATTTTGAAAGAGATGAGAATCGTATATCTTTCACAGAGAATGAAAAGGAATATGTATTTGACTTACATCAGGGTGACAATTTATGTTATCATTTGTTTCACCGTTGCATATGCAATCTTGGGAAAAATATCAGTTTTTTTGCTGGCACGGCGTCAACATTCAGCAGTTATCAGCTAAGATGCAACTTATAACATCATCAACTCCCAACTGCCCTCCCTCCCTCCCCCTCCCCCTCGGATGCCTGTATTTCTGGATCTAGTCTATAATCTTAATTTTAGCTTCCGTCCTGTTAGTTTCGACTTGGCTATGGGGGTATTCCGTCAGTCGCAGCTGTCTGAGATATCTAGGGCAAATAAGCTCAGTGAATTCTTGTGCTAATAGTGCTATCAAAGGGTGCCAGATTTATCGAAATGTGTCCCTTCTGGTTTGAGTGCAGAGGAGAGCCTCTCCATTCCCAACAAATCCCAGATAAGGTGGAGCCATGGTAGTCTCGTTGAGACCCTGTCTGTACCCCATAGGGACAATATTGTTTGCTGCTCTGCTCTAAGTGCCAGTGTAAGGTGCCTACCTCTCTTTGATGTGATCGGATAGGTAAGGGGATTGGGGAGACTCAGTATAGGAAGGGAAGCTAGGAAGTTGGATGTCAAAATGTGTGTTGATCTCGGACCTCTTACCAGAAATGGTGGTGAGTGGGCTGTGGCAGGGCCGCTTACTGCTGGTTACTACATTTGCAAGAGGCTAATTGTAAAATGACTGGAGCTGTATTTTAAATTAATTTTATGGGAGCAAGACATTTGGTTTTTTAACACAACTTCACTACAGTGAACTTACCTGCTCTGTGGGCTCGTCTACTGTAAATTCAAGGCCTGGTCTCAATTTCCTCCTTCCCGCCCCGGTCCGATGCGGTGACAGGACCGTTGCGCTGAGGGCGTGGAAGGGTAGAGACAGGTACTTCCGGTTGGCTAGGGGGAAGGTTAGCGCTCTAGTAGCCATCCCCTGAGCAGTCACTAAGGCAAGCCAGTCTGCGCCAGTCCGCGGCCGCACGGGGCTCGAGGCCAGAACCCCTGGTCAATATGGGGGGAAAATCCAATATGGTAGGGCGGACCTGGTTAATCTTTGTCCCCGTATGGACTATGCTTGTAGACACAGCATATCGGCCATTCAAGCAAGCGCGTGTCATAACTGTTCCTTTACTTGGAGCTTGGATCATACACAACAGGTGGGAAGTGTGGCTCACTGGTTAGAGGAGGCAGACCTGGAAGCAGAGGTCAGCCCGGGACCAGGGTTCAATTCCCGGCTCGGCGGGGTCTTGAGTCCTAAAATGTCCATGGACTCGACAATTCTCGCTCCGGTGCCTACTCGATTCACGGGTTCACACTCTGCGACTCTGGGCAATAGCTTGCTTAATCTCCACAACGGCCCCTCGCGGCGGGATGCCTGGCTTTCACCTTGCGGATACCCTGCCGGGTTATCTCACAGGGAAATACCAGGACGGGTTCCCTAAGCTAGCGCTTAGAAACCGCTCTGTGATTTGCGCTATATAAATTCCTGTACATTTACATTTACAAGTAGGACTCTTTCTGGTGGTTTACTGAATTGTAGATCCCTTGGGAAACATAAAATCGAAATCTCGGAGTTGCTCGTAGACGCTAAGCTTGACCTCCTGTTCCTCACCGAGACCTGGCTGGGGGTTAACTCCGATCCAGATATAGAGGCACTCCCCCCGGAATATACTATAACTAGAATTGATAGAGCAGAAGGTAGAGGTGGAGGGATAGCGGTGATTATTAGATCCCCCCTTGAATGCACCATGGAGCCCATCTCAGTGTGTGATAGTGAGACTGGCTTTTTCACACTGAAGATTAGCCCTAATTTTTCAGTGACTGGGCTCTTGATCTATAGGCCACCAGGTCCCTCTACCCGATTTCGACCGAGTCTGCTGGAGGGTATTGCACCTAGCTATAAGACGCGACAAACTCATGGTTTTAGGTGACCTTAATCTCCATTTGGAGGACCCTACGCACAAGGAGGCAGTGAAGTTACGCCAGGACTTCCAGTCACTACATCTGGGCTGGAAATCTTGCTCCCCTACACATCAGTAAGGACACCTACTTGATCCGGTGTTTGCTAGCTGGGAGGAAGTTAAGGTGTTGAATCCGCTCCCTGTTCCTTGGTCGGACCATTTTTTGGTGCCTTTTGTAATTTGGTTGCCTGCGATGGCAAGTCAGGAGGGGGTAATGAGCAATCACCCGTGTAGGAAGTGGAAAAACGTTGTACAGGACAACTTCAATAGAGAATTGAGTGTGGGTGGCCCTCCAGGGGGTTCCGACAGTGACACTGCTTGTGAGAATCTGGAGAAGCGTATCACTAATGCCCTCAATAAGGTGGCACAGCTGCTCCTGAATAGAGCGAGGGGCAGAGGGCATAAATCTGCTCCCTGGTTTACCCCTGCCCTACAGATGGTTAAAGCAGAATGTAAACGTTTGGAGAGGCAGTGGAGAAAAGGATTTCAGATCCAGGACAGATTGTTATACAGGGAAGAACAGACGAAATATCAAAGCTTGTTAAGACGGGCCAAAGCCACTCACTATAAGGCCAGAATTTTAATGGCAGGTAACTCCACTAAAGAACTTTTTAAAATCTATAAGGAAATATCCTCACTGGCTGCTACGGCAGTGCCAAGCAGGGGTTCTGTTGAAGAGTGCAACCGGGTTGCAAATTACTTCTCGGAGAAGGTGAAGAAAATGTACTCATCCTTCGCAGGAAATATAATTAGCGGAGCTGATTTTGAATAACAGTTGGGAGAAAGTAAGACAGGGTTGATACTGAACAACTTCACGGTCCCCCCTCCTGAGTGCCTAAAGAGTATTTGCCTTAGTATAAAATCAGGGTCTCCCAGATACCCTGCTCCACCTAAGGTTATGGGGGAAAGCTTGGATATTTTCGATCCATATATCAGACATGTGTTAGATACCTCGTTCACCCAACATACGCTCCCAGTTAACTGAAAACGTGCCATTGTTCTTCCTATCATGAAGAAACCGAATGTCAGTCGAGACTTACTAGAAAATTTGCGACCCATCTCGCTCTTGCCATTTTTGGCTAAGGTAGCAGAGAAGGTGGCCAATCTCCAACTTATGACGCATTTGGAAAACGCTAGTCGCCTTCATACCTCTCAATTGGGATTTCGGGCTGGTTACTCTACGGAAACTGCCCTACAACGTACTACGGAAACCATCAGACAGGGGGCTGATGCGGGGCACACCATGTCACTGATTATGCTAGATCTCAGTGCAGCTTTCGACACTGTGGCACATTACACCTTGCTACAGTGTCCAAATAGAGGAGGTGTCTCGGACTCGGCCTTGAGGTGGCTAAAATCATTCTTGGTAGAGCGCAGTTTCCAGGTCAGACAGGGTGCACATTTCTCCAATGATATTAAACTGGAGCAGGGAGTGCCTCAGGGTTCTGCCCTGAGTCCCACCCTGTTTAATCTATGCATGTCTCCTTTGGCGGAGATAGTACAGGCTTTTGGAGTCTATGTAGTCTCTTATGTTGACGATACCCAGCTACTGATCTCCCTCTCCCAGGCGCCAAAGGTCGTGGCATCTAATTTCAGAGCTTGCATGCAGGAGCTTGCCTCCTGGATGGATACGCACTGGCTGAAATTGAACGGCAGCAAGACCGAGGTGCTGGTGGTGGGAGGTGACTCTTCAAGCTGGAGTTTGGAATGGTGGCCTCCGAGTCTGGGTCCTACCCCAATACCTTGCACTGAGGCAAAAAATCTGGGAATTTGGGTGGACTCCACTCTTTCCTATGACGGACATATTAGACGCGTAGTTTGGAAATGTTTTGGAGTACTAAAAATACCGCGGAAAACGCTTGATCTCCTCCTCTTAGGGGCTAGGAACACTATGATGCATGCTCTTATTACATCCCGTCTTGACTATGGGAACATTCTTTATCTAGGAGCCACGTCTAAGGGCCTTGGGAGACTACAGGTTCTACAGAATGCTGCAGCACGACTGGTTCTTATGCAGCCCAGGAGGGCGGCCTCTAAAAAGGCCCTTGAATCATTGCACTGGCTCCCAGTCAAGAAAAGAGTTATGTTCAAGACGTTACTCACCTGTCATCGCATTTCTCAAAATGTTGGCCAGGCATATTTGAGAAACTTGGTATGTCCCAAGAAAGTCTCTTAGATCTAGTAGGACTGGGCAGCTGGTAATCCCCAAGGTAAAGAAGGTTAAAATGGGAGGTCGGTCCTTCAGGGTTATGGCTGGTCAGAATTGAAATAAGCTCCCTCTAAAACTAAGGCTAGAAAGTTCGAAAGCTAAATTTTGAAAATTGCTGAAGACTTACCTGTACACTACTTAGCATGGTAGGGCCATCTGATGCGGTAATTGTCTCCTCTCTCTCACTTAACCCGGGGACACGCCGAGATGGCGTAACCAGGCGCTTTACAAATGTTAATATTGTTATTATTATTATTATTATTATAGAAACGTGATAGTTTGGGACAATCCTACAGGATATGTGTCAGTGTCCCTGTAGAGACCCTGCAACTCCAGCATTTGTCACCTCAGGCTGGGTAGATTTTGTGTAAGCGAACTGGTGTCAGATATCAGTAAGAGACAATCTTCGCCGTAGTTTCTGCGATAGATGCGTTGGGAGCAGAGTATTGTGCCCTGTTGTGGATGTCTCTCCATTTTCTTTTGTATCAGCTGTCTCCCCAGCTCTCGCTCCCATCTCAACTGGGCCATGGATTTTGTCTCTGGCTCAGGACCCATCAGGATTTTGTACAGATCAGACACTACACATTTGTCAGAATTCCTGCAGAGGAGCCATCTCTCAAAGGGCTGCCTTCCTCTCTGGCTTTATCACCCAGTGCCTAATTTGAGTGTAGTGGAATCGCTCTTCCCCGGGGAGTGCATAGTTAACGGTGTGTCGAAAGGGATGGGACCTTCCTCATCAAACAAAGGGCCTACCGATCTGTACTCCAGCCTCTGCCCAGCTTCAAACTCGGTACGATTCAGCCCCGGGTTAAAGTCTGGGTTCTCCATTAATGGAACAGGGACGGGAACAAGGAGAGGCCCCTCCTCACTGCAACTGCATCCCACACCTTGTGCGTGGTCACAGTGATCACTGAGAGGTAGAGATTCGGTGGGCGATTGGCTCTTTTTATAAAAGGGATTTCCACATGGATGTACCTGCCAGAGCCCAGTCCATAAATAAGCAAGACTTCTCAGATTCCGATTGGGCCCATTCCACCTTGTACCGAAGCTGGGCTGCCTGGATATAGCACAAGATGGATGGAATTCCTAAGCCACCCTCCCTCGGATTTCACCGACTGTGTTCCCGTCTCATGCTGGGGCGTTTGTTTGCCCAAACAAAGGCTTGGAAGGCTCTCTGTAGCGTTTGAAGTGTTCTTCAAAGAGGCCAAAGGGGCAGAGTCAAGAATATATATAATATCGTATGGAGGGCTGTCATTTTCAGAGCTGCGACTCGTCCCAGCGATGACAGCGCGTATGGGTGTCCGCTAGCTAAACCTGTTTTAATTCTGTCAACCAGCTCTCGGTAATTAATGGTCACAATCTCATGGATTATTGGAGGAAATTGGATTCCCAAGTATGGGATAGTTGTTCACCAAGTAATCGAGTATGCTTGAGTAAGGAGCTCACGTGTGGCAATTGATGCCGTCAAATTCAGTGCCTGTGATTTGGAGATGTTAATTCGGAACCCTGAGACTGCTCCGAATCGCTCTACCTCTCCCAGAAAGCTCGGCAGTGATATCTGTGGATCGTCCATGGAAACCATAACATCATCCGCGTAGAGTGTAATAAGGTGTTACTCACCCCCAAAAGAGATGCCCCTCACTTCTGGGTTATCCCGTACTCTCTGCGCAAATGGCTCCATATAGAGCATGAAAAATAAAGAGGAAAGTGGGCACCCATGGCCGTGCCTCGTTGGAAAGCTCTCGGAGATTCTATTATTTACCATAATCGGGCTCGCGGTCTCACATACCCACTCAGCACTCACAAACAGAACCGGTCCACCAGTACAAAATTCTTCAATATTTCTGACAGGTATGGCCAATGTACCCTATCGAAGGCCTTCTCGGCTTCTATAGAATAGAGCATCATCTCACACTGGGAGCCGGAAGTCTTTTCAATTAGATGTAGGAGGCGTTTGGTGTGGTCTGAACATTGTCTATTGGGGATAAATCCGGACTGGTCATGAGTGACGAGCCCAGGCATATATGGGGCCAGGCGTGCCACCAAGATCCCAGTGAAAAGTTTTGCATCCACGTTACTGAACAAAATGGGTCGATATGACCCACATAATTTCTTGTCTTTGCCTGATTTCGCTATGACTGTGATGGAGGCCTCTAGCATTGATGGACGGAGTGTCTCTAAGTTTGTACATGCATTGATTATGTTGGTGAGAAGGGGAGCTACTAAACTGCAATAGTTTTTATTTAAAAAAAGCTGGGAAAACATCAGGGCCCGGTGACTTAATGGGTTTTAATCTAGAAATTGCGGCTATGACCTCTTCTATTTTAATAGGTTTATTGAGATCTGATGCTTGTTCCTCTGTAAGCTTAGTAACTTTGGCTTTTTCCAGGTAGTTAGCAATTGATTGGGGTGGGACTTTTTTGCAGAGTATAGATCCTTATAGAAGGAACTGAATTTGGCAGCTATTGCCCCGTCCCCTTCTATGACTTCCCCTGTTTCCATTGTCAAGGCCTCTACTACATTGGCTTGGCATTGCCCTTTAAGCTTAGTGGCTAATAGTTGCTCACTTTTATTCAGTATGCTTAAAGCGGAGGATCAAGTACTCAGCGTGATCTTGGTCTAGACCTGCCAATTGCTTCCTTGCTAACTCCAGCTGCCGCCATAGCCTTGGTCCCCCAGTGAAATGGTGAATGCATTCTAATTATCAAACCTGTTGCTGAAGTTGTGTCCGTTTATCTCACTTGGCCTTGTTAACAGCCGCCGAGATTGCTATCAGCCTTAAGATCATCCCATACTATCGCGGGTGAGGTGTCTGGGAGGTCTTGAACTTCTAAGTAGTACCGGATTGCCTTCTCCACCTGTTGAACTGTTTCTGGGCAGAGAAGTAGCGATTCCCGTAGTCTCCTCCCTCGGGCTGCTCAAGTTTGGGGTGGAAGGGCAAGGTCCAGACAGACCACCAAGTGATTTGACAAGGCTCTGGGTTCGATTTCCACTTGTACTTTCCTAGAGCCCAGAAAGTAGTTGAGCCGGTTGTACGATCTATGTGCGTGGGAGTAAAAGGTGTAATCTTTCGTTTCGGGGTGGCTGCTTCACCACAAGTCCCTCAGTCCCAGCTCTTGTAACCACCGGGCACTACCTGCACTGATCTCTCCTGCAGACCCCTGCGCGATCCAAATCATTATGGAACACTAAATTCAAGTCTCCTCCTAATATCACCCACTTATCGTGTATAGCCACCATTTCTACTATTGCTTCTTGTAGGAACAGCTCCTGTCTCTCATTAGGAGTGTAGAAAGACCCAATAAGTATAGAATGTGTGTCAAAGTGTATGCGATATCCCACTATACGGCCCTTAATTTCTGCCACCTGTATCCCCACCTTCCCTTGAAAGGATCGTAAGAACAGTAAAGCTACTCCCGCCAATTTTTGGGTCAGAGAGGAGAAGAACTGTTGTTGGAAAGCCCTAGACTTTGAGTCTATGACAGTCCTTTCGCTGCAAATGTGTTTCCTGTAAAAGCCATACATCCGCTCATGAGTTCTCCAAGTAGGAGAGTAACGCCTTTCTCTTGACTGGGTTAATCTGGAAAGGCCTGTCCAAGCCCGCTATGCTCCGCTTCGAGTGGAGGAGCTTCCAATCTCACTGCCCCACCTGCGGGATCTCAGCATGACAAGTGGCAGATTACGGGCCTCTTCGAGTGCTGCACTTACTGCTACCACAGGCAGTTGCGGACTCCAGGCCGGCCACGGTCTTTCCTCAAGCTCACGTCTGCTTCGCTAATTCTGACCGTGTGTGGGTCGCGGGTGCCGTTCTATCGTATTCAGGGGCTCGAGGGGTCCACTCTTGGTCGACAGCTGTCGATTCCGGCTAAGGTCGCTCTAAATCTGGGGTGGACGGAGGGTTTTGGGCTATGCGGAGACTGGAGCGGCGGAGAGACACGTCTCACTCCATCGCCATCTTGGGTACGCCCCACCCCAGGTTGATAATTTAGAGGTTGCATGCTCATCAGAGGCAATATAAGATCCTTTTGGAGAAGAGATGTTTAAGCATAAGACACCGAGAAGTGGTGACTGGTGGTCAAAGTATCATAAGGGAAATTTCATAAAAGAATGAATCCTAGATAAGGAGGTTGGGAGAGTGATGAGGGCAGAGTGCTCTAGACCGGTTATTGAGGAAAAAGTGTGCAGTACACCTAATTTGGATCCGGAGTTGATCATTATTTTGTTCCCCTTGGACAGAGATCCAAGGAATAGTCTGGGATGCCTTGAAAATATGCCAGGACAAGTTGTTCGATGTCCTGGGACCCTTGGCCAGGATTCTGGACATGGCCAAGGAGGCATATAACAACGAGGAACCAGTTGACTTAGAGTTGCTCAAAGGACGGAGCCCGAGAGCTGTAGTCATGTAGGGGAATGCAAATCCCTAATTGTTGGCAGAGAGAAGAAGGGCAATCCTGATGGAGATCAAGTCAAGTCAAAAAACTTTATTCGATTGTTCATAGTAATAACCATAAAAGCACATTTCAGTAAACATACATTAACACATAAAATCCAGGCATTGTTAAAAACGACATAGAATAAAGAATCACAAGCAGAATATACAATAAAAAATATAAATATAAATAATTATGTTAGTTAAAATATTTCTCTCAGCAACACAATTACCCCTCCATGCTTTTGCTAAATTTAATTGCTAGTTTTAAAAAGCTACATACAAATAAAGTGCAATCACAGCTTAGGAGTTGGAGGTAATAAAGTGCTGGTCTGATTTGTGCAAAATTCATTTGTTTGAGGCATGGTTTTAAATATAGCTTCCGTGGTACAGTATAGAAGGGACAGCTGTACAGAAAGTGTGCCAGATCTTGCGGAGACTTTTCGTCGCAGCCGCAAGCTGGCAACACTTGGCCTCGATGGGCCCCCCTCGGTACGGCCAATAATAGATGGAATATATCTAAGCAAAACCTCGTCAGCAGAAAGCGATCATAACCTGACAGAGGCCATGACAGGTACGGTTCCATGCGCAAAGAGGTTTTTAGTAGCACATGTTTCCGAACACTGTCTTTCTTTAGTTCAACCTCCTCCCGAGCTAAATACCTAGATGCAATGAAGGTCTTCTTCACAAAAATAACATCAGATTTAGTGATAAACTCTGGGGTTGCAAAAAGATCGGGACGCCCTAGTTCAGAAAAACAGTTACTGATATATTTAATCCAAGGGACTTTGAACCCATTTTCCCATGTTAATGCTTCTTTCAGGATTTGTTGGGTAAGGGGTATGTCAGTATTTATCCAACAGTTTAACCAACAAAGTAAGGGATTTACGGCTATCCTATCGCATAAATAGGGCATGCCCAACTCTTCATGGGCAGAAAAGTTTGCTGTTCCCCTTGGAACCCTCAAAACCTGTTTTTAAAAAACTATTTTCTGCAACCTCCAGGCCTCTAGAGGAGGTGTACCCCCTTTGCTCACTTCCATAGCATGCAATAGCAGTGCTCTTAGCTTGATAGAGTTGGAGCAATGCGGCCACCGGACTATTACCCATTTTTCTTGCAAAGTCCAGTATTGCTGCATTGGCTCTAGTTACCTCTCCCATTTTTCTCTGTACTGCGGGTCCCCAATTTAGTTGGTGATCAAAGAGGACACCGAGGTAGGAAAATGTTTTAGCTACAGGAATTTTTTCCCCATTAACGTTAAAGGAGTTTGGCTTTTTTATCCCTAGGCCTACCTTCATGACGTAAGATTTTGAGTTATTGATACTCAGGTCCCGGGACTTCATAAAAGCATGGAAAGAATTTAGCAGGGCTTGTAGGCCAATTGCAGTCCTGGATATCAGGACTGCGTCATCCGCATAGAGCAGAACCGGCAAGCCTTTCCGGCCGACATAGGGGTAATCTACTTCTGTACTTAAAAGATGCTCATCAGAGGCAATACAAGATCCTTTTGGAGAAGAGATGTTTAAGCATAAGACACAGAGAAGTGGTGACTGGTGGTCAAAGTATCATAAGGGAAATCTCATAAAAGAATGAATTCTAGATAAGGAGGTTGGGAGAGTGATGAGGTCAGATTGCTCTAGACCGGTTATTGAGGAAAAAGTGTGCAGTACACCTAATTTGGATCCGGAGTTGATCATTTTTTTGTTCCCCTTGGACAGAGATCCAAGGAATAGTCTGGGATGCCTTGAAAATATGCCAGGACAAGTTGTTCGATGTCATGGGCCCCTTGGCCAAGATTCTGGACATGGCCAAGGAGGCATATAACAACGAGGAACCAGTTGACTTAGAGTTGCTCAGAGGACGGAGCCCGAGAGCTGTAGTCATGTAGGGGAATGCAAATCCCTAATTGTTGGCAGAGAGACGAAGGGCAATCCTGATGGAGATAAGTCCCAAATTGGGGGAGATGGCACAGAAGGAGATTAGTGAGGATGCTAGAGGGTTGCTCTTCTGTGAAGGTCATGTTAAGAGTCTTGGGAAATATGTAAACACTATTATGGCCACAGACAAGGAGCAGGGTAGTATGAGGAAAGTGTTTGGCGGTAGATTTTTTGGTAGGGCAGTAAGCAGGGACCCACTACCGGACCAGGGTTTCAAAGGTAGTCCGTATGGCAAACAATATAGAGGAAGAGGATTTCAGCCCACATCAGGTTTTTACCCAAACAGAGGAAAGATGGCGTCCTCACTGGCAGCGGAACCGGTCAGGACGCAGGGCTTCTCCGGTCGGCGGCGGGCGGGGCTCTCTGCCTTGGGAGAGCCTCGCTGGGAGGCAGAACGCTTCCTACTTTTCCTCCGGCCACGAGGGGCACCACGGGGCTCTCCCTCGCTCCCAGGGGGGGGGCGGGTGCCAACGCAGCCTTCGTCTCTCTTCTGGTTACAGGAGCGCGGGGTGGGTTCCCGTTCTCTTCCTGTTTTGGCACAGTACTTCCGGGTCACGCTAGGCAGTGGCCCGGAAGAAATTTCTTCTTGGCAAAATACGGGGTGGGCTCCCGTGAGATAAGGCGCAAGTCCCTGGCGGGCGAAATCCGCGGGGTAGGCTCTCGCTAATTAAATAATAAACCGGGATGAGCTCCCGGAAATCGGCAGAAATGCAGCAATGAGCGGGGTAGGCACCCGCACCGCAGATTAGGGCAAAATGCGGGCGAAATGCAGGGTAGGCACCTGCTCTGAATTTAAAAAAAGGCAAAATCAAGCGCTGGAGGGAACCACAGCCACAAGTCCAGGCAAAGTCCTGTAGGAAGATGAGCAGGGGGGCAAAGGCTGGGCCCAGGATCCAGCTCACAGGACCCTCCATGTAGGGAGGCAGTCCCTAGTGGCGGTATACTCCTGGTGCCCAGCAGCAGCAGGCCCCCCTCTTCAGGTCAGGAACAAGAGAACCTTTTCCAAGGGGTCACAGCCCCTCTTTTGTACACCAAATCCCTTTGTTCTTAGGTGCAGGGTAGGGGGAAAACCAGTCGCAGCTGGTTTTGGAGCACTCTGATGTGTTCAGCCCCTCTTTCCATTCACTGGCCAGGCTAGGGACATTAGACGCACCACAGGGGGCGGAGCCAGCATTGTGTCGGGAAACCCCAGCCCTATTCAGGTCCCAGGTGCACTCCTCCCCGGTCATTAACATGCAGATCTCTCCACTCACCACCGGGGCAGACCCATCATAACTCATGGAGCCAGGCTCACCAGCCAGCTCCAGCCAATCACAAGCCAGACAGCCAATTCACATAATTTACACAGACAAGCCAACTTCTAGAAGTGGCACTTCCACACTAGACACAATCATGCCGCACACATCGTCGCGCAGCCTTTAATCACACGAGTCCGCACATACCAAACTCGCACCTGCACACCCCACGCATCAGGAACTAACATGGACAAATACATTCTCCATTCATTCCCATGGGAGGGCAGGCCAACCTCACTAGACACACGCACTTTACCCTGGGACACAGTGGTAAAGTGCGCAGAAACCAAAAATCACTAACACTGGGTCAATATAAAAAGCAAAAAGTTTGGGGGTGAACCTGCCAGAAGGGCCAAGTCCAACAATATTTTAGTCCAGAAAAAGGACAAAGGATGGAGGCCCGTCACATTACACAGAGCTGAACAAATACTGGACCTACAGACATTTCAAAATGGAGGAAATCCATTGTTTGAGGGATTTATTGCTGGGGAAAGATTGGCTAGTGAACTTGGATCCAAAAGATGCTTACTTCACTGTACCTAAGGGGGAAGAAGAGTCAAACTGTTTTGCAGTTCAGATAAAGGAAATGTCTGTTTCAATTTCAGTGCCTTTCACTTGGCCCATTTTCAGCACCCTGGTGCTTTACAAAGGTGACAAGAGTGGTAGTGGCATATTTCTGAGAGAGCAGAATATGTATGATAGTCTATTTAGACAACATTTTAATTATGTGACAGAATTTGTAAAGCTGAAGAAAAATTTGACACAAGTGTTCAGCATGTTAAAGGGTTTAGGTTCTTTGATAAACAAGGAGAAATCAGTGTTAGTACCTTCTCAAAAGATTACGTTTTTAGGTTTCCCAGTGGATAAGGTGGAGATTATGTTACAGCTTCCAGATAGGAAGATAAAGTTGCTAAAGAAGGAGATTCTTCATGTTCTAAAGAGGGAGACTCTTGCATTGAGAGATCTTGCACGGATAGTAGATTTGATGTCACCTTCAATTCAGGCCATATTTCTAGGGTACCTTCATTACCATGCAATGCAGAGGTTAAAAGGAGATGCTCAGAGGAATGGGTTACAGAATGGAGACAGGATATTGTTCAGTGAAGATGCGAAGGAGGAGTTGAATTGGGGATTGAACAATATGGAAGCCTGGAATGGTGGAGCAATTTTTGATGTGCTCCAAGATGTCTACTGGAGACGGATGCAAGTCTGAGAGGATGGGGAGCACGTTTAGGAAAACAACAAACAGGTGACGTTTGAACAAAGTAAATGAAGTTAAGTCACAAACTGTTTAGAATGGACAGCCGGGTTGTATGCATTTAGGGCATTTAAAAGGACAATCAGTGTTGAAGATAGACAATGTATTGCCGGTTGCAAAAATCAAGAGATTTGGGGAGGACCAGATCCCATGGACAGAGTTAGCAAAGGAAGTTTGGAATTTTTGGCTGGAACACAGGATAACAGTGAAGGTAGAATATTTACCAGAGGTTATGAATTTGACAGCAGGTTGGGACTGAGACTTTGAGGGACTTCAGCAACTAAGTTCGATCAGAGCTATTTTTACATGGTAGATAAAATTTGGGATCTGTTGGAAGTTGATCTGTTTGCGAGTCAACTGACTTACCAGGTAGAGCATTATTACAACTGGTTGCTGGATCAGAATAGACTTCCACTCTCGGCTAAGTTGGAAAGGAGCCTTGGTTTATCGCCCGCCTGGACCACTTCTCCCTCCTTACCCCTTGTAGTAAACATGATTGCCCCCCACGCCATATCCTCAAACGAATTCATCCTGTTAGGGGACTTCAATGTCCACAGTGAGATTGTCGAAGACCCAGATACAGCTTCCCTCCTGTCAAAAATGACTGCCCTAGGTTTGACCAAGATTAAAAAAGCGCCGACACACACTGCAGGCCATACTTTAGACCTGGTCTTCCCTAACTCCCCAGATATAATCTATAACACCACCAGTCCTCTCCTATGGTCAGACCACTCATCAATTAACTTTAACCTTAAAGGACCCTTTGAACGCACCGTCAAAAAAAAACCACCAGACAGGCTCACCGACATTGGTACAAACTTTCACCCGCCCTTCTCCGTGAACATTTCCCCCCCCCCTGATGAGTCAGCCGCAGATACAGTAGATAAACGTCTTACAGCCTTACAGGATTCAGTAAAATCCACCATTGATTCTACTATTCCCCTCAAACAGCCCTCTCATGCACCTAAACGCACTCAGACCCCTGGTACTCTTCCATGCTCAGAGAAGAGAAAAGCACATGTAAACAGCTTGAACGCCGCTGGCGCCGTACTAAGGACACCTGTGACAAGGGGAAATTCAAGGCTGCCCTCGATATCTACCACAAGAACCTTAAAGCAGCCGGGAAAAAGCACATAGCCACCCAATTGGAGCAAGTCGGGAACGGTCCTAAAACCCTCTTCCAGGTCCTGAACAGCCTCATCAACGCCACTGCCTGTACTCCCGCTGAAGAACCCACTCAGCTCCTATGTGATGAAATCTCCAAACACTTCTCCCAAAAAAATCGAGAATAGCTATAAGAAAATATCCATATTGCATGCAAATCTCAACCACAACATAGTAATTGACCCTATTCACAGACCACTTAGTCTCAACACTTTGGATAAATTTCCCTTCCTAACCATCCCTGAAACTGAATCCCTGCTCACCTCAGCCAAATCAGGATCCCCCAAAGATCTTCTCCCAGCCAAAATGGCTAAAAAACTTGCAGCCGAACTGACTGCGCCTCTATGCGCTGTCTTGAATAGTTCCATCAGTGAATGCAAACTACTGGATGAATGGAAAGCGGCCCAAATAATGCCCATCAGGAAAAACAACAAACTGCCTCCCGATATCATCACCAACTATCGGCCTATTTCGCTACTCCCTCATTACAGCAAATTATTAGAAAAATACATCAACACCCACCTTTCCAACTTTTTAGAATCCTCCAACTGTCTCGAACCAACACAATCGGGATTCCGTCCTAAGTACAGTACCGAATCCGCCCTGGTCAAAGTGATCGATGACATCCACATGCAGGTCGAGCTGTCATTCTTGTACTGCTCGACCTCTCCGCCGCATTAGATACCACCTCTCATCAAATCTTGCTATAAAGATTGGAAACAGCTGGGATTCAGGGCATTGCACTAGACTGGATAAGGGACTTCCTCTATGGAAGAACGCAAACCGTTCAACTTCGTCCCTTCAGTTCAGTAACCACCCCAGTGACCAAGGGAGTACCGCAGGGCTCATGTCTCAGCCCTTCGCTGTTTAACGTTTATGTCGCTCCACTTGCTTCCCTTTTAAGGGATAGCGGGTTCATCCCACTCACCTACGCTGATGACACACAGCTCCTCCTCAACTTCGACAAAGACAACCCGAATATTAAACATCTTTTTAGAAGGCATGAGGACAATAACAACATGGATGAGCAGAAATGTTCTCCAGCTAAATGCTGGTAAAACGGAGATAATGCTCTTTAAAGAAGCTGCACTCACCTGGTCCCCTAGCTGGTGGCCAGAAGAAATGGGCCAAACCAACAATCAAAAACCTAGGAGTCTTAATCGATAACAAACTCAGCATCACTGAACACAGTGGAGGAGTGTGGCTCAATGCTTAGAGCGGCAGACCTTGATGCAGAACGCTGGCCAGGGACCAGGGTTCGATTCCCGCCCCGGCGGGTTTCGGACTTAAATTCCTCTGACCAGATATTCTCGCCTCAGTGCAGATTCTAAGCTTGTGTCCCACGCTGCAACTCTGGGCAATAGCTTGCTTAGTCTCCACAAAGGCCCCCGATGCACAAGGGATGCCTGGTTTCACCATGGGATGCCCAGGAGTGGACACCCCACAAGGAAAAGCCAGGAGGGGTTCCCTTGTGGTAGGAGTACAAGCGCCGGGATGCCTCCGGGTCACTGTTCGCGCTATACAAATACGCCACATTCACATAGCTGTCAGGTTAGTAACCAAGTTTCCACGGGAGCGAAGAAGGATCCCTACACCTCCAGGACACAGGAGCAAGAATGCCAATAGATACACACTCCTGTCTACTGTCTCCTAAAAGTATGAGGGAATTACCCTAGGAGTGTCCACCACTCTCCTCATACGAGGGGGTATAGCAGGAGTCGTAGATGGATGTCCAGGCTAGAAAACAAAATAAGCAATACACATAATATATCCTTACTTCACTAACCTGCATGCAGGAGACATTGACATGCGTGATTCTGCAGGTGTGCTTACCCCAACTGTAGATTAGGCAGGCTTTATCGAAGAGTTCAAAAAGGTAGGCTGAATAATCAGTATCGGGGTAGGAGGAGTAGAACTCTCGAGGGACATTCACACCAGACAAACAAAAACAAAATATGGGGGATGTGAGGAGCACCGGCCGGCTGTTGTGGGCGGAAACAGCGGAGCAGCACACACACACACACACACGAGGAGAGACACCCGGCCCTCAAAGGAGGCAAGGGCGGAGCGCTCACTCTCACAGGAGGGATAAGACAACAAAATAACTCGCCAGGTATTCTCAATCATACAACAGTAGCAAGGAAAAAGAACCAAGCGAACTAACGCCCGCTAAATGCGTGAGAAAAGTAAGGGCAGACGCGATAAATCTCTCGCGTAAGAAATCAAGAAACGCCGAAGCTCGGCAAAGATACGCTCACACAGTAAACGACCATCCAGCTGAGGCAGGGTCAGGGAATGAAGGCAACAAAGCGGGAAAGGGTCCATGGAGTCTTGGAGAAATCCAAAGAACGCCACGGAGACCTCGAGTCAGGAACCAGGAAGTGAAGAGGGGGCGTGGTACCGGAACAGTAAGCCAAGCAAAGGCTACGTTCTGCCGTGCCTCTTTTCTCAGTTAAGGGAGCGTCTAAAAATTAACTAGCTCTTTGGTTTTAGGGACCTGGGAAAAAGACCACAGCTCAGTAATCTCGCATGTCAAGGTGATTAATTCCTAACAATAGCCACCACTAAACGAGCCTGCTTTCACTCACTAAGTCTTCTCCGCAGAGTCCTTCACTTTCTCCCCTCGTCCACCCGGAAAACTCTGGTTCATGCCCTGGACCTCAGTCGCCTGGACTTCAGTAATGCCTTGCTGATCGCGGCCAAGGAATCTGACCTGGACGGCCTTCAGGTGGTGCAGAACACAGTAGCCCGCCTAGTAACCAGCTCACCCTACCGTACCCCTTCACTGCCCCTACTGCGCAAACTACATTGGCTACCTATTCGCTTGAGAATTAAATTCAAAATTTGCTGCCTGGTGTTTAAGAGCCTTAATCAACTTGGCCTCGTGTACCTGTCTAACAAACTGACTAGACACTCTCCTATGCCGACTCTACGCTCAAAGGGGAAAGGTCTCCTTACTATCCCACGAATCAAACAAACCAGATTGGGAGGTAAATCTTTCTCCCATCTGGCGCCCCAATACTGGAACCAGCTCCCATTAGACATTCGCCTCTGTACCAACTATCTTAGCTTTCGTAAAAAACTGAAGACCTCACTCTTTTGTTAAATTCTCCAGCTGCTACGCTGGCTGCATCTATAGCGCGGAGATACCCCATGTGGGGTGATTCAGGCGCTCTATAAATGACAAAAAATAAATAAATAAAAATAAAATTATTGGAGCGTTTTAAGTAAGCACCAGACTAAATTACACAGGGTAAAATTCTTTATTTTAATTTCAACAAAATTTAGGCATGGGGAGATTATGTGATGTTCCCACAGTCACAGGATGTTAATGCATTGCCAGGATACAAACCCAGTTCCTACTTACAAAGTCGTCAGCTCTGGCGGTTAAGCCACATCTCCTCCCCGAGTTTGCACATATTCATAAAAATTACCCAACTTAGAAATTGTTAAATATGGTTACTTAAATAAAGCAGCGCAGTTAATAATGTTAGGTTTATTTAAAATAGTTACCAATATAAATAAATAAAAATAATGTTAAAAATATATAAAATAGTGCATATGTATTATTTCATTTTAAAACATTTTAATAACCTATTTTTAATGTAAACAAGAATGTCACAGTGAATTTTATTATCTATAGAAAACTCTTCCCACTTCTAGTAGAGTCCATAAGCTCAAGGCCGAAAGGAGAACGTATTAAAAAAGTGTTTCTATCGTGCATAATCTTCACACCTTGAATTTAACCAAGCTCTGTAACATTCTTCAAAATTAATTCTCAGACTTCTATGCGACCTAACAAGTTGCATCTACATTTGCGATCCATGCAAGTCAATTTCAAACAAAAGTCTAAACATCAGAAAGAAACTCCACTCTCCTGGATTAGGCCACAGCACTGAATACACAATTCTTAAAATCAATTACAATACCCTGCAGATTTTTGACAAAGGTAACTCTTGCTGCGTCATCCTTCTCAACCTGTTGGCAGCTTTCAATAAAGTTGATCACAATATCCTTCTCAAAATACCCCAAGTAAGAAAGGGCCTTTATATCACGGTCCTGATCTGGTTAAAATCATACCTTGAAAGAACAATCCAATGAGTAAAAAGGCAGTCCCTCTGTAAACCCCCAACCCAGTGCCTTTCAGAGTAATTTCAATCTGTGCATTGAGCCACTAAACAATCTCTTTCATTAATATGCTGAGGTCGCACCCCTTTACTAGGAGATTAGTGATTACACTTGCCCAGGCACCCTGAAATTACATGTATTTGTAAACCATGACAGTACAATTTAAGTCTATAGTTACTAAACTCAAAGGTACTCATTTTATCAACCTCAGGTAGATTGATAGCGGAGTGCTCTTTTCAGCATTTATATCTATGACATACAGGATCAAGCACAGATCTCATCAGAAGATACATTAGTCTATTGAGCCACCAAATCAGCCTTTTCTCTCTAGGAAAGTGTTTGGTGGCAGGATCTAGATTGCAATTGAACAGCTGAGGTTATGGCTGAATCAGCCTTAGTCTGTCTAATCAATGCAGTCAAATGAACAGGATTTATACAGTTAGACACAATTGACAGGTCAAACATATTTACTGCCTAATGATGGGGAAGTTGTCCGAACATGGGCTAGTCAGTATTAACAGAGCAAAGGGATCCTTCTTTTTCATAGCTAATTCAAAAGACCTCACTTTTCAGTGAGGTGGGGCTGCCTGAATTTTTTGAGAAACAATCAGATTACCAACTTTTTGGAAACATTTAACATACTGGAACCAAATCAAACCGTTGCTTGTTGCATAGTACTGAATCAGTACTAATTGCCAATCTAGACAAACTAAGACTTACAATTGGCATAGAGGGGTACTGTGGTTCTAAGCCTTGGTCTACTGCCTTCAAACTAAATTATTGATAGGATACTTTTGGTGGGAGCGCATGACAATGCACTCATTTGGATTGTCTCATATTTGACCGAAAGATTTCAATCTGTGTCTACACCTAGGTTTATCTTTGGATCCCTACTTAAAATGCATGGCGTCCATCAGGGCTCTCTACTCAGCCCTAGATTACATACCATCTAGGTCATCCAATTAATTTTTTCGGCTAACATTCATTACAGGTGCAGACAACACACACATCTTAATACGTCTAAATGCAGCAATCATAGTATTACAATGAATTCTAATTTCCTGCCTTATGGATATGATCCTTTGGGCGTCTCCTGTTATTACAGTGAGGTACTTGGGTTAAATTAATCCCCACCTCTCACTTCAACATCAGATTAATCACCTCTCTTCAGGTTGTTTCTACAAGATCTATTTGCTACGAAAAATCACTCCTTACTACTTCATTCGCCCCATCAGGCTATAGTCCCGACAGTTACTCCTTCTCGACTCAGCTACACACTTTGTATCTTAGTTTTCCTAACTTTTTGCATGATTAACTCTCTTGCTTTCAAAATACAGAAGTCTGGGGGGCGTGGCTTACCGAGTTGACATGGCGGACGTGTGCTGAAGAGCTCCGTCCAACCCGACGATTATCCTCCAGTTATCCTGGTTCCCTCGGACTCAATCCTGGTCCTGGAGGGAAAGCTTCGACTGCCGACGCCAGAGGGGACACATTGTTCCCTGCTCTGGGCGGCCGGTGTGTCTAAGAGCCGGCGCAGCAGCTTCTGGGGGCCGTGGCTTAGCCGCTGCGTGTGAAGCCGGGAGGTGCCCCATTTTGAGACCCGGGTTGTGTTTTATCTAGGACCCTAATTAAATATTTCATATTTAATAATAAGCGAATGCAAACCAAATGCGGGAAGGCTACTTCCTTAGACTCCTAGAAAGCACAACGAGTTCTTACAACATACCAAACCTCCAGCAACCTGGAAATTCCCCGTGCTTTTGTTTTGATTTGTCTTAGAACTACTGCAAGCACTGAAAGAATGGTCAGTTCTTAGTGACATCTTTAATTGACGTCTTATGTCCAACCTTACGTCAAACACGGCACCTTCCAGGAATAAATATACCAGCGTTTGCCTTAAGCAACACACGGTGGTGTGGAGCAGAGCGGCTATCTACTTATCCGAAGCCCAGCTGATGCGAGTGTCGAAGGAAGCCGTCCCTCCCATTTGACGCACTGAGAAAGACGCTGTCTTTTTCTCCTGCCGAGAAAATCCAGCTCCGGTGTTCCCAGTCACCCACGCGGGATACTGGGAGATCGAGTCCTGAGAACGAGATACAAGAACTCCTCCATTTTAAAAACCAAGGTACGGAGCGGATTAGATCCTTAGAGAATTCTTGGGTCCGATACTTGGCAAAAAACTAACTTAACTTAAACTGCCGTCCATCTACTCCTTCCCACGTACTAGGCTTAGGTTAGGTACACCGGGGTAGGCATATTTAGAAGCACCAGTTGAGTACGTTTAGTCAAGCTTTTATCTTTGTATGTAACTGTATATATTTTATACCTTTTAAGCATCATATGGCTCAGAAACCATATCAATGCTTTTACAGTATTATTTCATAATACTCCTTTTACTGTATGCACTTTACTTTATAACAAGTATTGCAATCATAGCAAATTCATTTCTCTTGCATGAGAAAGAAGACTGTTCAATAAATAACACCTTTTTAATGAAAACGCCCGTCTCTCCATTTCTCTGCACTCTGGTGAAACTAAGTATGCACAACTGACTGAGTGAAATAGTTATCTATTGTTTTCACACGACTCTGGAGATATACTCCTTATTCTGGGGGAGCAAAGTTGTCATGTTTATGCGGTTGTCAGAAGCTGAATCCCTTCTTGTCTAATCAGGGAAGTTCACTCCTCCCTTTTCATTCGAAAAAGTTTCTAGTGACCTCTGAGCTAGCTGGCAAACCTAAATTAAGTCTAACATATTCAATAGAGACCTAGTCGACCTCAGTCCTACGTCTAAACTATTGTTTATGTTATTCCAATGCGCAGAGCCTATTGGGAAAATTGGAACTACACTACATGGCGCCCAATGTTTGGTAAGGCGATAATCTAACACAAGATACTAGAGTAACTCAGTCGTGCCTTTTCACACAGACTCCTTTTCCTGTAAAAACTCCAATAGACGTCTGGAGTGGGTGAAAGGTTAATATCCGCCGGAACTTAGTAGGATGAGAATACTATGTATTCGTTTACGGTATAATCAACGTTGAAGGATACAGTGTTCCAAAATATGTGCACCTAATCTTTTGTTTCCAAAAAACTTGCTCTGCAAGACACTTTTCAGTAAATAATGTCGCTTAACGGCGACAAAAACGAAACCGGTGAAGCCGCAGTAAATGCGAATCAACCGGGTGCAGACCTAACACGGTTGAATGAAGACGACCATGATGCAGTAATCATACCGGCCAACATAAGAAAAACCATAACTATAAAACTTATAGAAAATGGAGTAACATCAAGAGGTGGTACGGTCGTATTTGTGGTAGAGGCACATGAGTTTCGGCAGACAGCGGTATTCTATTCTTGGATTACTTTTCCAGCAGCAAATGCTGTAACACATGAGTTCCACTTCTACAAAGTGGCGGAATCTCCAGAGGAATACTCTCCTTTTGAGGAAGTTGAAATTCTACAACCATACCAAGAGCACCAGCTCTTGTTTAATGGCGCCCTAAATCATCAAAATCACATTACCAGGCTCGGTCCACTAGGTAGACCAGGAGCCACATGGCCGGTTCTAGCCGGCTACACACCAAATCCCGACATTGATAAATTGTCTAATGAAGAACTCTTAGTTAAAATAAAAGAATTAACAAGAGCCTATAGGGATTTCGTTCAATTAACATTGGGTGGTAAACCAGTAAAACCCCAACTAACTGAAAATCCTGAAAAAACCTTTATTAAAAATAACCTCAATTCTCAAAAGAAGAACTGGGAGGGTAACAAACAAACCACTCCCAGAGAAAAACAATTTCAGTCCAGGGGAAGGTCTCCCCAACGGAGAAATAGATCTCCAGAGAGGGGGGGCAAGTCTCCCCAAAGGGAGCCCTCTGAGAAAAGATATAACCTTAGAAATAGGGACAATCTGAGAAAACCTGACAGATATCAAGATGTTGATACACGTTCCTCTCGATCTTTTCAGACTTCCTCAAAGAAATCGGAAAGAAGAGGATGGTCCGAACACAAGGAAGAGCACGTCAAGTCCAAAGACAAAGAACCTGCTCATCAAAATAAAAAATCACAATTTCTCAGAAAGAAGGTAGCAAGCATTAAAATTAAACATGCCGAGAATCCTGAGGACACAACTGAAAAACGGAGAGTGGGCCCAGACAATGCTAGACAGCGCAGCAGAAGCGAGCATAGCTCGCAAGATCCTGATGAATCTTCTGGAGACAGTGGACACGAATGAATACATTCAAGTGGAAACTGCAGACCCCCGAGTGAGTGTGCCCCATAAACTATATGAAATAACATTACGTATAGAGGGAGATAAAACTAGGAAAATAAAAAGTCTCTTTTGGGAGAATCTATCTAAAGGCTATGACATCCTTCTAGCAGAAAAAGACTGGCCACCAGAGTTCGTCAGGGAGTGCCCACATGGCGAAGAAATGATTATGCCTGCCTTCTCAAATCACATTCCAATACATAAAAAATACACACTTGCTAGAAAATGGGCAGTGGCCCAAGCCCCAGCATTATATAAAAATCATGTAGGATGTGATGAGGACTCTCCTCATCATAAAATCCAGTTAAAAAAAAAAGATCAACCTGCAGTATCCGGTTAAGCAAGAAGCTAAAAAACAAGTAAAAGAAATTTTAGATCAACTTGAATACCAGGGGGTGATTAAAACATGCACCTCACAAATGAACAATCAGTTGTTTCCTGTCTCCAAGCCAGATGCTTCATATCGTCTAGTTTTGGACTACAGACATCTAAACTCCTGCTGTAAAACTTTTGCAGTCCAAAACTCACGCAGTGCAGCACTAATGAATAACATTGTGCGCAAAAGATATAAAACGAAATTAGATATCTCTAATGGATTCTTCTGTCAAAACATTGCACCAGAAAGCAGGTATTTGACCGCTTTCTCAATAATGGGGTCGCAAAAACAATTTTGTTGTCTCCCACAGGGATTCAAGAACAGCCCAGGATAATTTTCAGCAATGGTAACAGAGCCACTATAAATTTATGATAATGAAGCATTATCTTATGTAGACGACATCTATCTTACAGATGATGACCTGGAGACTCACTTGAAAAGAGTGAACACCATAATACTTGGGTTCACTTCAGAAGGGTACAAATTTAATTTAAAAAAATCTAGAATTGCCCATTTAACTGAAACAAATATAATACAATGACCAGGTAAAGGACAGGCGCTCAACAAGATTAAGGCAATAAGTAAATATTCCCTGTAAAGAAAATATGTTACAAAGCAAAGAAAAGGAAGGTCACCGCTCTTCCTTACAACCCCAGAAGAATTCCTCGGGTTAAAGCATTCAAAAGATTCTTTGCTGAGCAATCAATAATCAATATACCACAATCTTTCTCCAGTCCAAGATTATTTTAGCAATTGTCCACAGTATTTTGGGTTATTGAAGTGTCCAACTTTATATCCAAAGTAGTGTATTCGCCTTATTGACAACACCTAGGTATGTTGTTATAGCATCATTTTCCATTTATTTCAATTCTGGTTTACAATCAATCAAAGATAACAGCCAACACGTGTTTCGTCTGGCATTCATATCATGCCTTTCGACTTCTTCAGGGCTGCAAGCCAAGAAGACAATAATATTTACGATTCAAAGTATAACACACTATATATATATTAAAAATAATAAAGAAAGGGGTACACCCACGTGCGGGGTTCAAGTTCAAAGATATCCATGTGATTTGTGTTAGGCCAAGTTGAAAATCACCTGAATATAAGAGTGCATACCCTGGTGTAAAGGAAACACAAGGAAAGGCCCACAAGTACCAAACTTGTCAGAATTTATTAGATGAAGAAATGATATTACCAGAGTAAGAATTCTGCAACTCAGATTTCCACTAGTATAACCGTAAGTTACACCCTAAAACGAAAGAGGACAATCCTTAGCTCCGCCATTTATAAGAGTTACCACCTTCTAAAATATGTTAAAGATGATAGCGTACTCACTCTAACAATCGTAAAGTCCAATAGAAAAGGATTCCTCAATTTTGTCAATCCACATTCATAAATCAATCATAAACATCCGTCAAAGGCTTCCTGTAACATGAATAAGAATTCTCACTAGTGCACCCCGGTTACATTAAATTGATTCCAAAATGAACCACTGTCATATCACTCACCTCTATTTAGAGGGATTCTCTCCAAATTGTAAACAAAACCATCTTTTTCACAAAACGTACGATTGCCGTAATATCCTCAATCTCGTAGAAAAAGATACGCAATATGTGTAATTATTCTGTTGTAAAAAAAGAAAGCATAAAAAGTTCTTGTATATCATACTTCGGCCGCTAGTATACCAACTAGTTCTCATACATGAGCCACTTCACCTATATTTAGAGTGATTATCTCCAAGGCGTAAACACAACCATCTTTTTTATATAGAATCACAAGAATTGCCGTTTTATCCTCAATCTCGTCAACACGGGTACGCGACGAGTAGTTGTTCTGTTATAAAGAAGAAAAGAACATAGAGATCTTGAGTATCAAACTACGGCGATTAGTATTCCAAATAGATCGCATTAACAAACCGGGCTGCTTACCTCCAGTGCACGGGGAGTACGCCAACCGGGATCACATTCAGCAGCGAGCGTTCAACACGGGCGCCATTTTATTAAACTCATTGGAAAAAGTATAGAATTGGTCGCCATCTTGTAGTGGTAAAAATCACTATATCTTTATGTATATGAGAAATTACTTTTATCCGAACACCCAATTATCACTTACAACTATATCAAAATTAAACTTAAAGTTACTAGAAGCTGACAACACTTGAAGTGTTAGATAAAGAACAAAACGTAAGTATGTACAACCTCGAGTACCCTCGTATGTAATGAAAACCTCTAGTTATCAATTCTCAGTATTGGTGTGATTATCTAATACAAGGAACCTAATATATTATGTCAGTACAGACAGTATTCGAACCCTGGTTAGAAAATTTATAATATCTCGGTAGTCCAAATATATTATACCAGTACAGGGAGTATTCGAACACTTGTTAAAAGAGTGATATCTCGGTACTCCAATCTATAGTGTCACCGCTGCCGTTTGTAATCATGAGGTGAAATGTACCATATAGAAAGTTCTGATCAATATAGAAATGCCACAAGTAATTGCTTGTCTCACAGTATCGCAAGAACTTCGGATTGTCCACTCACGCTCCAGAGTTACAACCCCGAGTATACCTGGAAATCACAATGTAACGCATAAATGTATCATTAAGTTGTCATTGGGAGAAGGAAAGTTAGTGGCACATCGGGGGTGCAGATGTAAGGCAAAAGAGACAGGTAAATCTTACAACAATAATAAAAATACAGGTAGTTTGTCACTCCTCAATAAATAATATACATGGTGTCGTTACACCTTAGCTCTATTATTCCATTAGTGTTACTAGTCTCTCATTTCCAAAAACAGAGGACAAGATAAGGTATCCACAAATATTAGCAGTTGTATATAATGGAAATTCTTCAAAAGCTAATCTTTCACTTTGTTCTGACACTTGATTCTAACATTTTAGTTAGATTAAACAAAGTAAACAATTTTTAATCTCCTAAAACGAATTGTAATTCAGGATCCCAATTTATTCCTTCCTGCACAGCTCGCAAAATCATAATCCATCTAGCTTCTCTCCGTCTCAATTTTAGAGTTCTATTCCCACCTCTTCTATCTACACTAACATGTTCTATTCCATGATATGTAAATGTATGTTTATTGGGGTCATTCCGATTTTGGATAGCATGGGAGGCAATGGGGTAGGGTGTATCCCCATTCTTAAGAGCACGAAAGTGTTCCATCATTCGGTCTTTCAGTCGTCTCACTGTACTTCCAACGTAAATTTTTCCACACGTACATGCTATTATATAAATAACAAATGTAGTCTCACAGTTTATAAATGATTGGATTTTGAAAGTACCAGTATTATTATATTCAAGAGACAAAATCTTCTTAGTGGCCCATCTACAGCAACTGCAGAGGCCACAGTAATGAAAACCTGTAGGTTTAGTACGCAACCACTGTCCTGGCTGTATAGTTTTAGTAATTTTGGGGTAACTCGGACTCACCATGTTAGCAATTGCCGTACCCTTACGAAAGGTTAAACTTGGCCTTTCGGATAGATTGGAGTACCGAGATATCACTCTTTTAACAAGAGTTCGAATACTCCCTGTACTGGTATAATATATTTGGACTACCGAGATATTATAATTTTTCTAACCAGGGTTCGAATACTGTCTGTACTGACATAATATATTAGGTTCCTTGTATTAGATAATCACACCAATACTGAGAATTGATAACTAGAGGTTTTCATTACATACGAGGGTACTCAAGGTTGTACATACTTACGTTTTGTTCTTTATCTAACACTTCAAGTGTTGTCAGCTTCTAGTAACTTTAAGTTTAATTTTGATATAGTTATAAGTGATAATTGGGTGTTCGGATAAAAGTAATTTCTCATATACAGAAAGATATAGTGATTTTTACCACTACAAGATGGCGACCAATTCTATACTTTTTCCAATGAGTTTAATAAAATTGCGCCAGTGTTGAACACTCGCTGCTGAATGTGATCCCGGTTGGCGTACTCGTCGTGCACTGGACGTAAGCAGCCCGGTTTGTTAATGTGATCTATCTGGAATACTAATCGCCGTAGTTTGAAACTCAAGAACTCTATGTTCTTTTCTTCTTTATAACAGAACAACTACTCGTCGCGTGCCCGTGTTGACGAGATTGAGAATAAAACGGTAATTCTTGGGATTCTATATAAAAAAGATGGTTGTGTTTACGCCTTGGAGATAATCACTCTAAATATAGGTGAGTGATTTGACAGTGGCTCATGTATGAGAAGGTATACTAGCGGCCGAAGTATGATACACAAGAACTTTTTATGCTTTCTTTTTTTACAACAGAATAATTACACATATTGCGTATCTTTTTCTACGAGATTGAGGATATTACGGCAATTGTATGTTTTGTGAAAAAGATGGTTTTGTTTACAATTTGGAGAGAATCCCTCTAAATAGAGGTGAGTGATATGACAGTGGTTCATTTTGGAATCATTTAATGTAACCGGGGTGCACTAGTGAGAATTCTTATTCATGTTACAGGAAGCCTTTGACGGATGTTTATGATTGATTTATGAATGTGGATTGACAAAATTGAGAAATCCTTTTCTATTGGACTTTACGATTGTTAGAGTAAGTACGCTATCATCTTTAACATATTTTAGAAGGTGGTAACTCTTATAAATGGCGGAGCTAAGGATTGTTCTCTGTCGTTTTCGGGTGTAACTTACGGTTATACTAGTGGAAATCTGAGTTGCAGAATTCTTACTCTGGTAATATAATTTCTTCATCTAATAAATTCTGACAAGTTTGGTACTTGTGGGCCTTTCCTTGTGTTTCCTTTACACCAGGGTATGCACTCTTATATTCAGGTGACTTTCAACTTGGCCTAACACAAATCACATGGATATCTTTGAACTTGAACCCCACACGTGGGTGTACCCCTTTCTTTATTATTTTTAATATATATAGTGTGTTATACTTTGAATCGTAAATATTATTGTCTTCTTGGCTTGCAGCCCTGAAGAAGTCAAAAGGCATGATATGAATGCCAGACGAAACACGTGGTGGCTGTTATCTTTGATTGATGGAAACCAGAATTGAAATAAATGGAAAATGATGCTACAACAACATACCTTGGTGTTGTCAATAAGGCGAATACACTACTTTGGATATAAAGTTGGACACTTCAATAACCCAAAATACTGTGGACAATTGCTAAAATAATCTTGGACTGGTGAAAGATTGTGGTATATTGATTATTGATTGCTCAGCAAAGAATCTTTTGAATGCCCTAACCAGAGGAATTCTTCTGGGGTTGTAAGGAAGAGAGGTGACCTTCGTTTTCTTTGCTTTGTAGCATATTTTCTTTACAGGGAATATTTACTTATTGCCTTAATCTTGTTGAGCGCCTGTCCTTTACCTGGTCATCGTATTATATTTGTTTCAGTTGAATGGGCAATTCTAGATTTTTTTAATTAAATTTGTACCCTTCTGAAGCGAACCCAAGTATTATGGTGTTCACTCTTTTCAAGTGAGTCTCCAGATCATCATCTGTAAGATAGATGTCGTCTACATAAGATAATGCTTCATCATCATAAATTTATAGTAGCTCTGTTACCCTTGCTGAAAATAATCCTGGGCTGTTCTTGAATCCCTGTGGGAGACAACAAAATTGTTTTTGCGACCCCATTATTGAGAAAGCGGTCAAATACCTGCTTTCTGGTGCAATGTTTTGACAGAAGAATCCATTAGAGATATCTAATGTCGTTTTATATCTTTTGCGCACGATGTTATTCATTAGTGCTGCACTGCGTGAGTTTTGGACTGCAAAAGTTTTACAGCAAGAGTTTAGATGTCTGTAGTCCAAAACTAGACGATATGAAGCATCTGGCTTGGGGACAGGAAACAACGGATTGTTCATTCGTGAGGTGCATGTTTCAATCACCCCCTGGTATTGAAGTTGATCTAAAATTTCTTTTACTTGTTTTTTAGCTTCTTGCTTAACCAGATACTGCCGGTTGATTTTTTTAACTGGATTTTATGATGAGGAGAGTCCTCATCCCATCCTACATGATTTTTATATAATGCTGGGGCTTGGGCCACTGCCCATTTTCTAGCAAGTGTGTATTTTTTATGTATTGGAATGTGATTTGAGAAGGCAGGCATAATCATTTCTTCGCCATGTGGGCACTCCCTGACAAACTCTGGTGGCCAGTCTTTTTCTGCTAGAAGGATGTCATAGCCTTTAGATAGATTCTCCCAAAAGAGACTTTTTATTTTCCTAGTTTTATCTCCCTCTATACGTAATGTTATTTCATATAGTTTATGGGGCACACTCACTCGGGGGTCTGCAGTTTCCACTTGAATGTATTAATTCGTGTCCACAGATTGTGGTATATTGATTATTGATTGCTCAGCAAAGAATCTTTTGAATGCCCATTTAACGGTCCTATTTTTAGGATACGAATTCATGGATCTCTTGACCCAGACAAGTGCTGCCTCCTCATACTCCTTGATCTCTCCGCAGCGTTCGACACGGTGGACCACAAGCTCCTCATCATGACTCTTCAAGAAAGAGCCGGCCTTGGCGAGGTAGTTCTTAAGTGGTTTTCCTCCTTCTTACATAACCGTACGCAAATAATAAAAATTAAGAACTTCACCTCCGAAACCCAGCAAGTCAACAAGGGTGTCCTGCAAGGATCAGTGCTCTCTCCTTAGCTCTTTAACATCTACATGGAACCGCTCGCCAAGTTACTCAGGAACGCCAACATCCACTTCCACCTCTACGCGGATGACACGCGGATTTACCTGGAAACCTCTTCTCTTAAGGACATCCACAGACTTAACGATGTCCTAAATGAAGTCCAAGATTGGCTGACAAAGAATCACCTAAAACTCAACCCCGACAAGACAGAAACACTCCTCATCTCAAACAAAGAAGACAACCCTCAAATCACCGAGTGGCTAAAGTCGATCGATGCTCTCAAAGGTAACCTCACGCTAGCCGACTCCGTTAAATCCCTGGGCTTCACCCTAGACCCCAAACTAACTCTGGTAAACCACATTAAGAATTCGGCGAAAAGCGCATTTTTCAACCTCGGACTTCTGAACAAAATCAAACCTTACATTCCTAACAAGGTCCTCAAACTAGCCACGCAATCTCTAGTTCTTTCAAGACTGGACTATGGGAACTCAATCCTAACAGGCATCCCCAAATCGCACCTGGCCCCACTAAAAAAAACACTTCACGCGGCAGCGAGAATGATCACAGACTGCAAAAAATCTGAACACATCTCCCCGGCACTCAAAGAACTCGAATGGCTCCCTGCGGAAATGCAGAGTACCTTCAGAACGGCCTGCCTAACCCACAAGGCCCTCCACACCGGCAAACCGGAATACTTGGCAAACAAGCTCAAAAAAGCAGGCCAAGCCAGAAATTTGAGAAGCTCTAACTCCCTGCTGCTCATCCTACCAAAAACCAGAAAGAAGAGAACTGCGGACTGCTCTTTCTCAGGAAATGCCCCCAAAATATGGAACGCCATCCCCCCGCACATCAGAACTATACCGTCCTATGCAGAATTCAAGAGCCAACTGAAATCCTTGTGCCTTATCTGCTCCCTTGGTTGTGGGTAACTTGGATCAGCAAGCGTCCCCAGAATCAATGCGGTAACGCTGAATCCTGTTACCAAGAAGTCCTGCTGTCCGAACTTTTCCTCATTCCAAATTGTCGCTCGCTGATCGCTTTTATTGGGTTTGTGTCATGTTGTTCTCTTTTTCATTCCCTCTACTGAAAAGCGATCTGCTACCTTCGGGTCTTGTTAGCGCTATAGAAAACTTCTAAATAAATAAGTGAAGGCAAAAGCCTGGCAGACAACTTCTTAGAGAAGTGTGCTGTACTACAAGCTCCTAAAAACGCTGAAAAACCTGCAATCAATACTAGGTTTCCTAAATTTCGGAAGAACATACACCTGATTTTAAATCAATTAATTGGACTCAAAAACACACAGAAATATTAAGATCATTACAGACAGATATGTTAACTAAAACAAAACTGCAAACACGCGCAAATGAACGAAACCTTGTAATCTGAGTCATCCCAGGAAGATGCGGAGTCACATACCTGACCTCTAATGAGGGAGAAACGGTACCAATAACGTACAAATCACATTTGTACACACAAGCTGAAATGAAATTCAGTTTAACAGAAAAAATTCTGACAGCGGTTCAAACTTCTGTAGCAAAAGAAAGAGCCCTAGCCCAAGGTAAACGAATAATTTTTGTTACACCAATACCTGCTCTAGAAGCAGTAACAAGAGCAAGCATTCCCAATGCTAAAGCTTTACACCCAAGATGGATACAATGGGTTAATTCTCTTGCTGCACCAGACGTTGCATATGAATTTGATCCTAATTTAAAAACACAAGAATTTCTGCAATACGAATATGAATGTCCTCTGCCGATATTTTGCCTCTGGAACATTACGATGGTATAATATATACAGACGGCTCAGCACAACCCGCGGTTGGGGGTAAACAAGCCTATAGTGCTGCGTGCGCGATTGTTAAAGGTCGCTGGCTCTTAGGTAAATTCAGACCAATGGTCACTAAAACTGAATCACTCAGAAACCGTTCAGCTCAGCGAGCTGAAATAAGATCCCTAAAAATGGTGCTTGAAAAGGCAGATCGTGAATTCCTGACACTGATAGTGTGCGATTCGCATTACTGCGTCCGATCTTACAATAATTCCATGCAGACCTGGATAAAAAACGGTTACAAAGATGAGACAGGTGCCACAATAAAACATAAAAAACTATGGGAACAAGTAGTTCTTTTACAGAAAGAACTACAAAAGACTCACGTGATACATACGCAGAGTCTTCAACGTGATGGCATTCACGTTGCAGGGAATTCATTGGCTGGCTAAGCCACAGCGGCGGCTGATCACTCGGCTTCCGTAGTTATAAAAAAGCGTACGAAAACACAAATAGATGGCGAAACGCTACTTGCAGTAAAAGCCTCAATGGAAGGCAATTATGCGGCGTTACCTCTAAACTACCCACTCAGTAATACATACATAATTGATGCAAACTCCGTTACGTTTGATCAAATCTCTCGAGTGGGGGATAGAGTAATTCCAAACACATACCGGAGAGTCTTCTTGATACAAGAAGCACATATGGGACTGGGTCTGAGGCACGAAGAGATCATAAAATCTCTAATAGAACTAAACTCTCAGTACTGGTGGCCGGGGATGAGCATAGAACTTTATAAATTTGCAATGAATTGTGGGGACTTCAACAGAGATCGCAGTTGGGAAACGGACCGGACACCAGCCCAGAAACCACTATTAGAAAGCATCAGGCTTACTATGCGAGGACGTCCGGACGGACAAATGCGGTCCCATAAAAATTAAGACAGGATTCATTTGGATGTGGCCCCAGCGCTCGGCTGACGCCAGAACTGTTATAAAAGATTTGCAAGTCTTTATCGGCACATACGCAATTGGCATGTTACATTCTGACCAGGGTCCCGCGTTTAGCTCTCTGGCTTACTAGGAGGCCATGGCCAGCATGGGCATTGCATTGCGGTACTCTTCTCCCTTCCATCCTGAGGGAAATGCGGTTGTGGAAAAAAAAAACGGGACATAAAGCAATCTATAACAGCGAGGGTATTCGGTTCGGGTGATGGGTGGGTCAAACATCTAACAAGTGTCCAACGTAGTCTTAATAATATGCCAAGAAATTCTCTAGGAGGTGTCAGCCCGTATGAACTCTTATTTGGAACTAGAATGCTTATTCAGGACTTAGATCGTCAAACTTAAGTGGTGCAACAAAAAAGCTTTTGATATCAAAGATCGTTTGGCTGTTTTACAGAACTTAAATGAAACAAGAAAAAGTCAGAGTAACGAAAAATTAAAGCCAACTACCACTGAAGAAAAACCACCTGTCCCAGCAAGACCTGTCTGGATTACAAAGATTGGGGATCTGGTCAGAGAAAAGATCGCGGTAAAGAAGGAATTTGGGCCTTCTTACAGAAAAGCAGTACCTGTCTTAGCTGTCAGCGGAACAAGATCAGTAGTGCTACCGCCTCTTGCTGGTAAAAATGAGAACCGAGTTGTATCAATCGACCTGGCGAAACCACAACCATGTGGCCAATAATAAGTAGTAGGCCTAGTGGACTCCCAAGAAATAGCAGAAGACCAAATCTTGCTACTATCCAAGAGGTCCAAACTGAGAGACTAATCACTTTTGAGAAACCTACGGTGATTAAGAAAGGACTAAGAAAGGACTATGTAACAATGCCATGGAACTTGTGCCTCTTGAGACCCAAATTGCTACAGTTCAACAAGAAACTCCAGTTTACAACGATGTAGCTTCAGACTATACAAATGTAACAAAAGACAATGCAAAGATCAATGGAAATCCGGAAGCAATCCCACCAATTGACAGAACTGCATCTGGTTATTGTATCAACTTTGATGATTTTTCCGATGATCCAAGTGAGCATGGAGACAAGCCAGCAACGAAAACATTCAAAGAAAAAGTAAAAGAACTCAGTCATCAACTCAAATAAACATATCTAACTCCTCAATGGATTAAATTGTGGATGGTGTTAGGCGTACTTTTCCTCTTTCTGTGGCTCATCTTGGTTTTAAGTTTGGGTAGATTTATTGATGGAAAATATAGTACAATGGACACAGCAAGTCAGAACATCAACTTGGTCCTGAAACCACACAGATCCTCACACATCGAAAAAAGAGAATTGTCATCAGAGAACATCACAGCCATCCCTATACCTGGTGGTAAAGCATGGGACAAAACTGACTATGAAATTTATGGCCCGGTTGAGCTCTTGAAATTGCCAAACCAATTTAAGATTTCGTTGAGTGACTTTGTTTCACCTAGTAGATTCTCTGATGATTGGGACTTTGAAAATATTAATAATATGATGTCAGATTTAGAAATGTCAGCAAAATTTACTGCACATGATTATTTACAGGGTTCGTCGAATTATGAGGAAATGTACTGGTTTTCCCATTACGGGTATCATTATGTGCATAAGTCCGCCAATACTAGAAATACTTTCGTTTATAATCAATGGGAACATTGTCCAACCCCGCCAAAAGGCAGCTCAAAGACATTTTTTGAAAAATTCCCATACTTCTCGGGGTTTAATGTCACTGATCCGGAAACATTCTATTTTAAAATGTTAAATAAGACAGGGGTGAAAAATATGTTGACAAACACTAAACTGATTTATTCAGAAACATTTTATGAAAAAATGTCTACATTTGGTTTTGAATATTGGAAAAATAACATTGAGACAAAAACCATTTGGGGAACAATAGATTAGCAGGTACAAAGTGTAGAAGCATTGTTCAGAGCCTGCAGGATCCCAGAACAAATAATCGGCCAGATTCATCAAGCTTAATTGCGCTCGCAAAGGGCCAGATTCTGAGAATCTGGCCCTTTGCGAGTGCAATTTTTGCATTTGGGATTCATCATCCCAAATGCAAAATTCGCTATTAAAGAATTCACACATTTGCGAGGAATTGCATTGAAGGACTCTCTATTTGAGATTCCTTAAATGCAATTCATGAACCATTTTAAAATTGCGAAATCGCACCCTTATTTGCGATTAGCAAATTGCTAATCGCAAATAAGGAATGACTCCCCATTCATTCCTATGGGCCTTTAGGGAGTCATGCCTTATTTGCGATTAGCAATTTGCTAATCGCAAATAAGGAGGCTGTAGGAATCGCAATTTATTTAGCGATTTCTACATGAATCCCGATTTGCAAGTCCTTAATAGAGATTCCTTAATAATCGCTATTAAGGACTCGCAAATCGGGACATTGATGAATCTACCTGAATGTTCCTAAATGACACAGTTCAGCAAACAACCTGTCTTGGGTTAGCCAAGATAAATGATTCAAACAACCCGTCTATACCAAAGCCAATACCTGATGGAAACACCACTGCAGATGAGGGGTTAGACGTGGCCTATATTTTAAAACAAAACAGAACACTTCCTGATTGGAAAAAATTGTTAATCTGGCCCACAGACACTAATAACTGTCATGATAGATTCCTGAACAAAATACAGGCGTTCAAACAAAACAGGCCAGACCCAAGATATTCCCAAAGACAACATCCAGGGATTATTACAACATACAGTGTGGGAAAACTATGCCTCGAATGGCTACAGAAATCCACACTTCCAGAAATTAAGCAACACTTGACTTTACTTAAAGAAAGTGCTGACTTGCGAGATTTCATACTGGGACCTAGCAAACAACGTCAAAAATGTTTCATATACGCCGGTATATACGCAGCATACAATGAAGCTTGGAAATTAAATCAAATTGAAACTGTTGAAAAAATATGAGAAATTGATCGTATTAATTTGGAAAAAGCATTTTCTGTAGTGGACAATGGGTTAACGACTCGGTCCTCCACAATCTATTCACTGGATAGCATTGTATCATCTGCTATTGATATAATAGAACAGGATATGATAATGTTACAACATGGTCAGTCCCAGTTGCGTTCTATTGTACAGCTAGGCTGGACGTTACAAAACCTGCGTTCAGGTCACGTGCCTTGGCGTCTAATCAACATAACATCATTATTTTCTATATTTAACCTTACTGATAGACAAATCTCGTTGGCACAGAAAGGAGCAGACTATACGGTGCTAGACATTGAAAAACTTGAGAGATTACCATTGACAATGTCAGAAAGACCTGTCCTTGAATGGATAATACATGGCACCATTACAATCCCGATAATGACTTTTCAGTTTCAATACTGCCAAGAGTATATACCAGCAGGCCTGTATGAAAGGTTGGGTAAAGGGTACATCAAATCAATCTGGAATTTACCATTTACACACAGGTGTTGGAGTGGGGGAAAGAAAGCGGTATTTCTTAGTGGTAGTAACTGCAAAACATCACTGAGTGGTACACTCCTATGCAAAGGTATAAACCTGCATGGACCTTGCAAGGGTTCATCAAATAACCTTTCATGTCACCTGCACGGAACCCCGGCTACACAGATAGAGCCATTTTTCAGACATCTTTCCAACGGTAGCTACGTTATATTAAGTGACCGCAGCTGTTGTGGCATGGTGCCAGGGAAACCTCATCTTGTGAGCGTCACTTCCAGGGTCATTTGTTGTATGCAAGTATTGTATCCAAAAAAGCAATCCAGACATGGAGGCGAAAATTTGGCCTTCTGTGAATATCTCTTCTATTCGAATTGATGATTTAAGCAGAATGAAGTCTATTCTTTTACAGACAACTGTGCCTTTAACCTCGTCCAAAGAGTGGTATGACCTGCAAGCTGCAAGGACAGCGGCAGAGATACATACCCTTATATCAACAAACTGCCCCGTGCATTTCGTAGAAATGTTAAGCCAAATTTTAAACATGTCAGATACCAGTGGCATCACACATGTATTTAAGACGATTTTTTTCGGGACTATTAACACCCTTTGAGACAGTCCTGGGCATCTTCCCGAATTTTGTGCACTCTCTTTTCGGTGGCCTGCCACTCATTTTGGGACTCATAGCAGGAATTTTATTTTTGCTCCTTCTGCTACGATATGACAAGCCAAGTCACAAACAAAACTCAGGCTTCGATGGAAGAAACGATCCTAGCAATACGATGCTGAGACCGTATCACTAAGGTCCTCAGATTGGCCCAGCTAAGAGATCTGAATACAACCTGGTTCCTTTCATTCAGACCGATCTGGCAAAATTGCATCTCATCTGTGCTTCGATGTCTGCTATGCGGAGAAGAATGCGTGTTGGACGACTGTCTTACACTACCATCAACAGTACCAATGGAAGTCGACGCTTTGCTTTGTCCGATAATGACTCACGCAACGTGTTGTCCCCAGCAGCTACCGATTCGGATGACGGCATTCGTTGACACTTCACCATTACGAGTAGGTGGCGGTGAAGTACGAGATTAAAGCAGCAGCACACAGGTACAACCCTCTGTGAACATTGCTGATCTAGACATCGATGATGGCAATGCATCTCATATATGCACTATTTCAACTTTTTCGGAGTTGGCCCAACTATCACCTACTGTGGTAGACGCGTTTTTTGCTGGTCTATCTGAGGTAATGTTCTCCCCTAACAACTATAATAACAATTGAAATAGCGAGCACACAGCGTTCCCTGAACTCTGAATTCGGCCTTCAACTTTTTAAAAACATCACTGCTGAAAAGACTTGGAACTATTTTTCTTGCCCTGAAAAGAAAATAATTTTTTTCTCTCTCCAAGAACTTTACCCTTTTTTGGCACAAGGTACTCTGCTTAAAGTAGAACTATTCTTAGAGAACAGAGCTTCTATTTCTAGAGACTCTAGAGACAATATTTTGAATCAGCCTCTAGCACACTTACAATCTTGTATGAATATGTGATGAAATGGTCTCGGCCTTCTCTTCTGTACTAAGAGCCATTTCATAAATGTAAATTTCGCAATTCATTCAGCTGATATTTATGTTTGAATTATCTGAATGATACCACTGCTTTAACGCATACAGTATAATATTCATTTTCGGGTATCTATACCGTTTCAAATGCATTTAAAGTATTTTGGGGTGGGATGGAAAAACACATGCATACCTATATGTTTATATGTTGCTTAGTATTTAGTAATGATGGACATTATACGTGGAGTGGGTGTTGTGTTTTATCTAGGACCCTAGTTAAATATTTCATATTTAATAATAAGCCAATGCAAACCAAATGCGGCAAGGCTACTTCCTTAGGCTCCTAGAAAGCACAACGAGTTCTGACAACATACCAAACCTCCAGCAACCTGGGAATTCCCCATGCTTTTGTTTTGATTTGCCTTAGAACTCCTGTAAGCACTGAAAGAACGGTCAGTTCTTAGTGACATCTTTAATTGACGTCTTATGTCCAACCTTCCGTCAAACACGGCACCTTCCAGGTATAAATGTACCAGCGTTTGCCTTAAGCAACACACGGTGGTGTGGAGCAGAGCGGCTATCTACTTATCCGAAGCCCAGCTGATGAGAGTGCCAAAGGAAGCCGTCCCTCCCATTTGACGCACTGAGAAAGACGATGTCTTTTTCTCTTGCCGAGAAAATCCAGCTCCGGTGTTCCCAGTCACCCTCGCAGGATACTGGGAGATCGAGTCCTGAGAGCGTGATACAAGACCTCCTCCATTCTAAAAACCAAGGAACGGAGCTGAAGATCCTTAGAGAATTCTTGGGTCCGATACTTGGCAAAAAACTAACTTAACTTAAACTGCCGTCTATCTACTCTTTCCCACGTACTAGGCTTAGGTTAGGTACACCGGGGTAGGAGTATTTAGCAGCACCAGTTGAGTAAGTTTAGTCAAGCTTTTATCTTTGTATGTAACTATATATTTTATACCTTTTAAGTATCATATGGCTCAGAAACCATATCAATGCTTTTACAGTATTATTTCATAATACTCCTTTTACTGTACGCACTTTACATTATAACAAGTATTGCAATCATAGCAATTCATTTTTTGCTTGCATGAGAAAGAAGACTGTTCAATAAATAACACCTTTTTATTGAAAACGCCCGTCTCTCTATTTCTCTGCACTCTGGTGAAACTAAGTATGCACAACTGACTGAGTGAAATAGCTATCTATTGTTTTCACACGACTCTGGAGATATACTCCTTATTCTGGGGGAGCAAAGTTGTCATGTTTATGCGGTTGTCAGAAGCTGAATCCCTTCTTGTCTAATCAGGGAAGTTCACTCCTCCCTTTTCATTCGAGAAAGTTTCTAGTGACCTCTGAGCTAGCTAGCAAACCTAAATTAAGTCTAACATATTCAATAGAGACCTAGTTGACCTCAGTCCTACGTCTAAACTATCATTTTTGTTATTCCAATGCGCAGAGCCTATTGGGAAAATAGGAACTACACTACAAGAGTGCGGCAGGCGGTGGCTGGCGGACGGGTGACGGCGGCCGGACGGTGGCTGTGGCGCCGGTCCCTGCGGGGGGCGTATCGGCCCCGGACCCCTTCGTGAGACGTCCCCCTGGTGAGACACTAGGGAGGGGGCGCCAAGTCCGGCGCGTGGGAATGGGACGGGCCCAGAAGAGGTGCTGGCGGCTGTGGGGGATTGGAGGGTCGCGGCCCCGGGTACAGCTTCAGAGGCGGTGGTGGTAGCTGTGAGACGGAGCATGGAGACCCCCGAGGCCATTTTCCGGGGCAGGTTGGAGCTCTGCGGCTGGGTCGTGCCGCGCTAGCACGTTGAGGGGCGGTCAGCGCCACCAGGGCCGTCAGTGAGGCCCACGTCCTTGAGGTGCAGCCTGGGGGTTGCGCTGGGGCCCTGGTGTGGAGGGCACCCCCCCCTGGAACGACTAGAGGAGACACGAGGGGAGCTGCTGGGAACGTCTTACCCTGCGAGATATACGCGGCGGAGAGGCAGTAAGCAGGCCCTTTGGGGACGCCGTTCGGCAGCGACAGGTGCCTGAGCTGAGAAGCGACCGTGAAGAAGGCATTGGCTGGGTGGTCTCCCCATCTCCCCTGCTGGACGACAACACTTGCTCGCCGGTGATAGCCCAGACAGCAATACGCTCCTACACTAAGTACCGGAGGCGCCGGCCATTAGCCCGTGGGGGTGCTGTGACCGGAGGAGGGCCCGGATCACGGAGGTCAAGCGAGTTGGTGGCAGGTCCGCCCCTGTGGCCCCGGCGTGGAGCCGGTGTGCACCTGCCATGACGAAGGGCAAAGGAGGCAGCGGCCCAGCCACGCATGGGCCCATCGATAAGTTCACTGGCCGGGGACGGCGGGCGGAACAGCCGGCTCTGCACAGGGGGCCCGCCAGACAATGCAGCGTTGCTGGCGGCAATCACCCAATCGAGGGACATGCTGGACGCCAAGATTAGTGCGGCTGGGTCGGATGTGATGCTGCTGCGACAGGATTTGCGCAACGCAGTGTCCCGCATAACAGTGTCTGGTGTGGAGGACGATGTCACTATCCTCAAGCAGAAGGTGGCGAAGGTGGAGACTACCCAGAAGGGCCTGGCGCTGCGGGTTGAGGACACCGAAGGGAGGGCCCGGCGTAATAACCTGCGCTTCTTGGGCTTTCCGGAGGGATGCAAATCTGGTAACATGGAGCGGTTCCTCACGCAGTGGTTGGAAGGCTAGCTCCCTCCGGATGCCCTGTACCGTTGCTACGTGATCGAGCGGGCGCACAGGGCGCTCACTCAGAAGCCGCCTGTGGGAGCCCGACCTCGCCCAGTCATTGCGAAGCTCCTGAACTACTTGGACCGCGACGCGATCCTGAAACAGGCTTGGGCCAAGGAACCCCTGCTCTATGACAACCATCGCATTACAGTGGTCCCTGATTATACGCGCCTTGTGCAGCTGCAGCGTCAGTCCTTCCAAGCGGCCAAGGCCCGGCTGCGGGAGCTCAAGTTGCCCTATGCCCTGCTATTTCCGGCACACCTTTGCGTGGTGTTCCAGTCCTGCACCATGTTTTTCGACTCTCCGGAGGACGTTTTCAAGTGGATCGATGAAGCTGTACGAGTGAGACCCCATACGCCACCTGGCCTACACTCAAGACTTCTCATTGAGTGAGGGGGTGCGGAAAGGAAAGGATCACAGAGACCGCGTAGGCTTGGCAGCAGACGATCTCATTCCCAGAGGTGGTCGCTGTCCTGCAGTCCGGTGCTGGAAGGAGACACGGGCCGCAGCTACAAGACATCGGCACATCCGCCCCGGCGAGCAATCACCGAGCGGAAGAGTCCTCCTGATTGGACCTTATGTAATGCTTTTTCCAAAATGTCTGAGGGAGCTCTAAGGTGGGCTTCTACCCCACTGACTCAACACCCGTAGGCAGCAGGTTGGACTGTCATGGGTGGTAAGTTAGGGATCCATGGGTGGGATGGGCCCGGGCCCCCCGTTGGGGGCTTGGTCCCCATCTCACCACGACAGGTACTTCAGAGTTCTTTTAGGTATGGGGTGGGGGGTTGTTGGGGGTTGGGATGGTTTGGTTGATAGGTTGATTTGCGCTTCCGTGCTGGGTTCCATTTGGAGGGGTTCCTCTTCATTAGGTCTGCAAGATAGGCTCGAGGGATTGCATGCTTCTAGATGGCTAGAGAACGCCTGACTGCCCCGGGATCCATGGGTACACTCTGCATTGTCAGCTGGAATGTCCGAGGGCTCCTTGATAAGGTTAAACGGGGAGCGGTGCTGCGCCAGGCCAAGAGGGTTGGGGCTGACGTCCTCCTATTGCAAGAGACTCACCTGATGGGCTCCAAGGTTTTGTGACTGTAGCGCTATGGCTATCAACAAATCTTCCATGCGTGCTTTACACAGGGGTCCAGGGGGTGGCCATTCTAATTCACCGCAGGGTTCCCTATGTGCATGTGCAACAGTGGGGGGACGAGCAAGGGCGTTATGTTTTTATCCGGGGAACCATTGGGGAGGCTCCCGTAGTTTTTGGTAGTGTTTACGCCCCACCTCCTCTGCAGTGGCATTTAGTAGAAAGACTGCTGACACTATGGTCCGATAAGCCCGAGGGGATTTCCGCTATAGGGGGGGGGGGGGGGGGGGGACTGGTATGATGTCCTGGAGCTTTCCCGAGACAGACGTAGGAAGGGTGAGTGTCCAGGGGGCACCCAACCCACGAAGTTACACGCCCTGGCCTCCAGCCTTGGTTGGGTTGATACGTGGCGGCTCCACCATGGCAATGAGAGAGGGTACACTTAGCTTTCATCTGTGCATGCGTCATTTTCCAGGTTGGATTACCTCTTTGTCCCTAGAGGGGTGGCCTCAAGGGTAGGGTCAGCTGGTATTCACCCGCGGGGGCTGCCTGACCACTCCTCCATTTACGTGGTACTGCAAATGGACAAGTCGGGTCCGAGGATTCTGGAGATCATGCGCATCTTTGAGGAATCCTCCGGATTGTACATGAACCCCCGGAAGTCCACCTTGTGGGTACTGGGCGACCCCGGGATGGTGAGGTCATGGGCCTCTGCACTGCAGTGGGCTGATGGCGGCCTGCAGTATCTGGGGGTGTTCCTTTCAGACAAGCCGGATGTGGCAAGGGAGAGGAATCTGGCGCCGGTGTGGGAACAAGCTCAGGCCGATTTGAAGCTTTGGTTGCGCCTGCCCCTTACCATCTATGGCCGGTCTGCAATTTTTAAAATGGTCACACTCCCCTGGTTGCTGTATCAGCTACAGAACCACCCATATCCGATTGCGCCTAAATGGTTCCAGCTAGTGAATTCTGCGCTGGGGGGGGTGGAGTGGTACATGTGGCAATCCGCAAATGCTTCCTCTCCACCTACTGCGGAGGGTTGGCGACCTCCGATATCCTGTCCTACTACCATGGCTCCCACCTCCTTGTGCTGAATGACTGGTGGTGTGGGGACAGGGGGGACCCGGCGTACGCGAATGAGCGCTACCTGATGGATCCACACTCCCTACATACCATGCTATACTCTGCACCTCTATCAAGAGAGCTACCACCGGTCACACAGCTGATTTTCCGCATTTGGAGACAATCGCTGAAGCGCATGGGATGGTGGAATACCCTTACGGGGGAGACCCCGCTGTAGAATAATGGGCGTCTGCCTGAGCTGGCAGCCCTGCAAGGTTTTAAGGGATGGAATGCCATTGGGGTCTCGACCCTGGGTGACATGCTCAGCCACGGGACCCTTAAGTCCTTCACGGAGCTTCAGAGGGAGTTTGGCATGCAGAGGACTCAGTTCTTCCGCTACCTACAGCGTGCCATGCGTTGTCCCCCTATCTGGAGGGTGTTGCCACGCTTCCAGAGTTTAGCCCCCTGGAGGCCAAGGTCTTCTTGGGCGATCTGGAGACCAAGAAGATAGATATTTGCTATCAATCGCTAGTCACCCACAGTGCGCCGACTTTGGATGGGCTGAGAAAGACATGGGAGGAAGACGTGGGCACTTTAGAAGAGGAAGACTGGAGAGAGGCTCTGGCGGCTCCGCAGGGGGCGGCAATAGCCATGCGTCTCCGACTGATACAGTTTAAGTACCTACATTGGGTCTATTTTACAAGGGTCCGGCTGTGGCGGGCAGGTATGGTGGCCTCCCCGGAATGCCTTCGGTGTGGTCGGGAGGAAGGCACGTTCTTGCATACTGTGTGGTCCTGCCTTGTGTTAGATCGATTTTGGAGGGAGGTGTTCTCCTGCCTGGCGGAGGTCCTGGGGTGGGAGCTCCCGCGCACACCCCAGCTCGCTCTCCTGCATGTCATGGAGGGGGTCGGGTGCAATGCCTACAAGCGCCACTTATTAATCCTAGGGCTCACCTTGGTGAAGCGCGATATTGCGAGGAAATGGAAGGATGCCCAGGCTACACCACTATCAGCCTGGAAAAATGCCCTTGATTTTAATATGGGGCTGGAGCAACCCATCTTCCTGGCCCGTGGATGCCCACGCAAACATTATAAAATATGGAAGAGGTGGACTGATTATAGGGGATTGTGGTTGGAAGCCCCGGCTGCGCCTACTGATCTCCCTGGGGGTTGACCGTAGGGACCTACTTGTAGGGGGCTGGCATGGGTGGGAGGGGAGGGCCGGGGGTAGGTGGGATCTTGGGGTGAATGCAGTTCTATGGCTTTGTCTATGTATTTGTTTGTTATTCTTGTCTTATGACCCTACGCCAGTGTTTCCCAAACTTGGGTCCGCTGACCCCCAGGGGTCCGTGACACATTCCCTGGGGGTCCGTAGGCAACAGTTTTAAAAGCACAGAAAAGTTTCTTGTATAATTAGCAGCTATCCAGCAACAATACAAGTGTCAAGATCATGCCAATGAATAATGTACCTGCTGGAGCGTTAGGAGAGTGTTGTTCAGTGGCAGCTTTGACTTAACTAATGTAGCACAGAGGGTTAATGTACCTACTGCAAAGAACGTGTAACATGCCTTTTAAAACACATTATTTTATGTGCATAGGTTTGTGGTTACTGCTTTTGTCACAGAGATTCTTTCGTTACTGTGCACTTCACAAGTAAGAATTGTAATGTAGCAGAGGGACCTATAAACTGTCATCAAAGAGCTGCTTCCAAAAAGCATGGTACCAGTGAGTAACTTATGTTTCCCCCAGTTATTCATTATCCTGATGCTGCTAAAAAGGTTTATTTGGGTGGAAATACATTTTTAATGTTAAGTCAGTGCTAGCCACTGTGTTATGTTCTGAATCCTGAGTTTGTGCTTTTCCAGACCAAGCACTCTTTAAACATTTTATATACACACTTATTTACATGTATGATTCAATGTCTCTATATGTGTGTGATGTAAAGTGCTCTGGCATCCTACAATGGTCTGAGAGATGCTATAAAACAAATGAAATGCATGTGACAGAGGGGCTATGACTTCAATATAAAATACTAAGGGCCAGATATATGATCCGTTTTTATATGTGCGAACGAGTTTGCAAACCCGTTTGCGCATGCAAAAACCTATTGGGCCATGTGCATGGCCTATTTTGCGAGTTACAATTTGTTTGCAACTCGCTAAATACGTTTTGTAACTTGCTATTTGGAAGGGGCCTTTCCTTCAAATAGCGAGTCTCAAAACCATGTACAAATGTTTTGCGGTCGCAAAACATTCGCAATTACCACCTACTTCAAGTAGATGGTAATGCATTTGCAAATGGGAAGGGGTCCTCAGGGGACCCCTTCCCCTTTGCAAATGCATGCAAAATTATTATTTAAGGGCAGGCAGTGGTCTCAGGGACCTCTGCCTGCCCTTAGAAAATTACACGAAAATGTTTCATTTTCCTTTTTCTTTAAATGTATGGTAAATGGGCTGCATTTTCTTTTTAAAACTGCTTAATTTAAAAGCAGTCCCAGACATGGCGGCCTGCAGAGCCCAGCAGGCCACCATACCTGGGAGGGCTGGCATTCCCAATGGGCTCGCAAATTGCGAGAGGCTCATTAATATTAATGAACCTCGCAATTTGCGACCCCATTGGGAATCCCAAACAGTGTTAAACACACTGTTGTACATTTCATTTAGCAACTCGCAATTTGCCACTTGCCATGTGTCGCCAATTGTGAGGCGCTAAATGAAATGGTCGTACATCTGGCCCCAAAATCCTTAGTACTTTGAGTATTTGTTTTGAATGCACACGTGTGTATTTTTTTCGAATTACGGTTTTAATATTTGAAATGTAACTCTTCCAAATTGCTTGGGGGTCCCCGGCTTCCAGTGATGACTCAATGGGGGTCCTCAGGAGTCAAAAGTTTGGGAACCACTTCCCTACGCTATTCGGTGACCGGAACCCAATAGAATATTGGGCAAGTTGGGGGGGGGGGGGAGGGAGTTGTTTTTGAACTGCTCCATTAATTCAGCTCCCTGGTGCACTTGACTATATCCCTGCCGGCTATGCGCCCATCTGTGCTCATTATGGGTTGCGGCAGTGGTCTCTGAGTTTCAGAGCCCTGCATATGCGGAGTGCTATCTTTTAGGAGTCCTATGTAATGGAAGTTTGTCTTAATAAAGAGCATATATGATGGGCAGCGCTAGATAGTTGTGGTGCAGACCGAGGGTGATGAATAACTATATACTTGACACCGAAAGGGGGATGCTAAGCTTAATGATGCACAATGCTGTATACTGTCGGGGTTATAGAGCCAAGGAGGTGGGGGTGGGGGAAAGGGGTTTGGTTTGATACGCGTTTCATTTAATCTCTGTGCCATGTAAACGACGGCTTTATGTACCAAGGACACAGTACTCTTCGAATGAACAATGTGCACCTGCATCACAGGATGTCCCAACCGCTATTATTGGTAGATGTCCCCGGTTGTGTTATACTTACCGGTGGGGGCGTGCGTCACCTAGATATGCAATGTATTGTGCAATGCTTCACAATGTACTGTGTCGTTTTCATTCAATAAAATGTTTTGTTTTTTTTAAATACAGAAGTCGGTGTCATTTTCCGTCACCTGCATCAATCGCACATTTGTTGTCACCTCATCGCTCTGTATTGGCTTTCTATTCCTATTCACATATAGTTCAATACCCTGAATTTAGGTAATCGAAGCTTCCACCATGCTACTTATTTATTCCTTCAAAAAATGTTATCCCACATCGCTGTGTTTCAGACCAGCTAAGAGACTTCTTGCACTTTCAAAAGTCAAATGTACCTGTTTACGTGGCTGTTTCTTTCCTTTTTTGGCGGCCGAAGCCTCAATTACTTGCTTATGCATTTACATCAGATTGACAATCCTCTTGCCTTCCATAAAGCATAAAAAACATTTTATTCCATGGCTTTGCCGTCATACTCCCTCGTGGTGTGTCTGTTCCATCCTTCAGCAGACACTTTTCCTTTCACAATTCCGAAAAACCCTTATTGGGTGTTTGTGCTCTTTAAAAATTCCAGTTAACGTAACATCAATCCAAAATACTAAACAAAATGTCTATTAAGACTTGATATCTGGTGGGGGAAACATTTTTAAATATGCGACTTCCTAGAAGAAGGGGGGGGGGGTGAAGTGTAGAGGAGATCAGCAGAGCAGAAAAAAGCCCAAAGGTCTGGCGGCACAGAAGAACAATGGAGAAGAATGAAGAGTCAGAGAAATAGGGTCAGAGAAGACCAGCTGAGCAGTGGGAAGAACCGGAGGTGGATCAGAGAAGTGGAGCAGAACTACAGAGCAGAGACAGGAGACAAAGGCGTGGATATAGAAAGAAGCAGCGGAGCAAAGTGAACTACTGGAGGTCTGGAGAACAGCAAACAAGTGAAGCCAGGCATGAACACAGAGGAGATCAGTGGATGAGAGAGTGGAGATGAAGACATAAAGATAGTGGAATCCTATTTCCTTGAGTGTTCGACTCAGCAAACATAGAAAAGAAGGGGGCAAGACTCAGGGGCTGTGGCCTATAGAAAATGTGGGAAAGGTGATGGAAGGGGGAGGAAGAAAGACCATAAGCAATAACAAAACCATCATTGTGAAGGTCAAAAAAGAAAGAATTCTCCCTGGTTACTGGTGAGTTTTGTTTCTGCTGCTTTGCGAATGGGAGTAAGCCCCCTCAATTTCCCCAACGGTAGAAATATTGTGTATAATGTTTTGGGGGGCATGTAGGGTAATATGCCCATGCTCAGGGGTCTACTTCCCCTCACACCATCCCTGGTGGCTTGTGGGTGGATGCCTGTCTGAAGGATTACGTTCCTGCAACGAACGCCAAGCAAGGGTACATAAGGTAGAGGCACTGTTGGAAAGGGGGAGACTGTCCTAACAGTGAGTGGTTGGGGGAGCGAAGATTTGCTCCTTGAGCCCCGATCAAACTGAAAGCAGTCGACACCGTTGGTGACGATTGTTTTTACTTTCACTATTTGACACCGAAATGTGGAGGAAGAGATAGTCACAACCTATTTACTTTAACATTTGTGTTTCATAGTACACAAATCAGGTCTTTCTCGTACCCTTTCACAACGCAGATCAGACATACAACTTCGGACGCAACTTTTCTCGGTGAACCGATCAGCACTCTAGCCTTCTGTACTGAACATAAGCTTCCTACGTGGCAAACATCAGGCATACAATCATAACATTACAAATGTATACAAATTTACAATTGACAAAGCAAAATACTCTCTCGCCTAAGGAGGCCTAATTTATGCTTTTCACAATACATTAGGCCTACTGCCATTATCATAACTTTTCATAACAAAAAGAATTGGCCAATAGCCTTTCACATTGACTTGCACTTATAAGCAAGTCACTACTGCTGTATTGAGCGTACGTTTTCCCACAAGACAAAAAGTGCAATACAAGCACTCTTTTCCAGTGAAAGTACACAATTTTTTCCCAATCAAATAGTGTACTCATGGAAACCAACATGTGGGCTTACTTTAAGTCCCACTCTTAGTAGCACTTCTGAAAGTTCTTTTTCTGTTCTGTATTTTCTGTTGTCTAAAAAATCACACCTAAAACGAGGGGTTAAGGCATTTGTGCTCCTTAATCTTATATGTACAGGCATAATAACAGGGATGTCGGTGGCATAATTTGAAGCCAACAAAGCCTCAACTAAGCGGGTACAGTATAAAAACCTAATAAAGTTTAGTAGTAGCTAAACACAAGGGTGACTCCTCAAAACATCAACCATGATATCCCAAATATGGACAAATTCCACAGGAGGATTCTTCCTTGCATTTAGCAATTAAAAGAGAAATGTGTGGCGTTTTCTTTATCACATTTCTCAACATCAGGTCTTAACTGCTATAGTCATGATATTTGTAAAACTACAGAAATAGGAAGCTTGGAGCAGATATCTTCAAGGCTGATATTTCATCAATTTTACTGTGTCTGTAGTTCTTTTTCTCTATTGTCTTGAGGAATTAATTCAGAATTCAGAGGATTGGTCACCACACATAACAAGTGCCTATCTCCAAAACAGGATAGGGGCTACCTGTATAAATCATGAGAAGCCACTTCATGAAGTTCAATGAAAAGAAAAATAAGCAACATATTGCCTATACCTTTTACACTGAAGTGGCAGATTTCTGATTCTCAGAGAAAGATGTAGAAGAGGGAGGAACACTTGTGCAATTGGGAAGGAGTTAATGCACAAGTTACTTACCTTCGGTAACGATATATCTGTAAGAAACAGTAGTTAGTATTAGATTTCTTACCTTAGAATATCCCCAGGCGTCAGACTGGATCCGGAAACTTTTGCGTAGCAGTACCCTTGCGCGTCGGTAGGCGTCGTCTGCGGGCCCGCGTCCGTCGTCGGCGTCGTTGGCGCCGGGATGACATCGCCAGAGTACTTAGATGCCGCTGTTGCACACTGACGTCAGTTCTTATACACAGCTTTTCTGCGCCAGAAACGCAGAGCCATGATAAAAACCAACACTGGTGCCATGAAACTAGGGCCCTGAAAGGGGATGACCTTAACCCTAGATATCGGTTCGCAGAACGGGGAGGATGGGTGGGGCGGTAAGGAATCTAATACTAACTACTGTTTCTTACAGATATATCGTTACCGAAGGTAAGTAACTTGTGCATCTGAAAGAAACAGGTTAGTATTAGATTCCTTACCTTAGAATAGATACCCCAGCAATACCAACCCCGGTGGTGGGTCTGCGAACCAATGATCACACCAGAAAGTCCTGGAGGAAAGAACGGCCAAAGAAGCCATCCCTCCGGACTTGGCTGTCTAAGCAGTGCGTGTGCAGCGAGGCCCACGTAGCTGCCGGACAGATGTCCTGCAAAGGGACTCCCCGGCCCAGGGCAGTAGTAGCCGCCGTGGCCCGAGTGGAATGGGCTCTCAGCCCAACAGGAGGCTCCTTCTTAGCTAAAGAGTAGCATGCCTGGATACACGACCCACCGAGATATGGACGGTTTGTGCACCGCCCGTCCCTTCTTAGCACCCACGTAACCAACAAAGAGTTGGTCATCCACCCTGAACTGACGTGTGCGATCCAAATAGAAAGAGAGCGCACGTTTTGGGTCCAGACGGTGGAGCCGCTCTTCCTCTTTAGAGGGATGTGGAAAGAAGGTGGGCAAGGTGATGGATGGACTGCCCGATGTGGAAGGCTGTGACCACCTTGGGCAGGAAAGAGGGTCTTGTCCATAACACAACCTTATCTGGATGGACAGAAAAGAAGGGAGGCTTAGATGAAAGAGCCTGGAGCTCACTCACTCTCCTGGCAGAGGTGATGGCAACCAGGAAAGCAGTCTTATGGGTAAGAAGACGGAGAGGACAGTTATGTAGTGGCTCGAAGGGAGCGCACATCAGAAAAGTAAGCACAAGGTTCAAGTCCCACTGAGGCATCACGAAAGGAACAGGGGGAAACATATGAGTGATGCCCTTTAAGAACCTATTAACAACCAGGGACTTGAACAAAGAAGGCTGATCAGGTAGCCTTAAGAAGGCGGAAAGGGCAGAAAGGGAGCCCTTGATAGTGCCCAGAGCAGAGCCCTGCTGGGCAAGAGAAAGAAGGATGAGGAGAACCTCAGAAAGAGGGGCAGAAAGGGGATCCACAGCCTTTGCTGTGCACCATGCCACAAAGTTGTTCCACCTGCAGGCGTATACCGACTTTGTGGAGGGACGCCTAGCTGCCAGAATCACATCACAAACTTCAGGAGGCATGTCAAATGGCCTCAACTTCCGCCGCTCAATCTCCAAGCATGGAGGTGGAGACTGGACAAGTTCGGGTGGAGGACCGTCCCCTGCTGCTGCAACAAAAGGTCCTCGTGAAGAGGCAGACTAAATCGGGAGATCGACAGACATGCTGAGTAGCTTGGGATACAAGTTTCTTCGTGCCCAGTCTGGAGCCACAAGGATAACTTGGGCCCGGTCGCGTCTGATCTTCAGTACTCTGGGCAGAAGTGGTATAGGCCGTAAGGCGTACAACAGAGCGCAGCTCCACTCGTGACAAAAAGCGTCTCCGAGCGAGTGCCGCCTTGGAAATTCCAACGCGCAGAACTGATGACATTGCACGTTCTCTTCTGTGGCGAATAGATCTAACCAAGGCTCTCCCCACTGCTGAAAGAGGCCTTGCGCCACGTCAGAGTTCAGATGCCATTCGTGATCCATCATGCACCGATGGCAGAGTTCCTCCGCCCTGGCGTTCAGGGAACCTGCCAGGTGTTGAACCACCTGGTGTGACCCTGGTGGTTCAACACCTGGCAGGTTCCCTGATGTTCCAGCCACTGCCAGAGGCGCAGAGCCTCATGGCATAGGGTCCACGACCCCACCCCGCCCTGTTTGTTGCAGCACCACATGGCGGTCGTGTTGTCCATGAACACCTGCACTACACTCCCCTGGACAGAGGGGAGGAATGCCTTCAGTGCAAGCCGGATTGCCGGCAGCTACAGAAGATTGATGTGGAGCCAGGACTCCGCCGGAGACCAGAGGCCTCTGATCTCTGCCTCTCCCATGTGGCCCCCCCAGCCCTGGAGGAACGCGTCCGTCACAACTACGTGCTCCGGTTGGGGTAGGGAGAGGGATCTGCCGCTGACCCAATCGCGGTCCCTGAGCCACCACTGCAACTGTCTTGCAGTGCCCTCAGAGATCAAGATATGGACTGACAATTTGCCCCGATGCTGGGCCCACTGAAACTTCAGGTCCCACTGCACAGCCCGCATCCGCTTCCTGGCGTGATGCACCAGAAGGATGCAGGAGGCCATCAGCCCCAGAAGCCACAGCGTCAACTTGACGGAGACTCGGGATAACGGCTGAAAGATCAGAATCAGAGCCTGAACATCCCCAACCCGCTGCTCAGGAGAATAAACCCGAAACTGCGCCGAGCCGAGAACCGCTCCGATGAAGAGGAGAATCGGAGAGAGACACAGGTGTGAATTCGGCACATTGATGGAGAACCCCAGCAGGTGCAGGAGATCGGCCGTAGTCTGGAGGTGGCTGAAGACTGTCTGGGGGGAGCCCGCCTTCAACAACCAGTAGTCGAGGTAGGGGGAAGACTGGAACCCCTAACCTGCGCAGATGAGCTGCGACCACCGCCATCACTTTCGTGAACACCTGTGGGGCGCTGGTAAGGCCGAAGGGGAGCACGATAAACTGAAAGTGCTCTTGGCCTACCGTGAACCACAGGTAACGCCAGTGGGTCGGTAGGTCGGGGATATGAAAATAAACGTCCTGCAAATCCAACGCTACCATCCATTCTCCTGGGTCCAGGGCAGCTAAGACCTGAGCCAGTGTCAGCATCTTGAACTTCTCCTTCCGGAAGAAACCGTTGACGTTCCGTAGGTCCAAGATAGGGCGTAGGCCTCCTTTGCCCTTCTTGGGTACCAGAAAGTAGTGGGAGTAACAACCACACCCTACTTCTGGCCCAGGAACGCGCTCGATGGGCCCCCTTGGCCAAGAGACAAGTAACTTCCTCTTGTAGAAGTTTCAAGTGATCCCCCGACACGAGGTGGTACTGCGGTGGCATGGCTGGAGAGGTCGCCTCGAAGGGGAGGGAGTAGCCCCTTCGGACGATTTGCAGCACCCACTTGTCCGATGTAACAGTGCGCCAGTGGAGGTGGTGATGGCGAACCCTGCCCCCCACTGGCGTCACATGGGCCTGAAAGCTCGGACTAGGAGGGTTTTGAGGCGGATGCTGCAGGGGCAGGTGTGGACTGGCCTCCCCGTTGTCCCCGACCCCCGCCATGGCGGTTTCGGCGTCCACCACCGCGCTGGACGGTAGTCTGCAGCCCGTGGCTGGCAGGACGTGTGGGGGCGCCCCTTCCTTGGCCACGAAAGGAGACAAAAAGCAGCCATTTGCTGGCGTGGGGCCGGGAGGCCCAAGGACTTGGCCCTAGCCCTGGAGTCGTTAAAGTGCTCTAGCGCATGGTCTGCCTTGTCGCCAAAGAGGCGTCGGCCATAAAACGGCATAGCCATAAGGGTGTTTTGGGCATCAGCCGAAACGTTGGCATGGCGACGAATTGCCACCGTCGTTGCCATCGCTCTGCCCAGTGAGTCCGTGGTATCCAGCCCACACCGGATGGAATTCCGTGCCGCATCTCTGCCTCCGCAAGGGCTTGGGCGAGTTTAGTCCGGACCCCCTCCGGACATTGTGGCAGCACGTCCGCGACCGTGTCCCACAGACAGTGGGTGTAACAGCCCAAGAGGCACACTGTGTTGACTGACCGCAACCCCAAACTCAGGGAGGAGAATACCTTTTTGCTCATACCTCTTGGATTCCCGATCGGGGGAGCCGTCGGGAATGCGGTCTGGGAGTTAGAGGCCTGGATTACCAGGCTCTCGGGGTGTGGTGGGCTGACAGGAAGCAAGGGTCGCCCGCAGCCGGGCGGTGGCGTCTGGCCACGTTCCTATCTACAGGCTGACCTGTAGCGGGCTTGGACCAAGTGCCCAGAAGAACGTCAGACAAGGCCTCATTAAACGGCAGCAGAGGCTCGGCCAAGCTTGCCTGCAGTTTAAGGACCTCAGTGAGGAGCTTAGTCCTCACGGCCACGACGGGGAGCTCTAGGCCCAAGGCCTTGGCCGCCCTAGTCAGCACCACACTATAGGCAGCCCCCTCCTCCGAAGCCACGGTAGGAGGGGAGACAAAACCAGTGTCTGGCGGGTTATTCAGACCACTGGCTTCCCCTAGCTCACCTGTCCAGTCCTGATAAGACTGGCACTCCTGTGCCAGAGGGTCCTCAGAACCCTCCCAATCCCCCTCGCCACCCATCTCCTGCAACTCAGGACCAAAGGATGGGGCCGGGTCATAGAAGTAGAAATCTCCCATCGGCGTCTAGTGCGGCGCCGGACCTGAATCGAGGGTGGGATCATGGCCAGCGCCGCCCGGAGGCGACACCCTGGGGGCCGGCGAGGTCATAAGATCGACCGGCGACAACCCGGATCCGGAACCGGATCCTGCGAGGGCCTGCGGCGCCGGTACTGAAGTCACAGGCGGCGTCTGGACAGAAGCACCCGACCCGCAGGGGCCCCCCAGTCAGGACCGCTGGGCCCGAAGGCGGCGCGGAGCCTGACTGAGGAGTGAGCGACCTCATGGCCGTGAGGAAGGCCTCGATCTCCTCCGGCGTCGCGTTCTGCCCAGGGACCGACGGGTATGAAGCAGGCCCGACGCCTGCGGCTCCGGCTGAGACGCGAAGGCGGTGTCGCCCGAACCCCCGGCCGCGTCACATGCGCGTCGGGTGGGAGTCGGAAGAGCGATGACGTCTCTTCGACTTCTTGTGCTTACCCGAGGACTTCGAGCCCGAAGACAGAGGACGACCCCCAGAGCTATGGTGGCTCCGATCCCGCGACCGGTCCCTCGACCTCCTTGCGGGCCGGGACCTCGAGCGACACGGGGCTGACTGCCGGAGCTCGAGCCGCTTGCAGGACCGCTCCCGTCTAGCTTCGGACATCAGGGCCCGGCAGTTGGAGCAGGCCTTGTTGTCGTGGTCGAGGCCCAGGCAGTTAAGACACCGGAGATGGGGGTCGGTAACCGACATCAGTCAGTCGCAGTCGGCGCAGGGTATGAACCCGGGCATCCCTACCGGCACCGTCGGAGTCGTTAGACTTCGAAAAAGGATCAAAAATGATCGAAAAAGTTTAGTCAAAAATTGACTAAGGGTACCACTTTTTCTGGATCGGCGCTTGCTGGCGCGGAAAAAAGACGAACTGACGTCAGCGTGCGAGGACGGCGTCTAAGTACTCCGGCGACAACGACGCCGACGACGGACGCTGAGCCGCAGACGACGCCTACCGACGCGCAAGGGCAAGTTTCCGGATCCAGTCTGACGCCTGGGGATATTCTAAGGTAAGGAATCTAATACTAACCTTTCAGATACGCTCTCCACTACGCCGCTGGGCACCAGTGCAATATACGGGGGCTTTTCACTTATTTTTGCAAGCTCACCACCTAAGGAATTTGATATACAAGATCAAGTCTGCTTACTTGCCAACTCTTGTGGTGTCAAATCCTGATACTAATATCATCAATATCAATCGAAGGCTGATTAGGCACATTGATTGACGCACATATTCCTCAGGTGCACTTTCCTCATCTGTAACTACAACATGCGAATATTTCCAATAGCGAGACGTTTGATTTGAGGCGTTTGTCACTTCTTTCATTTTGCCCTGACTCGTTGACTGAAGTATCTATGTGTGATGTTTTTTAACACGATTTGGAATAAAGAAACTATATTTTTGAATTTACAAATGGACTACTGGAGTTTGTGAGATGCGCACCCCCATTGGACATTGAAAGGATGCAGTCTATGTTTTGCTCCCAAAAACTATAAGAGGTGAAGAATCGGACTAGCACCACTAATCTCACAAGTCTCATTAATCGTTATTGTTGCTTAGAGACAGCCCTGAGGCTTAGCAGCAAAAGACAGAAATCAGCAGGGCTCTGTGCAGAGACGTAGAAAAACAGATTTTCGGAGATCCAAGGAGAGAAGCAGATCAAACACCGAACTTGACCAGCTACCCCCCATACACCCTTTTGCCTCCTAGTACTTAAAGAAAAATACCAAGAACCCAAATTAAAGCATTCTCATTGTCTGGTGTCCAAGACCTTGATTTGTCCGGATTGGAGATGACCTTTGGGTCCAGGATTCTGGATGCAGTATATAAACATAGCCCACTATTGTAAGAAAAGCCCTTGGTGAGTCCTTTTTCTGTAAAAAAAAAAATATATATATATCCAATAGCAAATAGAAATAAATTACTTCAATTAAAAGGTATCCCAGTCTGTGAATTTAGAGGAATAAGTTTAACAGTGCTTGTTTATGAAGCAATTAATTATTTTGTTATCAAGGCACAAAAGACAATTTATCCTAGTTAAGATAAAGGCTTCAACTGGATATTAATTGACTAGAGTATACAAGGGCGTAGATAGTTCACATACTTGCCTGACTCGCTTATACAGTAACCAATTGGATGTTATGAAATGTTATTATCAAATCGTCAGCCAAAGATGGCGGATGTGTGAGCAGCGAGCTCCGCACCTGTATGCGACTTAACAGTCGACTACTGGTGTACAGATCAGCTGCGTCTGGCGTTGCATGGGTGGACTTGGGAGACTGGCTGGGCCCTGGGCCTCAACCTTAAATGTCGGACAAGGCGGGTGCTCCCAGGGGCAAAACGGTGGCCACGCCCAGATGGCTGGATCCCGTTGCTGCCCCTGAACTGGGCGGAGAGCACCAGAGGAGCACGGGGACCGGCATGTCCTGAAATCAATGGCACGAGGCCCGACAGAATAAGGAGGCGCAGCAGCGACTAGGAGCAGTACACCAACTAGGCCCCACTGCAGAAAGCTCGTACAGATGGCTCCTTTGTGGTAAATAACGCCAAAGACTTGACGTTCCATGACTACACTGGAGGTCCAGCAGAAGCACGCCTCATTCCTGGAGGTCAAGAAAGCACTTTGAGAGGAGGGCCTCCAGCACTCTCTTATGTTCCCAAAATGGCCTGGGATTGGATAGAGGCATATCGAACTGAGACTCCTGGGTCAGCACTGAAGCCCCGTCAGGTGACAAGAAGCTGCGGACCCAAGAAGCTTTCCCATGCGAAGATCTGATCACTTAGGGGTGAAGAAACCAAATTCCTTGCAGACGGAGTGAGAGAGAGGCGAGGCGCGGCGCTGCAGGCGGTGGCTGAGATAGCCCGGAAAAGTGGTTCCCTATCAGAGGCGGGATTGCGATCCGTGAAAGAGACAGAAGGCTTGGAATCAGACACTTCTGACAGGAATAGTTTCTATCTCCAGGTGGTGACCCCGAAAACTGCAGATTAACTCATATAATAATGAACGACCTGCCCTGACTGGTCACATACATGGACCGGTGCTTGGGCACCGCTACGCATTATGATGTTCTTTGCAGGAGTTGGCAACCTGGATGTCCGCCAATTGCCTCAAATTGAATGGCAATAAGACCGAGGTGCTCGTGGTGGGGGGTGGCCCATCTGTGTGGTCGTCCGCATGGTGGCCCTCTTGTCTAGGCGAGGTTCCAACCCCCTGCCGGGAGGCCAAGAATCTTGGAGTCTGGCTTGATGCTGATCTGTCCTTTGGACCTCAGATAGGCCGTGTGGTGGGTGTGTGTTTCAGCGTCCTAAGAGGTCTGCGGAAGGTATTAGATCTACTTCCCATGTCGGCCCGTAGGACGCTTGTACATGCCCTCGTCACATCGCGCCTGGATTACGAAAAGCTACTGTACCTCGGAGCTACCAGTAAGGTGTTAAATCGTCTCCAGGTACTGCAGAATGCAGCAGCTCTCCTCATTCTGAAGCTTCCTAAAAGATTGGCCTCCAAAGCAGCCCTCCAGACTCTTCACTGGCTTCCAGTGAAGAGCAGGGTGGAGTTTAAGGCCCTCTGTACCTGTAATTTGTAACTTGTAATTTGTAACTGTGTTTTGTATCGCGCCAAATCACCGACAGGTCTCAAAGCGCTACTGACCAAGTACAGCAACAAAGATGGAATAAAAGTATAAAGGTGTCTGATCTAGTAGCCGACTATTGAGATGGAAAAGCGTCTTTGAAGAGTAAGGTTTTCAGGGACTTCCTAAAATGGAGAAGATTAGGTTCTCTGCGAAGCGCCTCCGGTAACTTATTTCCAGATGGTAGGGGCCTGAACTGAAAAAGATCTGCCTCCTTTTGTTGCTAACTTGAAGCGTGGACAGGATAACAGAAAAGATCCGGACGATCGTAGGGCGCGCTTGGGTTCGTATATCTTGAGCCTTTCTTTTATGTAGGCTGGCGCCTGTCCGTGGATTGCTTTATGGCAGATACACATACTCTTAAATTCGACTCTCTGCGCTATAGGCAGCCAATGTAGCCTATAGAGCAAAGGGGAGGCATGAGTCCTCCTCGGCAATCCAAAAATCAAGCGTGCTGCATCATTCAGGGTAACCTGAAGACGATTGATGGAGTTTTTTGGAAGGCCGAGGTACAGTGCGTTGCCATAGTCTATTCTAGACACTATGGTGGCTGAAACGATGGTTCGCAGCATGTTTCTCGAGAGCAAGGGGGCGAGTTTACGTAGTTGCCTGATCAAGTTGGTGCAGGAGCCAACTACAGTGGATACTTGGTTAACCATCGAGAGTTCCTGGTCAATTTTCATGCCAAGACTCTTAACACTAGGGCAAGGTTTTGGGGTAGGTCCTAATTCTTGTGGCCAAAACAGATCATTCCAGGGGGAAGTAGAGGTTGAGACTACGAGCACTTCCGTTTTATCTGGATTGATTTTCAGCAAATTGGACGACATCCAATTCACTGTAAATCGTAGAAGGTCTTGGGCCAAGGACTGAGCCGATGGTGTATTATCGATACTCAGCAACAGCTGAGTATCGTCGGCATAGTTAAAGACTTTACAATTCATGTTTGCCAGGGACTCTATCAATGGTTGTATTTACAGGTTAAATAAGAGCGGAGAGAGTGCTGATCCCTGCGGGACTCCACAGGCTAACATGCCCACATCTGAGACCTGGTCTGCCAACTGGATCTTCTGCGTCCTTCCTGTCAAAAAAGCTGTTAACCATTTGAGGGCTTGCTCTCCTATCCCAAACCCAGCCAGTCTGTCCAGGAGCAATGCATGGCTGACGGTATCAAACGCCGCTGAAAGATCTAATAAAATCAGGGCGCTTGACTTTTTACCGTCAGCCATGCATCTTAGCTCATCTAGTACCGACAGCATTACTAGTTCTGTGCTATGGTGGGCACGAAAACCAGCTTGCCGCTCCTGGAGGAGATGGTGAGATTCCAGGAGGGATGACAATGATTTTAGTACATGCTGTTCTAGTACCTTTGACAGAAATGGCAGCTGGGAGATTGGCCTGTAGTTCTTCAGGTTGGTTGGATCTGCTCCAGGCTTTTTTATCAGGGGTCTGACGCGTGCCTCCGTATCCTTAATGGGAGGGCACCAGCACCACTCCAGAGTTTGGTCTCCAGGTATGAACCTACACGAGTGCTGCGCTCCTCCCATGGTGGCCTATTAAAAGGTACCTAGGACGAGAAAGGCTCGCATGGGAGGCAGATCCTTTCGCTACTTGGTGGCGAAGGGCTGGAATGCTTTACCCTTGGACCTTCGTCTAGAAGTGTCTGAAGCCGACTTCAGGAAGAGGCTGAAAACACACCTTTACGCACGATACATCTAGCTGATTCTGCGGCCCGTTGGTATGAGTTTCTATCTGTCTTAGCGCAGGGACACGCTAGTAAGTGTAACCGTGCGCTCTATAAAACTCCTTTATTATTATTATAATATTGCTGTACTCACCACAGTGCACTGTCTTGTGCAACCACGACACACTGAAGGCTCTTACTGTGACTGGTTTTGGCCTTTACGGTTTCGCACCACGATGCATTTGGAGTTTGGGCAGATGGCCATTGTCAGAATGCTAAGGGGCCGGGGAGTTGTTGAAAGTTGGAACCTTTTGTGTTTGATGAGTTTTGTTCCTCATACATGCGAGGATGCCTCACTTCCGATTTTGAATGACCTAGATGGGGTGGAAAACTCCAGAGGGGAGGGAGCTTGGAATCATTTAAGATGGCGGTTACACACTAGGACCTGAAGCTACTCACATTGAACATTAGGGGGGTGGGGTCCATGTCTAAGCGCCACAATATACATACCTACTTGAAACGTCTGGTATACAGATAGTGCTCCTGCAGGGGACACATTTCATCCAGGATGAGGTTTGAAACTTGCGCAGGAAATGGAGAGGGCAGATCTTTGCCACTACATTTTCAGCATACGCCAGAGTGTGCTGACATGGATCTGTCCAGGGGCACCCTTCGATGCATCACGCACATTAATTGATACAGAGGGAAGATATGCGTTTCTTGCCGGGTTATTACAAGGACAGGAGATTACACTGGGCTGCAGCCAACAATCTGTAGTTCTATTAAACACACTGAATATCTTGGTCGGACATTCTTGGACCATAGCCCTCTGTTAATGTCGTACCAACCCTATGGGCAAAGGCCCCCAATCCCTGTGTGGAGACTCAACCCTACGACACTGGAGGATGCACCGTTTGCTGAATCCATGCGATCCATAATAGATACATATTTTACTGAGAACGCAGACACAGTAACTACAGCATTGCTGGAATGGGAGGTATTCAAGGTGGTAGTAAGGGGGTACTGCATGGGGCAGTCGACTGGAATAAAGAGGGACTGCATTAGGAGCTATTGGAATTGGAGGAAGAATCGCATACAATGGACAATATGCAGGGTCCGGGGGTACATGTACATGCACAGCTATTGACCACAGGGAAACAATATGATGAGCTTCTGGAGAGACTTCGGTCCCATGACTGTAGGGCGTATATGGATAGAGTGCAGAACGAGGAAGGGAAGGCTGGACCCCTCCTGGCTTGGTTAATTAGGCCAGAGTCCCGGGGTTCTCCAATAACTTGCATTAGGACCTATACAGGCACAGCTGAATTTGACCTGGGCGAGATTAATAGTCTCTTCCAGAGATACTATGAATGATTATACACCGCCCCACAGGTGGGGAGGGCATGGGACTGACGCTGAGTGGCAGAACATATGTGATTTATTTATATGCAGGTGATCTGTTCATCTATTTGGGAGACGCCATGAGGGGGGCAGAAACCGGCTTTGGGCTATTGGACGACTTTAAGTCCCTCTAAGGCCTTCGGGTTAATCGACACAAGACACATTTGTTTCCGACGGCCAGACCTTCCCCTAGGTCACAGGAGCTCCCTACGGAGGACAACTGGGCCCCCAATACCTTTAAATATTTAGGTATCTGGATATTTCGCTGGCGGACATTAAGGAGGGCAACCTGGACAGGGCAATGCGCTCGCTTCACTCTAGCGTTGTCTTTTGGAGCTCATTGCAGCATCAACTGATTGCCAGAGTCTTGCTGACCAAATGGTAGATACCACCTATTTAACAAGGGGTATCTACGGCATGTCTGATAAATAGAATTACCGGAGAACACTACAACACTCCCTGTCAGTTTGCAAGGCCCAAGGGGGGTAAGAAACACGGCACACATGGCGCACCCAAGATAAGAGGAAGATGTGGACTATACTAAATTAGAGTCTCACTGAGAGATGGGTGGGCATGGATGGTCATTAAGTGTTCTGCTAACATCCTCAAGCTGCTTGCCGCCCCCAACCACACAAATGCGGTACACCATTGCCTTATATTGTACATTAAGTGCCCAAACGGAAAGGATTCAGAAATGTTATGTTAACTTTTTGCTCTTTTACTCAATACTCATTGCATAATGTCGTGTATGATAACAAAATGCCAATAAAGATATCTTTAAAAAAAAATCACCAGTTGTTTTAGGTTATGTTGAGGATGAAAGATGTAGACTGTGGTCCGCCGGAAGGGTCAGAGATTTGAGGACTATTTGAAAACCTGATATTGGTTAAATGGTGGCTAGTGAATGCTGTAGGAAGTCATAATACCCTGAGCAAGTGTCTTGTTAAATGCACACTATGAACTGAAACGCCTTTAAGGAGTGGCTCTCATGAAAATCCCTAAAGCCCAATTCACAAAGCTTTTATCCGTAAATCAGGAGGATTAAGGTGCGATAATTCACAGAAAACGATTTTAAAACTTCACTCAACATACAAGTTTTGCTCTCAGTTTTCAACTTTGATTAAAATACCTATCAAATCACACAAGGATATAAACGTTACAACATTTTAAAAAGTCAGAAAATTAAAATTGTTACCAAACTTTTATATAATTTCCGGCTACCATTTCCATATTCAAAGTTGACCTTGTGCAAAACTTTCTATCACACTTGTATATTTATGCTTATAAAGTGCAAGAGCAGACATAAGAGAATAAAACGAATACATATTTGCTCGATTTAAAGGTATTATTTAATCAATATGGTACAGTTGGTACAAAGGGCAATATCAAAGAAAACGTACATAAAAGTTCTGAGATATCCTTCTTTTAACAAAAATGGGCACATTTAATCTACAAGAATGTACAAGTTCTGCGGGTCGCTTAAGAGATATAATGCAGATTTGAAAACATGTTGATCACCAAACTACAAGTAGAGACAGTATCGGGCAGCCTCAGACTGCCTCATATAGACTCATATTATAAAACGCACCATCAGGCCCAATAGCTTAGACTCTTCGCCACTACCAAAGATGAAATTGAATTGGGATCAACTAGAACAAGCATTTGCATAAACCAATAGGTTTCGCGTATGCAAAATATATTGGCTTTGTCAATGTTTCTTTAGATATCTTGCACATCTGCACGCACTGGTGTGCAACATGGCTTAAAGTAACAAGTATTGGCATAGCCAATAGGTCTCGTTTTTGGGACCTTATCCGTGTTTGGCCAGAGCTATTAGCTTTGCCAACGTCTTTAAGCTGCTTGGCTGTTGTGCAGCATGTTTTTCCACCCATACTAATGTACATGTGTGCAGTCGATACCCTGCTCACACATTATGTAGTCTGGGGACAAAGGGAGTGCCAAAGACAAAGAGAGGAAACGAATTAGTCACAGGTCACATCCCTGCACGCAAAGCAGCTGATGATGCAATAATTACTACTACAAACAATGCAACTTAAATAGCAGGATGAAAAGTCCAAGGAAATGATAGCAATGAAAAGTGAGCATTACCAAACCCAATTGTTTGATGTTTATTGTTGACTTTTGGCTTTGCAGGTGCTGGTCTAATTTGTAATATTTTTCTATTACAAATTAAAAGCAGCCCGCAATCTTTTAACCAGTGAAAGGGAAAGCGCTAACCCGTCATGCCTCTCCGAAAGAATGATTTAAAGCCTCAGGGCATTAGAAAAGGCAGGAAAAATGTACCTGTAAACTGCCTAATGAGACAGGAGTAATTGCAGGAATGCTTTAACAGTGGGAAAGACAGTGAAACCTTTGCTTCTCCCAAATACAAATCCAGTCCCAGGGGATGAAGGAGTGAGTATCTTCTGTGAACTGCCAAATGTGGCAGAAATAATAGCAGGAACGAGGTCTACGGAGAAAAATCGAAAAGCAGCCCGTGCTTTAATAAGCAGGCGCGGCCGTTGCAGGTAAGAACGGTGAGGCGGGGAGTCGACAGATGACGGTATAGGACAAATAAAATAAATAAAACAACTTACCTTGCACTTGTTGCATCGCTCACTGATGCGGCAAGCTCAAGGTAAGTGCATTTATTTATTTATTTTATTTATCCTATCCAGTCGTCTGTCCACTTCCCCCACACCTGTCCTCACCCCACCACTCTTACCTGAACCGGCCACGCCTGTAAATAAGTGGAAGAATAATGTGGGTCGTTATGCATACAGCGTGCGGCGGTGACTTACCAGATGCGGCCTCTCCACCTAGAGACCGTCTGGTGTTTATTGGTGACCTTAGGCTTTTGCTGTGCTAATTTTATTTGTGAATGTTTTCTGTATGACAAAAAAGCAGCCTGGTACGCCTTTAACTAGTGAAAGGGAGAGCGTGAACCAGTCACTCCTCTCCCAAAGATGATATAAAGTCTTAGGGCATTAGAAAAGGCAGGAAAAAGGCACCCTTAAACTTCCTGAGACAGAAGTAAATGCAGGAATGCACCACTCGAAGACCCACCTGCTCTATGACTGTGGCTCCGTGCAAGTGGCAGGACGCCTGGAGCCGCTGAACTGTTTGCCTACCTACGGTGGGAAGTGACGGCCAAGAAGGGCCTACGCGCACAGTGGCTAACGATGGAATGTCGTCAGAGCAGGGAGGAGTGGTGAGACCGATGCAAAAAGTAGCACGTGATCTGCTGAATTTGTACCTGTGGATCTGGGTTCGGATCTCTGCATAGCCTCAACGAAAAACATGCTGATGGTAAGTTAAACTCATAACAAATAAATTTAAACAATGGTAAACCGAAACTAAATAGATATGTAAACAAACGGAGCAGGCGCTATTCAAAGAAAACAACCAGTCACAAAACACGAATACTTAACACAACCGTGGCAGGCCTTGCCAGCACAAAAAAATAAAAAAAAGAGTGCTCTCAAAGTATCCTTAATAACAAAAAGAGTAAGAGCACATGTAACAGGTGTAGTCCTCATTGGAAGATACAAAAGTCCTATAGGAGGGACTGCTAAGCGAATTCACCAAACAAAAGCTGGTATTTTCAAAGGACAGTAAGAGTAACCAATCAAAAAGGTGGGCAGTGCTCAAAGCCATATTGTAGCTACAGCATGTCTCGAAGAGAGCACACGTGTGCTGCGTAGGCGATACCTAAAAATGGGCCAAGTAAGAGAAAGAACTAGTCGCAGCCAATAAGGAAGCACAACAACAGAATTTGTGCAGGATGCGAGCCACTTGATATAGTGGAGCAACTCTCTTTTTTATTTCTTTTATTTATTTCGTCTAGTCATCATTATTATTTACACATACTGAGGCATGTTCATTTACAGAGGTATTCTTCAAAATATATGCAAGCTTTTAGGTATATCATAACAAATCTTGTCATTTCGTACAGGCATAATTGACAGTGGACATCGCAACATATCACGGTACAGCAATAACAATTTATTTTCTGAGGCTTATATTCCATTAGGTGTCAATAGATTTTACACTACACTACACATGAAGTCGAGACATGAGTCCCCTCATCCTCCCCTGAATTGTGAAAGGGGGAAAAGGTTATGACAGAGCATCATTTATATTTTACCTTGTAAACCATTAACATATATTACTCTATGACCTGCAGTGTCAAAAGGTATTGTTTCAGTGGTTCCCTGAAATCACGGGGTCTCGATGAAAGCGGTAGTTCTTCAGCCTATATCTTCATGATTTCCCTGTAATATGACATGTCCGTGAGCCAGTCTTTGAATCTAGGTGGGGCGTTTACTTCCCCATCTAATAGCTACTCATAGTTTCGCCAGCAATAGTGCCACAGCCAGAAACTTCCACCTTCTTATTGGCATTAATTTATATATCCCCAATAAGCACACAAGAGGCGTGTTTGGCACCTGTTCAGTTAGCATTTCGTTTATCGTCCCTATAACGTTGTGCACCTGTGGACATGCCCACGCCAAGTGTAGGAAATCCGTATTCAAGGCGTTACATCTTTGACATCTGTCATGCGTTCTGAGGCCGTATCTGAAGTTGGGTTGGGTGTAATAAAATTGGTGGAGAAATTTAAAATGTATTATCTGTAGGTTACAGTTGGATGTCAGTAAATGTATTTGTGTGCAGCTATATTCCCAATCCCGCTCTTCTATCTTGTCTCCTAGCAGTGTTTCCCATCTAGCTAATGATCTATTTGCCGTCTCACTTTGTTCCGATTGTGAAATATTATATAAACGGGTGACTAATTTCTGGCGTGACGGAGCTATGAGTAGGGCCTGTAAGGCTTGTAACGTTGGCGGTTCCGCCGGGTAGGTGTCATACAATTCCCTAACCGCTGCTTGCAGCGCAGGTGAGCAAACACCTTCATTGGTGTGTTGTATATGCTTAGTGTCGGGTCATTTCTTTGTATGAATCTGCCGTGTGGGAAGGAATATGCTACTTACCAGTATGCATCTGTTCTTGGCATGTAGGGCTGCTGACACGATATGAATGTCAGCAGCCCTACATGCCAAGAACAGATGCATACTGGTAAGTAGCATATTCCGTTCGAGGCATGTGGGCTGCTGAATTCATATCTGTGCATAAACTGTATAGCAGTATCTCCTCTAGCGGGTGTTACCTGTGCCAGCTGCAGCAGTTTGAAAAAGAGTTTTTAGGACAGCTTGGCCTACAGCAGCTTGCTGTTTTGCTTGCATGTCTACACAGTAGTGTTTTGTGAAAGTGTGTATGGTAGTCCATGTGGCTGCCCTACATATGTCTTCAAGGGGAATATTCCCTAGGAAAGCCATGGATGCCCCCATTTTCCTTGTAGAGTGTGCTCTTGGGGGGACGGTTAAAGTGCGTTTGGCTTTTGATAGCATATTTGAATGCATTTAACTATCCATCTGGCTATTCCTGACTTTGATATTGGATTCCCTTTATGTTGTGGTGAAAAAGCAACAAATAATTGCTTTGTCTTTCTAAATGATTTTGTTCTGTCCACATAGTAAAGCAGAGCTCTCTTTACATCTAGTGTGTGTAGGGCTCTTTCGGCTACTGACTGTGGATTTTGAAAGAACGCTGGCAGTTCTATTGATTGATTAATGTGGAAATTTGATACGACTTTTGGCATAAACTTAGTGTTTGTTCTAAGCAATACCCTGTTAGCATGTACTTGCATGAAAGGTTCTTGAATTGTTAGTGCTTGTAATTCGCTAACTCGCCTGAGTGAGGTAATGGCAATCAAGAAAGCTACCTTCCACGTTAAGAATTGCAGTTCGCATGAATGTAGAGGTTCGAAAGGAGGTGCCATAAGTCTGGTAAGTACTATATTTAGATTCCAGACTGGGGAAGAAGGGTGTCTTGGAGGGATCACCCTTTTAAGACTCTCCATAAAAGCTTTGATTGCTGGTACTTTAAACAGTGAAAGGTGTTGCATGTTTTGAAGGTATGCTGCTATAGCAGCTAGGTGTAGTCTTATTGAAGAGTATGCTAGGTTGCATCTTTGAAGATGCAGCAGGTAACATATAATGTTTTGTATGGAAGCATCTAATGGGCTGATTTGGTTATTGTTGCAGTAAATAACGAATCTTTTCAATTTAGCTGCAAAGCATGCTCTAGTAGTTGGCCGTCTTGCCTCCTTGATAATGTTCATGCAATCTGGAGGCAAGTTAAGGTATCCGAACTCTAGATTTCAGGAGCCAGATCGCTAGGTTCATCCGATTGGGATCTGGGTGTCTGATTTCTCCATGGTTCTGCGTTAGAAGATGGGGTGCGAGGCACAGCCTTTGAAGAGGAACTACTGAAAGCTTAAGGAACGTTGTGTACCATGGTTGTCTCGCCCATGTGGGAGCAACCAGGATTAGCGTGAGTGACTGTTGCCGCAGTTTGCGTGCCACCAGTGGAATCAGCAGTGCAGGGGGAAAAGCCTATGCAAATCTGCCTGACCAGTTCATCCATAACGCATTGCCCTGTGACAATGGATGTGGGAACCTGGCGGCAAAGTACTAGCATTTCGAGTTTTCTTTGTGGAAAACAGGTCTATTTCTGGGTGACCCCACTCTTTGAAGAATGGCTGGAGAACTTGGGGGTGAATCTCCCCTTCGTGTAGTTGTTGGCTGTGCCTGCTGAGCAGGTCTGCTATCTGATTGTCTTTCCCTGGAAGGTGTTCTGCTAGGAGAAAGAGGTCTTTTGGAATTGCCCACTTCCATATGCTCTATGCCAAGTGGGACAGCTGAGGAGAGTGTGTTCCTCCCTGTTTCTGGATATAGTACATTGCAGTCATGTTGTCCGTCCGGATCAACACAGTCTTGCTGTACAAGTATTTCTGGAATGCTTTCAGGGCTAGGAATATCGCTAACAACTCTAGTTGGTTGATGTGCAGTTCCTTTTGTTTGGTTGTCCAGAGCCCTTGTACTGTGTAGTGAAGGAGGTGGGCTCCCCAGCCTGTCAGTGATGCGTCCGCTGTTAGTACTAGTTGTGGAACCGGCTCTTGGACAGTAGCCCCTTGGAAAGATTTTGTGGGTTCCACACTGCAGAGAGCTGTGAGCGCGATGGTCTACCAACACTAGGTCTTTTAGTTGTCCTGGAGCCTGGTTCCATTGCCGTGCTAGGCATTCCTGCAATGGATGCATTTGAAGTCTGGCATGGGGGACAATGAATATGTAGGAGGCCATCATGCCTATGAGCTGCATGAAGACTCGAGCTGGCAGAGAGTGTTGTGGCAGAAATTTGCGAATGAGCATCTGCATGCTGGCTCTCCTCGCTGAATTTTGGTATGACTTTGCCACTGAGGTATCTATAGTGGCTCCCAGATATTGTTGTATGTGGGACGGTTTCAGATGCGATTTTGGGTAGTTTATCGAGAAGCCTAGGCTGTGTAGCAGCTGGAGTGTTTGGGACATGTTTTCTGCACATTGTTGGTACGATTTTGCTTGTATTAGCCAATCGTCCAGATACGGGAACACATGAATGTGTTGTCTCCTGAGATGTACGGCTACTGTCGCTAAGCATTTTGTAAACACTCTTGGAGCTGTGGTTACCCAGAAGGGCAAGACATTGAATTGGTAGTGTTTATTGTGAACCTCAGATATTTTCTGTGAGCTGGATGGATGGGTATGTGAAAATACGCGTCCTTGAGGTCCAATGTTGCTAGGAAGTTTCCTTGCTGTAGTAATGGGAGCACTTGCTGTAGTGTGATCATATGGAAGTGCTCCGACAGTATGTATTGATTTAGGGGTCTGAGATCCAATATTGGTCTGAGGGAACCGTCCTTCTTGGGAATAAGGAAGTATAGGGAATATACTCCTGTCCCTTGATGTTGGAAAGGGACTGGCTCTATGGCCCCCTTTTCCAGCATGCATTTCACCTCTTGTTGTAGCAGGGTGATGTGTTCTTTGGACATAGGACGGTGTCTGGGTGGTATGTTTGGGGGGGGGGGGGGGGGGGGGTAGAAGTGAGTTCCAGGCAATAATCATACTGGATAATTTGTCTCACCCACCTGCCCGTGGTAATTGCGTTCCAGACAGGTAGGAATTGTTGGAGTCTGCCTCCGACCGGTGTTAGCTGGTCTGGAGGTAGCGTGATGAAGTCACTGTTTTGTGGCAGTGAAGGCTCTGGTGTTATTACCTCCAAGTCCTCTTCCCTTATTATTGTTTCCCCTATAACCTCCTCTGTTGGAGTTTTTGGTAAAAGAACTTTGTGTGTTGCCTTTGTATGATGATGACGTTTGGAAAGTATGGTCTCATGTAGCTGCCCTGTATGAGGAGCGTCGAAAGGAACTTCTGTGTTGCTGAACCTGCAATGCTCCCATTGACTTTGCGGTTTCTGTGTCCTTCTTCATTTTATCTAAAATGGTGTCGACAGTAGGGCCAAAAAGGAAGTCTTGATTGACTGGCTGATTAAGGATGGTGGACTGCACCTCGTTTTTAAAGCCTGAAATACGCAGGCATGCATGTCGCCTTAGTAAAACACTAGTGTTAATAGACCTGGCTGCGGTGTCTGCTGCATCAAGCGCACATTTGATGGAGGCGTTTGTGATGAACTTTCCCTCCTGTATGAGGTCATCAGCTTGGGCTTTAAAAGGCTCGGGTAGGTGTTGCATTAAGCTTTCAATCTGGTCATAGTGTGCCCTGTCATAACAAGCTAGCAGAGCATGTGTATTGGCAATCCTCCATGAATTGGAGGCCTGTGCTGCTACCCTTTTACCTGAGGCTTCTAGTATCTTTGATTCCTTATCGGGGGAGGGGCTTTCCCCGTTGTCTGTGAGTTAGCCCTTTTGCGTGCATTAGCCACCACTAGTGAGTCTAATGGTAACTGCCCTCTGATGTAGGTAGAGTCTGTAGGGGCTGCTCTATACTTTTTCTCAATCCTGACATTGATTACCCGTGCCCTGGCAGTACCTTTAAATATGTCAGGTGTGTGTTTTAACACTCCCTTTAGCATAGGAAGTGTTCTTCCCTACTTCAGAAAAAAGTGTCAGGTGTCAAATAAGAAGTCTTCCTCTACAGGGTCATTATGCATATCTACATTGTGGTACTATACGGCCCGGTCTATTAATTGGTTGAAGACAATGGTGTCATCAGTAGGTGAAGGCTTAGTTGGATAAGAGGAGACAACAGGGATGGGATGGGTGTTATAAGGGTCAGTTGGCTCCTCCCATGGTTCATTTTGTGGCTCAGGATCCTGTGGATAATCATAATCAGGCTGAGAATCCTCCCCTGTGTTCCCCTCATTGTTCCCATAGTGAGAAGGAGCAAAAGGAGTAGTAGGCATAATGGGATAGAATGGAATGAAGCGTCTAGATGGAGAAGTCCCAAAGTCCTTCTTTTTTAGTGGAATAGGGGAATGAGAGTCAGTGTCCAGTGGCCTCTTCTTCCTGTGCAGGATTGTCACTTTACCAGTCTCTGGATTAATATATATTTTTGCCTGGTCGTCTGCTGGATCAGGATGGAAGAGTTCTTCCTCCACTGTTCTTGGTTGTGACTTTTTTGGGTCGACAACACCTTCTGCTTCGACGACTTTTGGTGCCTTAGTGCTTTTCTTCGGCCCGGGCCCTTTTTTCGGGTCGGCGAGTGTTTTTGGGTCGACTGGGTCTTTTGGTTCGACACATTTCTTGTGCTAGACAGGCTTTTTTGGTTGACTGTCCTTTCCCGAGCCGATGGTCTTTTTAGGATCGACTGGTCTTCGGGTTGATAGCCTTCTCCGGCCGGATTATAGGCTTCGATACGGCACCCTTCCCGTCGGCGACCTTCTTTGGTTCGGCGACTTTTGGCACAGCCGGGTTTTTGGGCTCGACGTTCTATTTTGTGTCAGCGCTCTTCGGCTTGGCGTCCTTTTTGGGCTCGACTGCCTGTTTCGGGTCGGCACCCTTCGGCTCAACTGCCTTTTTCGGGTTGACGGTTTTCTTGGGGTCGACGCCTTTGACGGCCTTTTTCGGGTCGACGGTGTTATTTGGATCGACGCCTTTAGGCTGTACGTTTTTCTTCAGTTCGACGGCCTTCGGGTCGACGACCTTTTTAGGCTCTGAAACCTTCTTTGGGATTGCGGTACTTGGCCCTGGGGTCTCTGAAGGTTTCGGTTTCGGAGCCGAGCAGGATGGCGGGGCTGGCGAATGTTTCTTTGGATCTTGGCTAAGGCCTTTTGGCGATGCCTCGACCGGAGCCTTCGGTAACAAGGTAATCGTGTCGGAGGCAGTGTACTCATGATTTGCCCCAGTGGGATCTCGTCATCGGAGTCCGAGTAGTCCTCGACGGTGACGATCTCTAGGTCTGAATCTGGAGCTTCTGGAAGTTCTTGGTCATCATCGAAGATGTTGTCTGGTTCCGGTGCCTGTTGCTGCATCTCTTGCCTAGCGGCCCGTCGATTCCGTATGGTTTTCTTCGACCGAAACTGGGAGCAGGCTGGGCAGGTTTCTTCCTTATGGCCTGGAGAAAGGCACTTGTTGCATTCTTGATGCTGGTCAGTATGCGGGACCTTGAAGTGGCATTGTGGGCATCTTTTGAACGGGCTCCTTTCCATCGACAGCAGGCCAACGTGGCGGCGAAAAGGCCCAACGGCCCGTGTCGATAACTGATTCGAGGTGGAAATCTTTATCGAGTCAAGAGGTACCGAGCGAGAACAATACAGTCGAAGTCAAAGGCCTTTTGGCCTTTATAAAAGTTTTGTTTCGATTCCGAAGTTGGAGTGTAGAAATAACATCTGAACCAATGGCGGAAAAAAAACAATCTGAGGATGGAGAAGATGCCCATGCGCACTGTAGTCCTGGGAGGAGTCACCTATCTCGTGATACTTCGAAGACTCTTCCAGGACAACAAAGTGCAATCATCCGGACCAAACACTAGGCAGCGATCTATGCACAGATATGAATTCAGCAGCCCACATGCCTCGAACAACATCTTTCATAGTGGAAAGTTTCATATCGTCTAGCAATCTCATCATGCCCTTTTCTTGCTTTACCAATAATTGCGGATGGTTAGGAATAGGAAGCGCTGGAGTGTATATAGGTTGTATTGTGTCCCTATGCGTGTGAGGCCTCGGGTTCGACACAAACGCCATCAGTGGAGTGGGTTGTGCACTGTCTGTTTCCTCTGCGACGTGCGAAATATACGCATGTGGTTTAGTCCAGTAGTGGGCGTGTTGTGCTTGTGCGCAGTAGAAGTATAGCTGCAGGTTCGGTGCTCCAAACTCGCCTAAATGATATGGTTTTGTCAGTATCGTCCAGCTAATCCTGGCCGGTTCACCCACCCACGTCAGCTTCTGCATTGCTGACGGCAGCTCTACAAAGAAAGTTTGTGTCAGACAGACTGGGATATTAATAAATAGGTATAAAAAACAGGGCAATATAATCATCTTTTGCAGTGCTATTCTATCTGCTAACGTCCGGGGCATCCGTATCCATCTAGTTATTTGCTCATCCAGTTTAGTCATTGCTCTACCATAGTTCTCTCTAATGACCAGGTCTGGGTCTTTGTGTATCCACACGCCTAAGTATTTCACCGGGTCAGTTTGCCACTTCAGGGGAAAATCTAGTTCTGGTTGGGTCGTGACTGGTGTTAGTGGTATAACCACCGATTTGTCTCAGTTAATTCTTAACCCTGCGTATTGTTCCAAGAGAATGTATTCTCTGATAAGATTGTTTAAATGTATATTCGGGTGTCAAGTAAATAATACCATGTCGTCGACATATAAGGAGATGATGAGGGGGCGCAGGCCAAACTGTAGAGCAGCTTTCCTGTGACATTGGCAGATCCTACAGGCAAGAGGTTCCAGAATCAAGGTGAACAGGTTCGGCGAGAGAGGCCAGCCCTGTCTCGTCCCTCTTTTCACTTCTATCGGGTCAGAGACTTGGCCATTCAGTCTAATCCTAGCTCTTGGGGCACGATATAAGACCTCTATCCATCTGAGAAAGTGTTCCGGGAACCCCTTCCTACGTAATAGTACATACAAACGACAATTCCACTGAATCAAAAGCTTTTGCATCGTCCAGCAGTGCCGCCGCTGCCGACAATTCTGGATCTAAATGATGATACAGGGCAAAGTTGGTGCGTATGTTTTGGGTTGTAGATCTGGTGGGTACAAATCCCGCCTGGTCAGACCATACCAGCTTCTCCTGCAGGAGCTGTATTCTAGTTGCAATGACTTTAGGTAGGATCTTCATGTCTATATTTATCAACAACAGGGGGTGATATGATTCGCATCTTGACAGATCTTTATCTGGTTTGGGGAGCGCCACTAAGAGCGCTTCTCTCAGTGAAATAGTGAGTCTGCCTTCTTTGTGTGCTTCCCCATACATTTCGGCTAAGTGCGGTATTAACAGGTCTTTATACGTTGTAAAGAACTCCCCAGGGAGTCCCTCTAACCCAGAAGCTTTGTTATTTGGTAATGAGTTTATTGCGTCCATGAGTTCATTCTTGGTAATGTGGTGGCTGAGAAACTTTCGGTGTGTGTCTGAGAGCCATGCAAGAGTTACGTCCTGAAGGTAGTGATTGATTTCCTCTGCTGTAGTGTGTGTTTTGTTGTCATAAAGCTGTGAGTAGTAATGCCTGAAGCAGTGTGATATGGACGAAGTGTCGTACACCATTTGATCTGCGTCATCCCTTATCTGTGCTATGTATGATGTCGCGTACGAGGGTCTGATCTTACCCGACAAAGCTCGCCCCAGCCTACCACCCTCCCCATAATTTCGAGCTGTGTATCGTTTTGATTTGTATTTTATCTCGTCCCTAGCGTATCTCTGGTAGTCGTCCATTCGTTCCCTAATTTGAGCCAATAGGGCCGGGCTGCGTGTGTGTGTGTGTGTGTGTGTTCCGCTTCCAGTGTACTGATGTCCTTCTCTATTATATGTAATTGCTGTTGGATACCTTTCAGGATCCCGGCATGCTCGTTAATACAGTGACCCCGAATCGTTATCTTAAATGCTTCCCATAGTATCCCCGCACTTCCCACTGATCTGACGTTTAACTAAAAATGTTCGGCTATTGCCTGTCGCAGCGCAGATTGGAATACTTGGTCTAGTAGGGCACTTCCCTGTAATCTCCATGTGAAATGCCGGGGTATATTCGCGGGAATATCCATTGTAAGGCTGACCGGGAAATGGTCTGACAATGTCTTAGGTAGGTGTTCAACCGCAAGTGTCCAAGTGCATGCCTCCGCTGTAAGTAACCAGTAGTCTATCCCGGACCACGTGTTGTATGTCCTCGATGTGCATGTGCCCTCCCTGCGGCCCTCATGCCTTGTAGTGTAGTTTCTATTTTCCCAATAGGCTCTGCGCATTGGAATAACATAAACAGCAGTGTAGACGTAGGACTGAGGTCATCTAGGTCTCTACTGGCTATGTTAAACTTAATTTAGGTTTGCGCCAGCTAGCTCAGAGGTCACTGGAAACTTTCTTGAATGAATAGGGAGGGATGAACTCCCTGGCTAAGACAAGAAGGGATTCAGTTTCCGACAACCGCATAAACATGACAACTTTGCTCCCTCAGAATAAGAGTGTATCTCTAGAGTCGTGTGAAAACAATAGGCAGCTATTTCACTCAGTCAGCAGTGCATACTTAGTTTCACCAGAATGCAGAGAAATAGAGAGACGGGCGTTTTCAATAAAAGGTGTTACTTATTGAGCAGTCTTCTTCCTCATGCAAGAGAAATGAATTGCCACAATGGCAATACTTAAAGTAAAGTACGTACAGTAAAAGTAGTATTATGAAATAATACTGTAAAAGCATTGATATGGTTTCTTAGCCATATGATACTTTAAAATGGATAATATATACATACACAAATACATTGACTAACGTACTCAACTGATGCTCCTAACTAAGCCTACCCCGGTGTACCTGACCTAAGCCTAATACATGGAAGGATGAATAAGTAGCAGTTTAAGTTAAGTTGGTTAAGATAGTTTTGCCAAGAATCTGCATCAAGAATTCTCTCAAGGGTTTAAGTCAGCTCCGTACCTTGGTAATAGAATGCGGGAGGTCTGGTATCTCTTTCCTCAGGACTCGATATCCCAGCCACCACAAGAGTAGGCTGGAAACACCGGAGCTGGATTTTCTCGGCTGGAGAAAAAGACAGCGTCTCTCTCAGTGCATCAAAAAGGAGGGGCGGCTTCCGTGGGCTCTTGCATCAGCTGGGCTCTCGGGCAAGTAGATGGCCGCTCTGCTCCAAACCACTGTGTGTTTGCTTAAGGCAACTGTTGGTATTTTATACCTGGAAGGTGCCGGGTTTGACGTAAGGTTGGACATAAGACGTTACTAAGAACTAACAGTTCTTTCTGGACTTCAGGAGTTCTTGTTCGAATCAAAACAAAAGCAGGGGGGATTTTCCCGGGCTGCTGGAGGCTTGGTTTGTTTAACCCCTTGCATGCTGATGACGGAGCGGTTCCGTCATCAGCTACGGGTGAGCTGTGCTGATGACGGAACCGTTCCGTCATGACTCCGCCTGCGCAAGGCGGAGTCAGCATGGGCGGGGAATTCCCGCCGCACGCAAGGGGTTAAAGAACGCGTTATGCTTTCTAGGAGTCGATGGGAGTAGCCGTGCTGTGCTTTGGACTGCATGGGCTATTACTGAATATGGATCTGATTCTTATGCCTTTATCGGGGATATTATTGATTATAACCTCACAAGGGCATAAATCGGGAATATTGAATTAGGGTCCTAGATATAAACACGACAGTCTCATTCTCCACACATCTGTGATTCCCCACGTTGCCATACCATCCTTTAGAGCTTTGGCTGCTTGTTTGCCATATCGTTCATTACCTGTTGATCTGTCTAGTGCCGGATCCAGACAAATATTGAAGTCTCCTCCCCATATTATTGGTGCGCTTGGAAAATCTCTACGTTTGGCCCACATTTCAGCATAGAACCCAGGATCATCTACGTTTGGTCAATAAGAGGTGATGATTGTTAGTACAAATCCTCCAAAATTACCCTGCACCATTACATAACGGCCTTGGTCGTTGTGCAGTGTGTGGAGTAACTGGAAAGTTGGTACTACGTCTAACTAACAGTAATACCCCTCTTGCATACGTGGAGTAGGAAGATGCTTTGCGCGTGTGGCCCATCTGCTGCCCACCCTCATTTCAGTTGTTGGAGTAAGGTGTGTTTCTTGAATACATGCCGCATCAATACCGTGCCTGTCAAAATATGCCAGCACTTTTCGAATTTTCGGTGGGTTTTGCAAACCCCGTACATTCCATGTCAGAAATGTCCATTTCCGAGTCTTCGTTCTAATATCAGCCATGTACATATACCTTTGCCTGAATTTGTTGTGTACTTCGTATGCTATATGTGTATAATATCAGCTTTGATAGTGCCCCACTTTTCCGACCAGATATTTTCTAATTTCCCCTACCCCCTCCCCCACCCACTCCGCCCTGTCCCCAATTGCGGAGCCATTCCCAGTTCTGTTAACCATAAAAAAAAAAAAGAAAAGGAAACCTTACAGTGATCTAGTGTGGTATACACGTGAGGGCGATGACTGCCAGCCCGTTTCCCGTGGGTTGTCCCCCACAAGGGCAATGCCCTGCAAAAACATGTACACCTAGACTAAGCATAGCATATTACGTAACAGGGTTCTAAAATGCACGCGACCGCTCGCATTTGCGAGTTAGATTAATTCAGGACAAGCTATTATTATTAGGTCCTACTCGCCCTTTCTAGCGAGTAGGAAGACAAACTGACATTTGACCTCTGCCTCTGAAAGAAGAGCAAAAGTGACAAAATAGCATGATTTAAAGGCATCTTTATTGCTCACAAAGTAAATGAGCAATAAAAATGCTTTTAAATGATATATCATGTAATATTTGAAATAGATCCAGACTTCCACAAATGTTTAAAACAAATAAATACGTTTAAAAATAAACCTAATAATAACGGAGGATGGTGGGCCATTTTAACCATTACAATCCAGTAGTTTCTTTTTTTAACCCCGTCAGGACAGCCTAGATTAAACTTAAGGTTTGGCTTCCTGAAACTGCTGAAACCATTATTATTATCCGTATCCTCTAACTTTATCAAGCATAACCCCAAAAGAGGGTGGAGAGAAAAAATTTTATTATCTAGAACTCGGAACACATACTTTTCATCTGCCTTCCTTCCCTCTTTATTAGCATTCACCAATCAGAGTGGGAAAAGGTCATAGACTGCTGTTATTTCCCGGTCTTTCACATTTTCAAAATACACTGCTAAAGGCAGGGCATGTAAATCAGTTAGCTAACGGTTTTGGATTGCCACATCTAAAACACTTATCTTTGGATGTATTACCACTATTTTTTTCTACCTGAACCGGTCATTGATTTTACAAATTTCTCCAATTTTGTTCTCGTCTTTCACTTTGTGCACTAGGGGTTCAAAGGCTCCTTTTCTTTCCATTACACATGCAGTAAGTAGTGTGTTCAATGTTTTTGTGATTTCTTTGTCTTTCTTTAAGAGTAGATCTCTAGGTTAAAGTTTCTCTTGAATCGTTAGATTTGCTCGTACACCTTACTACGGTTTGATAAATCTTGTAAGGCAGCAATGTAACTAGTGATCTTCTCCGTTTTACCTAGGACATGTCCAAAAAATAGGTATTTCAAAAACCACTTTAATTTTTTCACCAATGTATTCTTCCAACCTCTTGTATGTCAACTGAAACAAATCTACCTAATTACCACCTGCCTCCTTATTAGAATCATCACAGACACTTTTTAGGTCTCGCCTGTCGATGCGCATGCGCATCGAGCAAGGCGAGAGTATTGGCACTTATCCGCTCTTTATCCACACTGCAAGGAATCGTGGCGATTCCTTGCAGTGCACGAGAAATTTAAGCTCAATGCGCATGCGCATTGAGCTTAAATGCGCGTGCACATGCCCCCAGCCGCCTACTCTCTCTCACAGCCTCCCCCAGCTCCGCCCCCTCACTACTTGATTGCACGGCCTCCCCTACTCTCCTCCCCCCTCCTCCTCTCCTCCCCTGCCTGCCTGCCGCTAGGCCGTGCCTCCCCTACTCTCCTCCCCCCTCCTCCTTCTGTATTCATAATTTTGCCATGACTGAAATATAGAGGTGAGGAAGTTTTTTTGTTTTTTTTTTTTAAACAAAATGAGTTTAGTAATGATTATACCCCCAAAATGTTAATTTCACTGTAACGCCCTCATGCTACTCTGCATTTGATTTGTACGGCTGACTCCATTTGCTGCGTTCATTGGCTACGTTCCTTTTCCACTAGACTTGCTGCACATCTGAATTTCGGAGACCTCTGATTGACGTCGAGGGAGCTCGAATGACAAGTCTCGCGAAAGACTTTTGCTGGCGTGACCTCAATCAGTCCATTCCCCCTTAATTCCTCCCAAAACTATCATGCATTTGATCTTCATAAGGTTCCCTCTTCCTTTTCTGATCCCCGGCTAAGCTAGGTGAGTCTCTTCCATTACCTTGAAGACTCCTTAGGCTTCTCCGTAATTACCCTTAGTTAAAACTCCCTGCCCAGAGATCTGTCTAGTAGCAATTATATTATTTCTACCCGATTTCCAGTTTATGACCATTGTATCATTACACAATATTTTATTTTTCGTATATTGACATCACGTGTTAGAACCCTATACTCTCCGTCACCACTCTAAAATGGCGACGGCCTGTGTATTTTCACCACTTCCGGTTTCGAACAGGATTATCTAAACATTCGGTCAGGACGCCTCTTGACCTACTTGCTATGCGACTCGATAGAGGAGTAACTAAGCACTGCGCCGTGATTACCAGGTAAGCTTCCGACCGCCCTAATGCCCATTCGCTGCCCTAAGAACCCCTCCACCCCTAATTTTTCCCGTGTTCATTTCCCCGTTTTCTTTTTCCCCTCTTTGCACAGAATAACTGTTTTCCTTGACGAACTTACTACAAGTTGGAATTATATAAGTATAACAATATCGGTAAGCCCCTTTAAAAAAGTTCCATCTTAATCGGCTAATAACTCACTCGAGGTGCCCGTGGGATCGCATGTTGCGTTTTTTAGGATATCTCTCTGGTAACATCATAAAAAAACATCTCACCGCTTAAGTTTGGATCTCTTTACCTGGCATAGACGGTACATTTATTTTAGAGTTTATTTTCTTAGTAAGCTGCATTTTCCCGTTAGCACAAAAACTATACAGTCACGGTTTGACTATAAATATCACTAATACTTTCTGTTTTCAGTGCACGTTTATAAGCTAAGCATGTCAAAATTATACACTTATGAGGGAACTTGCACCACGATTGTAGTGCACGTATACAAGCCAAGCATGATGCGAATTTTCACTTTCAAGGGAAATAGAACTTTTATTAATTCCCTTATTGGCTTTACACGGGATCATTTCCTGCACTGTTCTTTATGATTATAATCTCCGTTTAGATCACCATATTAAACTTAGGACCTTCCATAAGGCTTCTAGCTCTGGCACTTCGAGTTATTTTTCATTGCCCTTTTTAAAGCCCTGTACCGGTTACAAGTTCCTCACTTTGATTCCTTCTTTTTAGGTCTCGTTTTAATGAATGTTTCAAGTTGTACAAAGACGTTTTTCAAAGATTGTTAATGTTTTAGATGGTTTCGGAAGCATTTAGGGTTTAATTCGAAAACTGCCAGACAGCACAGCAAAGACATGTTGGGGACATGCTTAAAGCTTACCTAGGAATGCATTCCTCCTATGCTTACCATTTGCTTTGTGTTTTTTCATTCCTATTTACTGTCTTTCTATTTACTGGTATCCGAACTCCGTTCAGAGGAGCATGGGGCAAGCAAGTTACTGGGCCCAACCGTGGGTATCAAGGCATTTTACTGCCCATGTCCCAGGGCCCAACCTACTATGACAAAGTACCCCTACAGCACTTGACTCTGGTAGAGTGGATTGCGCAGTCCAAACCTTCTCCTGGAGGGGAATGCAGGCGTAAGGTGAACACTCCGCCCCCTCCCCTTCCCGCCGTCTCGCATTTCCCCTGCCGCATCAAAGGCTTTCACGGCCGGCCGGCCATGCTTTCAGTTTCACGACCGGCCGGCCGTGTCAATTACATTTCAAAGCCCGCTCTCCCTGCTCCGCCCCCTGCTCCGGCCGAGACGCATTTCTCCTCCTTCGCCGTTTTGCTGGTCTTGTTGATGTGCTATGCTGTGTCGCTTCATTGAATACCGTGATTAAGTACTTTATCCAAAAGGATTCCGTAATACCCGAATTCTGATGCGGATTAATTTTTCTTCTTCTGTATAGCCACACAATAACTTTCTGTATACCTTTTCCTTCAAGGTCCCTATGTCAGTAGACAAAATCCTAGTTTCGTTTTTCAGTGTTGCCATAGTCAATATGTCAGTCTTCCTAATTAAATACAGAAGACAAAGAATGGACTGCCGTCCTCCTCATCTTTACAAGGTGTATGTGTTTAATGTTTCCATTTCTGCGCAGGTTTCCATAAAGGCTTGCATCAATAACGAGGGGCTACTATTTATTGGGCTATGTATAATAAGTAATTGAGAAATGTAGTCACCTGTATTATCACTGTTGCAGTCATTTGCCAGAGATTGCTGGGAATTTTAATTTTTTTACGCAATTCTTCCTTCTGGCTGTTGACGAGGTAAAGTAAGAATGCATAGCATAATAGTTCAGTTGGTGTCTTTATTTCAAATCTGGACTTTCTTGCTAAGCTTAAAAAAACAACGGCCTGGCAGCCTTAAAGTACAATTATAGAGAAACGGGTTAGTTATGCACAGATCTATCACATAAAACCCTAGGGACATCGAGCAAAGGAAGCAATGTGTTGTCTCCGATTTTGTGCAGTATTCCCCCCACCACCCGTGAGTTAGGTGTGTGTGTGTTGGGGGTGCTACATCAGATTTCGTCCAGTGTATGAACATTCATGACATGAGTAAGAGGCACCACTTATCCTTGAGCCGACCGCGGTTCTTAAAGATCTGGTGGTGTTCCTATTTTCAAAATCCTATTTTAGCAACAGAAAAGGTGAACGGCTGTTTAACTGCTGCGTAACACGGAACTACGAGGGATACAGAATGGTGCATAGCAAACCAACACACTTAGACTTAAGGACAAATTCATATTGGTCCACAATCAATGCTATCCCAATCCATAAATCACAACATTTCCACTGTCCAAGGAAACGAGGATTAAAATGTGATGATGGCGCAGGCTCCTTCCACCGGCACCAAAAATAAGCACACTGATGATTAATGCTGAAGGGCTGCTGCGTACAAGCAGGAGTCAGCAGCTTTGCTCCCGCTCATCTGTAGCAAAAACACCATCACTCACCCTCAACCCCTCCCCCTCAACCCCTCACCCTCACCCTCACTCACCCACCCTCAACCCCTCACCCTCACTCACTCACCCTCAACCCCTCACCCTCACTCACTCACCCTCAACCCCTCACCCTCACTCACTCACCCTCAACCCCTCCCCCTCGACCCCTCCCCCTCAACCCCTCACCCTCACCCTCAACCCCTCACTCACCATCAACCCCTCACCCTCAACCCCTCACCCACCCTCACCCTCACTCACCCTGACCATCACTCACCCTCAACCCCTCACTCACCCTCAACCCCTCACTCACCCTCAACCCCTCACTCACCCTCACTCTCACTCATCCTCACTCACCCTCAACCCCTCACCCTCACTCACCCTCACTCACCCTCACTCACCCTCAACCCCTCACCCTCAACCCCTCACCCTCAACCCCTCACCCTCAACCCCTCACTCACCCTCACTCTCACTCATCCTCACTCACCCTCAACCCCTCACCCTCACTCACCCTCAACCCCTCACCCTCACTCACCCTCAACCCCTCACCCCCTCACTCATCCTCACTCTCACTCATCCTCACTCTCACTCATCCTCACTCAACCACCCTCAACCTCACTCACCCTCAACCCCTCACCCTCACTCACCCTCAACCCCTCACCCTCACTCACTCCCCCTCAACCCCTCCCCCTCAACCCCTCCCCCTCAACCCCTCACTCACCCTCAACCCCTCACTCACCCTCAACCCCTCACTCACCCTCAACCCCTCACCCTCAACCCCTCACTCACCCTCACTCTCACTCATCCTCACTCACCCTCAACCCCTCACCCTCACTCACCCTCAACCCCTCACCCTCACTCACCCTCAACCCCTCACCTTCAACCCCTCACTCACCCTCACTCTCACTCACCCTCACTCAGCCTTAACTACTCCCCCTCACCCACCCAAAACCCCTCACTCACCCTCAACACCTCACTCACCCTCACTCACCCTCACACACACCCCCTCAAACTCAAACACCTTACACCCACACACAAACGCTCCACTAAAAGTCAACACAACACTCTCAAACTCACTACACCACACACACTCTCAGACGCAAACAACATCACTCATCCTCATCCTCATACACACTCACACCCCCTCACCCTCACACCCCATTACACTCACACACGCTCACACCCCTCACACTCACAACAACACCCTCACACCCCCTCACTCACACTCACTCACACTCACTCCCAATGACTCAAATTCACCCTCACACACCCTCACCCTCACACACCGTCACACACCTTCGGACACACTCTGAATAACAACACCTCACACACCCTCACTCACCCTCACTCACCCTGACCATCACTCACCCTGACCATCACTCACCCTCAACCCCTCACTCACCCTCAACCCCTCACTCACCCTCAACCCCTCACTCACCCTCACTCTCACTCATCCTCACTCACCCTCAACCACTCACCCTCACTCACCCTCACCCTCCCTCACCCTAAACCCCTCACCCTCAACCCCTCACCCTCAACCCCTCACCCTCACACCCCTCACCCTCACACTCACCCGCCTCACACTCACCCCCCTCACCCTCACACCCCTCACACTCACACCATTCACCCTCACACAACTCACCCTCACACCACTCACCCTCACACCACTCACCCTCACACCACTCACCCTCACACCACTCAGTGCTACAACACATTTTGGGTTACAATATATGTCAGATTTACGCAACATAAAACTATTGGCATTGTAAATAACAAAGAAATTATTTTCGCAATTAAAAAAAAAAAAATACTCACCCTCAAACTTTCACCCTCAACACCTCACTCACACTCACTCTCACTCACCCTCACTCAGCATCAACTACTCACCCTCACTCACCCTCACTCACCCTCCACACCTCACCCTCACTCACCCTCATCCACCCTCACGCTCACCTTCACTCACCCTCAACACCTCACCCTCACACAGTGCAATACCTCTCAGACCATTTCAGTTACAGCTTTTAGAAATATTTATGGCTTTTTTTATTTGTACTTCTTTCGCATTGGCTACAGGAAACAAAAATGCTAAACATTTACAAAAAAAACCATAAACAATTCTAAAAGCACTAACTCTAATGGTGCGAGACCTATTGCATTTCCAATGCTTGTTTTTCCGATCACCCTCAAGTTGAGTGAAGAATATGCCATTTCCTGAGTGAAGAGACCTTTTCTCCTCCAACTGCGATCATGCAGGATTCAAAAATTCGGGCCCATTAGTTCCATTATAGCGATGATTCTCTAATCTCATTGGAAAAGAGGGAAAGTTGGTTTATGCTGGCCACCGCCACAACGAAGTCACGGAAAAATAATTAAAGAACAGCAGTGATGAGACAACATTAGATACAGAAATTAATACAATTATGAAATGTAGGAAAGAGAAACATAATTGTAAATAATTGGACATAAAAATGGCCTCGTTCCAGTTTGTGCTTGCTGCAAGTACTAGGTACATGTCTTAAGGCAAGATAAAGAGGGAAGTTTCAGGAGTAAAGAGAACATTTGTATTGTGAAATGCTGCTTACAGTTCTATAGAAAATACGAGGAAAAACACTGCAGAAATAAACAAAAAATGCAAATGCCCTTTATTTATTTCTAGGAAGTAAATCCAAGCGGCAGTTATGAGGAAGCTAACATCTTGATTTATAGGTTTCTTCCTATTCGGTCTAGTAATGCACGGTCTGAGGAAATGGCAACCGGTATTCCTTTCTCTGTTGCACCTCAACAGAGATTTATCCCTGTAGGAGGCACAGTGCCACCTACAGGGATAAATCATTGTGAGTGCCTGGGCAGCAGCAGAAAGATTGTAGGAGTACAATAAGGTCATATGTCTAGTTCAATGCTGCGTGCCTCAGAAGAGAGTTGATGCCTTCAGGAATAGGCGCACAATAAAGTAGAATAATTATCAGCACAAATTTTGCAGTATAAAATATCTAATTTCTACGCGACTAGAAAGGGTAACTTATCCACAATAGTAATACTATCCTTTTAAAATGTGTTATCTTGCTAACTAAAATTAGGGCTGCACTTCATTTGCCGAACACATTTTGAGAGCAACGTTTACAGATACTATTAACTTGACTAAAGGTCAGTCAGTCAGTCAGTCAAAATACTTTATTTCGATAATTCAATATCATAAAAAGACGGTGAAGCATACTATACAAACAAATACACATTAAAAACATTTACAATTCATATATTTAAAAACATTTACAATTCATATATTTAAAAATATATGACGGATTTCATAAAATTGTTAAAAAGAATCATTTTACAAAAGTATAGCTGCCATATTGCATTACTCTATACATATATACAATGCAAAAAATACACTTTATAAAAAATACCATCACTTATAATTTATCATTCTCTTGTTCCTAACCCTAACAGCACCCACCAAATAGCTGGCGACATGGAAAATAATCCTGGGGCTGTTAAGTAATTGCAGATATAGGAGAGCGGGCTTAACTTGAAAGAACCCTGCCTCCTTAAGGATAGGAACAAGAAACGTAGTCCTTATTTCCGTGTAATGACCACAAAACATCATAAAGTGCATTGTGTCCTGCGTTGAAAAATTATCGCAGGAACACGGAGGTGCCTGTTCAGGACTACTCCATTCAGAGAAGTGGCCTAAGTTCAAGTGGATCATATTAAAACGAAAACGTGTTAGAAGAAACCTGTGGAAAGAACGATTAACTAAAACAAGATAAAGCTCAGGTCCTGGGGATTGGCAACAATCAAGTTGGCCCTTACAGTGGGTTTTCTAAGCTCAACTTCCTCTCTGTTTAACATCAGTATTTGTAACATAGCCCCCTTTATTAGAGCTATGTCCTTGCGGGTTATTTTATCAGGCGAGAGGAAGAGCTCTGGTCTCCCTAATTTGTAAAACTAACGTTTAACATAAGACAACCACTTAACTCCATGGCTGCTAAGGCAATTTCCCTCCTGTGCTGGAAATTGTCATTTTACTTTATTTCATGACGAGCTGGGCTCGTCATCAGTGTACGAGGAGGCTACACCATGACGAGCCCAGCTCGTCATGAGTGTGGAAGGGGTTAATTTTATTTACATTGTCCAATGAAAGGCAATCTTTGATAATGACATGATTCAAAGAGAGTTCATCGTTCAACCAGGTCTTCAACCAGGATATTAAGGGGGCCACTCTTCTCGCGTCTGTAATAAAACCGGCCCCTAGCTCTGAGTGGATCGTGTAGGATGGGGTAGACTTTGGTACTGATAAAATAGTTCTCAAATGTATTTTCTGTGACTTGTAGACAGTCTATTGCACTGTACCCCCATATTGAGCATCCATATGTTGCTACCGTTAGACATTTTGCTTTATAAATGTTCAGCACAGCCTTTAAGGGTCTAGCCCCCAGTTTTCTACTAAAACCCATGATTGCTGAGGAGGTTCTGGCGAAGGCCGCATTTCTGTTTTTAATCTGCGGTCCCCAATTCCCCTTCTCCTCAAAGGTAATCCCCAAGTACGGGAATGTAGGGACTCTGCTGAGTTCCTCCTCACAACAGAAGAACGTTTTCAGGTTTGTCTTTCTTATGCCCCTTCCCATAATCATGATTTGAGATTTCTTTACATTTATTTTAAGGTCCAGGGAGGTCATAAAAAGGCCAAAAGCGTCCAACAAACGTTGAAGGCCGACACCGGTCCGCGTTTGAAGGACAGCGCCATCCGCATACAGGAGAACCGGTATGCCAAGATCCCCTATATGCGGTATATAAGACGCGGCCTCCCTAAGCACGGGTTCAAGGGCGTTTATATAAACTGTAAACAGAAGTGGAGCCATGATACATCCCTGCCTGACCCCCCTTTCTGATTTAAAATGACTAGAACATCGCCCCTCAGCGTTCACCCTGACAGAGGCCAAGAGACCAGAATGTAGATCAGCTAAAGGTCATGTGGCGATTAGGCAAATGATTGTGTCATGACATCACAAACAGTTGGCATCTTCCTGCTAATACCATAAATCCATCTATTTCTATTGCAAAAACCATGGATGAAAGTTTTCCTCAAAATACTCCCTAAAAGTTTCTCCCAACATTTGCCAAGAAATTGTAGTAAAATGACATCCAAATACCTGAAGGTTGGCTGTCATTTATACAAGACTTTTGCCATCAAAAAAATCTTTGATCAGTGAAATGTGTGATATGACAATGCAATACTAATAGTTAGCGATCCTTAGCCAAGATGTTGCATTCACATTATTTCAGCTATCTCCTTAAACAAATCAAACAAATCTAACAATAGACACCGCATGAGCACCATTCTTTCTTTCAAAAAACCAAATCTTTAAGAGGTGCGAATAAATGTGCAGAGCTCATGCAGCCTGCCACGATCCGCGGGAATGCAGATTCCTAGGCAGGGGTGGGTAGGAAGAGGCAGGGAACTTGCTGTACCTGAAAGTCTGCAGACCGTGCAAAAACAGAGAGACACTATGCAGAGGCTTCTCATAAAAACAGCATATAAAAACGCAGCACTGACTGCGAAGGGAGGGGGTCTTCATTTAGAAGAATTACAGGATTACATGAGAATTCCTCCTACACTTTTTATTCTTCAACAAGCTCAGTCTCTCACATACCCGGTGCTTTGCGTTGATATAACAAGGTACCGAGATCTAATGCAGGTTTGCCTTGTGACTGATTAAAACCATGTCAGAAATCCTATTTGGTTCCAATGTTAGGCGATATGAGCATCTAGTTTAACAACCCATATTTTACAGCAACCAACTACATTTGTGTGTGTGTTATACCCTGCCTTGACCAGTGAGGAAAGCGGGGAACTTTATATACCATTCCACCATTTGAGTTCCCCAATACATTAATAAATAGGGTAAAGCACTTGATAAAACAACAAAACCACATCACTAAGCCATGGACAACTCTATTATAAATATCTTACAATGCTTTTGCCATATAATGGGTCTACCTTTTCAGGTGGAGCAGAATTCACAAAGGATTTAAATCCAAGGCTTGATCCTCACTTGCATCTATAAAATCCATCATCCCCTGCAGTAATAACCATGAAAAATGTCCACAACCCAGTAAGCCATGGCCACAACACAAAATATCTCTAACTTATAAATAATGGAAAATACACAACGAGTGAGAAGATAAAATAGGAAACCAAACATATTTGAGATGTTCTTGTTACTTTGTCACCAAATCGGAGAAGGCTTAGTTTTTTAGAAACTCATTCATCTCAGAAATACGTATTTTGGGTTTGAATGGGCTTTCCTATTAATGTAAAGCTACACTACTGTAACACTTTTCTGTTGTGCGTTCAGCGTGCTTTTCTAATATGATCTTCTCCCTTTGTAAACCAACAGTTCATACCTTGGCCAGCCCTACTAATTCAAACATCGTCAAATTTAAATGTGCCTCATGACAACGCATGCTCCAGGGGCAATCTTTCTACAATTCCATGAGTATTCTCTTAAGGCATAAAAGTTAACGCTAAGGTCCTCCTTAAGATCAGATCACTCTACCAAGTTACAATAAACTGCTCCGCCTCCCCATTTCCGTTTAGTACTGTCAAAGTTAAAACAGTTCTTCTATTTCTGGTAGCATTATAGCACAATAAAAAAAAGACATCCGTTCCTTGCCACTGCTGAAGAAACGTTCCTTCCAGGGACACTGCCAATTTCAAATATGTTCTATCCAGGAACATAATGATCAGGCAAGAGAAGACAAACTACATTGCTTTCTTAAAACCATCAAGTCAAACTTGCATGAGGTCAACCTAAGAAAATATTAGTTCTAAAGTCTGATCTTGATGTTTTCAGAATCGAGGTGGACAGTATTAGTGAACTGATTTTGTCAGCTCTTTCAACAGCCTTCCACATCAACTCGGTAAAACACTTCTATGGTGATCAAATCAGATTCACTATCGGATAAAGGGGCACATGCATCAAGCGTTTTTGCCTTTGCAAAAGGGCCTGTTGGAGAACACAAAAAATGCTTTTCAGATGCAGCAAACCCCATTTTGCGATTTGGTAACCTATTACCGAATCGCAAAATGGGTTTGCGACTCGCTATTAGGAAGGGGCGTGTTTAGGGCATCCCTTCCTTATACCGAATCGCATCTGTATGAAGGAATGTTTTGTGACCGAAATGCGGTCGTAAAACATTCACATTTTACCACTTACTTTAATTAGGTGGTAACCCATTCATAAATGGGAATGGGTCCCCAAGGGACCCCTTCCCATTTGTGAATGTTTGTTGCAGAGTTTTTTAAGAGGAGGCAGTGGTCCCACGGACCACTGCCGTCTCTTGAAAAATGAAAAGAAAACTTTTACTTTTTGAAAAAATCTTGTTTTCCTTTAAGGAAAAAGGGCTACTTTAAAAAAAAAAAAAAAAGATAGCTTAATTTAAAAGCTATCACGGACATGGTGGTCTGCTGACCTCAGGAGGCCAACATCCCTCGATTTTTGTGATTCCTAGGGAGGGCCGCAAATTGCGGGCTACCTCATTAAGATAAGTGAGGTAGAGCAATTTGTGAACCCCTAGGAATCGCTATCTGAAACTCAGAGTTTCATACATTGTAAATTGCGATTCTCAGGAATTTGCAATTAGGTATTCGCAATTTACATTTTTGATGCATGTACCTCTCAGTCTTCTCCGAGAGGGCAGGCCTAGGCCATTCGTCCCGACTCCTCCCAAGCAGGTAATGATCTGCAGGTTACAAGGATTCTGAGTTCACAGCTCTATTATTTAACTTCCGTTTGCAACATCGCACCAACTTTATTCAGGTGTTTGATTTAATTGTCTGATAATGGGAGGAAAATGGCCCCAAGAAAAGAATGTCGGGCATTTTTTCTCATAACACAATGTCTGCAATCAGTAAATGTATAAAAGTAGTATAACCATTTGCTTTATCAAATACAAAGCTGTAGTTCTACCACAACTGTTAAGTGATGGTCAAAACAGTAATATAACTGTCCATCTAGACATGTGAATAAAAACTGGTGTTCTTTTGGACTCATAACTATCCCTGACTACTCAACTGGACCCTGCCAGCGCCTGTATACCCTCATGAGTGACAGGAAGTGCTCTACAAATCTACTGATTGATTGATTGATTCCTGGCTCCCAGATAGCTGCAGTGTCAAAATCGTGCTTTTAACACCCTGAAAATAATCTTCAGCTATGTACACTGCTTGCATCATCTTTAGGGCACACATCTTTCTGTATTTGAAAATAGAATACGTAAAACATCAAGGTTTTATTTATTCTTAAAATATCCTAATAATTTACGACCCTTGGTTTAATTTGTTTGTTCATTTTTTTCTTTTATTATGGACATTAGTTAACTCGCTTTGCTTCTTTCCAGCACCTTATTGCTTGAAATATCAGCAGGTAATGGAGTCAGTTGTATCCTGACACAGTGTTCACTGGTGCTGTCCCTTGTTTGGCTGAAATAAATCTTGTCAGATAACTATTCATGTTTTTCAGCACTGGAGAAGTTATGTTTGCACCTTCCCTAATTTTATCACTCCACAGGCTATGCCGAGTGTGTCCACCTTAGGTTACTGGTAGACATTTTGGGACTTCTTCAGCGAGTTTTGAACTTTTCTGCTCCCCTCCTGCTGAACATTTATCACAAAGAACATCCCAGCTGCATTAAGATTGATCCCTGGCAATCTATGGTAAAATGCAAAACAACATAAAAGCACTATGCCTGTACATCAAGTTATACACTAACTGAAGCCATCAACGGGCGGACACTAGTGAGGGACCACTACCACCTGTAGGTAGGTTGGGAATCCCAAGTTTTACCAGTCTTGGTCTGCCAGGCGTAAGGGTGACCCCTTCCAGCTGCCATGATGCCACCAACACTTGAAAGCAACTAAGCATCTCGTGCCTTCAAGAAAGAGCCCCAAACGGAGGAAAATGCTGAACACAAAACAAATCCTATACAGCAGGAGGAAAGGAGAACCCCAAGGAAAAAGGCAGAACTCTGAAGAGCAAGAGACTTCAGGGAAGAACACTTGAGACCAGCTTCTGAAACTACTGAGGCGGAAAAACAGGGAAATCCTAGAGCTGATCAGAAAACACACCAACAAAGATCGAAAATGTGTTGTGAAGCAAGGAGAAAAGAACTGCGGGATTTTATCCCCTAAAGACAGGAAATACCTCAAAGGAATAGAGCTACACCATATTGGATTGGTAATCAACTCACAGCAACTAAGGAAAGCCAGCTATCTTGGAAAGGACAGGATATCTTCCTCCAAGCCCGCCTGCATCATATAACACCTGGGAGAAGAGCAAGAGTTCAGGAAATTGTACCTGTGGGACGGCTGACAGCCCACCGGCAGCAACCGATCCCAAGGCATGCTCTGGAAGCTGCACGTCCCACCTGCCATGGATCAGCTCAGGAGTTACCATCAGGCGGTATGCCAGAACAACAGAAGCACGTTTCTTGAATAATAATTTATATATTCCCTTGTGCTGCAGATATCCAGTACTGTATGAAATATACAAAACACAAGTCACTACTATGGTCTTAGATGTGAGACATTGGGTAATTCCTTGCCTTCCTTGGAGAAATGAACATTTGCTCTTCAAAAGAAACAGCTACCCATGGCTGCATCATCAACAATATTACCCCCCCCCCCATGTCATTTCAAAACATTTGCCAACTGACTATCACCAATAGTCAATAACAATGTCGATGTCGCTCACTGAAAATGCAACTAACAAAAAAAAGAGCCTTTTGCTACTTCAGGTTAGCAGTTAAGTACAGAACTACATCTCTCTATCCAACGCAATAGGGAAGTAGAGGGTGACGGGGCTGTTGGATGAGGATGATCACTGATGTACTGCTTTTTACTTTCATGAGATTCCCAACCTCCAACTGTTTCAACAGAGATCCCAACCTCCAACTGAGACCAGGAGATACAATTTTCTTAAACACAGACTTGTTAAAAGAAAGCCGAGGACAGAAAATGCAGAATAACATAAAACTCACTGTCTACAAAATAGGAAGAGATCATACTACTTCTAGGGGTTAAGAGCTCTTACTCCGAGTGGGGGCCAAGAAAACTTGTGGAGAGCATCTTCTGTTATGTTATATGTACTTGATATCGCGCACACTTCACTCCCAGAGGAGTATCTTGGCGCTTGCGCTGAGCAGGCATAGTAAAGACTACTGTCTAGAACAACCATGTATTGACCATCTTCCTGAAATTCATAAAATTGGGGCGGATGTAGAGAGAAAGACTGTTCCAATGATGAGCAGCCAGATATGAGAAAGCTCTACCACCAAATCTGGCAGTATAGATATATGGAATCTGCAGAAACGGCTTTATCAGAACATCTTAAATGTCTGGAAAGCGAGTAATAAGTCAGTTTTGAATGGAGATATACGGGCTGGGACTGATAAAGGGCCTTGCGATAAAGGCAACAGAGCTTGAAGAGAGCCCTTTTTTATGGGCAGCCAATGTAAAATTTTTAATATATGAGCCGAAGATGACTGACCAGGTAAATTACAAATCAACTGGGCAGTGGTATTCTGAACGACCTGTAATTTAGCAAGAAAGGTGTCATTTGCTGCAACTAACAATGAATTTCCATAGTCCAGGCGACTAATTATAAGCGCCTGGACCTGGGGTTTCCTAGAGGTTTAAAGGTAACCAGGGAAATATTTTTTTTAATAGCTTCATAGTGGCATAACAGGTGCCACATGTGGTGTTAACCTGCTTTCTTAAGGATAATGTCCGATCAAGTTTCACTCCTAAATTTCTCTCCACTTGCTTAGGAGTGGGGGCTGGTTCAAGATCCAAAGGCCACCAGTCAGCTGACCAGAGCTTGTGCTCTTTGCCAAACAACAGTCTCAGATTTCTCACTATTTATTTGGAGACAGTTATTGACCATCCAGTCAGCGATCTCCCTCCTGCAGTGCGCAAATAGTTTTTTTTAAATATCTAGGTCTGGACCGAAAGAGATAAGGAGTTGAGTGTCATCCGAATATGAGACAATCTCCACACCACAGGATCTCACAACACCTGCCAGAGGTGCACCATAGATGTTAAATGAAGTTGGGCTCAGTCACGAGCCTTGAGGGAATCCTTTATTGGAAAATAACTTTCTTGATTTAAACTGACCCAAACAGACCTGATAGGTACGATTGTCAAGGAAGTCCCTGAGCCAAAGCAATAGCCTAGGATGGATATCTACTTCAAGTAGTCTATGGATGAGAATGGAATGGGAGACCATGTCAAACGCGGCAGACAGGTCCAATAGAACCAACATGATTGGGGTTCCTACATCAAGGGAGAGTCATATATTGTCGGTAATTGCCACTAGTGCTGTCTCAGTACTGTGCTGTGCTCTAAAACCTGATTGTGAAGGGTCTAAGATGCAGTGTTCTTCTAGATCAGACATGAGCACTTTGTTAATATGGCTCTGTAGAATTTTAGTGAGCAAAGGTAGTAGCGAGATAGGTCTAGAATTAGTGAAATCTTCAGGATTGGCAGAAGGCTTTTTGAGAAGTGGAGATAGCTGATTTCAGTTTGTCAAAAGTTAATGCAAGTTCAAACAATGATTTTATCGAAGGAGACAGATAGTTAGCTAGATTGGACATTATCCTAGGTAGGCAAAGGTCTAGCGGGGAGCCTGATTCTGCCAGAGTTAGCATCCACACATGTTCCACTAAACAGGGTTCAAAATCCTCCAGAGCAGCCGAGGCAGTAGGATGAGGTTGACTCAGATCCAGTGCTGTATCCGGAATTTCTTAGCTTATGTAAAAGCTTTTATAGATGAAACTTATTTTATTTTCAAATAAGTTATCTAGAGAATAACAGAAATTCTGGAATAATGGGACAGTAGTGATGCAGGCATGGGGTTTCAAAAAGATGTTTAACATTTTGTAAAGCTCCTTCGCGGAATTCCCAGCTACCGTAATAATGGAAATAATATGCATTTTTCAAGCAGCTCTGATATTGTGGTGATAATTGCGGAGTATGTCCCGGTAAGCTGCTTTAACCAGAGGATTTAGTAGCCAACCAACGTTGTTCTAAATGTTTGCATTTCGTTTTTTCTAGTCGCAAGTCATTGGAGTACCAGGGAGCTGTATTTTTCCGAAAACAAGGAGAAGAAGGGGGTTTCTTATGAGGGGCTATTTGATTAAGAGTATTGGTTAAAGATTAGTGGTAGACACCCACAGCAGCATAAACCGTAAAGGATGACAAGGTAGCCACCGTAAAACATTTAGAGAAGGAGGTTGGGGTGACCTCCTTCCAAGGACGATAGGGGCTACAGAACTCCGTTTTTGCGAAATTGTTTATGCGTAGCATGGAAAACGCGATTACATAATAATCTAACCATATAATTGATGAAGGTGGTTTACTTGTTACACAAGCTACAATTTAAAAAATAAGATCCAAGGTATATCCAGTCCTGTGAGTGGGGCCATTGACTATTTATTTATTTATTTAAAGTTTTATATAGTGCGAACAAGATCTTTGCAGATATCAGAGCGCTTTACAGAAACAGTAGGTAGGATAAACACACTGTTGAAAACCGTATAGGGTAGTAAACGCACAGGAGTATGCACACTAAAACAATCAGGAAGCAATAATATTGAAGCCGTGCAATGACGATTCGAATAAGAATATAGCACCCCAGAGGGTGAGTATACACACAGTTGAAAACAGAATAGTAGGCAGCAGTGAGTGGATTGCAAGTTAGTAAGGCACTCAGGTCATAGTGTACAGCCCTAGTAAACAATCTGGAAACAAGATAATAAAGCATCCGTGCAGTGATTTTGGTCCAGTAGCAGTCATAAAAGAGTCTAATATAGATAGCAATCAGGTAGCCGATGAACTAGGAGCCATGTACTATCATTGTACCAATGGCAATAGGGTTCAGGTGAACTTGGCCATAAGGATGGCTTTTACCTCTTTCTTGAAGAGTACAGAGGAGGGGATAAGCCTAGTTTCTGGCGGGAGAGCATTCCAGATCCTGGGTGCCATTCCTGAGAAGGAGCGTTTGTAAGTTTTTTCCTTCCGGAATCTACGATGTTTCAGGAGGAGATTCTTTGTGCTTCTGTTGGATCTCGAGCCTCCTGATATAGTCAGTTTGTGGGTGAGGTAGTTGGGTGATTTGTGGTGTACGCCCGAGTGTGTCATGCAGGCAATTTTCAACTGAACTCTGGCTTCAAAAGGCAGCCAGTTCAGGGCTTTTAAGTCAGGGGATATATGCGAGTGTTTTCTTGAGCCAGTGATGAGCCTCGCGGCCGCGTTCAAGGAGGCTCGTAGGGGTGCCATTGTTATTAGGGGGAGCCCGCTGAGAGCTACAATTCCGTATTCTATGCGAGGAATGACTAGGGCTTGAACAACAGTTCGGAAGTCCTTGGGTGGTAGGAAGGGTTTGAGTTTTCTCGGCGTGTTGATTTGGAAGTTGGCACCCTTGGTTGCTTTGCTAATATGCTGCTGCATGTCGAGATTGGAGTCAAGTGTGATGCCAAGGGATTTCGCCGAGTCCACGATGGTGGGCTGGACATTTAGTGCGGTTAGATGATTGAGCCAGGTTTGGGTGAGCCAGGTTTGGGTGATGGCCTTTTTCGCAGGAGGTGAGATCAGAAGGAACTCAGTTTTCAGGGCATTTAGTTTAAGGTGATTGTCGGCCAGCCATGCTTGAGTGTTTCTTAGTGTGGCATTCAAAAGTTTGATGTCTTCAGGGGATTGAAGTTTGAGGTAGAGCTGAGTGTCATCTGCGTACATATGGAAGTGTACATTTGATTCTTGAACCAAGGTGGTGAGTGGTTCCATGACGAGGTTGAACAATGTGGGGGAAAGGGAGGAGCCTTGTGGGACGCCTAGTGTTACGGGCACAGGCGAGGACAGTGCGTAGTTGATCTTGAACTTCTGAGACCGGTTGTACAGAAAGGAAGTGAACCATTTGAGGACAGTCCCGGATATTCCCATTCTGGTGTTTAACAGCTCCAGTAGATTCTCGTGTTTGACCGTATCAAATGCTGAGGAGAGGTCGAGGAGGATGAGGAGGCAGGACTCGTTGTGATCAAGGATTTGGAGGGCGTCATCGATTATGTGTGTCATAGCCGTTTCCGTGCTATGTTTTGCTCTGAATCCTGATTGGTGAGCGTTGAGGAGGTCAAACTGCTCAATGTGTTTTGTCAGTTGGAGTTGTACGCATTTTTCTAGCAATTTGGCCAGAGTGGGGATATTGGTGATAGGTCGGTAATTGTTCAGGTCGGCCGGGTCAGCTGTGGGTTTCTTGAGTATCGGCGTGACCTGCCCTATTTTGAGGGAGTCTGGGATGGATCCTTGTTGCAAGGAACAGTTGATGATTCTAGTCCAGAGTGGGAGGAGCATGGGGGTGAAGGCTTTAACAGCGTTGGCAGGTAGGGGGTCTGTGAGGTGATTGGCGGGTTTCAAGGTGCCGAGCAGCTTGTGAATTGATTCTTCAGTGTAGGTGTCGAAGGACGTCCATGAAGCGTTGTTTTTAGGTTGAGTGTTAGTTATGCCTATGGAGCAGGAGTATCGACTTACATCTTTGAGGAGATCACTTCTTATATTGTCGGTCTTTTGCTTGAAGAAAGCAGAGAAGTCTTTGCCACTTGGAATATCCTTTGCTGAGCAGTTAGGTTGTGGAGGCTGCGTCTTGGTTTGGGTTTTGACTAGCTCGAACAGTTTTCTTGGTCGGTTTTTTGCTTGATCCAGCTGTTGGCTAAAGAAGACTGATTTCGAGCGTTTGATTTTTCTGAAGTAAGCGTTTCTCTTACTCTTAAGCGCTCTAAGGTGCAGTGCTGAGGGGTCAGATCTCCACGTGCGCTCTGCCATTCGCATAGCACGTCTGTCCTCATTGAGTCTACCATCATACCATGGGTTTGAGTTCTTGGTGGCGACTCTTTTTTTGCAGGGGTGCGGCTTCATTGATTATTGTAGCCATAGTGTCGAGATAGTGGTCGGTCAGTGGATGCACATCAGAGACGCCCGTCGGGGGAAGAAGGAGATTGCCTGTGTGGGCAGGCAAGGAGTTTGGGTTAAGATTCTTCAAGTCCCTCTTCCAGATCTTGGTTTTGGCAGGTTGAGCCGGGTTAAGTTTGACCTTTTCGTTGATGAAGAAAGTGATGATGTGGTGGTCTGACCAATCACGGGGTTCGATTGCCTCCAGCTGGGTGGAGTCTTCTTTGGCGATGATAAGGTCAAGGATAGAGCCTTTTTCATGTGTTGGACGGTTGCATATTTGGGTGAGGTCAAGCGCGTTGAGGAAAGTCTTAAGGCTATTCACCACAGCGTCTTTCTGGTCGTTCCCGTGGAGGTTGAAGTCTCCCAAGTATATTTGATTGATCTGTCGACTGGCGTTGGTGGATATCGTGTCCATGATTTGTTGGGAGAAGGTGAGGTTGTCCCTGGGTGGGTGGTAGATAACATGAAGGGAGCATACAGGTTTGCCCTCGCTAGTAATATCGAGGTAGATGAGTTCGCAGGAGGAGAGGGAGGGGCCTTCAGTGATGACGAGGTTGCTCCTGTAGATGCATGCTATTCCCCCGCCCGTCTTGCCATTTCTGTCGAGTCTAATAATGTGATAGTTGGGGGGACAAGTATGTCCATTATAGGTGTGGAGGCTTCAGTTAGCCACGTTTCAGTGAGAATGGCTAGATCGAGGTCCCTTGATGAGATGAGATCTGCGATGCCGGCGGAGTGTCTCTGGGCCGATCTGCAGTTGAGCAGGATACACTTTGACCCTGCTCGCAGGGAGGTTGCTCCCCACGCTGCTGCACGGCTCTGCCTGCATTGTTTTTGCCTAATCTTGAATTTTTCCGCTGTGCCTGTACTAGCTTTCTTGCCCAGACTTGTTTTTATTCCCCTGAGCCTGCACTTGCTTTCTTGCCCAGACTTGTTTTTATTCCCCTGTGCCTAACTTGCTTTCTTGCCAAGACTTGTTTGTATTCCTCTGTGCCTGTACTTGTTTCCTTGCCTAAACTTGTTTTTCCTTCCTGTACCCAGTTCTCCCGAGACCCCAGCCCATTTTTCTCGCTGCTGCGTCCTGGCGGGCCGCCCACCTGCAATCCCATTCGCCGCCCTGCTCCCAGATGCTCCTCCCTGCCACATCCCCTCATATGGAAGCCGCTACGCGGCCGCGCTCAGCGGGAGCGCCACTGGCGCACCTAAGGCAAACCCGTCTGTGCCTGGACTGAGCCCAGCGCCAGGACCCCTGGACACCACAAACACCACGATGCCCGACACCGCTACGATGCCAGAACCCTCCACGCACTCAACACGGACGATCACACACCTGCTTCATGGCCGCCCCGAAGCGCACCCACGGAGCTTTCACCTGCCGGAACTGCAGCTTCAGAAGCATCCGCCCCACCATGCTGCCGACCAGGAAAGAACCCAACCACCACAGATGCATCCTTCTCAACACCCGCTCCGCCCGAAAACATGCTGTTGAACTCTGGGACCTACTCGACTCAACCTCCCCAGACGTCGCCTTCCTGACGGAGACCTGGCTGAACCCCGCCTCGGCACCCGACAGCCATAGCCGTCCCGGAAGGCTACAAGATCACTTGCAAGGACTGCACCAACAGAGCCGGAGGAGGAATCGCCATCGTCCACCGATACACTCTCAGAGTCTCAACCAACACCGACGACACCCTCAGCACTGCCGAACACCTGCACTTCCGGATCCTCAACGACCCCAACACCACCCTCAGAGGAACCCTCATCTACAGACCGCCCGGACCCCGACCACAGTTCAGCGACTCCATAGCCGACTTCGTCAGCACACTCACCCTTGCCTCTAGGAACTACATCCTCCTCGGGGACCTGAACTTCCACCTCGAGAACAATGACAACACCAACTCCACCACCCTGATCGACAACCTAGCCAACCTCGAACTCAGACAACTCGTCACAAAACCCACCCACTCCGCCGGTCACACGCTCGACCTCATCGTCTCCGCAAGCCCCCACGTCTCCTTCAACCATACCACCGAACTTCACTGGACCGACCACCGCTGCATCCACTTCACCTTATAGAAAACCACCACGCACCACCGCACCCAACAGATGCCTCACCGACCACGCATGCAACCTAGGGGTCATCCTCGACTCCACCCTCTCCATGACTAAACAGGTCAACGCCGTCTCCTCCTCCTGCTTCAACACCCTCCGCATGCTCCGTAGGATCTACAAGTGGATCCCCACTGAGATGAGAAGAACAGTCACTCAAGCCCTTGTCAGCAGTAGGTTGGACTATGGAAACGCCACCTACGCAGGAGCCTCGGCCAAACTCATGAGACGGCTCCAACGCATCCAGAACGCCTCTGTACCCCTGATCCTAGACATCCCTCGCCGCAGCCACATCACACCCCACCTGAGAGACCTGCACTGGCTCCCGGTCAACAAGAGGATAACCTTCAAGCTCCTCACCCACGCACACAAGGCACTCCACAACTGCGGACCAACGTACCTCAACAGATGACTCAGCTTCTACACCCCCACCCGCCAGCTCCGCTCCGCCAACCTGGCCCTCGCTACAGTCCCCCGCTTCTGAAGAGCGACCTCAGGCAGCAGATCTTCTCCCACCTCGCCGCAAAGACCTGGAACTTCCTCCCCATCCACCTACGGCAGACCCAAGACCTGCTGACTTTCAGAAAACTCCTCAAGACCTGGCTTTTCGAGCAGTAGCAGCATTCCCCACCCCAGCGCCTTGAGACCCTCACGGGTTAGTAGCGCGCTTTACAAATTATATGATTGATTGATTGATTGATTTCTTTCAACCCTAAGGTCTTCATATAAGGAAGGAACTGGGACACTCTCTAGTCGTTAATATTCTCACCATGGTAGTTGGAGTCATCCAATAGGAGAAATTTATGTGCAGCTAAAATATGGGGTGTGATAAAACCTGTTAGTACCTGGCTATAATCTTTCCTGGTGCTAAGTAGGTGGTAAATTAAAGCCCCCCTCCAGACTTCATTAGCGGATATTCAGAGTTTAAAGATGCACAACTCAACCCATTCTGAAAGTAAGGACTCAATTATTGCAACTTTTACAGAGTCATGAAAGGCAATAGCAATGCCTCCTTTTGGTCGTTTTTTCCCGTCTAGTTTAACCAGCGAATACTGGTATTACCAGTGAGATACTATGGAGTGCAGAATCACATAGCCAGATCTTGGTAAAGAAACAGATCGTTGGGCGATAAGAGATGAGATCCTAAATCTCTGTAGAATGTTTTACCATACTTTCAACATTACAATACAGTCTGGCTATCTTTCCTATACTGTCCTTAAGTAGACACGAGGCTTAGTGGGACTGACTTTATAAGTACCAGTCATCACATTCATTGCACAGGGAGCAAGCAGGGGCTCTAGACATAAAAAGCCACATGTCCTTCTAATAATGGAAGTCATTGTTTGCCCCATAAATTAGGAGCCTTAGCCCAAATAGAGACTCATGTAGTTGCTTTAGTTCAAAAGAGGAATACTTCTGCACCATTGTACTTGCAATACTACAATATACTGATAAAATCAGAACAGAAAAACGGGCAGAAATCCTGGTGTCTGGCGTCGTCCAGGCTCAGACGGACTTGCCTTTGGTGCGGCAGCGGCATGCATTTGCGCCCTGGAGCAGCCTAAATAGCGTACCTCTATGCCAGGCCCAAACGTCTTGACCGCCGACCTGCCCAAAATGGCGGCGGTCTAGTGTCCCACAGGAAGAGAAACTGAAGAGACCAACTCTCTCCACAACAAAAGGTACGAGCCGCGACAGACAAGAGAGCAGTAAGAAGGCCCTGAAAAAGTGTAGTGCTACATCAAGCAAAAGTCAGAAGACACTTACTGTGCCTTCAATCGCAAGTAAATCAAACTTTAAAAAAAAAGTCCTTTTAAAATAAGAATATGAATAGCAAACGACCTGGCCTGTCAGCACCGCAGCCTCTCTGTGCACTTCAGCTGCTTAAATAACGTACCTCCCTGTTAGGCCTAAACGTCTAGACCGCCGATCCACCCAAAATGGCATCAGTCGCTGTGTCCTACAGGAAGAAGGAATAATGAGACCAACTCGCTCCGCAACAAACTTCAGGGGCTGCGGCAGACCAGACAGTACTAAGAATGCCCTGATAAAGTGAAGCCAAGCAAAAGTCAGAAAACACTTGAAAATTGCCCTTAATTGTAAGTAAAACAAACTTAATAAAATCAAGCTTTTGAAAAAAAGAATATGAATAGCAAGAACCCTTGCCTGTCAGAATATGAATAGTATTCACTCTTGCCTGTCTCTAGAGGATATAGAAGATCCACATCCTCTCCAGGGGAGTCGAGCCCTTGCGGCAGGAGGAGGAACAAACAACAAGGTAGAGGCGGATAAGCCAGCAAAGTCAGAGAAAGTTGAGCTAGGTATCTGGCTTGACTATGAGATCCAAAGCAAGAGCCAAGTCATCACAAAATTTGATATGCAAGTCATGCAACAAATGCCATGTAATATGTAATAAACTGTTTACAAAGTTTTAAAAACTGTTATTTCTTCAACATATGTGTTATTTAATCTTGAATTTTAGCAGTGCATCGAGTGATATTTACTGAAAATATTTGTCTCTAAACATAAACTTAGAAACATTCAAATTATTCTGCGCCCTGATGACATTGCCATGAACCAACCAAGAAAGATGTCAATTTGTCAGAAAAACTGTACATAAGAAAAGGCATTTACCATAATACGTGAAGCAACATCATTGCCAATTAAACCATAATGGATTCATTTTTTGTATAGCGCTCATCCTGAACTGAATTACTAAACGGTCCTTTCAAATTGGTTGCTCAAAGAACAAAGCAGTAGGCTGCGCCTATGTGAGAGCTATTGGCTTTGCCAATGTCTTTTAGTCATGTTGTACGGCAAGATGGCTGTGCAACACGGTTAAAAATAAAGTTAGAAAAAGCAATATTCGCAGCAGTACTGGCACCGCTTCATAGCATTTTGGGGGGGGGCAGGCGGAAAGGGTAAGAAAAGACGGGGAAGGAGGTCAGGGTACGGACAAGCAAGGATGACGGGGAGAGGTGGGGCAGTGCAGGCTACAACCTAGGTGCATAACAGCGATGGGGGCTGTGAATGGGAAGTAGCAACACAGAAGGGGAATGTGGGAGGCGGGAAGAAGAAATAGTACCTCAATCACAGAGTGAGCAGCAGACAGACACTAATATAGATTACACAATCTGTGCTTGGTCCATGCTCCACACCAAAGAAAAGGAAGTTAAACCGGTCCTTGCAGGCCAATTCGGAGCCAACAAAGAAGAGTAAAAATGAAGTTAACGAATGGTAAGCAACAGGCGGGCTCAGCGCCCTTCATAGTAAACCATACCACTCACAACAGAGAATGCACTGTCAGCAGGTGAGACCTAAAAATGAGATACTGTGAAGTAAATCAATTTGCCTAGGATCACACAATTTGGTAAACTGGTGAAGCTAGGATTTAAACAGCATTCCTAATTGCAACTTGTAAAGTTATGCCCCTGTAAGTTTACCTTCTTCTTCGATCTCCCATTTAACAGCAAATTGTTCATTTCTTTAATAAGGTAAATTAGAGCTCAAGATTCAATAAATACAAAATATTCGCGGTGATCAAAAGAAATGCAGGGCAGTCGTTTTTCTTGCTGGCTTACCTTGACCAGGTTTATATGGCTCACCATCTCAATAAATGCAACTAAATAGATTAGCAAAATAGGGCTCAGGGATGCCACAGCGGATGCTCAGGTTACAGTTCTTGATACACAAATGAATCGCAGGTGGCCATAAAGAGACATTCATTTACATGGTCTGCCTTCGTTTCAAGAAGAAAAACTGATTTTACACATCCGCTCGGCCGTCCGGAGTTTAATTGTCTGCCTTTTAAAAGCCGCACTGAGGCGCGAGTGGAGCAGTGTCTGCGGTGCTTACTCTGACTCTGGTTTGAAGTCAGTCCCATGGAACATGGGTTTGAGCCAAATTTGGCTCGAGCCCTGCTTTACTTCCAGACCTGCGGGGACAGGTGGTCCACCGAGCGCATGGTGCCTCAGAGGACAGTGTTTGAGGTGAGCCTCCTCGTGTCCAAGGTAAACGTATTCCCTTCCTTTTTTCAGGAGAAAAGTGTAAAGAGCCCACGCTTGCCGGCTCTCTCTTGGTTTTAGGGGTTCTACGCTCCACAGCAACACACTTACCATTGGTCAGCTGGTGTTTGACTGTGTGCACCTCCTCCGATCCGCCAGCCGGAGCCTCCTCCATCTTCCCCTCCTCACTGCAGGCTCCGCTCTGAAAGGCGTCTCATTGCCTAGGGGAACTTGGGGGCAAGACAATACTTGCCAGTGCCTTGGAGCCCGTGGACTGCGTGGTTCAATGCTAAAACACTCTTCCCTCCACGCCGCATAAAAAGATTTACAACCCTACTACGCACCGCAACCACCATCTCAGGGGCTGTCTAGTTGACCCAGCGGTGCTGTCAGGAGCCAGCCTCCCATTGGCCATGCGCTCACAGCAGCCGCCATCTCATTGGTTAGCTGCATTCAGCAGCCATTCGTCAATTGGATGGAAGGATTCGGCTGTAAACAAACAGTACAACCTGGAAGGGCGTGAACATAGAAGAAGCACAACCGTGGTACACTCACTGTGCATGGCACGGGAGTGGAAGACACACTACTATTTGGCAGCAGCGGAATAGTAAGAAAGAGTAGCATGGCATTCCCAGTTCTTTGGCGTAATAATGTTAAACCGAATAACTTAGAAGCAGAACTACACTACCAAGTTCCACATCTACCACTTTTCAAACACAAACACACACAGACAGCCCCCCCAACAACTATATAGCAATGGATTGATATCTGCTATTCACCACAATATTCGCATTATTTCCTACTGACCTTCACGACTCTCTTTAGTTGGGTTCTTCTCAGAACTGCCAGCCTGCCCTGTGTTACGAATCTCAGGTTAGTCTAACACATGCGACTGATGTGGCACTTTTAGCCTGATAATCAATCCTAAATTCTACTGATGAACCAGGAGCAGTGTAAATCTCCTTTAGAATTGTGTTGCTATCAAATGGCATTGCATAATTGAATATAAAGCACATTGGGCTTCACAATAAGGAATGATAGGTATTGTAGTGTCTTGTAGTTATTAATGGCAGGACCCTTTCCCTCATGGACACCATAGAAGAATGACATAATCATTTGGGTGTGGTTAATAAAGTTCATGAAGCAGTGCGTACAGTTAATGGCTGCACTAAGAAGAATAACATGCACTAGAAAGCTCCGTGTGTGGCGTTGTCATTTACATGCTACCGGGCTAGGGAGGACACTACAACTGGTGACGAGTTAGGGGTTCTGTAACCCGTAGTAATGAGTGTGCTCTCCCTGAGAGTGTGCCGAGGTCGAGCAAAAAGTTCAGTCACAGATGGCCCGAACCCTGTAAGTAAGGTATAAAGAAGAGTTACTGTGGTGCAGCATAACATAGACCTAGCATACATGCAGTGACAAGTAGGTACAGAAAAGAACAGAAGGCCACGATAGCCAGGTGCAAAAGCACGCCACAAGCAGAAGCATCCAGGTGCCAAGAAACACTAAGGGCAGTGAAAACCAGGTATGATGCAGAAAGATGAGAACAGTGACAACCATGCACATGAGAAAAAGCGGTCACTCACCGATATAGACGACAAAGAGACCATACAACATGGGTACTCGCAAACATTTGCCTTGGGGTCATAAAGAGCTGTCTGTGGTGTGACCGAGGGCCGTACTGATGGCAGCAGGGTGGCGGGAGGGGCTCTGGGATTCTGTAAGGAGGTTTAAAAAAAATTTAAAACGAGCAAGCATTTATTTTTCGGTTAATAAATGCTTGCCTGTTTGTTTAACATTTTTACTCAATATTAGTGGTCAGCAACTAAACAGCAGCTTGTGCTGCGGTTCACCAGGGGGGCTGTGTGTAAAGGTTAGGAGGGTCGCAAGCAGCCCCCGGGCGTACTTTGAGCATCACTGCCATAAAACATCAGATCGCCCACGACAACACTGATGCAAGCATGCAGCTGGGGCTTAGGGATGGTATGAACGAAACATGTCCCAGGGGGCAGCAGATGGCGACAGAGCGAGTCCGGCTCTCGACAGCAGCAAGTTATGATGCCACCATGTTCTTGAAACCAAAGCTTCCATTCGATACTGCCAAAAAACAGAATATTGGCGCCAGATAGACTGCCTAGATCGAAAAATTCAATGATTTCAGCAACGCATTAGAAGAAGCAGATGACAAAAAAATCATCAAATACCTAAAGAACCTTGCAGGTGACGGAGTGAAGGGAGCAATAAAGAAAATACCACAAGTTGATGAAATATTTTACCAACAGATTAAGGTGGCATTAGCAATTAAGTTTCATCCACTGTAGAATGTCGACTAGGAAAGGTACATCTTCAATCATGCCAGACAACAAGTTAGAGAAATAATGGTTGAGTTTGGTGAAAGACTTGGGGCTCTCATCAAGCATTACAAGTTCAATTAATTCAATGATGAAGAAGCCATCCTCGTGACTCCAAAGGACCAATCCACACCCAGGAATAGATTAACTATGCTGAACTAGGGCATACCTCAGAAGGAGGTAGGGTGGGAGAAATGAAAGCTGGGCTATTGTTCATTGGCCATTGTTACTTGACAAATGATTATTGGCAAGAACCCACGTTTCGCCCACTGAGATTGGAAAGATTTCAGATGTGACTGAGCATATCCACTGGATTCCTATGAAACACAATAAAATTTGTAGAGTCATCAATGGTTGCCTTTCTGACGTATGCTGCACAGGACATTATGTCTGGAGAGAGTGCTTATGGCTGCCAGTGCAGAAGAACATGCAGATCGACAAACTGCTGATATGGAAGCTGAAGTAGCTCAGAGTGAATCAGCATTGAACATGAAAAGTAAGCAGAGACACAAGGTCGAGGGCGATAAAGTGATGTCTCTGAGGAAAAGAAATTGTGTTTCCGATGCGGATTCTCCTTTTTGCACAGGGGTAAATGTCCCGCCATTGGACAGACATGCAAAGGCTGCGGTAAAGAGAACCATTTTGTAACTGTTTGCAAAGCGAAAGAGAAATCGACAAGGTCACATCGAGGAGAGAAAATGGATGCCAGAAATGTCTATAAACCCTCTAGCCACGCCCACAAGATCAAGTGGCGATACCAATTGAAGCATGTAAAATTAATTGACATCGACCATTATCTAAATCATCCTCCAAAGGTTCCTCAGTGTCATTGTCGAGCGACAGTGAATAAGATAACTGTGCAGTGATAATGTCAACTGGTAAATGGCGTGAGCATGTGGGTTTGGCTTCATGCAGAGAAGAGTCCAATTCCAAGCGATATCAATACGTGAAACCACATTCCTTTGGACATTGCCCCAAGAACACACTGAAGGGGAAGGGTTGTTCCATACCTTTTATCATTGACAATGGTGCATCGATAAACATCATGCCAGCAGAGAAGTACAATGAACTGTCACCAGTACTCTGTCTCACACCTTTGAAGACAAAGGTATACATGTGGGCTCCCTTCAAGCCATTGCAAAGTCAAGGATCATTTGTAGGCACCATGAGAAGACGAAAGTACAAGCACCAATTCATGTTCTTCCAGATACTTTGTCAAGTGCACGTTTACTCCATTTCAGTACAGTTACTGACATGGGTCTGATTTCCATGAACTATAATATAAATGCACATGCAAATATAGTGAGTCAGTTCCCCTCATTGTTTCATGGACTAGGAAAGTTTAAAAACATGGACGTACAATTTCATATCAATTTGTCCTGTTTCTCAACAACATTGTCAAATTGCATTTTACCTGCAAGAAGCTGCTTAGAAAGAACTGGAAACGCTGTTCAAGTGTGATATCATTGAACTCTCTACTGGTTCGACCTCATGGGTTTCACCCTTAGTGGTAGTGCCCAAAAAGGACAGTGGAGGTACCGTGTGCATCTGAGTCAACACATGCCAAGCTAACAAGGCTATTGAGAGAGAATGACATCCAGGCCTGCACATTGCATACATGATTACACAGCTGAATGGTGCCAAAGTCTTTTCTCGTCTTGATCTGAACAAAGGGTATTATCAATTCGAACTAGAGGAAAACTGCAGGTACATTACCACCTTTTTGGCCCAAAATAGTTTGTTCAGATATAAAAGACTAAGTTTTGGGGTGTCATCAGCTGCAGAACTGTTTCAGGATATCATTCACCACATAATACAGCCTGTCACACATGTCTTTGATTATAGTGTTGATTTGCTGGTATTTGGGGCCACTCGAAAGGAACCTGGCAAAGCCCTTAAACAAATATGCCTCTTGCTGGCTGATGCCGATCTCACTTTAAATGCAGAAAAGCGTGAGTTTCACAAAACAAACCTGAAATTCTTTGATAATATTTTCTATGAAAAGCGTATGACATCAGGTCCGGCTAAAGTATAAGCCATGCCGTCCACTACTCTACCACAAGGTGTGATCGTGCTGCGATCCTTCCTTGGCATTGCCACTGTTCTAGGTACATTCAGGATTTTTCCACAGTTGATGCCCCTTTAAGAGACTTGACAAAAAGAACGCTGTGTTCAAATGGTCACCTGAATGCGATACAAGCTTTAAGAAAATCAACATGCAATTGAGAACTTTACCGAAATTGCCTATTTTGATCCAAAACTTCATTCTAAGATTGAAGTAGATGCCAGCCCAATGGGGTTGGGTGTGGTCCTTGCCCAGCACAGTAGACACAACAACGCTCAAAGACACATTGTGAGTTATGCGAGCAAGAGTCTGTTGCGGACCAAAGTGCTTATTCTCAACCTGAAAAAGAAAGCATAGGTGTAGCTTGGGTTTTTGAATACCTCCATGGGTTTCTATATGGAAAGCACTTCACTCTTGCCACTGACTACCAGGCATTGTTCCTCACTTCAGAGAATCCAAAGGCCAAGATGCCTCTTCATATCAAGAGGTGGAGTTGAGATTGCAAGAGTATGATTATACTATCGTTCATAAGCCAGGGACAGATCAGAATCCCACTGACTACTTTTCTCGAGTGTCAGTGCAGTGTCACAGTACAGCTCTACTGTTTCATCAGCCATGCATGACTAGGTCTACAAGACTTGTTCAAGCACCTCAGCAACTCATTGAGGAACTGTGATGTATATATGTAATATCTGTACTTTTTATTAACAGAGGGGGAGATGTAGTGGACCCTTCTGGTCCCTGATGGACTTCATAGGGGAATGATGTAATTGTTTGGGTGTGGTTTTATACTGTTCATGATGCAGTGCGTACAGTTAACGGTTGCACTCTGAAGAATAAAGATATGTACTACAGAGCTCCGTGTGTGGCGGAGTCATTTTCATACTTCCTCTCTGAGAAGGATGCTACAGGTATTAAAGTGAAAACATGAAGGTTTATTAAAACTTTAAAGGCCAAGGGTGTATATACCGCAGGTAGAGGGTTCACAGAGGTTGAGAATAGTGAAATGATCAAATATATTGTCATGTCAGGGTTATCTGATGAGGATAAGAGTTGTTAAGACTCCCCCTTCACGGATGATGAAGTAGCACAGGCAATCAGGGGGATAAAATCCGGTAAGGCAACTGGTTCTAATGGGATACCAATAGAGTTATATAAGTTGAATGCTCAGAAACTTGCCCCGTATATCCGAGCCATGTTCCTGGAGAGTAAGGAGAGGGGTCAGCTCCCATACGACCAGCGTGTGGCAAATATAGTGGTCATTAATAAAAAAGGTAAACCGAGGACACAATGCTCCTCCTATAGGCCCATTTAGCTTCTTAATGCAGAGCCCAACATCTTAGCAAAATTGTTGGCTACCAGATTGGTCAAGGTAGTCACAACCCTCATACACTCCGATCAGTCCGGCTTTATGCCGCGCCGTAATACGGCTCTGAACCTGCGGAGGCTGCATGGGATTCTTGGAGGTTCCTCAAAGATACAGGAGCCGGTGGTCCTAGTGTCTTTGAACGCCACAATGTTGTTTGACCAGGTTGAATGGAACTATCTGTTTGCGGTTCTGGCGAAGCTGGGTTTTGGAGTTTATCGGGTGGGTGCGGCTATAATACGCTAATCCCCTGGCCAGAGTGGTAGTTAATAACTGTGGATCAAATGATTTTTCACTGGAGAGGGGCACGAGACAGGGATGCCCGCTGTCCCCGCTACTTTTCGCGCTGGCGCTGGAGTCACTGGCGGTGTGGGTCAGATGGGATCGCTCAATACTGGGCTTGTGGTGGACATCGGATTGGGAGGATAAAATTTCACTGTACGCAGACGATATTCTGCTCTATTTTACCAACCCCAGGGCATCTTTTATTTGTTTCCTAGATGTGCTTGCCATTTTTGGTAGGTACTCCGGATTTGCTATCAATTGGACGAAGTCGGTGCTTTTTGTCTTAGCGGGCAAACCGCCGGTAATTCCGCAATCATGTCCTATTCAGATTGAACTGGTAGGATTTAAGTATCTGGGCATCTATATAACGCTGGACCCGAAGTTGAGGTATGCCAATAATTTGGGCTCCCCCTTGAACAGGTTTAAGAAAGATGCGGAACGCTGGAAAGCCTTTCAGCTATAATTGCTTGGAAGAGCGACGCTGTTTAAGATGATGGCCCTCCCGCGATTTCTGTATGCGCAACAGAATTCAATGGACCCGGTGCCAGTCTCTTATTTTAAAGAAATCGAGGCGCTTCAGAGACAGCTTCTCTGGGACGGCAGACCCCGAATAGCGTTCAACAAATTAACCCTCCCGTGGTATGATGGGGGTATTGGACTCCCAGATTTATAAAAGTATTATTGGGCGTCGCAATTAGTAGCTGTGAACCATGTTGTCTATGGTCCCCCCGGGGACCCGGGATACGCCATGGATCCCGGGCTAGCGCCAGTGGAGACATTAATAGAGCTTTGTACGCTAAGCCAGGGAGATTCATGTTAACAGGCCCAACCGCACATGCTGTGCAGGTGTGGCACGCTGCTAATAGATATTTAGGGTGGGAGGGAAGATTGGCGTTGACAACCCCCCTGTTTAATTCGGAGAGACTCAGGAGTTTGTGGAAAACCAAGGGGTTCGATAAGTGGGATCTTATAGGGATTACCTAGATAAAGGGTGTTTGGGGAGGAGACAAGATGCATACCTTTGACTTTCCTAAGGAACAGTATAGTATGCACGACAATGAACACTATTGATATCGACAGGTGAGGCACGCTCTCCTTACCCATGTACCCAGGGGGCCGTGCTCCCGGAAGCCTCTCCTCTTGAAGATCGAGTATTTGATGGGCACCTTCCCGAGAAGACGATCTCCTTAATATATAGGAAGTTAGTTAACAATATGGAGGAACCGTTGGGACGTATTAGAATGCAGTGGAATACAGACGAGTTGGAATTAGATGACGAGGATAGGGTGGAGGCAGTTTCCTCCCCGAAGGTAGTGGCGATTCAGATGAGGCTCCGACTGGTGCAGCTAAAGATCTTGTATAGATCATATATTACCGGATCCCGGTTAGTGCAAATGGGGCCAGTGGAGAGTGGAGAGTGCAGAAGGGAGTGTGGAGAGCCTGGTACTTTCAAGAACATTCTTTGGCATTGTGGGGTAATTAGGCGTACTGGACGAGAATCCACGACGAAATAAAAGAGGTATTGGGGGAGGATATACATCCAGAAGCTCGGAGGTATCTACTGAATGTGTGTAAACCCACGGATCTAAGTGTGTGCCAGAGGCAGTGGGTCACACTTGCGTACATGGTGGCTAAACAAAATATTGCTCAGCTTTGGGGTGCGAGTCAGCCGCCTCGAATCTCCAGATGGGCTGAAGACTTAGACTGATGTATGTTTAGGGAAAAGTCTGTGTATGTAGCCAGAGGGTGCTCAGGGAAATGGGGGAAGGTTTGGGGGGCGTGGAACAACCACCGTGGAGAGATTTGTGAGCCACAGAGCCACGAGCGGAATCCGAGGCGCAAGAATCCCTATAATCCCACTGCATGCAAATACTTCAAGTGATTCTGTACATGTGGCACGCGGACCTATACGCTAAGAAGATTGTGATTCACCTGATGCTCCTTTGTTTTGTATTTTTTATTATTTTGTCAATAAAAAGAGTTTAAAAAAAAAGTTTAAAGGCATTACAGAAAGCAAAATCAATGACAAAGAGTCACCACTTAATTATTTGTCACTGGAAAGCATGAATTTCACAATAAAAGGCAAATCATGAAATTGCAAAACACAGTATATTTCCGCTCAGTAAATAGGTCATAAATTAGTCTGACAGAATGCTTCCTCCGACAGATCTGGGGAAGGTGAGCACAACACCCTCTGGCTGAAGATCATTTTATAGTGGAATATAAAATACTCTATGAATTCTGGTGTGAATGTGCTAAGGCCTAAAGATCCCATCAAATCATATTACAGAAAGAACAATACAGTTTAAAATTACATTTTTCATTACTGTCCCACAGACTTTTTCAGTACAATTCCCATCCCTGGTGCTCTTGTGATACCTTCTAGTTAGTACATATTCTGTTACAAGTCAAGGTTAAGTTCTCATGAGAAATTACACTGCAGTCCCAATCGGTGAGACTTGGGAATGCATTCACTTTGCTAACACAGCATGAGAATGAAGCTTGAGAATTAACTATCTTTGGGCATGAGAGAATGACATTGTGTCCAAAACATTGCCTACAAAATATCACTCCTATGTTGGATACACAGCGTGTAAAGGACAGAAAGATGAATGCATGCAGGAATAAGATGGTGACAGGCAGCAATAACCATTCTGAAAGTAAGGCCTACATTATTTACATTAACATAAACACTCTTTCTCAGTAAAATATCTTAAATTCATCTGGTAACACTCCCTGTTAATACAAATATGCATTTTTATTAAAACCAGTATACAAACAGTGATATATCGCCACAAGTATGGGATATTATAACGCATGTGTGGCACTTGGCAGGGTTAAACAGAGCAAATACACAGCTATCCGTCTCGTCCGCAGCCGCTTGCAAGAGACAGGTGCCAAGGTCTTTTGGTTAATTAATCAGCCTTGCTTCCACACCATTGACGTCAAAGTCCCTGGCCTGGGGACCTGCAATAAATACAATTACTTTCATACACCCATCAGTAAAGAAATACTTCTTCCAAGAGATTTGGAGTGCTGACGGTGTTTATTCACCCCAAAGAGCTCACCTCACCAAAGCACAGTCATCATGAAAACTACACACGTGGGCATGGCTGAGCACCGCATGATGTAAATGTAAATGTACAAGAATTTAAATAGCGCAAATCACCAAGCGGTTTCTAAGCGCTTGCTTAGGGAACCCGTCCTGGTATTCCCCTGTGAGATAACCCCGGCAGGGTATCCGCAAGGTGAAAGCCAGGCATCCTGCCACGAGGGGCCGTTGTGGAGATTAAGTAAGCTATTGCCCAGAGTCGCAGAGTGTGAACCCGTGGATCGGGTAGGCACCGGAGCGAGAATTGTCGAGTCCATGGACAATTTAGGACTCAAGACCCCGCCGAGCCGGGAATTGAACCCTGGTCCCGGGCTGACCTCTGCTTCCAGGTCTGCCTCCTCTAACCAGTGAGCCACACTTCTCCACTGGCTGATGCATGTTGTTGTGGCTCCAGCTAGAGGGCCTATCATCTGAAAACTTCGCGGAAGGCCCATCGACAGTGAAAAGGCACCCCACCTGAAGTTTTGGACTAGAAGGGGTGATTTCTGCTACTGCGTCGTGAGTGCTGCAAGGACTTTGAGGCACCTGGGCTGGATGGAGGCCTCACCCGGAAGTGGTCGGTAGCCACAAAGTGCATACAATGCTCTTTCCCTGGCACACACTGGGTCCCGCAGCACTGGTGACAGCTTGGAGGAGAGGTGAGAGTCTGGGATCCAGGCAGAAAAGGGTAGCAGCAAGGGACAAGAGCACCGCCAATGGAAGGGACTACTTCTTGGGGTTGGCCCCGTGTTACAAGCCACTACCGGTGCATAGTCCTCCCTCTCAACACCTGTCAGTGCCTCTACATTCAGTTGTATTTAAGCTCCTCTGCCAATAGTCTATTCCACTAAGCCAAAGGTTCAGCGCGTTAGACATTTAAACCGCGCATGGAAGTGCAACATAATTTTAAGTGCTGCAGTAAACTTACGAAAGTAAAGATATGTCTACTAAATTACCTAATAAGACAACTAGTGTAAAATGTTAATTATGTTTACACCACAAACGCCTTTGTGATTGGCAGCAGTTACTGCTTGTTATGTGTGCTTTTTAATTTTGTGTGCGATTTAGGAATTAGTTGTGATGAAATTTTTTGGGGGGTAAACTTCTAATATGTAGGGCAACATAGATTGGTTCTGATGACTTGATAAATCCAAAAAGTTTTTAAGATGGCATTCACACCTCCCAAAAATCGCATTTGGTATGTCCGTGAGACACAGAGATTTGGGACACCACAGTGTGGAGTTTAGTTGCCACTACTCATTTACCCAGGTCCCAGCACTATGTACTGGTGCCTACGGGAAAGCAATGTAATCCTCAAACAAGATGGAAGCTGAACTGACTTTACTGACGGTCATACCGTACACACACTGATCCTCCCCTTTGACTCCATGTATGGTCAAAAGAGGTAGCTACAACAATATGCATTCTTTCCAGTGAAATGTTTAGAAGTGGCTGTGAGGTGACAGTTAACTATAGAACAAATCTCTAATAGGAAAACCTTCATTCTATGCAATCTCTATCTACAGTGCACAACACCGGCCTTGGAACATTCTAGGCAGCTTTATTTAATAAAAGACATATTGTTGGTAATTGATCCCTTCGTTCGTAGTAACTATCATTCAGCATATGCGCATCCTTGTTGTACATAGCCTCCTCACATCACCAGTGGCACTTGAAATAACAGATGTTGTAACACCGAGGATAACATGCAGCAATGCTAGACACTTATAAAGTCCCCAAGGCAAGACCTATTGGCTATGCCAATGCTTGTTACTTTGTGTTTTGATTTGACTACATCTATGCCCAGCAGGCAGGCCTGTGGGAGCGTGGCATCACAACTGACACATCCCTAAATTGGTGAGCAGTACCATGAGTGGCATAGTATTGTAAGAATTGTCCTGCACCTGTCTCCAAAAACTCTCCCTGGCCACTTCAAATGAATTCATGGTGTGGAAATCGCAGAAATTGCCGTTAGCATAAGCTTAAGCCATTTTAGTTGTGGCATCCATTTTGTCAAGGCATGTGATTCTGCCGTCTTCACTGTTGCCTGCCTTTCTATTCTGCTTGAGTCATCAGCTTTAGTTAACTCCTTCTATTCTGAGCCAGAGCATTGTATGAGCTCAGAAAGACCTGTAGTTGCTAGAATGCACCTGTTTTAGAATGTAACTATCAGGCTATTTCAACTGATGTAAGCAGTTCTGTCTCCCCTCCCACTTTGCTGACCAAGTGATATCTGTCTGACCATGTTAGTTGATAGCTACTCCTGTGTATGCCTGTACCTTCTATTTGAGTCTCCATGCTTCCTCAGCAGCAAACAGGGTAAAAAAGTCCCTTGGTTTCTGTATTCCTTGTACTACCTCATACAGTGCCCAAGGGTGTTATATTGATGTAGTCCCACTCATGAGTGATTAATAAACTTGTTATTTGATATTCCAGCTTCTATGTCAATCTCTATTTAGCTGGTTTAAGGACCAGTGGACAGATAAGGGTGAACCCCTGCACCGGTGGGCCTCTATAAAGGCTAATTTCCACAATGGCTCCAGCTTCCTAAGTCGCCAAGTGTAACACACCCTTTTCTATTCCATTTGGACATGTCCATGCTGCATTCAAAGCATGCAAATTCTGGTATCCCATAATGGCAGATTGCATGTATATGGCATTTGCTTACACCATCTTAGTCTATATCCCTTCCAAATCAACGCCATGTCCCTTACCAGGCAAGGAGCTCCCTGGAGTGTTCCTGTGTCCAGGAACCATTACTTTGACAGCTCTTCATCCTGTGTTAGGCTGGCCAGGCAGGTCTTTGTCTGTGATGGTGTTAAAATTTAACCAACCTGATATAAACCGTAACTAGCATACTAGATAATAAGTTCCATATCTTGGAGCATGGTCCACCCTCTTCATAAGTGCGTTAGAACTTCTATCCTCACTCTGCTTCTCTTCCTACTCCATATTGAAGTCCATATTGAAGTGTTTAACAGCGACCTTAACTGCTTGATGTACTTTTGTGGAATTGTATCTAGACTACATTGAAACAAATACAGACATCTTGGTAGTACTATCATTTTCGATATTGCTTTTCTTGAGCAGAGAGATGACTACTTCAGCTTATTAGCTGACTATGGTTCCTTTGCCATTTTAAGATTATAGGAAGATCTATCAAGGGTCGTGCAGCTTCCTGAGCTGTATTGAATGGTGTATCTAAATGGAGATCTCCAGAGCAGGCACTTGGGCTGCCCCTCACGCTTTTTTGAATCACTATAGGATTCAAGGTTTGTGGCTTGATGATAATAATTTTGGACAGAATAAACTGAAGTCAGTGATGCCGGGAGGTTAACTGACTTATTTTAGTTACCTTTCCTTGACTTCTGTTTTTCTCACTAATAAAGTTTGTTTGCATTTAAAGGTGATGTGTTTTACTAAACTTATTGTGGGCCAGCAGAGTCTATCCAGGTCAGCTACATAGGAAATTTTGAAACGGGCTACAGCCCGAACTGCTGAACTGAATTATCTCAAATTTGGCAAAAAGGTAATGCTTGGTTCAGAAAGCGGCCTTTTTTTAAATGGTGTAAATGGTGTAAATCCGTTCAGTACTTGCTGAGTAATTAAAAAAATAAAACTTTAGATATCTATGGCCGAGGAGGGTTCGCGAACCCTCCCGACCACGTGCCTTATTCTAATTGGCTGTCAACACTCCAAACCAGGAAGTGTTGGCAGCCACCTTGTGACTCGATAGAACCGAGTCACAAGAAAACAGAAAAACAAAGATGAAAAAATAGAAAAGGGGGCAGGGTAGAAACACCCTGACCCCCTAGGCCTGCTCAGAGGGTCCCACAAGGACCCCCAGGGCCAAAAAAGCACTTTTCCCCACAAATTGGCCGAATTCGTGCTGGGTGCGCAAATCCGGACGGAAAAATAAATAAAACTCAAAGCGTGGGCTCCTGTGCTTCGTATTCAAAAAGCCCCCGGGTGGCCAGGTCCCGGGGGCACTTATAAATAATGTTGTGGGCCCACAGATGCCCCCGCAGCCCCGGGGATCACCACCTCCCCGGCACTTATTAAAATAAATGCAGGGGGTCGCAGTCCCACCTGTAGCCCCTGGGACCGCCACCTCCCTGGGGCTACCTAAAGAAATGCAGGGGGGGTCCCAACCCCCCCCCACACTACTCCGGGGTCTGCCACCTCCCCGGAGCATTTATGATAACTAGCGGGTGGTCCCGCGGACCCCCCGAGCCCCGAGGACCCGGGGTTAAAAAATATACTTATTGTGGGGGGGGGGGCTCAAGCCCCCCCACACTGCCACCACCTCCCCGGGGCACCTAATATTGAGATTTGGAGGGGTAGCTGGTGGGATAGTTGGCCCCCAGGGACCCTGAGGACTCAAGGGGATTTAATCCCCCAATTTACAATGCTCCAGGGGGCGCGTTTGCACAGTGGTGCAGGGAGGGGGCGTGGCCTGATGTGACAAGTGTACAAATGCGACCTGTGGCTCATTTTAAGTTGGAGAATTAAGTCCCCTTGATTCCTGAGGGTCCCTGGTGGCCAACTAGCCCACCTGGCACCTCTAGTAAGCGCCAGGAAGCTGTATTGCAGCAAGGTGGTCCAAGGCCATGCCCCCTTTTTACACCACTCTGCAACAGAGTTGGTGCTGCAACTTTGCCTGTCACACGTCCAGTGCCACGCCTAAAGACTGCATTTACCATGATGCTCGAGGGTTACACCCGCTGGTGAGGTCAGAAGTGTGCGACCCATAGACTTTTCAGATCTGTGGAGCTTACTGGAGGTAGCTGGTGGGCTAGTTGGCCCCCAGGGACCCTCAGGACTCAAGGGGACTTAATCCCCCAAATTATAACACACCAGGGGGTGCATTTGCACAATGATGCAGGGAGGGGGCGTGGCCTGATGTGACAAGTATGCAAACCCACCCTGTGGAGCGTTTTGAGTTGGGAATTAAGTCCCCTTAAATCCTAAGGGTCCCTGGGGGCCAACTAGTCCACCAGGTACATCCAGTTAGCGACACAGAGTTGTATTGCAGAGAGGTGTAAAAAGGGGCATGGCCTCGGACCACCTCTCTGCAACGCAGCTCTGTGGCACTTACTGGAGGTACCTGGTGGGCTAGTTGGCCTCCAGGGACCCTCAGGATTCAAGGGGAATTAATCCCTGAACTTAAGACCCACCGGGGGCGCGTTTGTACAGTGGTGAAGGGAGAGGGCGGGGCCTGAAGTGACATGTATGAACTTATGCAATCACTCCGCCAAAACCCAAGCACTTATAAATTCACCATGCACTCTAATCATCCAGTCAGTAACCATGTACTTATGCAATGACCCAGGCACTAACACATGCACTGCTACAATACTCTGAGCTCTACCCATGCAGTACAGCCATTGCCCTGTCAGTACCCATGCACTCTTTCAATCACCCAGCAAGCACCATGTACTTATCCAGTCACTCCACCAAAACCCAAGCACTTATAAATTCACCATGCACTCTCCTTGCAGCACTCTAATCATCCAGTCAGTAACCATGTACTTATGCAATGACCCAGGCACTAACACATGCACTACTACAATACTCTGAGCTTTACCCATGCAGTACAGCCATTGCCCTGTCAGTACCCATGCACTCTTTCAATCACCCAGCAAGCACCATGTACTTATCCAGTCACTCCACCAAAACCCAAGCACTTATAAATTCACCATGCACTCTACTTTCAGGACTCTAATCATATTTATTATATTTTATTTATTTTAAAGGTTTTATATAGCGCTGGCTAGACCCAGAGGTATCAGAGCGCTTTATATGAGCATCAGATCATAGTTCCAGGTTACATCGTTACAAAGGTTACACAGTTATTAGAGCATGGCAACATAGTTACTTGTAAGGTCAAGATAAACAATAATAACAAATACGAAAGGGGAAAAGCAGGCAAGGGGAAAGATTCAGGGGAGGGGGAAGGAGCTGGGGAAGTAGACAGGTAATGAAGGCGGGAAAGAGGAGGGGAGGGTGAAGGATATCGCATGGAAAGAGGAGGGGAAGGGCGACTGCGATACAAACCGGTAGACGAGTCAAAGCAACGTCCAAAGTCCAGTAAGCTGTGATCCCAGGGGAAGTGGTATCACTTTCCTGTCTCTGTTGCGGGAGGCTCCCTTTACGCAGTGGACTCTCTCAGAGGGGTCTCTGAGACTCCAAGGCCTACATATTGGATCCTTCCCCAAAAAGGGGAGAGGGAGTGCTTTGGCAAGGGGTGCCATACCATACCTCAGCTGTGATTGGCTCCCTTGGCGCAGTGGACTCTCTCAGCGGGTACGCTGAGACTCCAGAGTATAAATATTGGATCTTTCCCCAACAAGGGGAGAAAGAGTGCTTAGTCAAAGAGCACAAAGGATAGGGGGCTAGGCAGACTAGCAGGCAAGGTGAGAGGTTCAGGGGAGAGTCCAAAGGAGCTAGGAGCTAGGGAGGTAGACAAAGGGAGAAAGAGTACTAAATGGGAACAAATGTAATTAATGAGTTATTATATAGCGCTGGCTAGACTTGATGGAATCAGAGTGCTTTACATGAGGGACAATAATGTTGCAAATTACATCAGTTAAAAGTTACATAACTATCAAGAAAAGCATTTAAAGAACATAGTGGACAAGGTGAATGGAGCATTGAGGGTAAGGGGATAGGGTAAATGGGTAGGAGGAAGACAGGACCTAGAGACAAGGGGAAAATCTGCCCAAGGTCCGGCTGGGTAGGTGACAGCAGGGAGGGGGAGTCCAGAACCCATCTTCTCTTTAGCTATATTGTAGCTCCACCGGGCATCAGCCAAATTGCTAGGTCTCAACAGTCTGGCTAAGTTCCGCAGGTTCCAAGTCCTGATGTGTAGGCAGGTTAGGGGATAGGTTAAAGGTCTGGTCAATGTCTAATTGTTGTCCCAGGGAAGTAAAACAACGTGTAGGCCACCACTATGGAAGCTATCTTGGGTTCAGGCAGGAGACTGTACTGCACACTGGTACACTGGTGGCCATCCTAAGGTTAGGCATCAGGCAGTTAAAGTCAATATCCAGGACAGCGGCCGCCAGAAAATAACAAATCCAGCGTGCACACACCATCACATGCACAGACAAGCACAAGCGCACACAAATGTGGAGCACACACTCTCATATGCGCACTGATGCACACAGACAAGCACATAGCCAGAAACATTCAAGAACAAAAGCACACATAAAATCCCATGCTCTAATATAAAAACACCCAAATACATGCACACGCAAACACCATTACATGCACAGACATGCACAAGCACACAAAAATGCGCTCACTCTCATATACACGTAGACACGAACATACAGAAACTATAAAAAAACACAAACACACATACGATCACATGCTCCAGAACAAAAATACCCAAGGACGTACACACGATACATGCACACACACACACCATAACACGCACAGACATGCACAAGCACAAAACAAATGTGCGCACACACTCTCATACGTGAATAGAGGGTGCACATACAGAAACATCCACATGCACAAGCACACATACAATTCCATGCTCTAATACAAAAACACTCAAATACATGCACACACCATCACATGCACAGACATGAGCACACATACAGAAACCTCTGCGCGCAGAAACACAAGCATACATAGACTCACATGCTCTAATACAAAAACACCCAAATACATGTCAACACCATCACAAGCACAGACATGCACAAGCACACACAAATGTGAACATAGTCTTTCATACACGCACAGGCGCGCACACACATGTGCGTCTGTGGTGAGGCCTAAATCAGCTTGTGCTGGCAGTCGAAAGAGAGGCCTGGTGTAATCGTAGACTGAGGAGCGTTGAGAGTCACGCGGTCTTTCGCAAGGCACATTAGAGACTCGTGGCCCCCATCTCCAGCAACAGCTCAGCTCTCCCTCCTGCACAAAAAGCGAGCCCTCAGACTTTGTTCCCTATCAGCAGCGGGGCGCGCTTGGGGAGGAAATCTCGTAGGTCAACTGGGTAGTCCCCTAAAGAAAATACCAGGCCAGTAACGCAGCCGTTGCTAAGCCGGGTCCCGCCCCAGGCAGGATCTTTAATGGCGGGCAGGCCCCACCTCTCCATAGAAGTGAACATACACCCAATCTTTCAGGTGGTAGTCGATCTCTGGTTCCGATGTTCCCTCAAAGTTGCCACTGCGTAGTGAGGAAAGTGCTGTTGCTCTTTCACAATGTTGTGGGACTCAATGCAATGTGGTCGCTATAGTGGCCAGTAGACCGCTCAATAATCCACCGACACTTCAGCCCCTCACCTCGGTCTCCCACTTGCTAGTGTCAGGACTCCGACACGTGCGCCACAACTGTCAGCGCGGGAGGGTAATAGATCGTCAGGAGGATCCAGTGATATTCTTGATTCCCCCGGTGTCCCCCACAGCAGCACCGTTCTTTTCGCCGCATCGCCAAGTCTCAACGCGCCTCTCAGCCACTCCATTTTCCAACGGCTCTGATCAGCCCTATCATCGTCCAGTAGTCGGTGTCAGCACAACCAATTGCAGGGTCCAAACACGCAGTTCAGCGATCTGTGTATTCAACTGGAATTACCCAGGCACTAACACATGCACTGCTACAATCCCCTGTGCACTACCCATGCAGATCTCTAACCACCTACACAGTACTGATTCACTCCTCCAATTACCCAGGTTGTACCAATGCACTCCAGAAATCTCTGTCACTACCCATGCACTCCTCAAATCACTCATCCAGCATCATGTACTTATCCAATCACTCCACCAAAACCCAAGCACTTATAAATTCATCATGCACTGTCCTTGCAGTACTCTAATCATCCACTCAGTACCCATGTACTCATGCATTGACCCAGGCACTAACTCATGGCAAAAACAGAGGAAGTCATGCTAATCACAGGGGTACCCCAACGCATAGTGTTCCCTAGTGTATGTAGGTGTTTTCACTGTATTCTAAGTGTCTTTTAGCATAGCACTGGCTCCGGCCCTGGTTAGTCAGTCAGTTACCACCAGTACCCGCCAGTAAAAATTTGGGGGCACAGGAAGACTTTCTGCTCTAATGTTGATTTTTTCTGCACATCTCTTGCTTCTTCCTGTACTTTTCTTCATCTTTCTGGACTTCTGTTGCCTCTTTCTGTATTTGTCTTGCTTCTTTCTGCGCTTTTCTTCCTCTTTCTTCACATGTCCTACCTTTGTAGGCATAGTTAGAAATTAGCATTTAAATGAAATTCACGTTATAGTTAGAAATTAGCCTTTAAAACAAGCACTGGCGTTGCCAATAGGTCTCGCAGTAGGAAAGTTGGAGCTATTGGTTTTGTAAATGACAAAGCCCTTTATGTTTTTAAAATGAAAACAAAAATAAAAGGCATTGTTATTTGCAATTTTAATAGCTCAAACTCTTGTGAATGCGAGACCTATTGCACTGCAAATGCTTGTCTGTATGGGGATTGCTGAGAAATGTACACCGTACGCTGGTTTAGATGTAAAAGAACACACGTGCACCATGGGCGTCCGCAGAATTTTTTCCAGGGGGGGGCAAAACATTGACGTCATTACGGAGCAGTCCAAGGGGTTCAAACGTCACCTCACCTCGCTGCAAAATCAGCTATTTATAGACCTGGACATGCTATCTTTATGACTTACTGTCTCTCTTCAACTTCAAGCTTGGGAGCAGGCAAGCTCGGACCTTCAATCTCTCCCTAATCTTGCCGGGCGGCCATGGCTGAGTTTGGAGGAGTGTGTGAACACAAGGAGAGAAACAGAGGAGCTGAAGGAGTAACAGCCAGGTGACAATCTGAGGCGAGTTTTGTAGCAACAATAGCAGAGAGGGTGATGTATGTACGTGTGGGGGGCACTCATAGCTCGTTCAAATCAGAAAGGGGCCGTTAGAAAGCCAAACCTGCCTCATAAAGGGTTCAACAGTGGCCTAAATGAGTTTGAGGCAGATTGATGTGGCGGCAGGCGACAACAGTTTAACTCGACAGTTGGGAAAGCCTTATGATGAGGCACAGACTTGAAAGCCTCTAAACATTGGCTTCAAACAGAGCCCATGTTTGGACCCGCTGGCAGGGGAGGGTGGATTATTCCCAAATAATAAGTAAAATTTCAGAGTGCCGCAGCCGCTCAGGAGGAAAGGCATTGGGATCCGAGGAGACCGGGGCATTCCTCGTGCACGCAGGGTGAGAGATGTGTTTTGCGCAGAGCCCCGGAGATAGCATTGTGCGTGTGTTTGTGCCACGCGCTGATCCCAGCACAGACGCCACGCGCAAGCAATGAATGCATCCTGCCATGCAGGCACCATAATCATCCCGGACCCAAACCCGCCCTTAACCAACAAAGGCAGTGAGTGAACCAGTGGGACCTAAGCTGATGCCAGGAAAGATCGTGAACCCCTAAACCGCCTTCAGATAATACACACAAACCATTCATTTTTGATGAGATTAAACACATTTCAGATGGATGGATGCAGTCCGGCAGGGAGGCAAAAACCATGTCTTCCACCTGTTTACTTGTCTGCTGTAACACTACAGATCATGTAGGTCGTCAGCCACGATTACGCATACGTGTAACAGCTTCAGCCTCAGATACATATATGTGTGACACTATATACACCATGTAAATCTTCATTTATGATTACCCATGCGTCCAACATTACAGCCCATGTAGGTCTTAAGCCGCTATTACACAAATATGTAACACCACAGACAATGTAGGTCTTAAGCCATGAATACCCATCCATACGTTTAACACCACGTACAAACTATGTATGTCTAGAGCAGCGATTACGCATACGTGTAACACTACAGATCATATAGGTCTTCAGACATGAACACCCATATGTGGAACACTACATACAGTGTAAGTCTACAGCTGCAAATTATGCATTTGTGTAACACTACAGACCATTTAGGTATTCAGGCTCGATTGCGCATGTGTGGTATCCAGACCTTTTCTGAATTCTGTTAAAGGTTCTACTCTACTTCATCAAAATGTCTTTTTTTAGTTCAAGACTCACGCATAAACTATCTATCCAAGTGTACCATACCAGCTGAGACAGTAAAATCACATTCGATCTTTTATACCCAAACCAGAAAAAAAATATCTGTCCTATTTCTTGTTATTTCACATGTTCACTATGAAAACCCCTTGCAAATGTTTGACTGGCTCCCTCAGATCAGCGTTTCCCTCTGTAGCCCGCCTTTTATCCGGTGCTAAAAAGTTTAATCAAATGACGACCTTACCCGGTTCTAATCTCTCCGAACTGGCGCCTCTAGGATTTTATAAGCATTCAGAAGCACTGCTGTTCGCCACCCCGAAATATCTTGCACAAACAAATCAAAGTCTCAGGTGGTACTATAGATCTCAGAATCAAAAACTTACTGTGTCACAAAGTCTTTACTTCCAGGAAATTCTCCGAGTCTTACTTGCAGACCTTCGCTAGTTGAAAAATGCTACTCGGAATGGCCAGCAGCCGTGTTCCCGAATTCCTGCTTGGCAGGCTGACCTGTTTCTAATATTGACGGTGTCCCGGCCCTGGCCTGGAAACACCACTGTCTGGGTGGGGGCTGTGTGTGTGACCTTAAGCGCGGGCGCGCCCGGCGCGGTACTTTGCAGCGTAAGATAGGTGGCGCACCAGGCGCAGCACTCTCCGTCATGATGTCATAGGGAGTTGGTGCTGCTGCCTGCTGGCCTAAAATGATACAATGAAGAGGCCTGCTTACAAAATTAAAACTTCCGACTTCCGAAGTTCCGATCATCTGTCCATTATTTCTAACAATCATGGAAATTAAAATGGAAAATAAATGCCACACTGACTCACCACCACCACGGCACAGCACCAAACATTGCAGGCCGGGTGATCCAGGGGGGGGCAAGTGCCCCCCCTTGCCCCTACCTGCGGACGCCTCCACAGTGGAGCATCTATCCCCAAAGCCAAGATGTATTGTTATGAACGACCTGGCACTTAAACTGTATAAATCTACAAAAGGTGCTTTAAAAAACACCTAAAGAAATATTAGTGCCTGCTTCGTTCATGCACCAAACAGAGGCCTTGAACTAAAGAAGGGTCACCAATACAATGAGGCAGCTGAGCGGCGTGTACAGCCCAGTGTAACTAGACACCCCCAGAGGCGGCGGTGATCGGTTGGGGCACTCAAAGGCATTCTCCTTGGGGAAGTCCTTACAGCTTCAATCACCCGGCTGTGAAGACAGCGCAGCTCGGGTAGATGAGGGAATAAAGGCGCGGGTCTCGGCTCAGAGTGTGACTGGCTGAGGTTCAGGGAGTGTGTGGCGCGTGAGTCACCGGCAGGTCAGGTCGTGCACGCGGGAGGAGGCAGAAGGCTCACGAGGGTACTGTGGGGACTTCATTTCACCGTGGTGTTTTAGCATCCATGGCCCCTGGTGTGCACATTTGGTGCTGGCAGATAGCGCCCACATGACCGCCCACTTACTTCAAGGAACTCAACTCCTGGGAGAGATATTAGTCAGTGAACGAGGGTGGCGATAGAACTGAAACATAGATGGCGGAGATAGGACTTCTAGATCAGCATGAGGGGAGAATTTAGTCTGACGTGAACGGAATGCGAGTAAAGGTGAAGACATGGGAAATTTCGGCGAGATAGAAGGGGATTAAACATAACAGAAGAATTGGGTTTAGATGAGTGACCGGGGGTGGGATGGAAGTGGACAAAGAAAAGGATAGAAAAGCACAAGGGAGAGCAAACGATGTGAAAAGAGACGAGGGGGAGCCACGGCAGATGGAAGTGAAGGGACTACAGGAAGAGGAATGGAAGTAAACAGATGGTTGGAGACGGGCTACAGGGGATGAATTGAGATCGACAAAAAGACAAAAACGTAAAATAGACTCTGAGGATGGGGAAAAACTGGAGGCAGAGATTCTGACTGAAAGGACACCTATGTGGAAAGACGCCATGGAGTCATAACAGTGACAATAGAAATAACGCGATGGAGGCCTGACAAGACGGTGTTGGGGGGAAAAGAGGCTTTTAAGCGCTGGAACTGGAAGTCTAAGAGGCAGGAAAGCGATGAATAGGCAAATACCCATCGTGGGTCTAATGCATTACAGCAGAGATATGAGCAGGAGCCGGGAGGTGTCAAGAGGTGCAGCCAAGCGGGGTGAGAAATGGAGGCGCCAGGACAAATGGAGGAGGAAGGAAGAGGGCAAAGGGCAAGACAGACTCAAACAAGAAGGACTGGGCAAGAAGGGAGGGGGGATGCCAGCAGGGAGAGAGGAGGAAAGGTGGGAGGGAACACGGCCAGGGGGAAGCTGGCTGGGGAGGGGGAGGAGAAATCTAAGTAAGGCTGTCCGCGGGGAGAGAGAGGGGAGGTGCTGGAGCTGGGGAACAGATGGCCGTGAAAGTTTATGGCCCAAAAGCGCGTGCCTGTATAAATATAGCCAATAGGTCTCGCTTTTTTGACCCAATAAGTATTTAGTTATGCAGCAGAATATCCTTGGTGCAACAACACCAAATGTTGCATGGCTAAACACTTATAAGGTCCCAAATGCTTGACCTATTGGCTATGCCAATGCTTGTTAATCTTGTTAACTATCCACTCCCAAGCTGCGTGGCACCACATCCAGGTTTGAATCTTTCAGTCTCTTTGCTCTGTTGCGTTTGTACACAATCTAGCGAGTTCTAAGTAGCCACCTCCCTCTCCTCTTTAAAACTTAACTCATAGTGCACCTCACTTTAATCGAATGGGTGGAATGCTGCTTATTGAGGGCGACCCCTACACAAAGAGAGCCCTGGCACAAAACAAGGAAAAAATACATTGTAAAAGTGTGCTACACTAAAGAAGGGAAGGGAGGTAACGGAAGAAGGTAGATAGATGTGATAGGAAGAAATAGAGAAGAAGGAAGAAAGAAATAGGGGACGAAGAGAAAGAAACACAAGCCAAAGAAATAGGAGTAGGAAACGAAAAAGAATGAAATAAACAGAAAAATAAAGAAACAGATGGAGGGGGAAAAAGGAAGAATAAAAAAAGGAGAGGTGAAGAGGGAGGGAAAGGTGGAAAGGCAAGAAGATGGAAGTGTGAGAAATAGAGAGAACGCTGATGTCGTACAAGTTCTTGAGACACCCTCTCCTCAGCACCTTTCTGGTAAACTCTGTCGGAGGAATGAGGAAGCGAGCGGCGTGCTGAGTGCTGCACTCGAAGCATGCAGGGTAACAGTGTGAGGAGCAGAACTGAGGAGAGACAGACAGGCAGACACAGATGAGAGACAGACAGGCACAGAAGAGAGACAGGCACAGAGGAGCGGCTGCACGGAGAGAGGAGAAACGATAGGGGGGGACAGCAGTGGAGAGGAGACACAGGGGCCGAGGATAGACAGACAGGAGTGACAGATACAGTGGGGGAGAGATGGGGCAGAACGAGAAGCACACATGAGAAAGAGGCACAGAGGAGAATAGATAAGGGGGTGAGCCACAGAAGAGGGCAGCAGAGAGGCAGCCGAAGCAGAGAGTAACATAGAGAAAAGACGGACACGAAAAGGAATAAATAACAAGCATAGCTAGAGAGCAGCGAGTGATCGAGGATAGACAGCCACAGAAGAGGGCAGCAGAGAGGCAGCCGAAGCCGAGAGTAACATGGATAACAGACGGACACGAAAAGGAATAAATAACAGGCATAGCTAGAGAGCAGCGGAGTGATCGAGGATAGACAGCCACAGAAGAGGTCAGCAGAGAGGCATCCGAAGCCGAGAGTAACATGGAGAACAGACGGACACGAAGAGGAATAAATAACAAGCATAGCTAGAGAGCAGCGGAGTGATCGAGGATAGACAGACAGGAGTGACAGATACAGTGGGGGAGAGATGGGGCAGAACGAGAAGCACACATGAGAAAAAGGCACAGAGGAGAATAGATAAGGGGGTGAGCCACAGAAGAGGGCAGCAGAGAGGCAGCCGAAGCCGAGAGTAACATGGAGAACAGACGGACACGAGGAGAAACGATAGGGGGGGACAGCATTGGAGAGGAGACACAGGGGCCGAGGATAGACAGACAGGAGTGACAGATACAGTGGGGGAGAGATGGGGCAGAACGAGAAGCACACATGAGAAAGAGGCACAGAGGAGAATAGATAAGGGGGTGAGGCACAGAAGAGGGCAGCAGAGAGGCAGCCGAAGCCAAGAGTAACATGGAGAACAGACGGACACGAAAAGGAATAAATAACAAGCATAGCTAGAGAGCAGCGGAGTGATCGAGGATAGACAGCCACAGAAGAGGGCAGCAGAGAGGCAACCGAAGCCGAGAGTAACATGGAGAACAGACGGACACGAAAAGGAATAAATAACAAGCATAGCTAGAGAGCAGCGGAGTGATCGAGGATAGACAGCCATAGAAGAGGGCAGCAGAGCGGCAGCCGAAGCCGAGAGTAACATGGAGAACAGACGGACACGAAAAGGAATAAATAACAAGCATAGCTAGAGAGCAGCGGAGTGATCGAGGATAGACAGACAGGAGTAAACAAGCGATGCGCGCTCGGTGATGGGGGAGGGCCATTAGCCTGTAAGAACTCGGGGCAAGATCAAAGGAAGGGTGGGAGGGAAATTGGGGAACAGATGGCCATGAAAGTTTATGGCCCAAAAGCGCGTGCCTGTGGCCACGTGAACTCGAAAAAAAACGCACGAAAAAACCTGTGGTTTCACGAGTATTTTGAGCACTTGAATTCTCGCTCCGCTCAATGCGCATGCGCATTGATAGGTCACGAGACCTAAAAACCATTGAAATCCACTGAAAAAGGGATTGAGTGGCGGCAAGATGGCGGCCGGTCATCCTGTTGAGTGAGCTGGGTGGTCACTCTCTCCTGGTTTACTCGCCTGATTGCTGAGTATAACGGCCCCTGGAGTAGGAAATTATGGAGGATTTCTAAATCGGACATATTAACCTGGGCTTCGGATGGCCATGCTGTGGGGACTATCATTATTACGAAATCGACTTACCAATTGGACCTTGTGTTTGCTGCTTGGCTGCTCTGCTCACCGCTCTGGCCATCGCTGTTTGTCTCATTCGTTTGGATTACAGTACTGCACCATGCCTCCGAAGGCACCTGGGAAGATTACACGGCAGCGGGGAATCGTGCCCCCGCAGTCCATGTAGCTGCTTTGGTGAAGTCGGCTGGCGCAGAGGGGGAGTCACCGTTCTAGCAAGGGGGCATATCAGCGGCTGCTGTGGACGCGGTGCGCAGCCAGATAGCGCCCACGGCATCAGCGACATCGGAGCCAGCGAAAACAAGGCAGACCCTCCCCGCAATGTTTAAATCTCAGTCTGGAAAAGGGAAGACTCCGCAGCAATTGATTAAAAACAAACGCGGCCAGCCAGTGCACATACCCCCGAAATCCTCGGAGGTTTCCACGGAAAAATGTGCAGACGTTGCTTTGATTCATGCAGGGCCAGTACTACCTGCTGCTGGTGAGACCTCCACGGAAGGAGCATTTTGTCTGCCTGAGTCTGAGAAGGGGGAGGAGGCTGGGATTGTGAGCAGTGAGGATAATACAAAATCCGCTCACCCTGCGCTTAACATTCTAGTCCAGCCAATACAATCAACCACATCCAATGGAACTTGTAGTCTGAAATGGGTCGAGTACAGATGCTGGAGCCCCTTCTGATTAAAGGATTGCCTTCGCAAAGTAGTGTTTTTCCAGGTGCTGGGGAGCTAGAGACTCATCACAGTGCTGCAGTAAGCCTCAATGGAATTATAAGAGATGCAGAAGGTGGCGACAAATTTTATTCCTTGTCCGAGCACACTGGTTCGTCGGATTGGGAGGATGAAGTTCCAGATAAGGAGTGGACTGATGATGACAGTGATTTTGGTGACTGGCGAACCAATAAAGTGGTAAGGGCGGAAGCCTCGCCTCGAACTCCCCGCACAGTCTGGAAGGTTATTAGAGAACAGAGAGCCCCCTCTTCAACTATGAACATGGGCTCACTAGTCTGGGATTACTCTTTCTCTATACAACCTGGTTTGGTGGCAACCCTATAGACTCGGGAGGCTCTAATGGGGCTAATTCCTCTCAGTCACCCCATGCGAGATGACACTCTCGGTTATCTACCAGACCATTATGGCACATCATGAGGAGACTCGTCAAGAAAGTGTTCAAACCCAGGGCGCGTGTCGGAGGATGCAAAATTCTATTCGTAGAGTGGCTAAAACATGCTCTGACATTGCATCCAGAATCGTTGAGGCTGAATAGAGGATTTCTACTCTGGAAGACGACCTGGCTACTCAGAAGGGCATTACAGATCTCATTAAAACGCAAACGGAGGACATGCTTTGGAAGCTTACAGACCTTGAAAATAGGGCCAGGAGGGACAATCTCAAGGTTTTGGGAGTTCCGGAAGGTATTGAAGGCTCAGACATCATGCAGTTTATTGTGGAACTCTTTACGGAAGCATTTCCGGAGGTAAAGCAGTGGGACTGGCAACTCAAAGTTCAGCGTGCACATCGTTTCCCTTTCAAGCAAAGGCAGAGGTCTGCCCAGGCTGATGATAAGCCCTGTGCAATATTAATCTGTCTCTAAAATGACCTAGCTAGGGAGAAGATCTACGACCTAGCTAGACCAGATAGGAAGAGGGCTGGGAAAGGTTGTGAGTTTTTTGTTAGACCCGATTTTTGTCCAGTAACTGTTGAGCAGAGGTGGCAGCTTCACCAGTTAATAGCACCTTTCCAGTCAAAGGGGGCTCAAGCATTTTTACTCTATCCTTCCAAATTGAAAATTATTCATCAGGGTCAGACTAGATTTTTTGTTTACGAAATCCAGGCGAAGGAGTTTCTGATTTCAATATAGGTCTCAATACTTGTTTGTCAATGTTTTCTCTCTCCTGGAGTCTTAGGATTCTAAAGAGGGGATGTGGTCCTATTGTATGGAAAAAAAAGCAGGTCTTTTTTCTTTCTGTTTTTTTTCTCTTTTTCGTTTTGGTTCCCATCAGGCTCATCCCATGTTGTCTATAATGATCCGGGGAGGACACCAGGGGAGAGCGGGATGAACCAGCTCTTTCTATCACTAGGACCTCGGTCCTGTTGCCCTACAAGGGGGGTGTGGGGATAAGGGGGTTTTGTGATGGGGGTGTTGGTGCTGCAGGGTGGTGGTGGCACAGGGGTAAAGAAGTGGGAGGGTTGGTGGGTTGGGGGTACAAAATGTTTCAATTTGACCTTTAACTATCTGTACAATATACGGTTCAAATTTAGACAATCCGGAAGTATTAAATGATCTAAATTTAGAACTAGTGACATGGCCACATCCTATTTGTCTGTGTGGAGATATGAATATCAATTTGTCAGGAGATTTTAATTTAGCGGGCCCCAAAAATATCTGGGCAGGAAACGCAGGGTCTTTAGGGCTCTCCAAGCACTGATTCAAGAACATTGTTTGATTGATCTCTGGTATTTGCATAATAAAGATCAAGACGGTTACACATACTACTCTGACCCCCATAACAAAATGCTTTTGTCTGGACTATTTTTTTGTGTCAGATCAGGTAGCAGAGACTACCTATATATCAGTTCCCCCAAGAATTCTGTCTGATCACAACCCTCTGATTGTAGAATGTCCTTTTTCGCATAGGCCTAGTGTCCCTAGGATCTGGACATTTGAAAGAAAATTACTATTGAAGCAGGCCTGTCAGGTTCATATGAGGAACTGGCTAATCTAGTTTTTAAACATTAATAGTGGCACTGCCTCTAGTGGCATAGTCTGGGACACGCTCAAAGCTGCAGTATGCAGGGAGACCAAGAGCTTTTCAGGCTTTCGACTGAGTACTGTCCAAGAGCAAATTAGTAGGCGTATCGAGGAGATTAGGGTCGCAGAGGTGCAACTAATACGTACAATCAAGGAGGGTCTTCACATAGGTCAAAGTCAGCAATCTGTTGCTATAATCAAGCCTAAACTCCTTGAATTCTTTGGGCAGGATCTGGCTGGTAAGTTTTTGCCGTACCATACAATGATCTATGAATTTGGTGAAAAATCTGGCAAAATCTTAGCCAAACGGCTTCAGCAGAAGAGTCTGGCTAATCACATTAGCAAGATCCAAGATCGCCAGGGCCAAGTTCATGATACACAGGAGGGGGTCATGGGGGTCTTTCTGGACTTTTACCATACACCCTACACAGTGGAGAATTCTGGCCTGGACATCGAGTCTGAAGCCCGGGATTTCTTTTTGGGCATTGATACCCTCCAAGTTACAACCTAGCAGAATGAAGCTCTGTCTGCCCCTATAGAATGGGAGGAGGTCGAGTTGGCTATTAAATCACTCGCTAATGGTAAGGCCGCTGGCCCTGATGCCATTCCACTCGAATTTTACAGGGTATTCTGTTCAGAGATTCAGAAGGATCTCCTTTCAGTTCTCAGAGCTGCACAGGGGGGTGTAATACCTGACTCGTGGCGTCAAGCCACAATTGTTCTTTTCAGGAAGAAAGGTAAGCCAGAGCTAAACCCCTCCTCTTTTCGACCCATCTCGCTTATAAACATTGACAGCAAAATATATTCCAACATTTTATCTACCAGATTGGCCCGGGTAATCACCCCGTTTGTCTCACTACGCCAGCATGGCTTTATTCCGGGCAGGGATACGATCGATCATGTCCGCAGGGTTATTGCACTTCTGGATTGGGCTCAGGTGACTGGCTCTCCCCTCGGAGTGATCCTGTTGGACGCCGAGAAGGCATTCGACAGGGTTGCCTTGGGGTTTCTCTGGGCAGTTCCCAGCTGGAAGGGCTTCAGTCCTAAGTTTAGCAACAATACAAAAAATTCCCTCATGGCCTCAACCTTACTTATCAATCGACATTGTTCAACTGTTTTCAAAAGATCATTTCTAATTAACACGGGTACACTAATTTATTCAAAATATATTTGTTTTTTATTCATTTTATTCACCACATATCAAAATTACTTTTCATATTTTTTTATATATATTTCATTTTTGAATTTTCATTGCATTATTTTCAATTGCATTTGCTAAAAATACATATGTAACAAATTTAATATACAAAAACAGATTTTTGTTTTTTTTTCTTCTCATAAAAGAATCAAAGATACCCTTGTAGTGACACATCTATCATCAAACATACATAACACATTCATTCCTATCGACACACTTCACTAAACACTTCAACAGTCAAGACAATCTCTTTCCTCTGTATCTGAGGTTGTACAGGTAAAAGTTGGTTACTCTTCACGCCAGGTCGACGCGCATTTCGGGGGGCTTGTAACATCTTCCTCAGGACCAACAGACAAGAGTATGCCTCTTTAAAGTGTGGATACAGGGTATCTGCAATTATAAATACAACATCATGTACCCATACTGTATCAAAGAGTAAGAACAATCAGACATAATTAGATACATATCTAATGATCTCATGGAGAATACACACACCACCAACGTGCTACAATCACCAAGGATGTGAGGAGAAAGATTTTTTACTACATCATTCCTGGTTGTGGTGAGTTGAAACCTAAAAGATATTAAAGAGTCTTTTATAATTAAAGATAAGAGAAGAAACCTTGTAAGAAGGGGGTCTAAGTCTCAAAGCGTTGAGAGGCAATCTCACCCTTTGAGCACTCTCAAAGCATATAGAATCAGATGCCAGTAGTTAAGCTTCCGTAATCTCATGGCAAGATGCCTAAAGAGAGGGTAGAAATAAAATGACCTCACTTACAATGTCTACACCTTATGATAGTATGTATGGAGCTAGCTTGTATCATAAATACCTTAACAAGGAGCACCGCAGATTTCCAACATATGTCACTTGAGTGGTGTGTTCAGAATAATCAATAGCATGGGTTCCATTGACACTTTACTGTAAGGAATATACATATATTCAGACTTAAATATTGAGCAGATAGTTGAACCTAGTTCTATTGGCACAATGTGCAATATTTTGTATAGACTAACCTTTTAATTTGACGCCGGAGTTGTTGCTGCCCCAGGAGGGGTTGTATCCACAAGTGCCGTGCTGCCAAGACCTTCAGAGGGGGAAAATCATCTACGCCGCACGCCGCACGGGACTCCAGCGCTCAGGAGTCCGTGCGCCTCACCAGCTGTGCTGCGGCCCGCCCACTCACCCACGAGCTCCACATTGCGGCTCGCGGAACACGCTGGCGCGGGTCCCGCATCGCATCTTTGGGCATTTGACGCCGGAGTTGCTGCTGCCCCTGGAGGGGTTGTATCCACAAGTGCCGTGCTGCCAAGACCTTCAGAGGGGGAAAATCATCTACGCCGCATGCCGCACAGGACTTCAGCGCCCAGGAGTCCCTGCGCCCCACCAGCTGTGCTGCGGCCCACCCACTCACCCTCGAGCTCCACATTAGGGCTCGCGGAACCCGCTGGCGCGGGTCCCGCTTCGCGTCTTTGAGCATTTGACGCCGGAGTTGTTGCTGCCCCAGGAGGGGTTGTATCCACAAGTGCCGTGCTGCCAAGACCTTCAGAGGGGGAAAATCATCTACGCCGCACGCTTCACGGGACTCCAGCACCCAGGAGTCCGTGCGCCCCACCAGCTGTGCTGCGGCCCGCCCACTCACCCTTGAGCTCCACATTACAGCTCGCGGAACCCGCAGAGGTTAAGTGAGGAAAGGTACTGTTATAAGCGGAAAGATCACCGGTTGTTGTAGAGCGGATCGATAAATTATCCTAGTAAGCTTGGTGTGGTATTATGGGTGATGGGGAAGAGGAAGTCAACCGAAGGGGGTGCGGATCACCAGGCTAATGGGAAAAAAGGGAAAAAGGCTAAAAAATCCCTAAATGCTGCACCCAATTGTGTACTGAGTAGTATTGAACTATTTGTTGAAGAATGTTCGGAAATTTTATTAGAGGCACCAAATGTACTAAGTGAGAGCTTAATTGCCCGCGCAAGATAATGTAGTTCAGAAGCGGGGTAAAGTAGTAATTCCGGCAATCTTTAAAAAAAAAGCACAAAATGTGGTTGACATCCATGTATCTCCAAAAATATCGCAGGTGCCCAAGTCTATAGAATCCCCAGGTGGGGAAAATACGACAAGGAGGGAGATGGCTTAGTACATACAATAGAGGCTGATGACGGGGACGGGCAGGAGGTGGGAGATGGAGCGGGTATAATTTGTTCTAATAGATATGCTGCATTGGAAGGTGAATCAAGGGAGATAGGTGATGTTTTGGCACAGGGTCTAAGAAAGGATGACCAGAGATTAGAGAGCAAACGAAGTTGTCAAAATTGCTAGAACTTTAAAGATATTTTTCTAGAGAAAATGGGCGGTCTGGAGGAGGAAATGGTTCAGATAAGAAAACTACTGAAGGACCTAATTAAGCAGAGGGGAAAACATGATCCAGGTAACTCCCAACTAGTGGCGCCGTCCTTATTGACAAGTGCTCACAGTAATCATGCAGCTCCAAAAGGAGGCACCAAAACGATATTCCAAACAGGTCGAGGCTCCCCAAAGGCCCCGCAAAGGGGTATGGCCCCTAATACAGTAAGATCTATAAATACAGGGGCAAAACAACTTAGTGCTGTGAAAGCAGCAGAGGGGAGGGTAGATAAAACATTAAACCCAACACAGAGTTATGGAGGGTTAGGGGAACGGGACAGTGGCTGTCCTAGCTCTTATGCAGGTGCAGTAAAACAGACGGGACCACTGGTAAATTCCCAGCAGGGGAAAGAAAAGCTGCCCTGTGTACCATTGGTGCTAAATAAAGTCCAAAATGTGAGGGCAAACGTGTGGCCAAATAGGTCCTTTGGTCAACCAATATCTTATAGACCTGCTAACACCATTGTCTACTTGACGGGGGTCCCTAAGTTGAATCGCAATGTGTATGAGAGCAGGGACTCCACCTGTAATAAAGCAATTCACTGGTTACGCCATGAAGGAGATTGTAGGTCGATTATTAGGGAAGACCTGGTGAAAGTGCAAAGACTATCTTTGGTTAATTCAATTACTGACTGTATCGAAATACATCTTAGGGTTAAGACATTAGCAGAGAACTTGGTCACCCTGGAGTATAGATCAACCCCGCCTATACACTTGAACATACAAATTAGACAGTCGCCTTGGTGGTCAAAAGATAATGGACAAAATTAGTCAGTTCTAAATATGGTGGATTGACTATGGAAAGACAACCAAATCCTTGAGCCGCTTGATACTATCCCAGCCCAAGGGTCAAAGAATACGAGTCCGCATATTGTAAGTCCCGGCCAGAGGGAGGGGGTAACCAACAAGGGTAATATGCATCCCTGGAGGATTGAAGCGCCAGCTAGCAACATGCATAACATCAAAAACAGTGTAGATAGGGGATCACTCCCTAATCCTAGTGCTACAAGTTTAGCTCCAGCTCATAATAATATTAATCTCCTCTCATGGAACATAGCAGGGTTACAAAAAAAGTTGGCCATCCCCGAATGGAATGACTTTATAGACAAATTTAATATCTGTATGTTCCAAGAGACGTGGAGTGTGACCCCAATTTATAAAAATGGGTATGTTACATACTTCATTCCAGCAACGACGGAGGGGAGAGGATGCCCTTCGGGTGGTCTACATGTATGGATCAGTGTGTCACTAAATTGGGCTGTTACCGTCCATAACCTACCCTCAGAGGATATATTATATTTATCTTTTAAAGGTTTGCGTGGAGGTAAAACATTAGAATTGTTTTGCGTATACACAAGGGGTATCCAGAATGGCAAATCTTCACCGACAATAGCACTATTGGACTCAACATTAGCTGATTTTTCGCCTAGGTCACAAGTGATAGTTGGGGGCGATTTTAATTGCACATATGAACCCCTAGCCGATGACGAGGTATTAAGTCTTAGCGCAGATGATTGGAACCAGGCTATTCCCCCCTTAACCCTGGAACCTATTAAGAAATGGATGGCTAGAGCAATTCAAATGAACGCTCTAACATTGGAACGCAATTTACGGGCACTGAATGGGAGGACTGCTTCTGACCCTAATGAGGCTATGACATTCAATAGAATAGGTAGACAATCCCAAATAGATTACATATTATTGAACACCCAATCATGGAATAACTCAGTGGATATGGAGGTCGTACAATCACAGGATAGTGATCACAACCCACTCTGTATGGAAATTAATTGGGGGCCCGAGAAGGGAATTAGGAGCGGACCACTGATGATCACTAAGGAAGTGATCCCTACAAATTGTAACCGGAAGCTGAAATGGAGTAGGGTAAAATGTGAAGAGGGTAAATTAAATAACGTTAAGGAGCTTGTTGTAGCAGGAATTACAGCCCTTTCACTCTGTGGGCTAGTCCAGCCTAATGCTTTGGATCTTACATTGACTGATTCGTATAAGACCATGATGGATAAAATTAGCATGCTTTTCATCGTAGGGGATAGTAGGGGACAGATTAGATTTAAAAAAAAACCTCGAATGGCAATCCTTGGTATACGGTTGAGTGTAGGGAAAAAGGAAATTAATCACAAAATCTATCAAAAGTAAAGACACTGTTGCAGTGAGATTAGCCAGAAAAGAGGATGGCAGAGCTATTAAAGTAGCTAAGAGGGAATGGGAGGAGGAACATTGGCAGCAACTTAAGTTAGCTGCCAATGGAAAAGTCTCAACTCTATTCTGGAAGTTGATCAAGGAATTAGACAGGAGAGGGACAGAGCCAATAACTAATTTCATCAATGAATTACAGTGGCACTCCCATTTTGTAAAATTGTATTGTGGAGAAGAAGATCTAGGACCAACAAAGAGGTTAGATAATGAACTGAATTTGGAGGCTATAAAACAGATGGAAATCTTCACCCCTCGGGATGTGCAGGATGCAATCGCAAATATAACACCAGGCAAGGCTGCCGGGCCGGATGGGTTGCCGGGCGATTTGCTTCTGCATGACCCGGATTTATGGACCAATTTCATAGTCCTTGTAATGAACCTAATTCTGTATGGACAGCCCGTCCCGGAATCATGGAGGGGTGCGGAGGTTGTTGCCATATATAAGAAAGGGGATAGGGAGGACCCTGCCAACGACAGACCTATAAGTCTGATCGATACAATCCAGAAGGTAGTTGGCAGGGTCATCGTGACTAGAATAGGGACATGGATCAATGACAATAATATCTTGACACACTTTCAGGCGGGATTTAGGCAGAATGTGGGCACGATGGACCAGGTTTTCAGGTTCTGTGCGGTGTACTGGAAGACTGTGTCCATCGCGAAGGGCAGTCTATACTTAGCCTTTATAGATCTAAAAACCGCATTTGATGTCATTCCCCGTGACAAGCTTTGGAAGGTCTTGTCAGATATGGGGCTTTCGTGTCACCTCTTGCAGATGGTTGTTAGACTCCACGAGGACAATTATGCCAGAATCCGTTGGGGGAGCCAGGGCCAGTTAACAGGGAGGGTGCCAGTTAGCAGAGTGGTTCACCAGGGCTGTGTGATGGCCCGACATTGTTCTCCTTCTTTATTAATGGGGTGGTAGACCATTTGAGGGAGGACCCTGCCGATGCCCCAGTCCTGGCCGGGGAAAAAATACCTACCCTACTCTTTGCGGACGACACCCTCCTGATGTCCAAAACCCCATCGGGTTTGCAGAAACTCCTCGACTGCTTTAGTTCATTTTGCAATGAACGAGGGCTAACTGTAAATACTGCAAAAACAAAACTGATAGTGCTATCCTCTAAAAAAAAAGCCAGGAAGATTAACCTTACCCTAAACGGGTCCGTACTAGAGGTGGTGGAAGAGTTTAACTACCTGGGAGTCAGGTTGAGTAAAAATATGAAATGGGACTCCCATGTAGCAAAAATGCTTTTAAACCTAAACAGGGTCTCAGGAATTATCCTGAGGAACCAACGGTTGTCCATCAGTAGGCCAATAGCTGCAACCCTTGCGGTCTATGAAGGAAAGGCTCTGGCCTCTGCGGTCTATGGCTCAGAACTGTGGGGGTGTGAGAATGTAAGGGATTTGATAATGGCTGAGAATAAGTTCGTGAGAGATTTGGTCTCACTTCCTCTATCAACCCCATTGAAACCCCTGTTTATCAACATGGGCAAGGGATCAATTGCAGACAAAGTACGCCTCCGCCCTTTACTGTTTTGGGTCCGACTGAGAAGGACACCTGAATTAGCAAAATATGCCTTGGTATTGGATGAGCTGATTGCCCTGAATGTCTCAAATAGGATAAAATGGCTAAACAATCTGAGACAGTTGGTCATGAGCTTAGGAATGGTTGAATTCTGGAACTCCCAGTCCCGCCCAATGAACAAATTGTTAAGAAAATATATTGGGAGTGGGTTGACTCAGAGAAATTAAAAAGCACAAAGTGGGGGCAGTTGACGAACCAATTCCTGGAACATAAGCCAATGAGGAGGTTAGAGCCCTTTTTAGACTACTACAAATTCCAAGAGACAGATCCCTCTTTTAGAAGATGAGATATGGTATACTCCCCCTCAAAAAGTTCACAGAGGGGTGGAAAGGAGGGAGGGACAACGATCTCACTTGCCCTGGCTGCCCATGTAAGAAAGAATCCCTGCCACATTTCCTGTTTGCTTGTAAGGCTTATAAGCTTCCTAGAGCAAGATGGTTGAAACCTGTGTGCAGGGAAATGGGCGTCAGAGATTTTAGGGTTGTCCTGCGTATTTTTTTAACTGATACTACATCACTCTATATTGTTTGTGGGATTACAAATTACTTGGCCAGTGCTTGGTTCATTCGGTCTAAATTGTTATTTAATATCCAAAACTAAATGCCTACCCTTTGAGATGATTGAATTTTATAGGAATGCACCTTCTCTGTAATAATTTTTAGTTGTAAATAGTTTTTATACTCTTTTTAAGAGATGACGAATGTAATACTTGTAAATTGGTTTTATGTATATCAATGTTCATAATTTTATGATATGAAACATATCGAATAAAGTATTACAACAACATAATGCAATGAAAATTCAAAAATGAAATATATATAAAAAATATGAAAAGTTATGAAAAGTAATTTTGATATGTGGTGAAAAAATGAATAAAAAACAAATATATTTTGAATAAATTAGTGTACCCGTGTTAATTAGAAATGATCTTTTGAAAACAGTTGAACAATGTCGATTGATAAGTAAGGTTGAGGCCATGAGGGAATTTTTTGTATTGCTGCTTACTATTGTCCCCTCTTTTCCCTGGCCGTAAGTGAGTAATAGAGGGGGTCCCGAATTTATGCTGCTCAGTCCTAAGTTTATTCAGGCCATTCAATCGCTTTAATATTTCTCCAGCTGCAACATTGCGCATCTCTGGTCTTGTGTCAGCGTCCTTTAACATCAGTAGAGGTACTAAGCAGGGGTGTCCCTGCTCGCCCCTGCTTTTTGCCCTGTACATTGATCTCTTCCTTAGTAAGATCAAAGGCACTTTGGATATTTCGCCTGTAAGGGTCAATGCCACAGAGTATAAGACGCTGGCATATGCGGACGATGTAGTAGTCTTAACCAGGGATGTCGCCTCTGCCTTTTCTGGTTTACAGGTTTTAGTAGTACAATTTGGTCGGTTGTCCAGCTATAAGCTCAATGTCAATAAAACTCAGGTTATTCAAACATCTGTTATGGATCCCTCTCAAGCTCCTGTGGTCCTGGAAGCAACATATCTAGGGGTCAAAATCACCGCTCTAGTTGATAATATTCCAGATCTGAATATCCTCCCGATTATTGATTCAGTAAAATCTAAGTTGGGAAGACTGGACAATCTATATCTTTCTTTGGAAAGGATCTGCTATAGTTTTTTTGGGGGATACCGCCGCCCACGCAGGGCAGCCAAATAGATGTGCCTCCCCAGAGACCGTGGCGGCTGGTCAGTTCCGAATCTTTTATCATACTACTGGTCCGCAATGCTTCAACATTTGGGCTTGCCATTGCTGGGCAACAGTGCGGAGATCCCTATTTCTAGCATACCCACTATCTATGAACTAGGGCTGGGGGAGGTTGCCAAGGGGGTTTTGACTCGGGTTTTGGAGCCGAGCTACTTTAAGAAGCCGAAGTTTCAGGTTATTGGGGCTATGTTTTCAGTCTGGCGTAAGATTCGCCAAATGGTCAATATTAATTTTTATACCCCCTTTACTGCAGCTCGACTCCTGCCTGTTATTTTTCGAGATCAGATCACTTTCAGGTGGTTGTCATTGGGGTTGGGAGTCATAGGTGACTTAGGCATTGATGGACAAATTGCCTCTTTCTCTTTCTTAAAGGATAAGTTTCATATCAATACTCATGATTTTTCAAATATTTACAGATTAGAAGTTTCATAGATAAAATGCAGTCTCAAGCCCCCATTCATTTTGATAAGATTATGCTATTTGAACTAATTCAGAGGAGGGTTTGAATCGGGACAGTGTATCAGCACCTGCTCTCCGATCTTCCGGACGATCTTACATTACAGAATGCCAAATGGGAGGTCAAGCTGGGCAAGTCCGGTGTGGATATATGCCCGGCACTTGAGTTAGCAAGCTTTGCTTTAATCTCTGGAAGCCTACGCACCCAAAGCTATATGGCTTTGTGTGATCTATATTATACACCTGCAAAAATCTCAAAATGGGAGGGCTCTAAAGGTCACTGCTGTGCTAAATGCGGGCTTCTAGCCGCTAATGACGTACATATGTCCTACTCTTGTCCAAAGCTTGGGGCCTTCCTGTCCGATGTTGAGTGTTTTATAAATTCTACGCTCAATATCTCACTGAATATTTTGCCAGAGATGGTGATAATGGGGTGTGAAGGCACTGCCTTGCTCGAAAGGCCGAGGCATGTCTCTGCTTTTTTGTTTATATCTATGTCTTTAATTTGTCTGTGTATTACATCAGAATGGCTTAGTCCGGAAACTCCAACTTTTTTCAATTGGAGATCCCGGATTCTTGCCCTCTACAATTTAGAGTCTTCAGTTTATCTGAGGCGGGGTAGAAGGAGGTGTGAGCAGGGCCATAAGATTTGGGCCCCAGTGGAGGAGTAGCTTAGGCTCACTGGTATCTTTTGTACAATTTCTATATCTTGTCAAGCATCAATAAAAAAAGAAAAGAAAAGAAAAGAAAGTGAAAAAAAAAATGATGGAGGCAAGCTCTAAGTTCTAGTGCCATGAAGGCGACGAAACCCTGAAGCGTGGAGACGGAAGGCTGAAATAAAATGAAGGCTGAAATAAAATGAAACAGCGCAGAAACAGAAGTTGTAGAAATAATAGTTATTAAAAAGCTTCAGTGTCAGGAAGATATGTTAAATACATTCTTTATTTATTTGAAAAGGCGCGGTCTGCATTATGGTCATGCGCCCTAAACCCTAAAGGTAAAACCTCAGTAAGAAAAACAGTGTAAAATTAAAAATATATATCATTTAGGTGGAGGTAAAGCGAAGCAGGAATTGATATTGAATTGCATTTTTATGGGTATTTATCTTCTACTGCTGATATCGGTGCTGCTTGAGTTATACTGGTGCCCCACAAATAAACAAACAAAATGACAGGCAGCAGGAGGAGAGAGGGAAGGAGCAAGCAAAACTCCATGACAGTTAGAGAGGCACACGGCAAGCAGCTATGGGGCGTGGGAGGGAGCAAGCAACAGTGGGAAGGGGGTGATTGGGTGATAGGACAGGAAAAAAAAAAGAAATTCACTGAAAAAACATAGGTTTCGGGCAGATTATAGTTAGAAATTAGCATTTAAAAAACCTTTGAAATTAACTGAAAAAACCATAGGTTTCAGGGACGTTATAGTTAGTTGGACATTTCACTCGTACAAAACCATAGAAATTCCCCCGTTAAAGTTTGTTCAGCTAACTATAACTCGCACCCCTGCAATTCACTGCTGATGACCTCACATCATTCATGACATAGTCAGTGAGATCACTGATGACATCACTGATGCCATCTCAAATGACATCAATGATGACATCATCCATGTGAAAATCTGATGCACCTCCTCACACTCTAATATAATCTTTGATACACCCACTGTAAATTACAGACTACCATTTTCGAAATCATCGACACACCAATTCCAGTTACTACATATGCACTCACTGATTCCTAGGACTACGCACACATCCACTCATTCACCCATACAATCACTCAAACATACAATCACTCAATAATACAACACTATCATATGCACTCATAAACCTATACAGACACTCACACATCGCCACTCATCCATGGAGTTACTCAGACACCTAGTCAGTCATGCAAAGAATCATTCACACTCCCATTTCCTCACCCCTACAGTTATACACACACCACCTCACTTATTCAAACATATACTAACACATACTTACTCTCTTATACAATCACTGATACAAGTACACTCTCATCCATACAGCCACTCTCACAATCACTGACTCTTACGTATAGTCATTTATAAACTCCAACTCTCACATACACTGCCTTTTACTTATGTAGTTACTTGACATGTACCACTGAGACATCCAATCTCTCACCAACACACCCTTACACACACTCACCCGCCCATACAGCTGTTTCCACATGCACTCTTGAACCCATACACCCTTGTGAATCAACCACTCTTACATCTATGCACAGAGTCACACACCTCCCACCCACCCACACAAACACTCAGCCTCCCATACAAATACCCAGGCAACCAATCAATAACCCATATAGACACTCATGTAGCTACTGACCAACGCATGCAGCAGCTTACACAAAAACAGACATACTGATACACACATTCAGACAGTTTAGTCACTAACCCATGCATTCAGTAAGACACATTAAATCACTAACTTATACAGTAAGTCACGCACCTACTAAATCCTTCATCCAGACACTTATACACCCACTCATTCTTCAATACACCTTGGCATATATATAAAACATATTTAAACTTTACAGAAACACAGATTCATTGGATGATGCATCAGTGATGTCACCGATCATGTCGTGAATGATGTAATATGTGATGTCATCAGCAGTGCATTGCGGGGGCGCGAGTTATAGTTAGTTGAACTAACTATAATGGGGAATTTCTATGGGTTTGAACATATATATATATATACTGGGGTGAATGTAGGACATTGTTCTGCATTCTGTCTATCATTTATTTTTTGTTGCAATTGTCACCCCGAGTGGGACGCCGTGCTCTCAATGCCTCTAGAGTCAAGCTATCCTGGTAGATGAGGGGTGAAACCCTGAAACCGGTCCTAGGATGCTTGTTTCCGGTCGTGGGAGGACCTGGCTTGGCAGTTCGGCTGGACTGTTCCCATGAGACACAGGGTCAAGACTGATTTGCATATGGACAGGTCTAAACTGGGGTTGCATGGTGAACAAAAGAATGATGGATTTAACCCAGATCTCTTGACTGGGGATGAATGTTTTGATTTGTTCTGCATTCCGTCCATCAATTGTGTGTCTTTTGCTTTCTCGCCCTAAGTGCGACAGGTGTGCCCAGACATGGATCTTGGGCTCACTGTGCCACTGGAATCAAGCTATCCTGGCTGAAGAAGGGTGAAACCCCGAAACCGGTCCTAGGATGCTTGTTTCCGGTCCAGGGAGGACCTGGCTTGGCAGTTCGGGCTAGACTGTTCCCATGAGGCACAGGGTCAAGACTGATTTGCATATGTCCAGGTCTAAACTGGGGTGGCATGGTGATCAAAGGAATTATAGATTTAAGCCAGATCTCTTGCCTGCGGGTAAATGTTTTGATTTGTTCTGCATTCCATCCATCAATTGTGTGTCTTTCACTTCACAGTAGAGCCAGAATGTATCAATGACAAATAGAAATATGCATGAGCATTAGAGGTGTAGTGCCAGGTTAGCCTCTTCAGGGAGGCAGACACATATTCATAGCAAGACATAGCAATGAAAAGCAAGCGGTTGAGTACCATGTCAGGGCCATCAGTTAATGGAGCAGGTTATGGTTGATAGGAGCGGTTTAGGACAGGTGGGCTTCAAAGAGAAGAGCTTTCAGTTTTTTTCTCCATATTAATGTCAGGCTCACACTCTATTGCAGACACTTTTTTTTTTAAAAGGCCACTGAAGTGAACATATGCAATGCTTGAATGGCATAATGAGTCCTCTGTATGATGATTGAGCCTACTTATTAGATATAAAATAGTCCCTCCTGCACTGCAATGCAGACATTCCATTGGAGGGAGAATGATACACTAACTTGCCAAGAGCCTGAGGCGAGAAAGCATTCCTTCTGTGGCAGGATCAGGTTTCAACTATTTGCCAGTCAGTCAAAGAAACTTTATTCGGCCAAAGGCCATAAAAGCATAGCATAAGATAAAAACAAACAAACCATTTTCTTTTGCGAAAAAGCAATCCAGCAACAGATAACTTTAAAAGTGCCTTACACGATATACATACAAAATCAAAGCCAATATTAGGAACAATACATTAAATTGCATATCTATTCCTAATATAAAAGCAGTTTTTAATAAAAATGTAATACAGCAAGGCACAGCTCCTCGGAGTCTAGAGATTGCAAGTATATTAACCCTTCATTATGGGATCTCAGATTTGATTTGCGAAGGAAGGGACCCAAAAAGGAGCATCTCTGCTCTGTATATAATGTGCAAAATAGAATAAAGTGACTGGTGCTCTGTGTTGAAATAACATCACATCCATATGTTGGAAGATCCCTACTCCAGACCATTGCAATAGGGAAATCAAACTTAAATTGCAATGTTTCCAACCTGAGTGTTGTTAACCAATGCCTGGGAGATTAATTCTCTATCCAGCCAAGGTATGGCTCCATACTATATGGTGTAGATATCAGAATATATTTAACAGTGGAGGTTTCAACCTGGGTTAATTCTAGGTGTAGGTTTATACAGTGGCCCAGGTAACGCTGTTTGACGCACAATTTGAGGCCACGACTAATCATAGAAGGATTATCATACAGGTCCGTAAGACCTAATGCAATAAAAGTATTTTTTTTTATAGAAGATAGCCACAGGATCTGGGTTGCCTTATCTAAGGACAAGCAGTAGGCAATACAGGTTCTGATTACTACAGTCTCAGGTGTAACCCACATTTTTACCCAAAGCAAGAACGGGGCCAAGCCAATGAAATGTTCCACTTGTTTAATCCCCAATTCTTCATGGCATACTAACGTGACAGTACTAGTGGGAACTGACGTCAGTCTGCAAGTAAAATGTATACATACTTTTAAGAATTTGTAAAACAAATCTTCCAGACTGTTTCTTGACCTTTAAATTAAATAATTAAAAACATAACAGTTGGCGAACTGTTATGAAGCTCACCTGTGTCCTATATTATGTATTTGTAACATTCTGTTTAAGGGCTTTGATTCTGAGCATCTCGGGGAAATAAGATTCTCTTCTACAGTAACTGTTTTTTTTCTCAATTTCTCCTTTTCATCATCTTTCTGATTATAGGTTTCAATGTGACAGATGTGTTTCTGGATAGTAAGGCCTAAGCCTCAGTTTACCATATTCCCCGGTTGAACTTTGTGGTCTCAGGTTTTTTTTGTGCTAATTATTGACGTGTTACAGTTGGGATGTTTCACAAGGTCACCAATTTGATAGATTACGGGTAATGGTCAAAAGGCTTTGCTGTAATATACAGTGCAGTGGGTTTGCTTTTTGAACAAGATCTTCATAGAATTTTACCTTTAGGTTAAGGAAATGTTAACGCAACACCTCGAAATCCACCTTTCTGTGGAGGTCTTCTTTTCCTGTTTCTATTGCTAGGGTCATTTTGGAGTTTTTGAAGAGATCAACAATATTTCTCCTGTTAGCCACTTGCTACTTTGAAGGTGTAGATCAATGCAGGTCAGATAATCATATTGATTTGATCTATATAGGCACTGACTTAATCTTATGGAACATATTTCCATTTTAGTAGGTGCTTCTGATGAGTTTTCTCTATGTGATTGCTGAAGCTGCTTTAAGAGTCAAGTGTTACCACTACGTAGAAGCTACAATATTCCCACATCAATACCTCTCCATTGAGGTAGTTTGTATTGTCCTTTAATCTTCTTTCGGGTCAGTAACGGTTCAGTAGCATTGCTTGTGTTGAACTCTATCTGCCATCCGCTGCATGTACCCGTGAGTTTGAAGGTTTCTTTGTCACTTTCTTTTCACTGAATGACTGACAAATTATGTCTTCATCAGGTCGAAAGTGTGAGGTCTGTCTTCTTTAAGTTAATTGGAATATAATCTGTAAACATACTAAACAGGTATCAAATTTGATCTCTGAGATGTCATCTCAAAAATAAGATATACCATTGAGCAGCGGTCTTGTGCCTCTACAACCAAGGTGCTTTCTTTTTCTTTTTTTTTTTAGTTCAGAATGATTTTATTGAATTTTGGCAATGGAGAAAACACAGAGGTACATACAGAAAACTGATAAAGAAATTCATTAAATTACATGGAAGCGAATAAGAACAATCATAAATAAGTAGTCACAAATAAATTACATCGCAAAGTACTATCGTCAATCAAAGGATAACTAAACAATCAGGAGGGAAGGAAGGAAGGGGGGGAAGAAGGGAAAAGGGAAATATACATTTCATAGCAGAATAACTTAGATAAATAGAGTTACCAATAAGATGTTAAAAAAGAACAGTATGGTAATCAATGAATAAAATATTAACATTGAAAGAACAGGAGTCATAACTGCACATATGAATCTATAGGAGACCAAAAGGATTGAAAATGCGAAGAATTATGATGAACACCTTGTAAAGATAATTGAGCACCTCTTCTTGTAAAGATAATCCAAGACCACCAAGCATGAACTGAAAGAGAAGTAGCATCCTTCCAGCAAAAAGTAATTGATTTTAAAGCAGTTGAAACCAAAAAATTAAATAACTTTGCTTCAGCATCATCAAGAGGATTAATCAAAACAACTGATTTACATATGATCAATTTATAATAAAGCAAATCAGAAAGAGGCAACATTTTCAATATCACATTCCATACTTCAGACCAAAATGTCATAATAATAGGACAATCAAATAGCATGTGACGTAAAGAACCAGGATGTAAATTACAATGCCAACATAGGTTTTATGGTAATAATTTTGCTTTAAATAAACGTAATGGAGTCCATAAAGAATTAAACAAAATATAAGCATTGGTTTGATAAAGTGACACTGGTAAGCATCCAGAAATACTATTAGTCCAAATTAATGACCATGAATCAGTTGATTGGGACAAGGAGAGCTCAGTATTCCAAAAAGTGGAAATTGTATCAATGTTGGAGCCTAATGAAAAGGTAAGTGTCTTATAAAATACAGAAACTGATTTAGAAGATAAATAAACAGTATTGACATAAATTAAAAAATCAGCTGAGACTATAGATGGGATACCAGTTGGGAAGGAGTCTAAAATGGAATTACACAGAAATTAATATTTGAACAAATCTGACAATGGTAAATTGAATTTTAATTGGAGTTGAGTAAATGGAATAAATGCATCATCTAAGAAAACATCTTTAAGATAGAAAATGCCCTTAGCAGTCCAAGAAGACCAAAAAGAGATATTTCTATTTAATTTTATTAAAGCGCTGTGCCATAAGGACAAATGCACCGTAGAAAGTAAAGGGGATGCAAAATTAGAGTCTAAATCAATAAAAATGAATCTTGATGATTTGATTATGGACGAGGAATGTATAAACTTAGAGGTAGGAGACATAGTTAACAAGGAAAGCAAAGGAAAAGGTTTTACAAGGGAAGGTTCAATATGAAACCAAATAGGAGGACTAACAACAGATGAAATATTAAACCATAACGAGCTCTGTTTTAAGATAAATGCCTTATGATATAAATAGAAATCAGGTAGGGCAAAACCAACTTGGCATTTAGGAATCTTTAATTTTTTATAGGCAATACGGGGAGGTTTATTATTTCATAGAAATTTAGATATCAGTTTGTCAATATCTTTATAAAATTTGAGTGGAAATTGAGTTGGTATCATAGCAAGAAAATAAAATATTTTTGGGGCAATAGTCATTTTAATAGACTCCATTCTCCCCCACCAGGAAAGATGAAGGGAAGACCATTTGGAGGTTTTTTGTTTAATATAATCAAGAATGAATTCACAATTTAATTTCAAGGTAGCATGTAGGGATGATGAAAATAATATACCAAGGTATTTCAACGTACTCTTTTGCCAAACAATATCCGGCGAAGGTAACATATCAGGAGTACATAGAATATTTAAAGGAAAATATTCAGTTTTACTAACATTTAATTTATATCCTGATACAGCTGAATATTTAGAAATAATATCAAGCAAAAATGGAACAGACGATGCAGGATTACTAATAAATAATAACACATCATCAGCATATGCCAAAGTTTTAACAGTAACATCTTTGATAGTGATACCTTGAATGTTTTCACATTTACGAATGAAATTAAGAAATGGTTCAATTCCAAATAAAAATAAAAGAGGAGATAGGGGACAACCCTGACGAGTTCCTTTAAAAAGGGAAAATTGGTTAGAAATCTGGCCATTATAAACAATCGAGCAGTGGAAGCATAGTATTAAGCAGAAATCATACTAATAAAGGATGGTCCAAAATTAAAAGATAATAAAGTTTTAAATAAAAACTGCCAATGGATTTTATCAAAAGCTTTTTCTGCATCTAATGCCATAACACCAGCAGGGACAAGGATAGTGGAGCTTTGTTCAATAATATGCAATAACGTTCTCGTATTGTTAGCAGAATATCTATTTTTCATAAAACCAGATTGGTCAGGGTGGATAATAGAATGAAGGACAGGAGTTAACCTAGAGGCAATCATTTTAGCATATAATTTACAATCCTGATTAATCAAAGAAATGGGACGATAATTAGCAACAAGGGTAGGGTCTCTATCAGGCTTGGGAAGTACAACAATTAATGCTTCTGAAAAAGAGCCCAAAATGGTACCTGAGGAAGAAAAATGAGAAAAAATCTGGTAAAAATAAGGTAAAAGATGATTTTGAAGTTCTTTATAGAATTCGGCAGGGATGCCATCAGGACCAGGAGATTTATTTTTTGGAAGTGATTTAATGGCAGTCAGGATTTCATCAGTAGTAATAGGTGAATCTAACCCAAGTCTATCAGAGGGAGAAATATGAGGTAAGTCAGAATGATTTAAAAAAGCGTCAATTATAGACTCATCACAAAAATCTGGTTTATTATATAATGTGGAATAAAAATGTAAAAATTCTTGAACAATATCATTATGGGAAAGTGCAATTTTACCTTGAGGACCTTGAATGGAAGTAATCTGCGTTTTATCCCTTTTAATACGTAAATAATTAGCAAGGAGCTTACCAGACCTATTGGAGTTAAATCAAAATCTAGCATTGGACTTAGAAAGCTGGACCCCAGCCCTCGTACTAAGAATAGCATTGAATTCATATCTAAGTTTTTGTAGTTTAAGTTTATATTGAGGATCACTAGACGTGATAAATAAACGTTCAAAATGAGCTATTTGTTTCTCTAAAGATTTGATATTAGAATTAAATTTCTTATTCTCATGTGCCATAATAGAAATTGTAGAACCTCTGATATAGGCGTTAAATGCATCCTACCGATTAGTGACAGAGGTAGAGTCTTCCGGATTGAATGTAAAATAATCCTGAATAGCTTGCAACAATTTGGGTTTATGAGTGTCATTAAGGACAATGTCAGTATTCATACGCCTTCTAGATTGCTTAGCAAAAGAGGAGGAAACATTTAAAACAAAAGAAATCATGGCATGGTCGGATATGTCAATAGTACCAATGGTAGGATTATTTGCAAATTGAATGAGAGAGGGGGAAAGTAAAAAATAATCAATTCTGGAATGGGAATTATGAGGATTGGAGAAAAAAGAAAATTCCTTACCAGTGGGATAGTGCAATCTCCAAATATCAGCTAACTTGGTGGTATGAAGAAAAGTCTTAAAGGCATGAAAAATCTTGGATGGTCTAAATCTAGAGGTAGACAATCTATCCAGCAAGGGATCTGCAAAAACATTGAAATCTCCCCCGAAAATCAAGGGAACTTTCCCCAACTTTAGAACCTCAGTCGTAACAGTAGCCCAAAAAACAGGGTCATCTGCTGTAGGGCCATACACATTAAACAAAAAGAAAATAGAGTCATGAATTTTGATTTTGACTATAATATATCTGCCTTCAGAATCTGAAATCTTATTTAAAATTTGACAATGTAATCTTTTGGCAAAGAAAATAGCGACCCTATTCTTTTTACCTTTAGCAGGTGAGGAGACAATAGAATCTACCCACTTTTTGTTCATATATTGTAAAACTTTATCTTCAACGTGCGTCTCTTGAACAAAACAAATATCAGCTTTACAACTACCTAAATAATCTAGAATTTTCATACGTTTTATTGGGTGTCTTAAACCTTTTACATTTAGAGAAACAACTTTAATATTTTGAATATTAGCCATATTTTGTCGTTTATTGAAAGTAGGAGACTACTAGTAAATAAATCTAAAACTTTTGTAATGTCCTGTGGGATGAAAGCTAAGAAGGCTAACTGTAGCTTCTTCATAGAAGAGGTTAAGATGACACAAGTTAAAACCTTTTGCTATCTAGGAATTACTTATGCAAGCAATGGGACATTGCAACCCGAGTTCGACAATATCAGCTTAAAAACGATGAGGTCCACTAACAGCATTTTAAAATTTTCATCTAAACTCGGGGTGAGGAGTATCAAAGATATGTTGAACATTTATAATGTAAGATGTGTTACATCAGCGCTGTACGGCACGGGGGTGTGGGGACATTGCGTTGGCCCAACTGTGCAGAGAGATGAAAACAAGTTCCTCAGAAAGTTGTTGTGTGTACCACCCTCAGCATCAGTAGACCTGATTCATGATGAAGTCGGAATCGAATTTATCTCTGATTGAGCAGCACTACGTCCCCTGCTGCTATGGCGCTCAATTTGGGCCAAGACTGAAACACAATTTACCCAGGAGATAATCCTTGACTGTCTTAGGTTGGACCACTCCTCACTTATTAAGTGGCTTAAGTACATGCATCACTGGTTTTACCTCCTATTTCAGTTTGACATATTCTTTGATCCCAAATCTGTTGTATCTATCCCTAAAAACGACATAAAGCACACACCATACAAGCAGAACAAATTTAAATATTTAGCATTGGTTTCTAAAATTTCATCAGGATCATCAAATCTAAAAACAATCTAACACCATCATAGACATAATATATTACAGTCTAAAAACATAGTTGGACCATTAAAATTTGGATTTTTGGACAATACACAATCTATTACCTGATAAAAAATAAATTTTAAGAAGGAGTGTCGCGACAGGGTATCCGGACGTTACAATCTGTGATGTTTTACCGGGATTGTAATCCAATTACCGGTTTCCAACCTTATCTATCTGGTGTTACCCGCAATTCTCACCGGTTTGTTTTAACACGCCTAAGGTTGGGAATCGTACACCATCTTGTTGCATTCCCTGTAATGAAAGCCAGATCTGATACCGTATGCCCCTGTGATAACATCTCACGACAGAGTTGCTGCCACTTTTATTGTTTTGCAAATTTTATCATTCTTTTAGGATAATATATCTAAAACCTATTTTTCTAAAAAATAATGTTCGTTCTACAAAGAATGCTTTACAGCTACTATCCTCCTTAAAGGATCTGGATATTTGTTTCTTTGTAGCATCATATATACTTAAATGTACAGCTGCCAGGAAAGCCATAGTCATTTGATACATCTGACTGTGTTTCAACTCTATGTCTTCCTGTCTGTATATCTGTGTATATTATTATAAGTGAATTTATTTTTTATCAGGCAATAGATTGTGTATTGTCCAAAAATCCAAATTTTAATGGTCCAACTATGTTTTTAGACTGTAATATATTATGTCTATGATGGTGTTAGATTGTTTTTAGATTTGATGATCCTGATGAAATTTTAGAAACCAATGCTAAATATTTAAATTTGTTCTGCTTGTATGGTTTGTTTCACAAATCGAATAAAGATTTTGAACTGAACTGAATATTAGCTATTAAGATTTAAGAGAAAGGAAAGAAAGAAATCAGAACAAGAAGAAGGAAGAAAAAGACAGGTTAAAAGAGTAACTCTATGAGGAAAATAGGAAAGGGAGAAACATAAAAGAGAGAGTAAGGAACAAACAAGTAACATGAATAAAGACAAGGAAACGCACACCCGTTCCTTAAGCATGGCCAGTTACCGTTGGAGCCCATGAACAAATTTATGAATAAATGTGCCACATGAAGTCAAACGAAATCAATTCAGGAATTAGGATCTTGTGTATCCATGGATGGAGGAGCTTGTTGTTCACGGAATAGTCGAAGATCTTCTGGGCGCTGAAAAGATTTGGAGACATTGTCTTTCCATGCACGCATTGTAGAAGGATCAAAAAGTCCATATTTGAAACCAAGGCTCCTCAGCTGTGGACGAAGGGAAGAGAATTCTTTACGAATAGCCACAGTTTCTTTAGCAAAATCTTGATAGATAAAGATTTTGGTTCCATTCACCAACAACGATGGAATTTCTCTCACAGCTTTTCGAATGAGAACCAAATGATGATGACGCAGCACCTTAAATATCATTTGCCTTGGCTTCGTATGACGAGGATTCCGGTGTGACGGGACTCTATGGGCTTTGTCAATCTCAAATTTTTCTGAGAATTTAATATTCAAAAGACCAGGCAGAAGAGATTCAAGATAGAGTCGACAGTTTGTCCCTTCAACATCTTCAGGCAAATTAAAAATGCGAAGATTATATTGCCTATTGCGATTTTCCATGTCCAGCAGTTGAGTATGCATTGGAACAATTTTGGGCATCAACGGTGTAAAAGCATCCAACTTGTTTTTGTTATCTTGAATTTTAATGACATTATCAGAAACCTTAATTGAAATGGAAGCCATATCTTTTCGAACATTTTTGACTTCTGAGGCAATAGTGTCAGTATTCAGACGTAAAGCTTTAATTTCCTCCAAATTTAGTGCAAGAGAAGGTTCTGAGGATTCCACCACCTTAGATTTGGTTGGAGGAGGAGAAACCTGCTGCTTCCTTTTATTAGTGGTTGAATTCTTAGAATCCATTTTGAGGTGAAAAAATATTCACTAATACGTAGGATAAATATAATGAGGAAAAACAACCTCAAAATGTGAGAGAAATGTTGTAAATAAAGACACAAAACGTCAAAAAACTCTGCAAAACCACAGGTGCAGCAGCTAAACAGGACAGTAGGCGTGGCTAGGCCCAAGCCAGGCTCTGTCATAAGTATTACTCCGCCCCCAGGCACTCAAATCCAGCAATACCTGGAGGAGCAGCTGGGAGCAGGAACCATGGAGGCTGGAAAAGCACTTTCGTCAAGGAAATTTGTCTGAAAAGGACTCCACAGGTGAGAAGTCGCATCAGGAGGCAAGCGCCGGTATTTTCGCAGACTTTATGACAGAATTTCGTCGTAAAAACAAAGTTATGGGCTGTGAAGTTCACGGAGCTCCGGTGGCGCCGGCCATCTTGGTTGACGTGCTTGCGCGTCTCCCTACCAAGGTGCTTTCTGCCAGATAGCTAAACAGCTGATTTACCAAGTAGCTTGGAAACCTGAGGATAGCAAACTTGTTGATCAGGCTTGCATGCAAAAGACAGTTGAACGCTTTGGCTACACCTGGGAAGACTAATCCATTCAGGGGCGGACTGGGAACCCAAGGCAGCCTTGGCAATTTTGACGGACCAGCCCCCCCAACTGCTTTTGTTGCTGGGGGCTGATATAGCAGCACTGCTGCAAAACCGGCCCGGGTAACAAAAACTGCCCCCACCACTGCAAAATCGGCCCGCCTTTCCAGCCTCCCTGTAAAACATCCGATGTCCATTACGGCCAGTCCGGCCCTGAATCCATTTCATTTGTTAATGTTAAATCCATGCTTTATAACGTCCTCCACTTTGAGCAACTGATGATTTGTTGAGTGTCTTTTCCAAAACCCAAAGGGCCAGATGTAGGTAAGTATATTTTACCGATTCATAAATACCGAATTTTACCGATTCGGTATTTATGAATCGGTAAAATAGAAGGGGGGAGATTTAGGTAGAATCGGTCATTGAAATCGGTAATTGAATTCGATCGCATTGAAGCCCATAGGAATCAATGGGCATTACCGAATCGGTATTTACCGATTCGGTAAATCCCGAATGTTGCAAGGGTGCAGGGGGTGTCACTTTGACACCCTCTAGCACCCCGAATTCAGGCATGTGTGACATGTGGCACACAGACATGCCCTAAGGGCATGTCTGTCTGTCACATGCCATGGGTGTGCATGCACACCTGGAATCGGTATTTTACCACCCAATTGGATTGGGTGGTAAAATACCGATTCGGTAAGGCCTGTGGGACTCAGAAGGGTCCCACCTACATCTCAAAATTACCGAATCGGTAAAAATACCGATTCGGTATTTTACCGATTCGGTAAATTTACCGATTCGGTAAAATAGGGCCCCTACATGCCAAATACTTAATACCGGTCGGTAACGGCTGAAATCGGCCGTTACCGACCAGTATTTTGGCTCCTACATCTGGCCCAAAGTGTTTTGTTAAAAAAGGGCTATTACTACCAGCAAAATCATTGAGATAGGCAAAAACACATCTTTGAGTATCTTTGAGGAGCCAAAAAGCAGACGTATAGGATGGTATTTTATACTATTTATGAGTGGCTTTCTAGATTAGGAAATTTTATTACAATTTCGTCATTTCATGATTTAGGTAAGTACTGATGCCACATGCATTCAATGAAGATCTAAGCTGTTGTGGGGTGAACTCGGGACAGCGTGTGGCCTAGCGCGGGGACAGGAACGCGCAGCACAGACTGACGAGGCCACATCAGTTACTAGATGGGAAGTGACGTCCCCGAGCGGCCATCCTTCATTTATTTGCTCCCCGCAGGCCACGCCTGGCCTGCGGATGTCAGGGTGCGTGGGTGCAGACAACTAGACCACCCACCATTACATCCCTATCCAACTTGGTTATTTCAACAAATAATGTGTCTAAGTTTTCACATATATAAACACACAGTACTTGCGTGAGCCCTGGTCAGCGAGTCTTGGGCCTCGTCAGCACGCATAGTCTTTCAGACGCTGGCTCGGGTGGGGGTTCGGCCTCAGGCTGTATCGTTGCGTGCCGGTACGCCCTCCCATGCTGTTCTGGCCAGGGCTCTCAGAGCCACCTTCGGGTGGAGGGGAGCAGGATGATTTTGGGGCTCCTATTGGCTTGGATGCTCACTGATTCTCCTACTTCTTCATCGGCCACTGCTGTGGCCCCAGGGCTTGGGGGTTGGTTCGAGGCCTCCCGGCGTTGTTCTGGCGGGACCTCTTTGAACCACGATATGTTCCTCGAGACTTCTTCCGTTCCTTTACATGCAGTTACCATCGTGCCACGGTTCGCAGTGACGGTCCAGGTACCAGGTTGGTAGCGTGTTTGGAATGTTTTGTTCCTTGGCGCCGGTTTCCTAGGATAACAGTCGCTCCCTGACTGAGCCTTCTTGGGGTGGCTTGACGTCGGATGCTCGCTTCCTGGTTTTGTCGCATTCTCCGCTCTTGTATTCCATCCGCATCTAGCAGAGGTGGTGACCACCCGGGGCAGGTAGGAGGCAGGTCTCGGCGGGGGCCATGGAGCATCAGGGCCCACGGGCTCCTCTGGGTCATACAGTGAGGGGTACTTTGATACTCTCTCAGGAACTCATGGAGCCTTTGTTCTGGGTCCTCTTGCTCCACGACGGCTATGCGGAACATCTTGTTTAGCGTGCGCATGAAGCGTTCTACGTCCCCATTTGCTTGGGGCCACTGTGGGGTGATGCAGCAATGTGATATGCCTCATTGCTGGAGGAAAGTGGCGAACTCCACCCCTTGAAACGGGGGAACATTGTCGCTGCGCACTTCTTGAGGGAACCCAAACATGGCAAAGACCTTTTCTAGCACTGGTCTGATATGGTTAAATGCTGTCGACACGATGGGTTTGACCATGGGATACTTGGAGTAGGCATCTATAATGACAAATGTGTGATTTCCCCCTGGGAAGCTCCCAAAATCTACGCTTACTTTGGACCATAGGACGGTGCAGGCTTCTTCGGGATGACCGGGAGGGGCTTCTCTGGACCACTCGTCAGCTGGCACAATGAGCATCTTCTGACATACTTTTCCACCATGTCCTCCAGTTCTGGGAACCAGACTTTTTCCCTCATTCGCAACTTCATCTTGGTGGTTCCTTGGTGTCCCCCATGGGCTAGTTGGACTGCCCGTTGCTTGAGGCTCTGAGGGATGACTAGCCGGGGTCCTCTTAGCAGGATGCCTTCTCCGGTGGCGCTCAGTTCATGATGGACTCGCCACATTTTTGTGAGGAGCTCCCGATGCTCCGGGGTCCACATGTTGGCCTGGCGGAGATAGTTTGTCCACGAGCCTTCTTGGACAGCTCCCAGCGTCTTGATATATACAACATCGGTGGCGGCTGCTTCTTTCACCTCGTCTAGGGACATGCTCTGGGGGCACGATGTAAGAGCCACTCAGTGAGCAAACTCTTTGCTGTCTTCGTCCTCTTCGTGCATGTCTGCCTAAGTGGGGTGTCTTGAAAGGAAATCGGCGGGGTTCTTGGACCCGTGGGGGTGGATTAGGTGCTGTCCCTTTGAATAGTGGAACTAGTGGTTGATGGTCAGTGACCATGGTGAACGGGTGCCCCCGGAGGTATAGACAGGCCCACTTGATGGCGAGTGTCTCACTTTCAAACTGGGCATATCTTGCTTCTGTCGGGGTGAGGGACTTGCTGGCGAATGCTAGGGCGGCCGACTGGCCTGGTTCGCTCTCTTGAGCCAGCCCTGCCCCGAGTCCTACTGGGCTTGCGTCTACCAGTACTTCTGTCCACTTCACAGGGTCGAAGTACGCCAATGTGCCCTCTCCTAGGAGGGCATCTTTTTCCCTTGGAACGCTTCTTCCTCCTTTGGGCCCCAGTGCCAGGTTGAGTCTACTTTCATGAGGGCTCGAAGTGGTTCACTTCGGGTGGCTAAGCCTGGTATGAACCTCCCGCAGTAGGTGGCCATTCCCAGGAAGCTCCTTACTTCCGTTGGTGTCGTTGGAGCGTGGGTGTCTTTGATGGCTTGCGACTTCCTCTGGTCTACTTGTATGCCCTCCTGATTGAAGACATAGCCCAAGAACTCTTTGGTCGGCGGCAGTCACGGAGTGGATGAGGATGTCGTCACTCACGTTCAACACTCCTGGTAGTCCGGACAGCTGTTCCCGTATTGTGTTTTGGAACACTTCGGCCGCTGAGGATATCCCAAAATGTAGCCGCTTGTACCTCCTGAGCCCTAGGTGGGTGCTGAAAGTGGTGATAAACCGTCTCTCTTCGGACAGGGGTAGTTGGTGGTACCCTGCGTTTAGATCGATTTTTGAGAACCACTTGGATCCATTTACATCTGCGATGATGTCATCCATTGTTGGCGTTATATGGCGTTCCCTCTTGATTGCTTTATTGGGCAGCCACATGTCAATGCATAGGCGGATGGCTCCTGGCTGCTTGGGCTTTTCTGCGATGACCATCGGGGATACCCACGGTATCGGCCCGGATACCTTTTCGATAGCCCCTTTTTCTTCCAGGGTCTCCAACTCCTTCTCTACGAGCAGTCGCAGGTGGAACGGGACCCTTCTATGTCGCAGGGTGACCCGGGCAACTGACTTGTCAAAATGTAGCTTGATGGGTTCGCACTTGATGCACCCGAGGCCTTTGAACAGTTCGGGGAATTGCCCAAGGAGCTCCTCTACCTGGTACGCCCGGATCCACCTGGCAAAAGCGATTAGTTTCAGGTCTTCGGCAGTGTGGCTGCTCAGGAGGGTATCCGCCTCCCTGTCGATAATGTGGATTGTAGCCATTATCTCAAGGTCATCGGCTTTGATGGGTACTGAGATTTTTCCTTTCTATGGCAGGGGCGTGTCTGCTCCATATGCATATATCTGGGTTTTGGATGGCACCACCGTAGGATGAGGGCATAGGCTTCGGTATTGTTGTAGGCCCATGATGTTTACTGTCGCTTCCGTGCCAATGACCGCTTTCACTTCAGTCCCTGCAACTTGGACTACGCAGGTGGGTTGGGGCCTGCGGCGTTGTTTGAGTTCCTTCGTGAAGGAGACTACGTAAGCCTCTTCATTCTCTTCGTCTAACGAATCTTCCACGGTTGGTAGGTGTTTTGGAGGCCTTTTCTAGGTGTGTTCGGGCAGCACAGCGTCTGCCACCGATAGTTGTCGAACAGGTCGCGTTGGGGGATTCTGCCCTCGGAAGTCTTGGGTTTTGTTGCGTCGTCTACAGACGGATGCAAAGTGATTTGGTATTCCGCAATTGGCGCAGGTCTTCCCTTGGGCAGGAAAATCTTTTGCGGCATGTGGCTCGTGTCCATAATATCTGCATTTCAATCTGGATGCGTCTCCTTGTGGTCCCCTGAATGAGTCTCCTTTCGGTTTGGTCCTCACCACATCAGCCCGTTCCGTTTTGATAGAGTCTGGCTTCCCCTTGGACTTGGTTAGGGCTTGGTCCATTACCGTTGCTCTGGCCGCGGACAGGTCATGTGATCTGGCTAGTATCAAAATGACCTCCAGCGAGATTCTGGGCTTTCGCAGTATGAGGCCGCGTAGTGTCTTGTCGCGGCATCCCTGGATCAGTTGTCTCCGTATTTCCTTTGGCTGGTCTTCATCCATGCAGGTGCTGGCTAGTTCTCCGAGGCATGCGTAGAATACCTCCATTGATTCTCCTTCTCTCTGGAGGGCTTGTCCGAGTTTGAAGACTTCAAAGTCAGGGTTCAGCTGTGGGTCAAAATGGACGTTAAGCGCCGACACGGCCGCATCGTAGTCATCTGCTGCCCCTGTGTTGGGCAGATGTTTGAAGAGTTTGAAGATTTCGTCCCCTGCGTAGTGAAGCAGCAAGGATCTCTTCACCGCCTTGTCTGTCTCCCGGGTTGCGACAAAATAGTTGTCTAGGTGTTTAATCCATGCCCTCCACCGGGGGGAGGCTATCGCGGGGTCTTCTAGTTCACTAAAAGGAGGCAGTACTCCTGACGCTGTGTACTGGAATGGGATGCGGGCTGGTGCAGCTGCATTGTCATTTTCCCCCATGTTGCCCGGCAGGGAGTGTCCCGGGGTGTCCTGGCCAGCTCACGGAAAAGGATGGCGTTAAGCGTCCTCCATCATGCTCTGATGAGGCTTTCCCCCCCTTCAGGGTACTCCAGCGCTTGGAGAGTTCACATCCTCCTTACTTGGTAGTCCAGAGGCTCTTCGTGCGCTGACATGTCTCCCCTCCTTTCCTCCTCCAATGGTTTTGCCAGTGCTTGTTGTAGTCTTCCCCACGGAGTGGCCAGTGCATGTATGCACCTCATGAGGGGCAGCCAGTGTGTGTTGGGATGCCCCCTAGCGCCGGTGCTCCAGTTTTGCTGCAGGACTCAGAGGTTAAAATGGGTTCCTCGCAGCAGTGGCAGCAAATATGCAAATGAGGCTCCTGCCTCGGAGCTCTTCACAAGAGCGGGTAGCGGGGAGTAAAATGTGTGGTGACGGTCTAGTGTTCGCGGGCCGGAAGTGGAAGGGAGCGCACCTGAAGCAGAAGGCGGCCATCTGGTGGAGGCGCCGACCGCGGAGAGTAAAGACGTGTTCCCGGCGCTCCGGGGAAATAAAGCAAATTTAAGTAATATAGCGGCTCCTGTAATCATTTAAGGAGGGCTCTTACAATGGCGACGAGGTGTGGCACAGACCTGCGACACCGTGAATAGGACGACAATACAACCGCTGATCGCCGAAAACTGAGCGGAGGCGGAGCTACATTCCCCACCACGGGGTGATAGGCGCATGGTTCCCGGAGCGCGGCAGAGGACAGAGTGCGAATAATAGCACCAGTGGAAGTACTGTTAAGCAACCAAAACGATCGACAGGCAGATAAATCCAACGGTCAGTGGGGTCAACGTCCAGAGCAAGGACGACAGAGGGGGAGTGGCGAACCAGGCACTGCGCGCCACAAGGTGCAAGGGGCAGCAGCACACCACGCTGCGAAGGGCAGGGGTGCTGTCCCACACAAGTTCGGTCCCCACCACGCCACGCTGGCGGGTCGGCAGGAACGGGGCGGAGGGCCAGTCACTGAAGGCAGAGGAGAACTGCGATCGCTCCCGGCTACAGAAGGCGCGTCAGGGGGTGCAGCCAGCAGGGAGCGCAGCGAAGAGGACGCAGACGCGAGACAGGCGCCAGGCAGCCCGCCCAGCCGCGAGGTCCCGGCACAAGCAGGCCCCAGAGAGAACGGAAGAATGGCGTCACAATCCACTTCCCTCACTCAAATGGTACCATTTCTCCCGAAAAGAGGGGAACCAACAATGCCCTGGGAGGATTGGAAGCAGTACTTCCTAAACTATTTAGAGGCATTAGAAGATGAAAGTGAGGCGGCGTATTCAAGCCAGAGGAGGAAGAAGATTCTGTTGCACAACCTGGGTCCAGAGGGACTCAGAGTGTTTGACACCATTGTCAAGGGCTAAAGGGACGCCACCGACACCGATGTGTTTAGCCATGCCATTGAAGACCTAGACGCGCACTACAGGCCAGTGGTGTGCGTAGCCATCGACAGACACAATTTCTTCCAGAGGAAACAAGAGGGCGGAGAGACGGTCGATGAGTATGTGGCCGCACTACAGAAACTCGCACTGACATGTACATTTGGTGCTCTCCATGATGAGCTAATAAGGGACCAAATCATAATGCACACATCCAGCACACATGTTCAGGAGAAACTGTGGGTGAACGGTGATGCACCCCTGAAAGAAGTTTGGGCCCTAGTGAAGAAGGCGGAGATGTCCAAGCGTTGCGCCCAAGCAGCCAGGAGAGATGCAGGTGGCACACAGACGGTCTGCAGAGTCATGACGAACTACAAGGGCGAAAGAACCAAGCAGAAGGATCCACCAAAGGGCCAAGATAACAGAAGGAGCTCACAATCAGGAGGTGCAGCCCAAAGGACAGGAAGAGGAGGAAGACCAAGCTGTTACAGATGCGGAAGCACGTCACACATGGGAAACGACAAAGTGTGCCCGGCGTTCAGGGCGAAATGTGCATACTGCAGCGTCTTCGGACATTATGAAAAGGTATGCCGCCGAAAGCCCAAAGGAGCCATGGTCAGATACGTAGACCAAGAACAACATGAAGAAGAAGAGAACCAGACAGAGGAGGATGAACTGGAGGAAGTCCTCTACATTGATGCCTAGATATTGGATGTGGGATGTACAGAGTCGGACAAACCAAGGCTGTACATGCACATAGGAGGGGTGCCCATTGAGATAATCGCGGACAGCGGAGCCCCCATCACCATAATACAAAGGCAAGTGTGGGAAGAGAAATTCGTGACGAAAGTAAAGGAGGAGTTGCGTCCAATGGATCTACGACCCGTCACGTACACGGGGCAGAGAATACCTATGCTAGGATACTGTCCACTGCTTTTTGAGTTCAGAGGACGACAAGCACATTGCAAACTGTACATGGCGGAAAAAGGGCCATCTGTGCTCAGTTGGAAGGACCAAGGAGCATCAGGAATACAACTGACCCCGGTTGGCATATAAAAGGTAATGCTAATGGACATGGAAGGGAGCAGCGACAATGAAGCCTGGCACAGGGAATACCCCAAGGTATTCAACGGACAGATAGGCAAATTGGCCAAGTACAAACACCTCATCAGGTTGAAGGAGGGAGCCAAACCAGTCATACACAAAGTGAGGAACATTCCTTTCCGATGCCGGGAAGCAGTACAGGCAGAACTCGACAGACTGGAAAAAAATGAAGTGATACAGGCCATTGAGAGCGCGGAGTGGCTATCGCCTTTGGTGGTGGGTCAGAAGCCAAACGGGAAGGTGAGGCTGTCTGTCGACCTCAGGGAACTCAACAAAAACATTCTGGTCGACAAGTTTCCCCTTCCCCGCATCAATGAGATGTTGGCCAAAACGAAGGGCATCAAATGGTTCTCTACGGTGGATCTGTCTTCTGCCTACCATTAGGTGAAGCGCCATCCGTCATGCAGTCACCTCACGTCATTTATCACGCCCTTCGGTTGCTACAAGTTTGTCAGGATGCCATTTGGGCTGGCATCGGCAGCCGCAGTATTTCAAAAACGTATGCATAGACTCTTCCGGAAGGTGGAAGGTGTCCAATTCTTCCAGGACAACATTCTGATCATGGGAGTGTCCAAACAAGTACACTACATACAATGCGGGGGACCCAAGGGCAATTTTAACGACCAGCTCTGAATACACGCCCGACAGACATATATCACAGAAAAGTATCAGAGGGTCAAGAGTTCAACAGGCAACTATTCAGGACAGAGAGGGTGAAAGTGAAATGCTACCTCTAGCCATATGACTGAAAAAATAACGGTAGTGAAAAGGCCAGGTCAAGTTGGTGTCTGGTCTCTGGCACCCATCAGTCACCACTCGGAACCGCCCTTCATCATTTGGGGCTCCGAGGACCAACACTGTACATGATCTTGTTCCCTAACAGAAAGAGATTGGCCTTCCTGTTAGTCAGTGTATGTTGGTATTAGAGTGTTGGTGATGTAGCCAATGGGGTAAACAAAAACGTGCAGTGCAAGGGAAAACCAAGGAAGTGGAAAAAGTGAATAAAATTGGTTTAGGGAGCAAAAGAAAATTTTAATAGGGTATAACTCCCAGCACCAATGTTAAAAATAGCCAAGACAGGGAAACTTTATAAACTGTCTAGTGGTGGAACGTGGTCGACATGTTTCAGCAATTAGGGCCAATAGCCTTGCTTTCTTCAGGACCTATGTATATCGCTACTGCAAACAGAAAAAAACCCCAAACAAGTGATAGAAGTGTCATAAATTAGGAGAAAAAGAGTACTGGAACGACATCAATATGTAAATGTCACCTGGACATCCTAGGTGTGCTTGTTCCAAGTCTTCTCACACAGTCTGCAGTGGACTGAATTATAAAAGCATGGCGTAAGCATATCACTCACCATCCGTCCGAAAAATGCCTTCTGTTACACCTGTTGTAGTTATCAACTTTGGTGAGATCCATTTCTAAAGACTATGGATAACCACACTGTTTGTACTAGTGTAATAGCGTTTTTAGAAATTGAAACCTTACAAGTTTCTCACACTACTTCTTACCTGGTTTTTGAGAAGTAGAGACCTCACCCCACCTGGCTTCGGCTCAGGATATTGGTGAAGCACCGCTCTGTAAGGGTGAATAAATCCAAGTAACTGAATTACTCACCGCAAAAGTGCTGGACACAGGTCTATCTTAACTGGATGAGCATGATGTAAAATTTAGCACAGCATGAGGGGCGGTTTTTAGAATGTTCTAACCGCTCCAAATCAGGGATTCATAACCATAAACCAGCTGTTGTCAGTGTAGACCAGCTGTTGTCATTCTGATGTGAAGAGCGCACATTGGTATCTAAGCACCTAGGTAATGCCCCCGTAGTCTCACAATGCCTAGATGAACGCTCTAGAATCTTTCAGATGCACTCATATTTTTAGTTTAAATAATAGCGCTAAACTAGCAGTGCAGTTAAGAATGTTCTAACCGCTCCAAATCAGGGGTTCATAATCATACATCGGCTATTGTCAGTGTAGACCAGCTGACTCTGTTGTGAAGAGCGCATATTGGTATCTAAGCACCTAAGTAATGCTCCCGTAGTCTTACAATGCCTGGATGAACGCTCAAGAATTTATCAGATGCACTCGTATTTTAGTTTAAATGATAGCGGTAAACTAACAGTGCAGGAGCGCATATTGGTATCTAAGCACCTAAGTAATGCTCCCATAGTCTTACAATGCCTGGATGAACGCTCAAGAATTTATCAGATGCACTCGTATTTTAGTTTAAATGATAGCGGTAAACTAACAGTGCAAGAGAGACTGACCAATTCGCTCTTCGCGGATGCTGACATGCTTTGACCACAGAGGTGTTAAAAACGGGTATTAAAAACGGGGGCCTCATGCGATGAGAACACTCACCTAACCGTCGGTACTCCAGCGCGGCATCTGTGCCGTCTGGGGAGGTACCGGCGGTTTGTTGACCTCCTGTTTTATCATCCTCCTACCCATTGGGCACAAAAGTCACGTGACGCGCTAAACATGCGCGTCACCCATTGAATGTGTTACCGATGTTGTGATTGGTTAGGCCCACAGGGGGATTAGCCAATGGCGCGCTTCCTAGATGTTGTTGATTTTGCAAGTAAACAAACATCGGCGAAAAATGCCGATTTTGGCATTAGCAAAGAGGGAATGTTTTAACTATTACAATGGACTAAGGTTTCATCCTGCAAATAGATCTCCATTAGTTAAAGGATATGGGCTGGATCTATCTGCTTAGCAAGGTTTTTTGTGAAGGAGTTAATGATCACAAATATCTTGGTCAGGCAAATAGTTAGATGATTTCAGAAAGATGACCAGGGTATGTCATCATTTAACCCTGTACGGTCGGTGCCAAGTTTTCATTCATATGGACAGTTTTGGAAAAACCATTCATCCCCTCTAATGTCACCAATGTGAGTGAATTCCTTCACAAGAAAGAACAGAAATGGGTTTTAAAACTTGGCACCGACCGTACAGGGTTAAATGATGCTAATGCCAAAATCGGCATTTTTCGCCGATGTTTGTTTACTTGCAAAATCAACAACATCTAGGAAGCGCGCCATTGGCTAATCCCCCTGTGGGCCTAACCAATCACAACATCGGTAACACATTCAATGGGTGACGCGCATGTTTAGCGCGTCACGTGACTTTTGTGCCCAATGGGTAGGAGGATGATAAAACAGGAGGTCAACAAACCGCCGGTACCTCCCCAGACGGCACAGATGCCACGCTGGAGTACCGACGGTTAGGTGAGTGTTCTCATCGCCTGAGGCCCCCGTTTTTAATACCCGTTTTTAACACCTCTGTGGTCAAAGCATGTCAGCATCCGCGAAGAGCGAATTGGTCAGTCTCTCCTGCACTGTTAGTTTACCGCTATCATTTAAACTAAAATACGAGTGCATCTGATAAATTCTTGAGCGTTCATCCAGGCATTGTAAGACTACGGGAGCATTACTTAGGTGCTTAGATACCAATATGCGCTCCTGCACTGTTAGTTTACCGCTATCATTTAAACTAAAATACGAGTGCATCTGATAAATTCTTGAGCGTTCATCCAGGCATTGTAAGACTACGGGAGCATTACTTAGGTGCTTAGATACCAATATGCGCTCTTCACATCAGAGTCAGCTGGTCTACACTGACAATAGCCGATGTATGATTATGAACCCCTGATTTGGAGCGGTTAGAACATTCTTAACTGCACTGCTAGTTTAGCGCTGTTATTTAAACTAAAAATATGAGTGCATCTGAAAGATTCTAGAGCGTTCATCTAGGCATTGTGAGACTACGGGGGCATTACCTAGGTGCTTAGATACCAATGTGCGCTCTTCACATCAGAATGACAACAGCTGGTCTACACTGGCAACAGCTGGTTTAAGGTTATGAATCCCTGATTTGGAGCGGTTAGAACATTCTAAAAAACGCCCCTCATGCTGTGCTAAATTTTACATCATGCTCATCCAGTTAAGATAGACCTGTGTTCAGCACTTTTGCGGTGAGTAATTCAGTTACTTGGATTTATTCACCCTTACAGAGCGGTGCTTCACCAATATCCTGAGCCGCAGCCAGGTGAGGTGAGGTCTCTACTTCTCAAAAACCAGGTAAGAAGTAGTGTGAGAAACTTGTAAGGTTTCAATTTCTAAAAACGCTATTACACTAGTACAAACAGTGTGGTTATCCATAGTCTTTAGAAATGGATCTCACCAAAGTTGATAACTACAACAGGTGTAACAGAAGGCATTTTTCGGACGGATGGTGAGTGATATGCTTACGCCATGCTTTTATATTTCAGTCCACTGCAGACTGTGTGAGAAGACTTGGAACAAGCACACCTAGGATGTCCAGGTGACATTTACATATTGATGTCGTTCCAGTACTCTTTTTCTCCTAATTTATGACACTTCTATCACTTGTTTGGTTTTTTTTTTCTGTTTGCAGTAGCGATATACATAGGTCCTGAAGAAAGCAAGGCTATTGGCCCTAATTGCTGAAACATGTCGACCACGTTCCACCACTAGACAGTTTATAAAGTTTCCCTGTCTTGGCTATTTTTAACATTGGTGCTGGGAGTTATACCCTATTAAAATTTTCTTTTGCTCCCTAAACCAATTTTATTCACTTTTTCACTTCCTTGGTTTTCCCTTGCACTGCACGGTTTTTTTACCCCATTGGCTACATCACCAACACTCTAATACCAACATACACTGACTAACAGGAAGGCCAATCTCTTTCTGTTAGAGAACAAGATCATGTACAGTGTTGGTCCTCGGAGCCCCAAATGATGAAGGGCGGTTCCGAGTGGTGACTGATGGGTGCCAGAGACCAGACACCAACTTGACCTGGCCTTTTCACTACCGTTATTTTTTCAGTCATATGGCTAGAGGTAGCATTTCACTTTCACCCTCTCTGTCCTGAATAGTTGCCTGTTGAACTCTTGACCCTCTGATACTTTTCTGTGATAGTGTCCAAACAAGAACACAATAAGAAGCTGCACAAGGTACTACGCACGTTGCAGGAAAACGGTTTGACGGCGGAGTGGTCCAAGTGCAAATTTGGGGTACCGTCAGTAACCTACCTCGGTCATGAAGTGAGTGAAAGAGGCATTGAGCCAAAGAGACCCAACATGCAAGCGATATTGGATGCGCCAGCCCCGGGGAAGAAGGAGGACGTCAGATCATTCCTGGGGATGACCGAGTATTATAGCAAATTAATTCCCAACTTTGCCACCAAGACACACTGCTTGCGCCAACTACTTTAAGAAAGGAACGGTTTCAAATGGAATAAGGAAGAGTAGGAGGAATTTGATACGTTGAAACAGGAAATGAGTGAAGCCATACCCCTGAAAGGATTTGACCCAGACGCAGACTCCATTCTCACCACCGATGCCAGTGACCGTGGCCTGGGAGCAGTGTTAATGCAGAAATCAGGAAAGGGAGAGATATCAACGGTCAGCTTCGCCTCAAGGTCTTTGGCGCCCAACGAAGAGAAATTCAGCGTAATCGAAAAAGAGATGTTAGCAGTGGTATGGGCGATGGAACGGTTCAGGCAGTACCTATGGGGTACCAAGTTTCTAGTGAGAACCGGCCACAAACCCCTGATAAAGGTGTTGACTTCCAGTGGCCATGCACATGCGACGCCAAGGATTGCAAAAATGACACTTTGCTTGCTAGACTTTGTGTACGATGTGGAGCACATACCGGGGCCACAGAACAAGGTGGCTAACTTCCTGAGCCGAGCAGCGGCTAAGGAGGAAGCAGGCAAGCAAGAGACCCCGAAATGGGATGGCTACGTGGTGGCTACCATACAGGACATGGAGAAGGTGATCAGTGCACAAGAGTGGGAAGAGGCCTACAAATCGGATGAAGATCTGGAAGCGATAAAAGGGTACGTTGCCCATGGGTGGCCTGAGAAGAGACACCTCAAGGAAACATTAAGGAGATACTAGGAAGTAAGGGACAAGATGTCACTGCGGGAAAATCCCCTGTTCCTTCTAAGAGGCGACAAAGTGGTTCCTCCCCGAGGAATAATAGATCATTTGATGGCCCTGTTGCATGAAGGACACCAGGGGATCACCAAGACCAAGGCTCTAGCTCGGCAAGCTTACTGGTGGCCAGCCATCGACTCACAAGTGGAACGATATGTAAGGCAATGTGAGTCTTGTGCCAAAGCGGACAAATCCCAGTGCATGGTGAGGCCACCGTTAGGAAAGTTCCCTTAGGAGATGGTGTCCGTCGACATCATGGGACCCATTCTCAACATGGAAGGAATACAAAAGTACGCCATTGTATTGATCGACAAGTACTCCAAGTGGCCAGAGGTGGAAGTGAAGGAAGCAGTAGATACTGAGACGGAGATAACCTTCTTGAGAGCCATATTCATCAAGGAAGGAATTCCAAAAATTATCATGTGCGACAACGGGCCGCAATTCACGTCAGTGAAATGGGAGGCCTTTGTATCCAGGAATGGTATAGAGGTCAAGCATACACTCATATATCACCCAGCTGGAAATGGACAAGTGGAACGTTTCAACAGGGTGATAATGGGCACCATTCAAGCAGCCATAAATGATGGACTGGACTGGGAGAAGGATTTGCCTAAGATGTTGTGGGCCTACCGCATCACACCGGGCTGCACGAGAGGGAGAGAGCCATTTACAAAGGACAATGCAGCGTGGAGGAAGATGGTCGTGCAGAGTAAATGGTCGCCAGCCGTGGTCAGGAGAAATCTGGAGAAGGCACAGGAGACATACACTGAACATTTCAACAAGAGACATAATGTACAAGGAGTGTCACTGGAGAAGGGCGATTGGGTAAGAGTGCAGGTGGCGAACCTTAAAAGAAAAGGAGAAAATTCACACCGCCCCTACAAGTTCTAGAGCCCTGCGCAAGATCAGCGTTACGCAGCGCCGGCAAGGTGTGGTCGCAGGATAGAATGGCGAAATGCAGCAAAATCTTGAAGTGGGGAGCGGAGACAGATGAAGAGGAAGAGAATGTGGAGAGAAGCAAAGAAGAAAGTTGTGGAAGGAGTACGGAGCAAGTAGAAGAATGCATGCAGCAAGTAGAAGAGAGCGAGCTCGGAGAGGACGTGGAAGTCAGAGAAACAGGTGGAGCAAACGGCAGGAGCAGGAAAGAAACTGAAAGGAAAAGGACGGGAAGTCGGAGGAACAAGGAAGTGAAAAGGAGAAGGAGTGATGAAGACGAGAGCAGGAAGAGTAGTAAGGATTCCGGAGAGATTGAAGGACTTTGAAATGGACAACAAGTAAGAGTGTCTAATCTAGTTAATTGTGGTTGCATAAAGGGGGGAGATATGTGGTGACGGTCTAGTGTTCGCGGGCCGGAACCGGAAGGGAGCGTACCGGACGCGGAAGGCGGCCATCTTGTGGAGGCACCGACCGCAGAGAGTAAAGACGTGTTCCCGGGGCTCCGGGGAAATAAAGCAAATTTAAGTAATATAGCGGCTCCTGTAATCATTTAAGGAGGGCTCCTACAAAATGGCCTTGCTTAGGCCATCGGCGTGCCGTGTTGAAGGCACACGATGACGCCAGGGGTTACCGCCGCACACGCGACCACCGCTGAGGTCAGGGCCGCACGCAGAACAAAACTGTGATCACGTGGTGGCTCCGGTCCGGTAAAAGCGCACAGCAGCGCTGCCGCACACAGGAGGCGGACGCGCTCACGGGGCAACGCGAGTTGCGAGCGAGGGTGGGGCCCCCTCCGCTAGTCGCTAATGTTGTGGGGTGACCTCGGGACAGCCTGTGGCCTAGTTCAGGGGCAGGAACGTGCAGCACAGACTCGCGAGGCCACACCAGTTACTAGATGGGAAGGGACGTCCCCGAGTGGCCATCCTTCATTGATTTGCTCCCCGTAGGCCACGCCTGGCCTGCGGATGTCAGGGTGTGTGTGTGCAGACAACTAAACTGCCCACCATTACATAAGCCAAGCATTCCAAATCTTGAGGTAGGAGCACCTTGCCGGCTATTTTAGTTATTCCGTCATTTCCTGTAGCCTTTACAGTTTTTAGCTTCTTTACAAGACCAGACACTTCATCCCTGATACATCCCTCTTCGTTTGCTGCTTCATTTTCAGGCGAGTACAGCAAGAGGTGACTGATTGGTGATTGCTTACACTTGTTTAAGGGTCAGTGTGGTTGGCCCATTAAGCATGAATTAGCCCGTAGGTCGGTCTTGGCTATGATGATGATACAAGTGAGGTGATTCTTGCTTTTTTCTTTCTTGGTTTGGATCTTTTTGACACTTAAACAGCAGGTAATTGCCCACAAACAGCTGTCAGAGTTTTTTATTCTTTCAGTAACTTCAAGTTCACATGTTACTTCTTCAAATGGTCAGGTATGCATTACCTCTGCTGCTGTCGTGTAGCTTTCTTCTTTATTAGTCAGTGACGTTTGATACCTTTTAGTAGGTTGTAAAGAGAAGTGAGTTTAATTTACTCTTTTGGGATGCACTCTGAAATTACCCTCCAACTTGGTTATTATCTTCAATGTAATTTAAAGGTCCAGAAATCATAATTTATGTCAGGTTTCTCTCATCAACAGTTCAGTCTACCATGTTAAAGTTAAATTTGGTACCTTCTTGTGGCTGTTAATTTCATCACTAAAGATCATTAATGTAGTGCTGCGGTTGAAGGTCAACGCAGTTTAACATTTCTAAATCGATAGACTAAAAAAGGTTAGAATGAAAATATCTAGGACATCTGGCCTTTGACTACTGTTAGTGCAGTGGCTCCAACAGACCAGCAAATACACATTCATTTCCTTCAAATGAGCAGGAAGAGTATCCTCTTGTTATTTGCTGCCTGGGAGTTTCAATAGCAATAAAGTCACCACCAATACTTTTTGGTATTCCTGAGTTCAGTAAAACAGATATGTTCATTGTGCATGGTTCTGTGTAAGGGGAGCAAAAGATGGCGATCAATCTGAGAGGACATCTAGTTGGCAGCCTCTTTATTTTATTGTATGGTAAATGCATTTGTATAGAGCTTATTACCACTGATGAGGCATTAATTTGCTTTACACTGAGTAGCATACTACTCCGGAAACAAGGCTACTGGTTAATCCAGTGGTTATTGTTTATTGTGATTAGCCTTGTGCTTCCAGAACATCATTCCATGCATTCACTCCAGTTTCTTTGTGGTAAATTAAATTAAGGAGTTAGGTGGGCTCGTAAGTGGGGGCAATACAAGTTAATGCAACTGATTGGTAGGATGCTGTCTTGCTTTTCTCCCCAGAGTACCTGTGCAAGACTTCAAAATACCAGGACACAACTTGAACACTTTTCAAAATAGGACTCTACACACTTTATGGAACCTTTCTTTTTATTAAGCATCCAAGCCTACAATTACACAGCTGGGTGCCTACAACCTCTTGGCCAGCAGCGTTGGGAAATGGGTGAATCAACACATCTTCAGTGCCTAGGTTGGCAGCGTTAGTCGGATAATTTGTATGAAAACGTAATCCTTAAATATTTCATTTACTAATAAAAGAACCCCACCCTCCCTCTCAACCCCCGTACCAGTCTTCTTTTCTAGCAAAATCCTATGGATTACGGCTGGGTCAGTCCCAGGGTTAAGGGCTACTTATTAGAGCTGCATCGCCGCTTCTTCGTCAGTAGGGAGCAAGCGTAAGATTTGCAAATCTTTTGGGCATGTTACCTCTTGCATGTCTTTTGAGAGAATCTGGATGAAGGGTGCCCACAGCTCTATATACTCCTCTCCTTGGTATTTGGCAACCAGGGAGAGGTGTTACATAGCTAGGATTAGCAATAGCCTATACAGCCACGCCCTATGATCTGGGACCGTTGTTGTGCCCCCTTGGGCCAGAATAACTTGGTGCGTTGCCAGTAACGCCAGTGCCATTTGTCTCCCCCTCAGGACGCACAAGGAAAAAGTCAAAGAGTTCGGCAGCCCTAGCAATATGTACACTGGGAAGCATGGGAGCGTAGTTTCAAAGACCTTATCGATATCGTCCAAGACCCTCTCTCAGTAATGACCGAATCTCTGACAATGCCACAGTAAGTGCATCAAGGAGCACACCAGGCCGCATCCCCTCCAGCACCTCTTAGAGCGATTTCTATCCCAGCTATGAATGCGGGACAGTGTGAGATACCAATATGTTATGACTTTGTAGGCCGACTCAGTTCCCGCTGTACTATGTGCTGTGTGATGTGCCCTGAAGTGGATGTCCTCCTATTCCTTATCAGAGAGTGCCCTGCCTAACTCCTCCTCCCAGCGCAGTTGCCCTTTGGCGCCCGCCCTCCCTCTCTCCTTGTGGCAAGCATGGTGTATAGCTCTGATATTAAGTGTTTATAGTCCTTTTCTGCATTAGCCTGTTCTAAAAAAAAGGGAGTGGCCGGGAGGCTGCAATGTGGTATCTCTGGGAAGTGACCCAGTGTCTTAATTGCGAATAGTGAAAGCCATCAGTCGAGGGGAGGTCATTGTCCTGTCTCAGCTGTTCAAATGGGATAACCCCCTCTGGATCAAAAAGTGAGCCCACCTGCTTGCATCCATCTCTCACCATCCCTGAAAAACCTCTGATTTGTAGCCCGGGGGCAAGTCAGGATTATCCACTATCAGGGACATCGATTAGGGGAAAGCCATTAGGTCCTTACTACTTGCCACTGCATCCCATACCTTCAGCATGGCAGGGGTGACAGGGGAGGAGTATAGATCCCATGCTCTATGCCTGCGTGGAAGCCATGCCTCATGCCAAATGTTTACTCCTGCCACCGATTGATCCATAAAGGACCAGTGCTTTTCTGAAAGTGGGCAGTTCTATTCGACTATGTAGCAGAGATGTGCCGCCTGTGGACCAACGGCAAGTCCACTGGGCTATGGATAGTAGTGGGTTCTTTCCTCCCCAGATAAATTTGTTGATGCAAGTTGCAGTGTGCACAAGGGCTTTGTTGGCAGGACCAGCAGTAGTGTCTGGAAAGTGTATAGAATGCACAGTAGCACCATAATTTTTACCACCGCAACACGACCAAACCAGGCCAGCCTTAGACAGGACCATCCATCCAGCACCCTTGTCGTCTGGTCAATAAGTGCAGTGCAGTTTAGCACAAGAGTCTGAGGAATTGTCGGAGCTAGGAGGATACCCAAATATGTTATTGATTGCTTCGCCCACTGCTAAGGGAATCTTTTTCACAGATTTTCTTCAGACACCAAGGGAATGGATAGATTAAGGATTTGCTCAGATTTACCTTAAACCTGAGACACTCCCGAAGCTATCTAGTTCACTCGGCAATCAAAGAAAGTATGACATAATCCGCATATAAGCTGATTTTATGGGTATTACCTCAGAAACGGATGCCTATGATTTGCGGGTGGTCCCGCAACCTTTGGGCTAGTGGCTCCATGTACAGAGCAAAAAGGAGGGGGGATAACAGACAGCCCTGCCTCGTACCGCGGGCTATCGGAAATGTAGCAGATGACACACCATTCACTCACACAAATGCACGGGGAGCCTGGTAAATGCGGCCAACCCACTTAATAAACCGGTCACCAAAGCCAAAATGACGAAGCGTATCAAAGAGGTAACTCAAGTGCACTCTGTCAAGCACTTTCTCTGCGTCTATTGACAGAAGCAGGGCTTCTCTGCGAGACCTGTCAAGGCTGTTTATTAAATGGAGAATTTGTTTAGTATTGTGTGGTTACATCCCACCTGATCCGAGTCGATAAGACCCACCATCAAATGGTGCAGTAGGGCTGCTACGATCCCGGTAAAATTTTATGCATCTGTTTTAAGTAATGATATAGGGTGATATGATCCGCATTTGCAGGGGTCTTTAAAGGGCGTAAGAATCACAGAAATTGAGGCTTCTGTCATGGAATCCGTGATTGAACCACTTTCAAGGAAAGAGTTCAATAGTCCCGTCAACAGGGGCACCAGCTCCCCACAGAAAGTCTTATATAATAGCGCCGGGAACCTGTCGGGGGCCCGGAGCTTTGTTCACCTTCAGGTATGCATTTGCCGAGATTACTTTCTCTTCTTGTATTGGGCTATCAAGTTGGGCTGCAATAGCATCCAAAAGGCGAGTGACCGTGCTCGATTCAATTTATGCAAGGGCCTCCTGGTGCTCCGAGACGTCTTCGCCATAAAAGATCTGATAAAAGGTTTTGAAGGTCTCAACTATCTGAGAATCTGTATATACCTCCTCGCCAGAAGGCTGTTTTATGGAGGCAATTCCAGCGACTCTACAAACTTTAGAATACCAAAATACAAGGTGAACAAAGCTCAAAACTCATTTGCCAAATAAAGGAGAATATTTATTGAAGCAAGTCCCCATATATCAAATGGCAAAACATTACACAGGAAATGTATAGAAAAGTAACTGTATCTACACAAGAATAAGTAATTAGACTTGAAATACTTCACTGTCTAACATCATCCTTGCAAGCACGACTGGGGAACCCATTGACAGTCTCAGGCAGGTGGTCTTAATTGGGCACAAAAGCCGTGGACATCGCGTCCGCTCCCAGGAGAGTTCCTGTCAAAGAACCAAGACGTATCTGCCTTTATACTCTTTACTTACTCAGAGAGAATCATGCATTTGGGGAAACGTCTTAAACACTCTGGCGGCGCTCAGATTAACAATACTACCCTGGAAAGCGTAAACTCATACCCTTATTTAGGAATCCAGATAGACAATACTTCCAGCTGGCGTCCAGCTCTTTTAGCCAGAAAGATGGGGTTCCTCAGAGCTACAACAGCTTGGTTACATTTGCCCAAAAACTGGGTCAGCGCCCCTCGCGGGAACTGATCCAGATTTACAGGGCTAAAACTGCCTTACATTGGAAAACTGGAAAAACATCCCATGGTTACTTTATGTCCATAACTTTCTCAGAGATGTAAACATGGAAACAGCCTTTTTGCTCCCTCAGACTATAACTGAGATTCCGCGCAAAAAGCTGAAAAATATATGTCTATCTCACCTTCGTGAGCTGCGTTTGGCATCTGAGATTTTAAAACCCACAAATTTTCATCTAGTCTCGGTGCAAGTCTCACATGGGATCCAGCCATACCTACTATCTAGTGTTAATGCTTATGATAAATATCTTTTGTCGCGATTCCGGTTTAATACCTTTCGCCGGCAGTTAACTTTCCCGAAGACAAAAGATTGGTCTAGTAACCTCTCTCCTTGCCCATGTGATGGGCAGTCAGAGCAATCGCTATTGCACGTAGTCTTTTTTTGTAGCTATTATGAATTTCCACGTAAGCAGTGGATTATCCCTTTGGTGAAATTCATGGGCTTGCGCCACTGCCGTCCGGCCCTTCTTGCCCTACAATGCTTGGATATAGAGTATAACATCGCTCCAATAGCTCGATTTTTAAAAGCGTGTGTTAAATATCGCGCAAACTATGACTCCGTGTAAAACGATAGACTATGCGTTGGGGCTGAAATAGAAACTAATGGCTTTATAAGTGTGCTGTTGTCTCTGTTTATGTGTGTTCCATATGAATCTTGCTGCTATTGATTGGTAATGGTTCTTTTTACTATAAAATGTGTCATACCCTTGTTATACTGTGCACTAAACATTTTAGCGATTTTAAACAATGGTTTTTAAATGTTTGTATACTTTTATGGACACAAGATTGTATCCGAATAAAGTTTTAAGTGATTGATTGATACTCTGAGAGAGATTTCTTGAAGCTCCCCCTCCCAACATTTTCAGTGCTGACTACATTCTCTGAATCAAGGTCATTCAACTGAGCTGGCCAGGCTCCGATGAGAGCTGAGGCAGAATTCTTCACATTACTATCCTTGGACAATTTACGCGTCCTACGCCGTTTGGTGTAGCAGCTTATCTCTTTCGCTTGGTGAAGTGAGAAACATAAACAATCTGTGTGCGCAAGTAACCTGGTCATGCCTGTGTTCACAGTTGAAAGGCAGGGTAAGACAGACATAGGATGAAACCGTGCTCCCAAAATGTAGTTAGAGTAAAATGGAGTCAATGGTCAATACACAATCACACAATGTATAACTGCCTGTAGCATTACAGAATGGTAGGTAGGCTAGAGGAGATTTGGCATTGTTATGTTTAGATGTATGGTTTCAAAGAAGGAAATGAGATGACCTGTGGGCATTTTGCAGAAATGCAATGACAGAGATTAAGGCACACAGGCATGCGACTTAGAGCCGGTTGTACTCAGAGAGAGGAGGCATACCGAGGATGGTAGATAGTATACAATATGAGAATGTTAAACTATAGAAAGAAACAACATTGTTTGTACGTGAGATAGTGGTATACTTTGTTTATTTGAACGTCTCTACAATCAGGCAAATGGTCTTATTTGCAGCTAGGCCATCGCTTCAGCTAAACCAACTGATCAGTTCAGGGGTCATATTTGGAAGTAGAATGGACGCATATAAGAGGAAACAGTAAAAGTGTTCGACTGCGCAGAAAGGAAGCAGCAACCTTGTGATAATAGCACCATGAGAGAGTATACAAGGTCAACCATGCAAACATTAAAGAAAATTCAGCAGAAGTTAGTATAATGTTGGCCCAAGTTTTGAAAACAGTATGATTGTGACAAATCTCTTCCTCTCATGTACCCTAATGTCACTTTTCTTTCAACCTTTTGGGATGGTGGTAGGTGGGAGAGCTGCAATAGGAAAGGAATGCATGTGGTGGCTGTGTACAGAGTCCCTTGGCACCATGGTATAGGATCTAGATGTCATCTAAGTGCCCTCCATTTGTTTAAATTTGAAGGCTCGTAAGAATGTTTTCGAAGGGATGCTGGCACAAATACTTTATTTAATGTTAAAAATAAGAACATATTACTATGAGAAGAGTTCCCCTCCTAAAAGGAAAAAGCTGGTAAATAAGATTACAACTCTGTCACTGAGAACCCTATTAAACTGTGTAGTATTTTGTTTCTTTTAACCCTAAAGTACTTTCTTTCAACTGAAATGTAAGCACTGGACCGGGCGATACGTTATTGTGTCTGTTGGTTGACTGTAGAGTTCTAAGCTCTGGCACCCCACAACCCTTTCCCGAGAAGTGTTTGACTGCTCACCCTAGCTATGTCGAGAGTGAGGTGAGGAAATGTTTGTATTAGGCCCTACTTGCAGAGCCATAGTAGGATGGACCCAGTGGCAAACGACCTCAATCACCACAGTTGTGGCCCAGGAGCCCCTACCTCTCTTGTCCACTCTAATGGGGTCTGACACCTTCCACCTGAGTGAGGAACATTATTCATTCCTCTTTGTATTACTATGGTGGTGCAATGCTACTATCAGTGTGTGTAAGTGGTTGTGTTGATGGCCTTTGCCTTTCATCAAATGTGATTGGGAAATGACCTGGGGTGAGTGGAGATGCTGTGGGTTAAAGTGGGCCCTTACCTGATCAGGACAAGGGCCATGTCCCTCCAACACACAGGCCACTGCCTCTGACATTTGTTTAGTGCACACATTTAATCAAAGGGCTTCTTGACTTTAGGACATCCACAGGGGCAGGAGTGGCGGCTAGACACTCTTACCACCTCACTGCCCTCTTCCTGTAGTCTTGCAATTGGAGGGCAGTGCAAATGACTACTGAAAGGTGTCAGAGGCAGCTGGTACTTTCTCCCTTATCTGACAATGCATTGATGTTTAGACGGGTGAACATATTACAAAAGGGAAGTAGGAGTATGACAATGCATAACAACTTCAGCAGCGTTGCAGCAGCGGTACAGCACATGTATAGACCACGAAATTGCATAATAGGGTACTTTTGCGAAACTGACCTCACTGCACGGGCAGGGACGTCTTATTCTACTCATGACAAAGTGTCACTAAAAGTGCCACATACATAAGGCATTCAGGTGTCACATCACATGCAAACACAGCCAAAGCTTGGAAATGTCACTTATAAGCAAGATTAACAGCTATAAATAATAAGAAAGGCGGAGGAAAAGGAAGCCACAGCCCTACCTGCAACGCTAGGCTATGGCTGAAGTACTTTTCTTCCCTGTCTGCCTAGTGCTATCATGCAAAGTTATTCTTGAAAAAACATTTACTTGCTTTGGGGATTAAATCAAGCATGAAAAATCCAAAGATGTGCAAGTTTGGACACGGCCAAGCACACTTCAGGAACAATTCTCTTATTGAACCAAGCAATACAGAAAGCAGCTAAAGGGAAATCACCTCAGGAAGATGTGACCGGGTGGCATGCCAGAGAGCAGTTGTCTTTCATCTGTGGTCACTTGAGTCCCTTTTAATCAGAGAGAGGCAATAAAGTGCATCTTAGCACTCTTCTTCTGTTGCAGGAATGCTGCCATCTCCCAGAGGGAATGCTGTAATGCAATGGCTCCTCTAGCCTTTCAGGCATGGCACTGTACATCGTTCATGCCTGCTGTGCCCTCTGTTTTTCAGCATTGTGGCCCACACAGGTTGGCGCTTACATTTTGCTGAATGATGCATAGCGCCTAGACACCTTAGGGTATTGTGCGCTTTATAAATGCTTCATCATCATCATCATCATCATCAATGATGATTCAACTTTGAAGAGGACCTGCAGTAAAGACATATTGAAGTGACATATGGTGACAAAGGGTTGAATGATGGAATCACGCATGTGATTACCACGCATGCCTTTACAACGCAGTTGTTACTACGCAGTTCCATTACCATGTGTTACTTTTCCACACATGTCTTTACCACGCAAAAGGCTTACCACTCATGCCTTTACAACGAATTTCATTGTAAAGGCATGATTGGTAAAGGCATATGGATGGTAAAGGTTACGTGTGGTCACAGGACCCGTTCTGTAACTGTTGGCACCTGCCACTGCCCCTCCCACGCCCACAAAATGTATGCAACAGTCCTCCTCTCTCCCCATGCCTGAAACCCATCCTGCCTCCAGCCCTGAAACCTATAACCAGCCTCCCTGCCCTAAAACACCCCACCCCCGCCCTTAAACCCAGCCCCGGCCCCCATGCCTGCCCCGAGCCCTAAAATCAGCCTCCCAGCCCTAAAATCACCCCAGCCCCCCAACCCTGAGAACTACCCCGTCCAGGATTTTCATTGTAAAGGCATGCATGGTAAGACATACTTATTGTTAAACTATATGCGTGATAAAGGTAGATGCGTTGTAAGGCGTTAAGGTAACACGTGGTAACAGCTGCGTGGCAATGGATGTTTCCTGTGACAAAGACAAGTGCAGGTGGAGCTGAGCTGATTAAAACGTGGAAGGACCAGCAGGAAGGAGGGGTCATGGAGGATGACCCCAGTGCAACGAATGTAAGGGACAAGCCAGGAAGAAAAACACCCGCATTGATGCTGTGAACTCAGTAGTCTGAAACAACTGCATTTACTGTTTTAAATCCATTAAGCTCTGTAACGTTATATTTTCTTTATTGCCAACATAATCATCTTCTTATGTCGCGTTACAATCAGTACATTAATCCACTTTATAGAAACACCCAATGCATTTCGGGTCAAACAACAACCATGACCCTTCGTCAGGGGTCTGAAAAAGGAAATCAAACAGGACCAAATTAGTCACCCTTCATAATCGCCGACTGTACAATGCAATATTACATCATCTCACCAACAACCACAAGGGGAAAGGAAAAACGGAAAAGTCGTGATAAAAGAAAGTTCCAAAGCACCAACTGAAAGAATAATCACACCAGCTATTGAGTTGAAGAATAACGAGCAGAAGTATGCTCCACCTTCATAATGTGCAAACCCCGTGTAACGCTAGCTTCCCTCCCAAAAATATTCTCAAGTTGATTAATATCCTAATAGACAGCAATCCAACAACTTACGAGCTTTCACACGCATTCGCGCTTCCGTGGATTCTTGAGCGTTGGACCTTCTACGGCATACAGTAGTATATTCAATTCCATGAGAGTTGTGATTCAGTATATTTATGCTTTGTTATTATTTTCTTTTTCTCACATCTTATTTACATGTTTTCCGTAATGTGGAGTTTTACTTCGTGATGATTTTGACATTATGTGGTTTGTTGGATTCTTATTTAAATTGCGATCGCACCTTTTTGTTTTGAAGCCACAGTACCCTTCTCACATGACCGGGGCACCGCAACACCATTGGTTGCGATCGCGGTCATGTGACTCATTTCTCATCCTATTAGAACAGTTGTAGCTAGGATGTTGTAAACTTCAGAATCCACGGAAGCGCGAATGCGTGTGAAAGCTCGTAAGTTGTTTGATTGCTGTCTATTAGGATATTAATCAACTTGAGAATATTTTTGGGGAGGGAAGCTAGCGTTACACGGGGTTTGCACATTATGAAGGTGGAGCATACTTCTGCTCGTTATTCTTCAACTCAGTAGCTGGTGGGATTATTCTTTCAGTTGGTGCTTTGGAACTTTCTTTTATCACGACTTTTCCGTTTTTCCTTTCCCCTTGTGGTTGTTGGTGAGATGATGTAATATTGCATTGTACAGTCGGCGATTATGAAGGGTGACTAATTTGGTCCTGTTTGATTTCCTTTTTCAGACCCCTGACGAAGGGTCATGGTTGTTGTTTGACCCGAAATGCATTGGGTGTTTCTATAAAGTGGATTAATGTACTGATTGTAACGCGACATAAGAAGATGATTATGTTGGCAATAAAGAAAATATAACGTTACAGAGCTTAATGGATTTAAAACAGTTTTGAACTGAATAAAAGTTTGATGATCTTCAAAGAGAAAACGCTGTTTTCGTTGTGATTGGAGAGCCCAGTCCAGAGGCTAGTGTCACTAACCTCAACATTCGCTTGATTTGTAAAGGCACGTTCAGGCTACGTGCGACGACAAGGGCACCCACCATTAAATTCCAAAAATCGTTGAACACGTTTTAAAGAGTGCTCAGGATAACATTATTTGTTGTCACAGGATTTCAGCCTCTCACTATCCTTTGAGCACCGTCAGTGAAAATGCAATTGGATGATATAGCACTCTCTACTACAAATAGAGCTGAAACGTTAGTATACACCACAGAAGCAGCAAATGAAATCTATGGGCTCATCCAGGAGACCAGACGCATCACCCCTCAGAAAACCACTACTGCTCAAATCCTCAGGCAATTTGAATATATGAGCAAAAAAGAAATAAATCAACGGTTGCATGCAACCACTCTGATACACTACCACAGAAACCAAAGGATCCCCAGGGGACTCAGGATAGCGCTCAAGCCAATGCTTTGTTCCGACAATAAGAGATTTTTAGAGAAGTGGTACCAAATACTGAATAAATGTTCCCTGGACTTGATTTTGTTGATAGTGGAAGAACTGTCCAAAGTATTGTTAGAAATTGAGGAAGAGATCAAGACCTTGAAAGAGGAGCTCAATAAAATTCCTGACTTAGACAAATTATTGGAGGAGGTCAATCTGAAACTAGACCGTTACGCTAAAGAGGTGAATGAAAGGAAAATTCGTAAGTATCGTCGCGATACTTTAGACTATAAATTGGAAGAGGTGTACTCGTGGGCTGAAATATACAACAAAAGGAAATGGCAACCACAACCTCAGCAAAAACAATCAGCAACCACATCCTCACAAGAAAGCATGGTATCCGATGCAGATATCGCGCAAAACAGACCACCATTAACAAAAACCAGCAAACAAACAGTGGTACCATCAACCAGTCAAGCAAATGTTCAACAACCGACTTTTTTAGATATAAGTCCAGCAGCAAACGCTCCGCCTATCACACCACAACAAGAAGGGCAAAGAGGAAAAGAAACAGCGGAGGAAATCGCCAAGCGAACACGGAGTCCAGTACAGAAAACAATTTAGTGATCAACATTTCTGCTAAACAATTAACTCCCATGCAGCTGGCAGTGTTGAATAAAGGGACCACTTTTGTTCCAACTTATAGATCTAATGCTGGAGAGACAGAAATCTCACTGTTCAAGTTCTTCAGAAACCTAAAATTAAGGCATTTCTTTAAGGACATAAGTCAAACAAACGTTATCCCAACATGGGATCAAGAGTTCAAACCACCGAGTACTTTTTGTGCACCCACCACGCACAAGACCTTAGAGGCATTTGAAAGATCAGTTATGTCAGACATTCAAAAAATTCCTTTCAGTAAACCCAAGAGGAACAACTTGAATTCCAAAGAATGGAATACACTCAAAAATCTCAGTAATGATAAAGACTTAACTTTTCAGAAAGCAGATAAGGGCGGCGCCCTTATAGTAATGGACACGGAGTTCTACATTTCAAGTGTCAACAATCATGTCCAAAACCAAGAAATCTATCTGCCATTAACTTCAGATCCCACAGCAGAGTATCAAAAGGTTCTATATCAGATTTTGGATCATGCTCTGACTATGAAATGGATAAGCCAGAAAACACACGCTTTCTTTCATTTAAAATACCCAAGGAGACCGCAACTCTATATGTTGCCTAAGATACATAAGGACCCCATTAGACCACCATTCAGACCCATCGTCTCGGCCTGTGGATCTATCTCGGAACCAATAGGTAAATTTGTCGACAAATTCTTACAACCTCTTGTCCAGAAAAGTGAGACATATATTAAGGACACTACATCTTTCTTGAACATTTTAGACAAGGTTAACTTGTTACAAGGTGAAACGTATTGGCTATGCACGATTGACGTCGTTGCATTGTATACTTCCATCCCACATAGGGAAGGCATTGAAGCACTCGAATGGAGCTTATTGCATAGTGACCTTGAAGAACATCAGAGAATTTTGATATTGGAATTAATGCAGTACGCATTATACCACAGCTACTTCGAATGGAATGGAGAATTTTTCAACCAATCAAATGGTACATCGATGGGTTTTGGGGGGGCCCCCTCATATGCTAATATCTTTATGCAAAAATTTGAAAGGGATCACATCCTGGATAATCAAACATGGACAGAAGGTCTCACCATGTTCAAAAGGTTCATCGATGATATTTTTTTGATTTGGTGTGGATCAAGAGAAAAACTGGAAGACAATATCAAGATGCTTAACTGCCAAAATGAAAGGATCAAATTCACACACACCATTTCTAAAGATACCATATCATTTCTCGATGTGCAAATCATCATATGCAACCAAGAAATCAGCACGAAAGTGTTCCAGAAGCCGACCGATAGAAACTCGAGTCTTCTCTTTCAAAGTTTCCATCCTGAGCCATTGAAAAAGCATTTGCCTGTGTCTCAATACATACGACTCAAAAGAATCACATCAGATGGAGAGCAAGCCAAAAAATCCATGTTGCAACAAACCATTAAGTACAAACAGAGAGGGTATCCTGATGATATCCTTGAACAAGCCATGGCGAAAGTTGACAAAATGAAGAGGATTGATCTGTTGACACCTAAAATCAAACCGATTGCTCAAAAAACCGTATGCGTATTAAAATACTCATCAGATTCAGAGAAAATCAAAAGAACCATCAACAAACACTGGCATCTGGTACAATCCGAACCTGATTTGAAAGATTTATATAATGAACGCATTACGTTCGCCTATCAAAGATCGAAAAATTTGAAAGAAGTGCTCAACACTCCTACCAAAGAGAAGAAAGTATGGAAAGGAATGTCCAAATGTTTTAATTGCATTCACTGCAACAATGTCATTTGCGGAAAAACCATGATGCATCCCACTAAAGGCTTTCCTATTGAACTAGAACATTCAAGCAATTGCGACACCGCGAATTGTGTGTACTTGATCAAGTGCCCGTGTGGCAAGATATATATTGGGCAAACTGAACGTAAATTGAAAGTCCGCATCACGGAACACAAAAGCAACATCAGACTTAACAATCTTAAATCAGCAGTAGCATGCCATTGGAAAGAGATGAATCATCAAATATCACAGTTAAAATTCATGGTGATCGAGGCAATCCAACAGCGTCCTGACATGGATCCCACTAAACAAAGACTGAAAGCGGAGTTCCACTGGATCAAAAAATTGAATTCTACCCACCCCTTGGGCTTGAACGATCGCATTGAACATGCGTGGGTCTTATAACTCGCTTATCCCTCACATTGACTTTTGCTACATCCGGTTCCCCTGGAGCGTTGGACCTTCTACGGCATACAGTAGTATATTCAATTCCATGAGAGTTGTGATTCAGTATATTTATGCTTTGTTATTATTTTCTTTTTCTCACATCTTATTTACATGTTTTCCGTAATGTGGAGTTTTACTTCGTGATGATTTTGACATTATGTGGTTTGTTGGATTCTTATTTAAATTGCGATCGCACCTTTTTGTTTTGAAGCCACAGTACCCTTCTCACATGACCGGGGCACCGCAACACCATTGGTTGCGATCGCGGTCATGTGACTCATTTCTCATCCTATTAGAACAGTTGTAGCTAGGATGTTGTAAACTTCAGAATCCACGGAAGCGCGAATGCGTGTGAAAGCTCGTAAGTTGTTTGATTGCTGTCTATTAGGATATTAATCAACTTGAGAATATTTTTGGGGAGGGAAGCTAGCGTTACACGGGGTTTGCACATTATGAAGGTGGAGCATACTTCTGCTCGTTATTCTTCAACTCAATAGCTGGTGTGATTATTCTTTCAGTTGGTGCTTTGGAACTTTCTTTTATCACGACTTTTCCGTTTTTCCTTTCCCCTTGTGGTTGTTGGTGAGATGATGTAATATTACATTGTACAGTCGGCGATTATGAAGGGTGACTAATTTGGTCCTGTTTGATTTCCTTTTTCAGACCCCTGACGAAGGGTCATGGTTGTTGTTTGACCCGAAATGCATTGGGTGTTTCTATAAAGTGGATTAATGTACTGATTGTAACGCGACATAAGAAGATGATTATGTTGGCAATAAAGAAAATATAACGTTACAGAGCTTAATGGATTTAAAACAGTTTTGAACTGAATAAAAGTTTGATGATCTTCAAAGAGAAAACGCTGTTTTCGTTGTGATTGGAGAGCCCAGTCCAGAGGCTAGTGTCACTAACCTCAACATTCGCTTGATTTGTAAAGGCACGTTCAGGCTACGTGCGACGACAAGGGCACCCACCATTAAATTCCAAAAATCGTTGAACACGTTTTAAAGAGTGCTCGGGATAACATTATTTGTTACAACTGCATTTACAGCAGGAGCTGGTGAAATCTACCCCACATCCTCTGCCTTTCAGTGACTTGCAGCTGCTTATAGGAAGAGGCATTAAAATCACCTAATCGTGAAGATGACTCCCCACCTGTGTCATCCATTCACTTGCTGCAATATGCTTCTAAACCCAATATCTAATCCCACTATATTTTCTGGACTCCTGAATATTTTCCCTCTCTCCAGTAAAAGTCAATTTCTTCATAATCTGTTCATCACTGGCCAGCATCTGTCACTCTGGGATTCCACCATCAGTCCGCTCCTTCCTATTGCACTTACATATATGCATGGCTTCCCTTTTTTTAAACATGCACTATCCAGAGACTGGTGAACAACTTTTAAAATAAAAAAAGAACACAACCTAGAGACCTTTTGAAAAACATACAGTTATGCAAACTGTAGAAAATCATTGTTGACTGCTTTGGTTAATGTTTATTGGGGCAGAAAGTCTTCTACATTACTTTTTTTTTTACAGAGTTTTATATAATGCAAACTTGATCCGAATCGGGTATCAGAGCACTTTACATAGCACCAGTTGCATTAGATGAGGACACATTCATTTTTGTTAGGCACTGTGAGATTAAGTGATTTGCCTAGAATCACAGGCTATTTAGTGTCATTGCCGAGACTCGAACCCAGTTCCCCAGATTCGAGGTCGACTGCCGTAGCCGTTAGGCCATCCCGGCTCCCCTCTCCCATCTCCTCTCTGGAGAGGGTGCTTGCCTGCCCTATGCTGATCTCCTAGTAAGTCCCTGGAAAGTTGCTGTAGGTTTTTTGATGTCTACCTCAGTGAACAAGACAAGCATGCGTGTCCACTGAGGGTCTCTCTGTTTACATGGACAGAGACCATAGAGTCATGCATTGCCTGTGGAAAGCAATGTACCCGTCTGGCGTCATTAGGGGGGTGCGGACCGCACCGGGTGACACCGTCACATGGGGTGACACCGACCTGCAAAAATTAAGAAGCGGGGCTGCGGGGCCCTGGCGTGCTAATAGCTGAGGCGTTGGTGGTGCAGATATTCCCGGCAAGAGAGCCCCGGCCGCTGCATCCCAACTTGACTGAAACTAAACCAGCCCCTGTCTGCGTTCCCACTCAAAGCTATTTAACGCGAAGAGAGCAGGGGGTTTAAGGGGCTTGACAGGAGACGCCTTGTGGCTGCGGCTGCCCTTTGTTTGCGATGCCCCTTTGTAGGTCGTCTTAGAAACCATCTGAGCGGGGATGACGTTTGCTTTTGCTATTTAGTTAAAAACCTGGCAGGACAGAATCTTATGAGCAGCAAACACTGCGTGAAACAAGCATTCGGAAAGTTTGAGCTATTGGTCTTGTAAATGACATTTTTTTAATTTATGTGTTGTTTTTGAAAATAGCTAAATTAATAGCTTTGTCATTTACAATGCCAATAGTTATAACTTTCGCGAATGTGACACCTATAGCATTTGTAATGCAACATGTTTTGTATTTACGTGACTTGGATGTATTGATATTACAAACATCAATGGCTTTTAATTTTTTTAAATAATTAATACTAAATAAAAGTGATTATAATTTATAATGGCAATAGCTTAAACTTTTGTAAATAACTTTTGTGAAGATTATGTTCAGTGTATTTTATTGTGACGAAAATCCAAGAACAGAAGTGAAATATTAACATCTTTTTGTGACATTTTTTAATAAAGCTTGAAACATTGAGAGAACATATTTGAACCAGTGATGCTGTGGTAGTGCTGAGTGATGCTGTGGTTGCGCTGAGTGATGCTGTGGTTGCGCTGAATGATGCTGTAGTTGCGCTGAGTGATGCTGTGGTGATGCAGAGGGCAGAAAGGCACAACAAGACCTATTGCATTGCAAATGCTTGTTGTGCTCTAGTCAGGGTGAGTGAGATGTGAGAAAAGCAGCTCGGAGCTAAGAAACACCTGTCAGTCGAGTTTTTGTGTGGGAGGGGAAGTCTTTGAGAGAGAAGCCGACTCAGCCTGGCCTGCGCCCTTAAAACAGTGAGCAGCAGTTTACAAAATAAAGGCTGAGACTGAAACCAGATATTATTTACTTGTCAGCCCCTGTGCATCAGTCTAACTTTACTCGGGCACCAGCGCTTAGCACAGGACCTGCGCCTTATATTTTACTTTGGAGAACTCAAGCAATTATCAAATTCTATTTGGAATATGGCACGACAAAAGAATTACTTGCAGAAGCGGGCCACTCCTTTCATACTAAACAAAGAGCATCTCTGTAAATCGAAAGGAGGAGGAAAAACTCAAGAATCAGAGTAGAGGAAGTCAGCCGGCACAGTTGAGCTCTGCTTAAAGCTCTGATTTATGGCCTCACTAGATCCCTCCTGCCTGGTGTACAGAGATGGCAACAACTTGTGCCAGGGATCGGCCCACAGTGCTGCAGATGCAAGTTTAGACTAACATCTCACGCAGGGCACCCTCGGAAATTGGCATTGGAAATAAAAATGCTTGTTGTTATTTACAATGCCAATGTAAATATTTAATGTTTGTTTGAATGCGATACCCATTGCATGTAAAATGCCTGTTAAAAATTAATTAGAAGCCGCCGCCATGTCTTATAGTCCAGCGCGGGCCGGCACTGCCTGCAAGGGGTTTCTCAATAGTGCTTTTCTGTGCAAACTACCGAATTCTACCTGTTAAAACATGATGGATTGGGAAGAAGAACACAGCAGCAGGTACCTGAAAAACCAGCACCCATCTCCATGAGCATGGCATGAACCTTCTTCCCGGGCCGGCTATATAGGGACTGTCTGTGGAGCTGTGTGCACTGGATGTATGGGGGTCAGCCGGCTGCGGGGTGGGGACAGGACACTCGCAGGAGTGAGTGCGAATTTTTCTATCTTGTGCTGTTTACCTATGTCCCTTCCTTAAAACCATCCAACAGTAACTAGAAGTTGATCTGTGATAAGTTGGGCGATCCGTGCGCTAAAGAAAAAATGCACACAGCTGACATTGCTCATGATTAGGCATTGCAAGTACAGCTGAAACGCTGCTTAAAAAATAAAGAGACACGGCCTGGCGGCCGTGAATAATTAGGGGGGAGGAGAAATGCGAGACACGGCCTGGCGGCCGTGAAAAGTGTGAAGCAGGGGGCGGGGGAGCGGAGCCCTTTGAAGTGAAGCTCTCGGAGGCAGGCGGCTCGGGGAGCGCGTGCACGAACACATGCACTCGACGAAATCCGCAATGGTTTTAGAGCTTGGTTGAGCCTCTATACTCTCGTCCTATTTATCACTTACGTGATAGAATAGGCAAGACCTAAAAACCATTAATCCGAAATGTCAGCTTTTCTTATTTTATTTTATCTCATAGACCAAAAACCAACGGCGTGAGTGACTCTCCAGTCCAGGTTTTGTTTCTTTGTTTATGGGATTTGCAATTCCGATTAAAATGGACGGAATGAGACTACAGTTCCCAGAATGCAAAGCATATACCTAGGCCTAGGGAACGTGCGAGTCTTGTTGTAGCTTTAATGTTGTTCCCTGTGTTGGTTTGTCCTCTAACAGTCACTGCTAGACAGCCCCCATTTCTCTCAAGTGATGGCAAGAGTTTGGTGGGGGTTTGCGCCACAGATATAATGTTCGTTTTTTTTGTAGTTTTATGTAGCGTGAAGTCATCTCGTATGTATTGGAGCACTTTACATGAGCACCAGTTACAGCACACAAGGTCACATTAATTAATTTTTTTAGCTCTCCCAAGTACAATAAAATACGCAGTTCCCTACTCATATCACTCCCAGAGTCCTCAAGTTTCACATCTGCTTGCTTGAGTAGTTCATCCAATATATCTTTTCCCGATTTGCATATTAGGATTTTTACCTATTTATCCCATTTTATAATCAGGACTACAATTCCCAGGATGCAAAGAATAAACATGGCCAATTGGAAAAGGTCGGTCTGACCAGCTTCCTGTCAAACTCCACACCAAGACCACAATTCTTTACATTCTACGCCTCTTCAGGGGTAGTATGCGCTATATAAAAGCAATTTTAAAAAATGCCACCCCTCTGAGCCCAGCATGTGTCCAGCCCAGAGATCTGGATCAGAGATTTATCAGGCCCACTTGGAGTATCAAGACCAGTCCAAGTTTAGGCTTTACATTCTGAGACTTCTAGTTCCATATAGTCCATTATAACATACAGTGTCAGAATGCAAAGCAAAATCAGGACAAGGCAAAGTTCCCCGGTTGAACTTTGGAAACGAAGAATCTCCATGCCTGCTTTGTTCTGGCCCTTAGTTCGCTTACCCGTCCTCACATTCTCATGAACCTTAGCTTAAGAGTTTTAAAACATAGGGTGGTCGTCAAACAAGGACAATGTTTGTTCCATTTGGTATCGACGCAGTTAAGCATCAATGCGTTTTTCCTCTTCAGCAACTGATGGATGCGTACCGCACGGGTGACACCATGAGTTACCACTCTGGGTGACACCAACCCTAGTGACGCCACTGGATGGCAGACCTGGGCTTGACCTCATCAAGAAAAAAGAGAGAAATTTTGCAGTTTCTCATAGTTTCTCGAGAGTACTTGATAGTGATAAGCTATGTGCTATGTGCCTTTTTTTCCTTTGATTGGATTGGCATTTAGGTGTCAGGTTCACGGTGGCTCTTATCCAGGATGACACTTAAACAAAAGAAGGGCTGATTGACCTTTAAATCAGGCCTTTGTTTGTGCATGGTTGGAGGTGAAAATATGAAAGCTCCCTCGCTCTCTGCATGGTGCTGCACCGAACGGAATGCAGCAAATGTGTGGGGGCGCTGCTGAATTGTGTCCCTAGACACCAGGACAAATGCAGTATATTTCCTTGGGTCATCTGGATCCCAAATCCAGCTCAGAATAGAAATAGTTGCCAGAACCGGGGTCTGGCACGCTCCCCCTATGTTCCAGCACTGAACAGAATTTTCCATAGTCAGGCATGGAAGAGAAATGAAAAATAGTTTCTCTTTCTGTTGTTCAGGCCGGAGAAGCTCAGTTTATACAGTAGGTGGGGCTCTTTGAAGGGTGATCATTTTATACAAGCCTGGAGTGATCCTTTCAAGAAGTCAGGGCCCGCGTGTTTGCTCTGCCAGCATGGCATCAGTCTGGGGGGAAGAAAAACAAGAATAGGAGACTCCAGCACCAGAAAATGTGAAAGTGCAGAAAATCTTAAGGCACTTTACAAAGGTATGGGGATGTTTTATGATAAGAAAACTCCCGCTTTCCTCCTGAATGTCTTTGTGCAGCGAGCCACCCCCCAGTCTACAGCAGTTTAGTAATTTGGCCTTAAAATGTAAATTGATACTTGTATAGCGTACTACTCACCCGCAAGGGTCTCAAGGCGCTTGTACGAATACCGCTATGGAACCCATCCTGGCTTTCCCTGTGAGGCGTCCACTCCTGGGCACCCCAAAGTGGAGGCCTTGAGCATTAGTTTCCTGATCTATGGTCTGCCAGGCCCATAAGGACAGCAGCAAGAAAACTACAGAGTTTCCTCCCTGGTGAAAGCACAGACAGTTCAATTCAATATTATAGTAATGTCGAATGTTGCCCACAGCAGCCATACTTGCAGCAGGGGCATAGCTACCAACAGTGGGGGGGGTGCAGAGGCAGTGATGGCAGACGTTCTCTACTCGGCGGTGCGTAGGATGGACAGATGGGTCCCAGGGAAGTAAGTAACACAGGCCCCAGCAGTGCAGGGGGGCCCTAACCCTTCTACCCCCCCCAACGAGGCCAATGAAACTCTGTGAGATGTGGGACACTCGAGGGCTCCTCGTCACACTCTGCGGGTGGGGGTGGCTCATTTTGCGTTATGCCACTGGCTGTACGTTGTCTGTGCTTAGTGGGGGAATCTTGCACTGCTGTCTGTATTACACCATGCATAGCTGTCACCAAGGGGCGTAGCTTGGTCAGTATGATGGGGGGGGGGGTGAGCTTCAGATTTCCCAACAATCATGTGGGGCCACCTTGCTAAAAACTTTATTTGAAAAGTAGGACATGAGGTGGCCTTAAGGGGCAGTGGAAAGAGAGAGGAGTGCAGGTTGCCATATGTACTTAAAACGCAATATGTAATAAACTAGTTCCATGCGTAGAGGTGACACAGCAGGCGTAGCCGAGAGATGTCTTTATGATATCTACTAGCAGCCCGTCCGGACGTTGTCCGGGAGCAATTAGGCTTCAGGGCCCCCGCCCGCCCCGACGTTGTCCGTGGGTCCCCCGGAGCCTTCCTCCATATATTGCAGAATTATACCTCTATATTTACTTTGTACGCTTTTGTAACCTGCACACGTCACTTTTTGCTCCTGTAATGCAGTATTATACCTCTATGTTTACTTTGTACGCTTTTGTAACATGCACACGTAACTTTTTCCTCCTGTAATGCACCGTTTGGCTAACTTTTGTAATGCTACGTTTGCTTCCTTTTGCTCACGATGTACGCTTTTGTAACCTGCACACATAATTTTTTCCTCCTGTAATGAACCGTTTGGCTCACTTTTGTAATGCTCCGTTTGCTTCCTCTTGCTCACGATTGTCATTTTTGCTTCATTTTTCTGCCGCTCACCGCTCCTAAATAAATAAATAAATAACCTACCTCATCCGCCGCTCACCGCTCCTCCCCGCCTGTCCGCCGCTCCTCACCGCCTGTCCGCCGCTCCTCACCGACTGTCCGCCGCTCCTCACCGCTCCTCCCCGCTCCATGTCCGCCTGTCCTCCTCGCGCTCCTGGATGCCGTTCCTCCCCGCGCTCCTCACGTCAGCACGCACGTCGCGGCTGGCGCTTCTTCCAAGGGACTACTTTTTTTTCTGTAAATTTTTTAAATAACGTATATTTATTAAGTTTATATAGCCTATGTCAATCTGCACACCCTCACGATTACAACAATGTATCGGGTGTGTGGATTGGCGCTGTAATTCCCGAGTTTACCCGCCTCAAAGGTTCAAAGTTGTTCCTTTATAATAGTAGTATAGATTAAGTTCTTAACATCCATAGTAACAGCTCCACCAGGAGCAGCCTGCTAGCTGCTCAGCCCATCTCTAAACGGTGTACACTCACACCAGGCACTACACAATATTATTCAAACGAATTATTTTTTAAGGCCTTCAAAACATAGATGAGCGAATGTGTGTGTGTTTTAGTAAGCGTGGGCATGGAAAACTGTTTACCACAGAATACATTGTTTAGGGGGGGGGTCACATAATCCCCCTCCCCAACTGGAGCTATGCCCCTATGTCTCCTGGCTCAAACTTTACGTGTCGCACCTTTAGCCAGTCATGGCTTCTTAACCAACTGTACTTTTTAGCCCATATAATTTCAATGTTAAAATAAAACTACAATTCACAGTGTACTGCTGGGTGGTCGGTAAAAAAACATGAGGATAACAGGTCACACATGGCTTGAGACCCACATATCAGTAATACATACAGGCCTGTCTTGTACATTTGAAGGAAACATGCACAGTTGCTGACACTGCTGTACCGCATAAAGCCTGTTAACTAACAGTTGTAAAACATTCCATTGTAAAAGCCGACGTGCGTGGGCGTGTGCGCGAGCCTCCTCGCATTTTTGGCAGTGCCCTATGGGCGGAAGGAGGTTCTCTGCCAATGTGCGCCTCTGCCACTCCCAAGATACAACTGGGGGCTAAATTCTAGACCGTGCAGGAAATACCTGCTTCTGCTCTGAAGGTGTTACCAATGAGAGAGAGCTTTGCACAATGGTGAGCTAGGGTCCCAGGAAGGTCCTGGTGGGTTGAGAGATGGACAAGGTGAGGGATACGCTGTTTTGAAGAGGGTGGGAGGGCGGGGGCTTTAAATGGGCCAGGTCTTAAACCTGAAGTAATTAACAAGCATTGGCAAAGCCTAAGAAAGTGCTATTGGCTTTGCCAATGTGTTTAGCCATGTTGTAAATCAGTGTGGCTGCTGTTCAGCATGGCTAAAAGTTAGTGGCGTGTCATACAGTGGAGGAGTGTAGATTGGACCGGTGTAGAGTGCATTGGCGTAGAGTGTTGTAGAGTAGAGTGGCGTAAAGTGCAGCAACATATAATTCAGCTGCGTACAATGCAGTGTTGTGAAATTCAGTGGTGTAGATTAGTGTATTGCATAGTAGAGTGCAGTGCAATAGAGTGCAGCAGTGAGGGGTAGAGTTGAGTGACATAGAGTGCAGTGGCATAGAGAGGTGCAGAGTAGAATGGTGTAGAGTGGAACAGAGTATAGTGCCATAGCATGCAGTGGAGTGATGCAAGGTAGAGTAATTCAGAGTAGAGTATAGTGCCGTAGAGTGCAGTGACATCGAGTGCAGTGGGGTGGAGTGGAGTTATGCACAATAGAGTGACGTAGAGTGTAGTGGCATAGAGTGAATCAGCATAAAATGCAGTAGTGCAGAATATAGTGGTGTAGAGTTCAGTGTCATAGAGTACAGTATTTCAGAGTAGAGTGGTGTACAGTGCAATGGCATATAGTGGTGCAGAATAGAGTGGCGTAAAATAGTGCAGAGTAAAGTATAGTGGCATGGAGTGGAGTGTCATGGAGTGTTGCTGAGTGCAGTGGCATATAGTGTAGTAGTGCAGAGTAGAGTGGTAGAAAGTGTAGTGCTGCAGAGTAGATTGAAGTGGTGGAGAGTAGAGTGGCGTACAGTGCATTGGCATAGAGTAGAGTGGTGCTGAGTAGAATAGAGGTATAGAGTGAAGTGGCATAGAATGGAATGGTACAGAGTAGAGTTGAGTGCAGTGGTGTAGTGTAAAGTGCGGTGGCGCCGAGTAGAGTGCAGTAGCATGGAGTTCTACAGAGAAGAGTGGAGTGGCGCAGAGAGGAGTATGCATTGTATGGTAGTGCACTGCCATTACAGACAACACATTTTCAATTAAAATGGGCCTTACATTTGCACAGAGATACAGATTTACGAATAAAACTATACAGCTCACAAACAATAGTGTGTAAATGGCATCATCTAGTTTATTGATTTGATCATATTAAAGTATTTATTTCCAACACACTTCACACTAAACAAAAAATCTGCTTCATTTGTGCTTTTGCTAATTCTGATATATACTAAAATACTTGCACAGTTCATTTAACTGTTGTTATTTGTTATAAAAAAACACTTTCATCTACCCCAATATCCAGCAACATTGTCACATAAATCTTCTCACTTCGAAGTCAGTGAAAGAAAAGTAAATACTCAGTCCCAATTCCGACTTTGGCGCAGTTGCACCGGCTCCCCGCCTGTATGGCTATGCCAAAGCTGCGCAAGGACCACCGACCCGATTACGAGTTCAACCCGTGCAGGTGGATGGTTCTTTTGCCTTTCCCATGGCGGTGCCAGAAAAACAGGCACTGTAATGGGAATGGCAAAAATGTTCCAGCACAGATGGTGATGTCCATGCTGTGCTGGAACTGGTGGTGCAAGCAGACAGGAGGGCACATGTTGTGCCCCCCTGAATGTATCCCCATGGCGTTGGAACCTATATGGCAGTGGTGAAACTCAGAATATGCTCAGCAGGCCTGCACCAGTCCCGGTCAGCATGTTACATCGGGCCTCCGCTGCGCCAGCGCAAGGTAGCTGCGGTTCCCTGGCGCAGATGGTGGTCCACCTCTGGTACGACTTTGACATGGTGCAGATGGTGGACCGCCACTGCTGCATCACCTCAAGTGCGGCAGTTCATAATCAGCCTCAAAGTTCCCTCGAAAGACTGAGAAAGACATTTGATCACCGGCTTTGAATGCACATCAAATGTGACAAGATAGGACCAAGATTTACAGGCCTGTTTACAGAAAGGAGCACTCATGGAAGTATAAAAGGGGAGGTAATGTGAAAAGGGTTTTCTCCTTGGGAGGGTTGAACTGAACCTGTACAGCCTAAAACAAATAAAGCCAGCAAATAGAAAGCCAGAAAATGTGATTAACAAACCTCAAAACCAATGGAAAGCAACTGGCGGAATGCAAACCCAGGGAATCTTTCTGAAAATGCACCCAAGTTGTCTTTAGCAAATCAGACAACTGTGCTGCCTGGCAGGCTTCAACCTAAAAACAGACATTAAATAAATCCTCTGAGTCCTCTCCAGTTGTTTATAATGGACCACGATTGAGAGCTCTGGAGCAGAGACTGAAACCAGTGTGAGTTTCTCACAGTGCCTATCAGTGGGTCAAAAAGGTGTTCAGAATACACACCCAATCCTGGCTCCTCTACGGAGCGCACAGAACAGTGGTCGCATATTAAAGTTGCAATTGTGATTCCGTGCAAATGTTTGTGAAGGAGATATACAGCTTTCAAAATACTGATGTGGTAAAAGTAAAACGGAATACAGTGCCTAGAGGAGAGTGGGTGCGTTGTGTGTTGGGGGCGTCAAAGTAAAGGAGATGTGAGTAAGTGCATTCAGGAGAAAAAAAAAGAGGGTGCTGAGGAGAAAAGAGATGCGGTGTAAGATATGCAGATGGAAGAGATGTGGAGAAAAAAACCTGAATTTGTCTAAAATAGTGAACATAACAGGAGTGATTGAGATGCTCTGAAGATCTCCACCCCTTCCACAGGTCTCAGCAATGTTTAATGTACAGAAGGCACTCAAAGCCCTTTGGGCTAAAAGGGTTCTCTGTCTTTAATTTAAAGTTGGGATTATCTCATAATACCAGGCCAAGGGGTAGGTGGAGCGAAAGGGGACAGGCAGGAGACCGAGGAACAGGCTGGACCTGGGGGCAAGGACAGGGCGAAGGAACGGAATGGATGGAGGGGCATCGGATGGATGAAGACAAGGGAGGGTAAGGGCAAGGGGAGGATGGGGAATGGATAAATGAGGAAAGAGGGACAGGGGATGTGGGGAGAGACCAGCATCCAGTGGAGAAACTAGGGTTTAAGGAATGGGTGGACGGATATGCAAAATATATGGGTGGAAAACAAAGCTGCAGTGTGGGTTGAAGGACAACTAGAGGAGTGTGAGTCATGGCTTTTGATGTATGGGGAGACAGGGATTAATGGAGAAACTGGGGATAGCAGATACATTGGTGTTGAAACCAAGACGAAGGGATACTTTCAGAGACAAGATCAAGGTATGGATGGAGAGACAAGCCAATGATGGAAAGTGGGGGCTAAAGGAAAGGTGGAGAAGCAAGGTCATAGAGATGAACGGTTGACAAGGTAAATGGATGAATGGGCAGGCAATTACAAGTGATAGGTGGACTTGCGAGCATCGGGTGGAGAGACAAGGGATCGGCAAGGAGACACTGCCAAGGGTGGATAGTGAACGGAGTAGTAGACGCAAAGAGATCACATTCCAGGAGTAGGTGGAGAGTCAAAGCCAATGGATTAAAAGAAGACAGTGCTGATGGGGGAGTATTACAAGGCCAAAACCAACACATAAAATAAACAGAATCACACCTAGAATGTGTTGGATTTTTGTACATCACATGCTTGTTTTTCACAATAAAAAGGCTAATAGCGATTAGGAATGGCTCAGAATAACAACATTTGAACCCTACTTGTTAGACCCATTGGCAGAACAGTGATATTTTTGTGACATGAAGCCCACTCCATGAAGGTGAAACTGTGTGAATTAATGAACAAACAAGGAAGAAGTGGATAACATGCCAAAGACATATGTAGAAAGACAGAGCAACCTGAGGGGATGGGACAGCCAGCTGAGTGCATTTAAAGAGAACAGCAGCGTCATGAGGGGGGGGGGGGCAGAAACACAAGGGTTGCAAATGGAAAGGACAGCAATCTGCACCGTAGATGAGGGCGTAGGACGCTGAGGAAGTGCAGCATCCTGATGGGAAGACAGAAGGATTTGGACGCACTCTGACAAATAGCACAAAAAGAGAGGACAGCAGCATCCTGAGATAGTCACACCTTGAGTAACAACAGTGCACTGAGGACTGTCCCTAGGATCGACACGCCCTGTGTGAGAGAGTTGCTTCCGCAGAGGTGTTCCACAGGAAGAGAGACAGCAGCACACAGAAGGAGAAGGCAGAACAGCACCCTGAGGGGTTTAGAGAGAGGGCATAGCACCATGATGCATAGCACAGGAGAGGGCAGTGGCACACACAGAGCAGTACTTTAAGCAGGAAGTCCGAGCAGTACCCTGAAAAGGGCATCACAGGAAGTCTGCTTCAACATTTAAAGGGACAGTAGTGTATTGAAGTGACTAACAGCTTTATGGAGTTAAACACTTTCAAGAAGCTGCACAAAGAGTGTGGATTTGCAGTTATGGGACTGCATCACTAGAGAGAGAATCACATTGAGAAGAAAGACAGAACAGTATATTGAGGGGGAGCAGATTGGCAGGAGAGCAACTTGAGAGGCAGAAGAAACAAGGTGGTATCCTAAGCGAGGGCAGTATCATAAAGAGACACGAGCATCAGCACTAGGGGCAGTGACTGAGAAATAACACCAGAGTAAGAGGGTTGCACCACTCTTAGAAAGCAGTACTAAAAGTAAGAGTTCAGAGTAAGAGTAACACCCTGAGAGTATGTGTGGGGAATCCAGAGGAGCAGTGGCGGACAGGAATTTTACCTGGGAGAGGAAGAAGGTGGGGGGCACACACGCACATATACAGCCAAGGAGGGAAGCCAGCAGTCCAAAACCTCGGAAGTCCTAGGAGGCGGTCAGCCAATGAGAAAAGGTAGCAGTCCCTCACTTGTCACAGAGTGGGATGGGGTCACTGGGATTGCTGACCACACCCACTCTGTGACGAGGTGTCACTGATTGACACTCAGCCCTGGGCACTTCAGGGCTTAAAAATGAAGCATCCTGGTCTGAGGCAATGGGTGAAGTTACCCCTCGTAACGAGGAGGAGGGGCGCGAAGAACTTTAACCAGGCTGAGAAGGTCACGCTCACAGAGCTGTGAAATCTTCAGCCTGGCAAAGTTCAGCTCTGGCATTTAGCGCATGTCTAGCTCCTGGCTGCCTGACCTGAACAAGAAGAGTGTCGGCCAGGCTGACCTTTGTTCAGCCTGATAGACACTCTACTTGCCTGGAAAAAGGTGGGGGGCATGGCCCCTCAGCCGGTACGGATGGGCCGCTGCTACCGAGGAGAGAATCCCACCTGATGGGAGGGAGTATCCAGAGAGAAAGCAGCACGCTGAGAATAACAGGACAGAATGCCATCCTAATGAGGTAGCTGATGTAGCAGCCGGAGAGTGGGCAATCACACTTAATAGGGGGCAAAGCCCTGAGAGAGTTGTAGCATAAGTGTGACAGTTCAGCACTCTCTGAAAACAAGAGAGCCGCAACCCAATGGGGAAAACTCAAAGATTCAGTGAGAGTAATGAAAAACAGCACAATGAGATGGATACACCCAAAGAGAAAGTGTGGGTAGCATACTGGTGAGTTAGGAGGCAGTCAGTACATTTAGGAGAGAGGAAGGGACTGGCATACCTTGGAGACATAACAGCACCACCACAACAGATGAACAATACCTTGGTGAGCAACTATTTGGACAACACCCTGAGGAGCACTATTTTAAATTATAGATAGATTGTGTAATTGGAAAAGGTACATCCGAGGCCATAGGTCTAAACTTTGTATGATAAACATTTCTTACAAAACGCAGTTGGATGAAAATCAAAAGTTAAAGCCCCATGTCCTCTAAGGAAAGGTGAATTAAGGATGTATTGTTATTAAACTGCGTTAAAGTGTCCATAGACATGTACAACGTTACATGGATTCTTATAAATTACTGTAGCAGGCAAGGATTCTGGTGCTGGCTCCCCTCTTTGATAAACCTTGCAAGTAGATTTACACTTTAATAATCCTTGTTACACCTCGCAGGAAGAGGGTTGAATACTGTTTTATGAATATTTATCATTTTCGGACTGTATGCCTGAGGGTTGCATTATGGTGGCATTTTATGCAGAATTCTGTAGTCCTGAATTAAGTATGGTGGCAAGCCAGTAATAAAGGATATAGGCCTGATTGATTCAATGGGAACATTTATGTCAGGTGCCATATTTCTGATTTGATTATTTGAAACGTTACAACAATGGAAGTAGGCCTGCCCAATTTATTGTAAAAAGGGCTTGTTAACACCAACAGACATTTAAGAGTGGCTTGTCATTTGGGTGCAATGAAGGCTATAAACAGGTGTTTTTATTAAATGGAATCTTAAAGATTACCTTAGAGCGTGAGGTTTTTAGCATTGGTTATCCTCTTTGACAAACCTGGGGTTTGAAGATTTTAATGGGATAGGATAGTCCTTGCTAGGCTAATTTCAAAGGAGTTGTATATTGTTTTGCCAGATGTATTTCTGTATATATTTGTAATCTTTTTTTTTTTTTTTTTTAAAGTTTTATTGTTTTATTGCAAGGAAATATAGCAAAGCATAGTAAACGAAATAACACAATATGTTCAAAAAATATGTAACAGTTTTTAACAGAATACATGATGAAAAGAAGAATAGAACAGACAATAAAGCAAATTAGGTTAAATCCACTCGGCAATTGGTGCCCACATTTTTCCCCCCATGATTCTTTTTTTAACCCCCTTCAGCTTATATATAGCAGATTCTATGTTGTACATAAATAATAATTTTTCCCGCCACATGAAAAACGTGGGGGGATCCAGGCTAATCCATTCCTTAGTAATACAGGATCTGACTGCGGCCATACAAAGAAAAAGGAAGTAAGAAATTGGTCTGGGCCTAGTAACAGTATGGTCTATACCAAGTAATAATAATTCGGGAGTTATCTTAATCTCACATTTCAAAATAATAGATAAAAAGGTTTCAATATGTTGGTACAACAATGAAAGTTTAGAGCAAAGAAAAAACATATGTAATTCATCGGCTGCATATAACCCACACCGACTGCTGGTCGTACCTGCCGTCGTACTCCATTTAACAATTTTACTTGGAGTGTAATAAAGATTATGGATGCACATAAAATGTTGGGATTTCATCATCTCGGTTATAAGACACTCTGCAGCCATTTTAATCGACAATAAAATATCGACATCCGGTATACCTAGACTGTTAGCCCATTTCAACTGGCATTGACCTAAGTCATCCCCATATTCCTGCATTAAACTTAGATAAATAGCTCCTATACGGGGTTTTTTTTGTAAAAGCTCTAACAATGGAGTTTTAACTGGAGGAATTAAAGGATGATTCTGCAGAAAGCTACGAAGTTGAAGATATTTAAAAAAGTCATTTCTTCCCACAGAAAAATTAATGATTAGATCCTGAAATGAAACCATTTGACCATTATAAAATAAATCACCCAAATGCCTTATTCCTTTCTGATGCCATCTATACATGGTTAAATCATAAAAAATTTCTGGAAATAGATCCTTTGATGTAAGGGGAGTGTAAAAATTTAGTTTCATTAATTTTATATGTTTTCGGATTTTTTGCCAGACTCCAAAAGCTGATTTCAACGTCTTATATTTAGTTTTCTTATGATAACTGGGTTCTACCATTCTCAAAAAGCTGCCCTTAACTTTCTCACCCAAGATCATTTGATAAATTGATGGGGTCTGACAATCCAGCAGTTCGACTCTATCTCCCATAATTAGGGGACCAATGTATTGCAAAACGGCAGAAAAGTAATAAAAAAGAAAGTAAGGGACATTCCATCCGCCACATTCGTTGCTAAGAATCATTTTCTTAGCAGCTTTCCTATGGCGTTTATAACCCCATAGAAATCGGAAAATAGTTCTCTCTAAATTTCTAAAGGAAAGCAGTGGAAAATCCAGAGGTATTGTGCGAAACAAATATAAGACTTTTGGTAGAACCAACATTTTTAAAATGTTAAGTCTACCAAAGAGAGATAAGTGTAGATGATCGAGGCGCTGCAATGAAGTATTGATTTGGGTTACTATAGGGTTTAGGTTGCGTTCTGGTATCTTTTCTATGGGTAAAGAGATTTTGATTCCTAAGTATGTGACTTCTGAAGTGATAGAAATGTTTGCAGGTGGGTTTTCTCCTGAACAAAGAATTTGTGTCTTTTCCAGATTGAGTTTATAGCCAGAAAAAACCCAAACTGTTTAGCTATCTCATCAATAATAGGTAAGGCTGTTTGAACGTCCGTAGTAGTAATCACAATATCATCGGCGTAGGCAAGGACTCGATAATTAATACTAGCTAAGTGTATGGGTTTAATGTTAGATTCTAAGAAAAAACGATTAATTAAGGGGTCAATATAAAAAGCAAAAAGTAGGGGAGAACAGGGGCATCCCTGACGGGTACCCCTAGTAATTAATAAAGGTGACGATAATTGCCCATTAATACGGATGTACGCTCGAGGGGAAATATACAAAGTTTTTAAAGCTTTTATGATACCCTGTCCTAGTCCCTTCCTGGACAATATTTCCCAAAGGTAGCCCCAAGCAACCCGGTCAAAAGCTTTCTCAGCATCTAGAAATACGAGTCCAATATTAGACCGAGTTGCTTGAGACCAATCCAAGAAAGAAATCACACGCCGAATGTGATCGGCAGTGTCTCTAGCTGGAATAAAGCCATGTTGGTACTTGGAAACTAGAGGGGAGATGATGTTGGATAGTCTTACCGCTAAAATTTTAGAAAAGATTTTACTGTCAGTATTTATAAGTGATATAGGGCGAAAAGATGAGGGTAATAACGGAGGCTTGCCTTTTTTAAGAAACACCGTAATTATAGAGTCATGCCATGATTGAGGGGCGTTACCTTGCTGTGCATTCAAACATACATCCAGTAATTCTAATTTTAGAACATTCCTAAAGAATTTGTAAAATTCTAAAGGAATGGCATTGGGTCCTGCAGCTTTTCCTGAAGCTAGCGACATTAGGGTGAGTTCAATCTCCTCCCAGGTGAAGGTAAGTCTAGTTTCTCCTTCTCTTCATTAGATAGGGTAGAGTTCAAAACTGAGTCAACAAACTGATTAATCTGATCTGAGCAATCAGGGCGATCATCATCAGCATACAGCTTGGAATAAAAATCACTAAATACTCTAAGAATATCTTCAATTTTACTAACAGTCGTCCCTGTGTGATTTTTTATATTATTAATACTAGCAAATGCTGCTTTTTGTCTCGCCCTATTTGCCAGTAGTTTACCAGAGTTTTCTCCAACTTCATATACCTCTGTCCTGAAGGCAGAGACTTGTTGCGCAAACTATGTAGCGAACCGTTGATGTATCTTAACTTTCAAAGTTGTTAATTTCTTTATAACAGTTTCAGTAGATAATCCTTGATTGCATGCTTGCATAAGTTGGACCTCTAGGGACTCAAGATTTTTAATTTCAGAGTTTTCTTGCAGCCTAGCTTCCTTTTGTTTACTTATTGAATAACTCAATGTTTCACCCCGAACCCCACATTTGAAGGCATCCCAGGCTATTTCAGGAAAAGCAGTACCTTTGTTGTTAAAAAAAAAAATCCGGGATCCAAGTGTTCATGTGGTCAATATAAGATAGGTCATACAATAATTTACGGTCAAAAGACCATGAACGGGTGGTATTAGAAATATTCAGTTCAAATTTGAACATTAAAGGATTATGATCTGAGATAATTTTTGGAAGAACCTCATATTCCACTTGCGCTAGGTCATTGTATAGTCCCTTAAATACAAAGAAATAATCTAATCTAAAAAATCTTTGGTGCGGTGCGGTGCGGAAAAAAAAGTATACCCAAACATCCCTGCTCTTTTCTCATGCCCTACATCGGTTAGTCTATATTCTTGGATGATCCCTTTAAGTGCTGCAAATACCTTCTTCTTCCTACCCTTATATGGGGTACTACTATGAATGTCGAATGTTTCTTCCAAATGTAAATTAAAATCTCCACAGAATATAATATTGGAAGGCCATTGTGCCAGTTCTACACTTAGATGGTTAAGCGCAGCGGAGTCATCCATTATAGATGCATATACTGAGCATATAGTAATAATCAGTCCTCCATATTTAAGTTCGGCAATCACCCATCGTCCAGATAAGTCTTCTTTAACTTTTTTTACTTCCCCGCATTCCATATCTCTTAAGAATTGCAACCTCTCTTGTTGTAGAATTCTGGCGAGAGCACCCTACCACTTCCAATCCAAAATCTCTTAAGCTCCCTCTGCTAGACCAGGCAATATGAGTCTCCTGAATGCAAACTACATCCACCCGCATAGTTTTTAACATCTGAGCCATTATACCCCTTTTTCTTTTATCATTCAAACCACATACATTAATGGAACATATCGACAATTTAGCCATTATATATCATTTTTAGGTAAACTTGCCTGGTCAGAGATACATTAACAACAATTTCCAAAACTCGGCACCTGCCGTAAGTGGATCTTGAACACAGAACAAATACATCTTCCAGCTGTATGACCTTGCACCCCAAAAAAAGAACTTCTTCCCACCCACAACCCCCACTCTTCCCCCCCACCCCTCCCTTTCCCCATCACCCCCCCACCAGAAGCGTAAGGGCTATTGCCCTCATTGATGGTATGTGAGTATGGGCTGTGAGTTCCGCCCGGGCCTGACCAACCTGACAAAAAGAGAATAGAATGCATCTGGGACAAAAAAACAAAAAGAAAAAGAGAAAATAGCATAAGACACAGCTAGGGGGTCGGCCCATTCAAACTAAATACAATATTACCCCTAGCCTCTATCCTATAAAACATTATTACATGATTTCTAGGAATTATTGTGCTTTTATCTCCGAAACAAAAAATAAGGTTCTTCCCTTATGCACAACTTTAAGCTTGGCTGGGTTCAATAGGAAGGTTTGCCCCCCCTTAGCTTGCATAGGTGCCACTAGCTGTTTAAGTCTCCAGCGTTGTTGAACCGTTGCGGAACAAAAGTCTGGTCTGACAAAGAATTCATGCCCCAAACCTTTTCTGGGTTTGGATGGCCTAGCCAGATCATATAAGATCTTTCGGAGAAGATAGTTCTGCACACAGATGAGAATAGCTCTTGGATGTTTATTCCTCCCCTCCTGGTCCGGTTTTTGATTGAAAGGGAAACGATGAGCTCTTATAATTTCTTTGTCCCAGTCCCATCCAGTAAGATCCTGAAAGGCATCTGAAAACATCTCTACTACAAACCGGCGAACATCCTTCCCTTCTGATTTTTCCACAACTCCCAAAATACGTAAATTATTACGACGTGCGCGATTCTCTAAATCAGTTAATTTCCAGTCAACATCTTGCCTAGTACTATCCAAGTCTTTGATTGAGTTTTTTTGTAGCGTTAGCTCATCCTCTACCGCAGATATGCGTGTTTCAGTCTCTTGCACTCTCAAATTAGTATCCGTACTAGACTTTGCCAATCGTCGAACAACATTCTGGAGTTTACGTACAGCTCCCTGAGTCCGAAGACCCTCAGCCTTGGTTTCCTCTCTGTGAGTCATAATCATACGATACATTGAAGCCTGTAGCTTATATATGGATTTTAGTGTAACCTCCTCAGCTTCCTCTAATAACTCTGGAGTTTCAGGATCAATTTCATTATTTGCACCGGCCCCATCCCATTGAGGTTGACTCATGGCACTTATATTCTCATTAGATTTCTCCTCTATGACCTTGCGAACAGTATTTGAGACTCCTTCATTTGTTAGAAAATCAGAGCCAAGCATATCTTCTTCTGAGATTTGATTGCAATCATCCGCCCAATCTTTTTCATGAGGATGCCCCTCACTTAAAAGTTCTTCTTCAAGATCTCCTTCCGATGCAATTGATAAATCAGACATTGAAAAAAATTGGCCCCCTGATTCTATAGACTCTGCATCTTGTTGTTCAGTTGTTCAGTCAGCCTGGGTGAGACTCTAACTCCCTCTACAGCGAGGCAAAGTTCAGATAATACGTCATCGTCATTCCCTCCCCCTCTTACTCCGGCTCCTTTGTCATCTAGGGCTAAAACAGCAGGGGATTTAGCTGGTTGACTTATGCCAGTTTTTTTAGAGTTAAGACGTGCTGGAGCCTTAGAGGGGGTTGGCTCATTTGTGATACTTTTGTTAGGATTAGTTATAGCCTTTTTTTTAATAAATCGGGTATGATAGGCTCTTTAGTAATGCCATTTGGTTGCGAATTGCGGTTTTCTGGATCTACTACTGTAGCTGTAGTTGATTTCTCAGCCACACCCGGGGTGGTATTTGCAGAATTTGCAGAATTAGCCAAGTTAGTGGTGTTTTTTTTTGTTACTCTGCCTTTAGGAGCCATATTTAAACTCTCAGATAATATATCAAAATTGAAAAATAGAAGTTGTTCTTTCAATTAAATCACTTATGTCCTGTCAGTTATTGCCTGCTGTTGGGAAAATGTTCACACACCACGATGTAGCAAACTCAGCAAAAATGTATCCACTCACCGGCTAATTCTTCTGCAAGTCCAAGCGTGGAAAAAAGAAAGCTCAGGAAACTGCTACAATGTTGAAATAATAGCTGCAAAGGACTTTAAAGTTCAGTCCCCTGCTCAACACCAGCCAAAACGCCTTTAATCGCGCCCTCGAGCTCCACACAGCGTCCGAGCACCACAAGTACGAAGAGTACACTCAGCTGAGGCGCTACAGACTTAATCTCATGGCCCACACCGCCTACTCCGACCTTCCTCGGCAGAGACGCCTTGAATCGCGTCCTCGTATCCAAGTCAGGAATCAGTCAATATGCCGCGGAAAATTGGTCAAGTTGCAACACTGTAGAGGAAACGTAGGAGCTTTCGCACTTCGATACACTGGACCGGACCTCGTGAGCACAGACGTCCTATATATTTGTAATCTAATTACTGTATTTTATGGTTGCCAGTTTATGTACAATACAAGAGACCTCACTTGGTTATGTTGACAAGCCAATGATGGAGGCTACAGGCTTGCGTGTTCATTGGGGCAATTTATCTCAGATGCCATAGGTCTAATTGATTTATTATGAAAACATGACAAAGTCAGTAGACCTAGTTTATTTATTCTGCAAACACAAGGAGATGATGCATGGAGCGCTGCAACTTTCAGACACTCACCTCCAGTCACAGATCTGGGTTGAATCCAACATCATTCTTTAGCTCACTTCGCCACCCCACTCAGACCCAGCTATATGCAAATGACTCTTGACCCTGTGCCTCATGGGAACAGTCCAGCCTGACCTGCCAAGCCAGGTCTCCCTGGACTGGAACCAAGCATCCTGGGACCGGTTTCGGGGTAACAGTCCTAATCAGCAAGCACCCACGTCTGGGCATACCCTGCCAACTTAGGGCGAACAAAGCAAACACAAGGAGATGATGGACAGAGCTCTGAAACTTTCAGACACTCACCCCCAGTCACAGATCTGGGTTGAATCCATCATCTGTCTTTAGCTCACTTCACCACCCCAGTTCAGACCCAGCTATATGCAAATCAGTCTTGACCCTGTGCCTCATGGGAACAGTCCAGCCCGAACGGCCAAGCCAGGTCTTCCCTGGACCGAAACAAGCATCCTGGGATCGGTTTCAGGGTAACACCCCTCATCAGCCAGGTTAGCTTGAACCAGTAGCAAAGTGAGCAAGAGACCATCGTCCGGGCATACCCTGCCAACTTAGGGTGATCAAAGCAAACACAAGGAAATGATGGACGGAGCGCTGAAACTTTTCAGACACTCACCCCCAGTCACAGATCTTGGTTGAATCCACCATCATTCTTTAGCTCACTTCGCCACCCCAGTTCAGACCCAGCCATGCCATATGCAAATCAGTCTTGACCCTGTTCCTCATCATTTCATTGTGTTGGTATTTATTCTGTAGCACGTGTTAAAACCAATAGGCCTTTAAGGGTGGATTGGCTTTACATTACGTCAAAGACTGTAGATAGGTATTTCAGGTATGTTGTTTACATGGAATCTCACAGATAACCTTTGTAGATAAGTATTTTGGTGCTAATTACTCCTTCCATCAAATCCTGGCAGTAGATAATTTGAACTGTTACAATCCCTGCTTGGCTGTTTTAGGATAGGTTGAATATTGTGTTACCTTTTCTAATTTCATACATATTCCTAGTTTTATGACTTTGTGCCTGATGATTGCTTTCTGGGAAAGCTTATCCTTAATGCATTAGGACTGAGTTGGTTATGGTGAGAAGCAAGTGATAAAGTCCATAGGCTTGACTGTTTCATTAAGACATTATCTGGTCTGATCTGTTTATTAAGTTACAACAAAGACAGTATGCCTGGCTTACTTATTGTAAAAAGCATAGTTATTGCAAAGCAATGACAATTGCCTTACCTAATATGAAATGCTTTTATCAAGGTAAATAGGCCTTTAGGGTGGATTGTTTTTGCACTGTGTTGAAAGCTGTAGTGTGGTATTTTGTTATAGGGAATCTTACAGATTACTTTAGTATGCAAGTGTTTTAATACTGGTTTTCCTAATGAATTATTGAAGATTTGCACGGTAACAGTCCTTATTAGTCCTCTCTAAGAGGAGTTTTGCAAACATTAATTCTATAGGGGTTTGTCATTTTCCTGGCTCTTTGCCCTATGGCTGCCTTGTGAGAAGGCGTATTTATGATTGTTAGGGTAGGCCTGAAGTAGTTTTGATGATGAGCCAATAATACATGTTATAGACCTGATTAGTTCATTAAGAACATGTAATGTCCAATGCCACACATTCAATCAGTTTATTATTAAAAACATTCTAACAGATTCAAAAGTTCTGACTTATTGTATCATATGTTAAAGCCAATAGACCTTGATGGGTATATATTCTTATTATACAGCATTAAAGTCTATACACAGGTTTTTTGTTACACTTAATCTCCAGGGTACTGTAATAAGACAAGTATTTTGGTATTTGGCAGCTTCCCTGACAATCCTACAGGGCTGATCACCTTACTTACATTCTTTAATTTATTCTGTCTTTGTTTGTTGAATTTGTGTCTGTTTTAATGCAAAGGGGTGAGTGGGTGAATGCAAGGATGGCTCAGCGGTGGATGAAAGAATGCATGCTCACTCCTTATCAGATTGGTAATGTGGGTGGCGCCTCCCCATTGCTTGGAATGTTAGCTCCGCCTCATCCCTTGATGTTTTAGCCCAGCCCTACTGCGTGGTGTGTTTCTTCCCTTTCCCCTACCTCCGCAGGCCCCCAAAGTTCAGCTCTAGTCGTGCACCTGATTAACAGTCACAAAAAATTGAAGAATTGAAACATTTTCCATAATAATTATTTTCAACAAATCATTGCTGTTACTCATTTACAGCTAACAACCATTGGAAATGTCACTAGTCCTGACTTGTTTTTAGGTATATATCAGTTGATGTGTTATATATCTGGATGCAATAACAGATACCTCAGAGTGGAACCAAAAACACAGGTCACAGTAATTTAGTGTACGTTCTGAAGCCTTGCCCTTCATATACCACACCCCTTTAGAGACCCACACTATTTGCATCCCACTTAAACGCCCCAGGGTCATCTTGCTGGGGTGCTAAAATGTCACTCAGCATAAAATAACATTACATGGACTACAGCATCAATATTACCCAATGCAGATGATGTACCACAACAATGTGGGCCACAGAAGATGGAGGGGCATATGGTACTGCCAATACATCTGCCGGTTTCAGGGTTATTGGCCCACTTATACCTAAATGTGTGTTTCACCCTTCACCGCCTGCTGGCCATACCATGCCACCCCACTTTCAGCTGCATGCAATCTTATCAACACAACAAAATATTAGCATATCACACGTTTACCTTCTTAAACAACTTTCTTTTCGGTCTTGCAGTCTACAAGGAAGTACATGGACACCAGGCAGCAAAGCAGGAGTGGGGCTTAATAACCTTCCCGTGACAAAATGTATTTTGTTAAATCAAAGATTTTTCTACATCTGGACCCAGACTAGAACTCCCTGCTACCATCATTGGCTCCATCTTTTCAGTCACCTTCCGAAAGGAATCAGACCTGCTGGTCTCATAAATATTTTGGATGAACTCATTTTTGGTTAATTAACTGTATGTCTGCAAAAAAAAGCAGGTATGATGTTTTATTAATTCTATGTTGTTTTTATATATAGCGGTTCTGTTACAGCTCTTTCAGCTATCTTGGCAATATTTGCACTTTAATAAATACAAATAATATATGAACAAATACCGATTTAGAGTAATTAAAGTAGTCATAATAACAGTTCAACAAAAATACTTGGAGACAACTCAAATTAAGTAATCATCAGCAGTAAGGGCATGTTTGATTAAGCGAGAACACGTTTCACTTATTATTATTTTTTTAATTGTTTTATTGGCAATTGTCTAGCGAGTAGGATTTTCAGCAGTAGCAGGTTCATACTCAAGTTTTGTATACAGCTTTGAAGAGTTAGTTTGACTGAATTGGCATTAACTTTTAATGATGTTTCATCCCAAATACCCTCCCGCCCACCACATCTGTGTTAACGCCCACATCCTTTACTTTACCCCACCCAAACTTGCTCCATGTTACTTTGTAAATTAGAAAGGGCAATCCCTCTAGCAACTGTGTGATCAATGACCTCCTTGTCTAATCGATCAGTAATGCTCAACCTTAATCTATTACCCCTGAAACTTCAGCAATGGTTGTTCCAGGTTTTGTCTGTCTCTATTAGGGTGAAGAACTAATGAAATGGTGTGGTTATCGAGGGAAGTTGAGGGGGGACGTGTATTGGCCTTGATGGTTTGAGAAAATGCCTCAGCCAGGGAATCCGAGTGGGGTTTTCAAGTAGGCCCGCCCTCTCTCCCCTTTGAAGGTTGCTACCTTTGGTTATCAAACAAGGGCAGTCTCCTGGACCCAGGATTGTATTGTCGGTGGCACAAGGTTTTCCCACTTCATAGCCATATGGCATCTCGCTAGTAAGAGGGACAGGCAGTGGCGGCTCCTCCGCCAAGGCGTAGAAGCATCGATTCACTGATTTTTCAGCAATGTAAGGATTGCAGCGTTGTGATTGGCTCAGGGGAGCCTGGGTGTTTCCTGTTCCAGCCGGAAGAACAAGGAGAGACGCAATAAGGAGGACACAGCTATGAACGAGGAGGTAATTGAAATCATATTTTTTATTTCCCCCCCACCTCTCCGACGACTCAGATCCATGCTAGCTGCCACTGGGGACAGGTCAATTCAATTCAATTCAATTATTTTATATAGCGCGCTACATACCCAGAGGGTCTCAAGGCGCTTGGAGAAGGGTGGGGAATTACTTGTTGAATATCCAGGTTTTAAGTTGCTTTCTGAATGCCAGGTGGTTCTGAGTGAGGCGAAGGTGAGTGGGAAGTGAGTTCCAGGTTTTGGCCGCCAGGTAGGAGAAGGATCTTCCTCCCATGGTGGTTTTGTTGATGCGAGGTACAGCAGCAAGGGCTTGGTGGGAGGAGCGTAGCTGGCGGGAGGGGGTGTAGAAGGAAAGTCGTGTGTTGAGGCATTCGGGTCCAAGTTCGTAAAGTGCTTTGTGTGCGTGGGTTAGGAGGCGGAATATTATCCTCTTATTGACGGGGAGCCAGTGGAGGTTTTTCAGGTGATCAGAAATGTGGTCTTTATGCGGAATGTCTAGTATGAGTCTGGCTGATGCGTTCTGCATGCGTTGGAGTTTTTTCTGAAGTTTTGCGGTGGTACCGGCGTATAGGGTGTTTCCGTAGTCCAGGCTGCTTGTAACCAGTGCGTGGGTGACCGTTTTTCTAGTTTCGGTGGGGATCCAGCGAAATGTTTTTTTGAGCATGCGAAGGATGTTGAAGCAAGATGATGAAACGGCGTTGACCTGTCTGGCCATTGAGAGTGAGGAGTCCAGAATGACCCCCAGGTTCCGTGTTTGGTCTGTCGGGATGGGTGCTTTTCCAAGGGACTCTGGCCACCACGAGTCGTCCCAGGCGGAGGGGGAGGTACCTAGGATAAGGACTCCTGTTTTGTCGGAATTCAGTTTCAGACGGCTGTGCTTCATCCACTCAGCTACTTCTCTCATTCCTTTATGTAAGTTTGTTTTGGCGGTGTTAGGGTCTTTGGTGAGTGAGAGGATCAGTTGAGTGTCATCAGCGTAGGAGATGATGTTGAGGTTGTGTTGGCGTGCGATGGCCGCGAGGGGGCTCATGTATACGTTGAAGAGGGTGGGTCTGAGTGAGGATCCTTGTGGCATGCCGCATATGACTTCAGTGGCCTCTGATATGAATGGTGAGAGGCGGACTCTCTGTGTTCTTCCGGCAAGGAACGAGGTGATCCATTCCAGTGCTTTTCCTTGGATTCCGATGTTTCTAAGGCGTTGTAACAGGGTGCTATGACAGACTGTGTCGAAGGCTGCGGAGAGGTCGTGGAGGATGAGGGCGACTGTGTCTCCATTGTCCAGTAGAGTTCGAATGTCGTCTGTTGCTGCGATGAGTGCGGTCTCAGTGCTGTGTTTGGCTCGGAAGCCAGACTGTGAGGAGTCGAGGGATTTGTTGGTTTCGAGGAAGGCAGCGAGCTGGTTGTTGACAGCTTTCTCGATGACTTTGGCCGGGAATGGAAGGAGCGAGATGGGGCGGTAGTTTTTGAGTTCGGTGGGGTCAGCTGTGGGTTTTTTCAGAAGGGCGCTGAGTTCGGCGTGTTTCCAGCTTTCCGGGAAGGTGGCGGAGTTGAGGGAGCAGTTGATGACATCTCGGAGGTGGGGTGCGATGATGGAGTCAGCTTTGTTGGAGATGTGGTGAGGGCATGGGTCTGTGGGGGATCCTGAGTGGATGGAGTTCATCAGGCGGATGGTGTCCTCGGTGGAGATTGGGATCCAGTCATTAAGGATGTTCAAGGGGGGTGAAGGTACGGCAGAAGGTTGGGTGGGTTGGTGGCCGGGTTGGTTGTCAAAGCTGTTGTGGATGTCTGCGATTTTGTCGTGGAAGAACGAAGCTAGGGAGTCGCAAAGGGCTTGAGAGGGAGTGATGTCGTTGGAGTTGGCAGTGGGGTTGGTAAACTCTTTGACGATGTTGAATAATTCCTTGCTGTTGTGGGCGTTGTTGTCAAGTCGGTCTTTGAAAGCGGCTTTCTTGGCAGTCCAGATCAGTTGGTGGTGTATGCGGATGGCGTTTTTGAAGGCGTCCCTGGTGCTGGTGTTTGGGTCTTTTTTCCATGCCTTCTCAAGGGAGCGACAGAGTTTCTTGGATTTCTTAAGATCATCGTTGAACCAGGGGGCGTTTTTGCTGCCTAGTTTGATTTGACGTTTTTTCAGGGGTGCTAGGTTGTCGGCGCTGTTGGTTAGCCATTGAGTGAGGTTAATGGCTGCTTGGTTGGGGTTCGAAGAGTGGGCAGGGGGGTTTTGAAGAAGCGATGAGGAGATCTGGTCGATGGTGATTTTGTTCCAGTTTCTTCGCAGAGTGGGTTGAGGATGGTTGTGGGTTGTGGTCTTTTTGTAGATAAAGTGAACGCAGCTGTGGTCCGTCCAATGGAGAGCTGTGGTGTGACTGAAGGAGATATGTTTGCTGGAGGTGAAGATAGGGTCGAGAGTGTGACCTGCGTAGTGAGTGTGGGAATTAACAAGTTCTTTGAGTCCGAGGTTGGCGAGATTGTCCAGCAGGGTGGTGGTGTTGCTGTCGTTGCTTTTTTCCAGGTGAAAATTGAGGTCTCCCAATAGAATGTAGTCCTCGGAGGGGAGGGCGTGTGGGGTGATAAAGTCAGTGATGTCTTCACTGAATTGAGCACGGGGTCCTGGTGGCCTGTAGAGGAGGGTGCCTCTGAGTGTGGTCTTGGGGTCGGTGTGGATCTGGAAGTGAAGGTGCTCGGCGCTAGCGAGGTTGACGTCTGAGCTGGTTGAGATGCGGATGGAGTTCTTATGGACGATAGCGATGCCTCCTCCTGTTTGCTTGGTGCGGTCTTTTCGGATGATCTTGTAGCCTTCCGGGATGGCAATGGTGATGTCTGGGGCTGAGGAGGCGTTCATCCATGTTTCTGTTAGGAAGGCGACGTCCGGAGAGATGGTGTCTAGTAGATTCCAAAGGTCGATGGCGTGTCTGTGGACTGAGCGGGTGTTGAGCAGGATGCATTTAAGGTGGTTGGTGTCAGGTCTCTGTTTGGTGTTAGTGGATGAGGAGTTGGTCTTGGTGCCGTCATACTTGCAGGAGTTGCATGTGAAGGGTCCATGGGTGTGTCCAGGGGCGGCTTGGGCGCAGTTGGGGAGTCGACCGGGGTTTAGGGCTATGAGGGTGGAGGCGGTGTATGTAATGCAGGTGGGGAGAGTGGTACGGGGGCCAGGGGGTCTGGCGCTGGGCGCGGGCTCGGCGCGGACGGGCGTAGACGGGCTTCCCTTTGGGGCACCTTCGGCGCAACTGAGGCGCGACCGCTGCGCGTGAACGCTGCACGAGAATGCATCTGTCATCTATGGATGGAGGTGGGGGAGGGGCGAGGAAGGGTCAGCAGGGAGGCGGGGCAGGCTGTGGGGGCCGGTCTCTGAGGCACCAACAACAACAACAACAAGCGTAAGATGGCGGCAGCGTAGGAAAAAACGCAACTTGCGGTAGGCTGAGGCTCAGGTAACTGACTACGCTTGCAGCTGAAACGCCCTGTTTAAATTAGCGTTAAAAGATAAAGCGCCGACAGTACAATGCCCCCAAGCGTTCCTATTTCTATTTATAGATCTATGATCGCCGAGTCAGCACTCCCCAGAAGCTTTTTAAAAAATGTCCCAATTAAGTGTGGCAGCACTCGCGCTGCAGCGCTATGCAGGCAAATCAAGAAATAATGCAGATGAGAAAGCAATGCAGTTCCAATTAACGATACCGCACAGGAGCAAGGCAGCAGGGCAAAGGGAGCGACCGCTTCTGAACTCGTCAGGACGGTCACAGCGCGAACGGGGTCAGATCAGGCAATACAGTTTGTGGGAGGGAGGGTCAGCAGGGAGGCGGGGCGGGCTGTGGGGGCCGGTCTCTGAGGCACCAACAACAACAACAACAACAAGCGCAAGATGGCGGCAGCGTAGGAAAAAAACGCAACTTGCGGTAGGCTGAGGCTCAGGTAACTGACTACGCTTGCAGCTGAAACGCCCTGTTTAAATTAGCGTTAAAAGATAAAGCGCCGACAGTACAATGCCCCCAAGCGTTCCTATTTCTATTTATAGATCTATGAGCGCCGAGTCAGCACTCCCCAGAAGCTTTTTAAAAAATGTCCCAATTAAGTGTGGCAGCACTCGCGCTGCAGCGCTATGCAGGCAAATCAAGTAATAATGCAGATGAGAAAGCAATGCAGTTCCAATTAACGATACCGCACAGGAGCAAGGCAGCAGGGCAAAGGGAGCGACCGCTTCTGAACTCGTCAGGACGGTCACAGCGCGAACGGGGTCAGATCAGGCAATACAGTTCGTGGGAGGGAGGGTCAGCAGGGAGGTGGGGCGGGCTGTGGGGGCCGGTCTCTGAGGCACCAACAACAACAACAACAAGCATAAGATGGCGGCAGCGTAGGAAAAAACGCAACTTGCGGTAGGCTGAGGCTCAGGTAACTGACTACGCTTGCAGCTGAAACGCCCTGTTTAAATTAGCGTTAAAAGATAAAGCGCCGACAGTACAATGCCCCCGAGCGTTCCTATTTCTATTTATAGATCTATGAGCGCCGAGTCAGCACTCCCCAGAAGCTTTTTAAAAAATGTCCCAATTAAGTGTGGCAGCACTCGCGCTGCAGCGCTATGCAGGCAAATCAAGTAATAATGCAGATGAGAAAGCAATGCAGTTCCAATTAACGATACCGCACAGGAGCAAGGCAGCAGGGCAAAGGGAGCGACCGCTTCTGAACTCGTCAGGACGGTCACAGGTCCAGGAATTTAGTTGAGGCTCAGTCTGACCGAAGGTGGGCGAAGAGGCCTAACAGAAGGCCCTCAAAGGAGTTATCGACGCCCTGTGACTTGGTGAAGTATGGTAATAATTCCAGTCCAATAATTGTGCAATGCCCCACACGACCATAAGGTATGGGGAGGGGGGGTCTGCATCTGGTGAACGGCAACAATGGCAGTGACAGGGTCCCCTGGTAAATCTTGGAAATGCGACAAGGTGTAAGATATGCTCTATTGAGAATATTACATTGAATATATTTGAAATGCAAATTGTGAGACACTCTGTGTGGGTATGCAAGGATACCTTCAAGTTACAATAAAAACAAGCATTGGCATAGCCTGTAGGTCTCGCCTTTGGGACCTGCTGCAAAACTAAATACTTATAAGGCCACCCCGCGCCCCACTGGCAGTCTTGTGTTCTAGCCTCTATCCCTAACCCCCCTCCACCCCCACGTCGCCCATACTCCCCTAGTCTATACTTATCCGGACCAGGTATCCTTGCATTCTCGCCCTGACTATGCTGACCTTCTACTTGCACGTCCTGAGGCTGGCCCATATGACCTTGTTGTGGACTGTAGTATTGTGTGGATGTTTTGTCCATGTACTAGCACCTCTGTTTGTAGTGTTTGGTTCGGCTTGCTGGGGGGGTTTGTTGGGAGAAAATAAAAATGGTGCTGACAAGACACATCCTCTTCTTGTGCAGTTGTGACGGGGGATTAACCGCCACTTACTTAGGGGCGGCCTCGTTGATCTTTAATATCTTTCGAATGTCGACAGCACTATGAGAAAAGTGAGACCATTTACTTGCTGAAGTTGTACTGTGTATGCTCAAAATTCTGTTATGTTTCATGCTTACATCTGTATGTTTTGCCCGGCTGGGTGCTGAACTCCGGACTGTCTCTAAATGATCTGTGTATGAACTTCTTGATAGCGGCCTGCCTCCGGGTTGTTGGCGTGACGCAGTGTACATCTTCCATATCATTTGTTCAAAATAAATGTCTTACACCAAAAAAAAAAAAAAAAAAAAAATACTTATAAGGTCACAAAGGCGAGACCTATTGGCTATGCCAATGCTTGCTGCTTTATTGCTAGCAGGAGGGAGAGCAGGGTGGTAGGTAAACAGATGAAAGAGTTGTAGGCAATGAGGCAGAGGGTGTGAGGAAAAAAGTGTTATGATGCAGTCAGTGAAGACAGCAGCATAGCGTTTTATTTGCTGTTATGGCAGGTGAGGGTCAACATGGACAACAGTAGCAAGGAAGGAGTCAGGGCTCACAGACAACGGAAGGAGGAAGGGAGGGTGGGGGCAAGCCAACACGGACATGAACGGAGGGGAAGGAGTGAGTTCAAGGGCAAGTCAGCACAGACAACCAACGGAGGGCGAGTTTGGAAGCTTTTGTAAAAAAAAGTGCATTAAATGATAAAATGATAGTGGGGGGGGGGCATGGCCAAGATGACGGTATTAGGTACTCTAAAAGCCTGATAAATATGTTTCGTAGCCTGCCATACATGGCGACAATCGCTGTACGACACCACCGGTCGTTGTTGCGACCCTGGCAAATCGAGACCGCCGGTGTCTGGCTTTTTAATGGTTTTTAAGAATTCATATGTATTTGTATATATGATTGGTTTTGTTGATATTCAAAATGTCTAATTATTTGTGATGTCTAATTATTTGTGCTGTCTTATTATTTATTATGATGATATGTACTTGTATTATACATTTCTACCTATTTGAGTTTCTGTTCTATTAAATACGCACAATAGTGCTTATATACTCTTATTAGAGTCTCTTAGTTTAATCTTGGGGGAACATTGATACATCAGATAGTGTTTGGTATGAGTGAGGAGTAAATGACCAAGTGTGTATAAGTAGTTCCAGAGGGAAAATTCTGGTTTGAACTTTCAATTTACAAACTCAACATAGACAAATGCGAAATACTGCCCTTAACTAAGTATACTTTCAAAGATGATTTTAGTGCCTCCAATTTTTCTTGAAATTCTCAGCATATTACATATTTGGGACTATCTTTTCCTCCTTTACTTTCAACTACAATCTCTCTGTGTTTCGAAAAATGCATACAGAAAATCTCCTCATTGACAACTATGTGGCATACCTTATATCGCTTGTGGTGGGGCCGCTTAGACACCATCAAAATGATGCTCTCCCCAATTCTTTTATATACTCTCGCTAATATTCCAGCTCCTATTCCTTTAAAAAAGAAATTAAAAATAAACTCTCTCCTATCAACATTCTTATGGAACAACAAAAAATCCTGCATGTCATTATTCAGATTAACAAAGTCTAAAGCAGTGGGTGGGGTTAACTATCCTGATTTTCTCAACTACCATAAATCCTTTTTACTTTGTCAAGCTTCCAGATGGCTTGATGATTCCATAGCTGATTGCCCTTTGTGGCTAGTCCTCGAATGTGCATTCCTTTCTCCTTTTTCCTTTAAGGAGTATCTTTCTTTCACCCGTAAACCACAATCTTTATCTACCCCTATTATCAAACATACCTGTAAGCTTCTAGACTTTAATTCATCTTTGTCGTCTACTGATCCAACCTCTTTTTTTAATTCTCCTTTATGGCATAACATGGCTATACTAATTCATGGGAAACCTATATATTGGAGACAAATAGGCCTACTTTGGGTACATCAACTTTTTTGTCTGAATGAGGTTATATCTTTCTCCAAGGCCACTCAACTCTTTGACTTACCTCCATCTTTTCATTCTAAATATAACCTTCTTAACACCATCGCTGCTGCAGCAATTCTCCTCCTATGCTGACTATTATGTTTTCCCATTGTTCATGACGAGCTCAGCTCGTCATCAGCACAGCTCAACCGTGCCTCATGACGAGCTGAGCTCGTCATGTGCATCGAAGGGGTTAAGCAAGCTCTATCTGTTGCTTTTACCCAACTTTCTTCTCATTCTCTTACCGCTTCCTCTTCTGTCAACAAATTACATATTTTCCTATATACCTGCCCCAAGGCCTCCGATATCTATGCCCATTTACATTTATCACATTCGGTTAGAAAAAAAACCAAAGTGGAACTTGAGTGGGTAGAAGACCTTGGCATGGATTAGTCAACTCTTTTGTGGAATAAAACTTGGATCAATATCAGAAATTCTCTAGGGCTGCCAACACAACTCAAACTCTATTTTTTATATATAATATACTTTAATTTCATCCGGTCTTGTTACATAAGAGATACACTGACTTGCCCAACACTTGTTGGTCCTGCTCTTCCCCATCTGCTAATTTGAAACATCTCCTTTTTACATGCTCACCTGTACACGCTTTTTGGAAACTTGTTTGGTCTCAGATTAACTACATTTTTGGTTCTTATTTCCCTTTTTCATTTCCCCATTTATTTCTAGGAAGTTTATCACCGATTTAGAAGGATTTCATTTGCAACACAAAGATCATTGATTTACTGTTAGCTGTTGCATTTCAACGGATCACCAAAAATTGGAAAGCCTTGAATAAATTATCATTTCAGGCATGGTGGTATGCCGTTTGTTACAACTATAGACTTGAAACAGCTTTTGTTCATCCAATTCATTTAGCCATAAAACGTTTAAATCTATGGTCACCAATTACATGGTTTATTGATGCTAGTGCTAAACGTTCTTGTTCCCTTTCGCCTTCTCAGCAAGACGTTGCCCAACCTCCGTGACATTCCTCCTTTTGACATCATAATGTTACATATGTGTTCATTTCATCTTCATATGATTTGTAAAATGTATTATCTTAATGCTTACAATGTTTTTTATTGTATTGCCATCCCGTTACAGCCATGTGTACATGATGCTTTTCCTTTATTGTATTTACTCTCCTTTTTCTTCCTTTTTTGGTATATATTTATTGTCCTTCTTATTTTGTATTTTAATCCCATACCTCAATAAACATATGTGACGGGGCGGGTCCCCTAGTGGAGGAACAGACGCCGGAACTGGACTGGTGGTCCGCCACCCCACTTTTACCTGCTTCCATTCCCTCTACAGGAGCCTGATGCATACACTCAGGAGGAGTGGGCGGTAAGAGACCCCGAACACTGGTGGCAAGACAAGAAGGTGGAGGCACATGTTCCCTTTAAGTGGGAGTACACAACGGACGAAACCCCACCTCTACAGAGCATCACTGCGTCAAAAGGAGGAAGACACCAGGAAACGACGGACGGTGTTTCCCTGGAGGAGAGAGGAGTATACCGAAGCGGAGAGCAGATTGAGGAAGAGAGGAATGACTCGGAAAAAACCTTGAAGACCGGAGCGGAGTCGGAGAAGCCAGAAGGCCACCATTTCCACGTGTCGCCCCGCCTCGCTCCCACGGGAGGAGCGTGGCTCCAACAGGTACGGGGCAGAGTGGCGGGCTGGGTGGGACGTTGGGTCCAACCTAAGGTGTAGCCTGTATATTTGTATAGCCCCGTGTATAGTCCTCTGACCCTCTCCCCTTTTTTTGTGCTCTCACGAGCACTCCTCCACTTTGGCTGTATAAAATCACCTCTGCACTAGGTTACCCTCACTCCCGGTCCTTGCTTTTCCGTAGTCCAAAACCCTCCACTAATTCGTCCCTATCTCTCTCCTTTCCCTACGGCAGCTGCAACCTGAAACCTGGGGAAAGAGCTGATACCTGACCTCATCGCAAGCTGGAGCCCCTACGGAAGCCCGCCATTGACACGGCCGCCTTTGCTCGAGAGAGAATCACCAGCCGAAGGAGAAAGTCTTACATCAAACTAAAGCCTTCCTATAAAACCTTCTTCCAGGTCTCAGACTCTATATCTACTTCCCCTACCCCTCCTGTCTCTTCGTCCCTCACCAACCCGGGACAACATACTTTTGAACTAAAAGAAAGCAGTTGAGGTGGGAGAACTTGTGTTTTTGAAAGCTTTGCAAAAATTTGCCAAACAGACCTAAACTCATTAGCAGAACATAAAACACTTGTTCAATAGAAGGTCTCAGCTAACTATGGCAACTATCACTGTGTAATACTTATCCTCAAGATATTTAAATGTGTTCGTTCGTTCTCTCTCTCTCTCTCTCTCTCTCTCTCTCTCTCTCTCTCGCTCTCTCTACCCCCCTCTCCTCCCCCCAATAATCTTGTCACAATATTCTTGTAGTTAAACAAACAATGGTTCTGTTGGGTAAAACAGCTAACTCGAACAATGCTCATAAATGTAGACAAACAAAAATAGCTCTCTGATACACAATGTGCGCTTTGAGAAATAAATGCTCAAAAGACAATGTCATAAGTTCAACTTGTTATATTATAAAATTATAACAAATACTTTTCAAAAAATATCCGAATTACTACATTCAAGGATAGGTTTTCAATCCATGACAACACCATCATACAGACATAAAGAAGAAATATTTTTTTGTTGTGACTTTTTGTGAAGTTGTGCTCAATGGGTGTGGTGACATATATACAGTGCGAAGGAATTAATACATATACATATATACAAGAATATTTTCAATGGCCAGATGCTGATTAACAACCAAGGATTCCTAAGATTGTTGTGAGGATCCTGGTGAGTCTGGACCTATAGATGCGTCGACGTTTCGACCCTCATGCGCCCCTGTGGGTGGTCGCGGCGGGTCTTTCTCAAGACAGGGAATGATGACAGTTCAGGTAAACAGACAGAGGACCTTCTGTCTGAGACTTTGTGGCACAATGGCCCGTTGTATCTGAAATGTAGACGGGGGGCACAAGAGGCTGTTCTCCGAGTGTGCATCAGACCGCGTCCTGCTAAGTGAACGGGACTCGCGGAACTGTTCCTCTGTCCTCTGTCTGAACTTATGACATTGTCTTTTGAGCATTTATTTCTCAAAGCGCACATTGTGTATCAGAGAGCTATTTTTTTTTACTACATTTATGAGCATTGTTCGAGTTATCTGTCTTACCCAACAGAACCATTCTTTGTTTAACTATTGAATACCCAGGTTCTGAGGGACACAGGGTCACCCCTTTTTGTTAACAATATTCTTGTAGGACAATATTTTTTACCCAGTGCCCTAACATACAGCCAATTTGAACTTCAGTCCTCTAGTCAATCATTTTAGTAATTTAATCAGAAACGGTGTTTCTCAGTTTCCTCTTGCATCAAAACTGGTTACACAACATTTCTCAGCTTGCACAAGCAATGCAATAAAAACTGGTGTGTGGCGAAATAACACAAATTAAGAATACTTTTTTCAGAAGGGAGTGGAGAGCCATGCCAGGAAGTGGTTAATTTCTTTGTTTGCCAATGAAGGACTGAACAGGGTTCAAAGAGAAATTGTGGTTGATTCACATGTTATGCAACAAAGTGGCAGTCTCCAAGCTCATAGGACAGGGCCTTTTCAATATATCTCCCAGCAAGCTCTGCTTTGTGTGCTTTAAATACAGTACGATTTTACTGCAGTCTCTGGGTGCAGGACAGGAAGTATGCATTTGTAGGAAGGCTGACACACTTCAAAGAGCATACCTGTAAATTATATACAACAGAGATGAGCATGTGAATCCATAGCCGACAGATATAAATTAATTTAAGCACGATGAATAGCATGCAAGAAGTATAACTGTGTTGGGCCCAAAATGGCAACCATTTGCCAATCGGTTATCAACCCTACTTCATACAAATTGGCCCCATTCATGCCCCTCTTCTCAAATATTTCAAAATAATGATCCCCGGGCCCTGACCCACCCCAGGGATCAAAATAATAAAATAAAAAACAACACTGGACAGCGTTTTGTTTAGCTTTTTTTTCCAACAGTTTGCGGCAAAAAATATCCATTTTTAAAAACAACCTCGGAACAGGAGACTAAGTCCCAGAGCCTTACAATACCTGTCATAACATTTTCTTTCTTGTTGCAGCCAGCCAATCAGAGGGCTGACTCCAGCGGGATTGAAGAGGCCGAAGGGAAAAAAAACAGTCAGAATGCTCTATTTTTTTAGGTTGAGCTCATGGAATTCTCGTGAACCCATCATCTAGCTATTCAAATATTTTTGTTCCTTAATTTCTCCTAAACTTATGAATGGATTTACACCACATCACAAAAGCATACTTTCTGGACAAAGATCTAACTTCACGCCAAATTTGGTGCCATTCGTTGAGCTATGGAAAATGCATGGGGATTTTGCATTTTGTGACCCACTCTTTTTCTGGGCCTCCGCTTGATGGATCACCCCAAAACTTTCCATGCAAAAAGTAGGCTTTTGTCAAGTTGCACAAAAGTTATTAGCAAAACAAAAAAGGCATTTCCTTTGAAAATGCAGGGTGTGTGTGTGTTTGTGTGTGTGTGTGTGGCCTGGTATATGATGATCACTAATTCTAGTGAGCACCTTGCACCAGTCCAAACGACCCTTATGGTGATTGGTTGTAGTCAACCTTATAGACCAGCTATCCTAGAGGTAGCATGGACAAAAGCAGTCTTAGGCTAAACTCAAGAGGGCATGTGAAGCCAGCTGTTTTACCATATGCAATCCTTTTAACATCAAATGAAAGGACACCACACAAGTTATATATTATAAAATATATGTATTTATTTCTAGAATAATACCCTATACTCTTTATGAGCACAGAAGCACAAGCCTTAAACAAAGAACTTCATATAACATACAATGAGCTTCACAATTATGGATAGGCCGGGTGGCCACTCAAACCATATATTAAAAAAGTGGTATAAGTACCACCTCACGAACAATGGTAAGGCCTAGGGCCTTGGGAATCGCTGGGCCTACACTGGACTAATGAAGGTTAGGACCTAGAAGGCCCACAGGATGCGGGTGCAGTGTCTATAGGCAACCGTGTTTACCATACAAGTCAATGGTGCGTAAAAATTAGAAAGTTATAGGTTTGGGAGTCTTCCGACTGGACTAGAACTTAGCCACTTAAAACTAGGACACTAGAGGTGTAAACCACTACAGGAGCACCGGAGTACTCTCGTTACCTAACCCACAGGAAGCGGGTGCATAGGTGCCAAAGTGCGTCGGGTTTCGTCGTGGAGTTCTATGGAGCCTGAAGGAAAAGATGCTGCAGGCGACCAGGAGAGAAGAGTCCGGTTGGATCCAAGGGTGGATCGAAGATGTAGAGTACCTGAAAGCAGAGGGGACAGAGTCTAGGTCATTAGCCAGTGACCAGGATGGAACCAGGAAGGAACCAGGCGATGTTGGGTTGCGATCAGGTGATATCGAGTAGTTTGTCTCCGCTGCCACGTGGACCAGGAAGTATTGATGACAACCAGGAATTGAACACGGGCTGTCCCACAAAGGCTCTCGCTGTCGGCGGTGTCGGTTCTCGAATCGGAGTCAACAGGCCTTGGCAAATGCAACCTACGCAGGACTCGAAGATGGCTTCTGGATCGAAGGTCCGATCGGTGGCTCCTTTTCAGGGGAGCTAGGGCCAGTCTGGAGCAACCAGACCAGCAGTTTGAATTTGAAGGATCTTCGTCACAGAGGCCACTAGCCAACGGGCAAGTGACCGGACAACGCGTCGAGCAGGAAAAGTGCAAAAGGGCCCCACGCAGCACTCGGTGAGTGTGGAGAGGTGATCTTCGGTGCACAGGCTACTCTGGGCTGGGGCTTCTCAATCCCCAATGCACAGCTTCGAGGGAGCCTCAGGAGCTGCACAGGAAGCACTTCGCTGGCTTTCCAAGATGGCCAGTCACACGTCTCACGTCGCCTCCCCGGGTCTCAGCTTGTCGTTCGAGCTCTGGCGGGAGCAATGGCAAAGAACACCTTTGAGCGCTGATGGTGCCTGCTTGCACAGGGTGGCCACTCCTTCACCACAAGGGAGATTCTTCAGTCTTCTACGTCGAGTAGGATGTCGAAGGGTCCAGAGTTTTGTATCAAAGTTTTAGTCAGGATGATCTGATGTGCTATGGCACAGCTCCTACCTTTATTCCAAATCAAGGGGCTGGATCACCTGCTAGGTCCCTCCTGTGGGTGGGACCCAGGAAGGGGGTGGTTACACCCCTTTCCCTTTGTCCAGTTTCACGCCAGAGCTGGGACTGGAATGCCCCAGCACCGGTTTGAACTGGACTTTGCATAGGACACCTTGTGTGCCCCAGGCAGTGTCTAGTTTCATTCAGCCCTCCCTGCCCCAATCCACTATCTCCTGTCTGGGGTGGGGTAACACCTCCCTGTGACAGGAAACCTTTTATCCAGGCCTCCCCTGCCGGAGTTTCGGTCAGCAGCAGGAGGCCAGACTTGTGTCTGTGGCAGCACCATCCATTTTGTGATGCTGAGGCTCTGGTTAGATTTAACGGCGTCTAAAGAAAGTAACATGTCTTCTCCCTCGAGAAGGGTGGAATGCTACCCCCGTCGCCAGGATTGGCGAGGGGGTAGTATTCCAAAGTGTATGACACCTTACACAACATGTTTTGATAAAGCCAAAGTTAGCAGTGAACCGCGAGGTTCATAATGCACTTAAGAGTATATGGTATGGGAATATCCTAGAACAGCTATAAGGACATTGTTCCGAAAGCTCAAGACAGGCTCAGCTCATGCTAGAGCACCATCTCACATAAAACCAAGCACTCTGCCTCCAGGATTGTTAAGGCCTGCCATAGGAGTGACTTATAGGTGTATATGTGTCCAGATATAGGTTTAGACATAGGTATACTATATCTAAGCAAGGGGTGATTACACCACCTTGCCCCAGCTGAGTGATCAGCCAGTTGTGTCATTTTGGAGGGCCAGCCAGGGGTGGCAAAAGATATGCTGCAGCCCCTCGTAGGCCTTGGATACACCTATGCCCTGGGTACCTATAGTGCACTGTACAGGGGCTCATAAGGTGATCCAGTATCCAATTGGAGATGTACCTAGGGTACATTGAGTCCATTTTAAAGAGAGAGAAGATAGCCTGCAGCCCTGATTAGCAGGATCCCAGGCCAACCAAGTCGAAAACCAGCTAAACACTAGGCAAAAAATATGGGCTAACCATAGTCAGGTATCCACCTTCCTACAGTGTGTGTCTGTGTTATTGTATTACCCAGTGGTGCTTGCCACTGGGCATTTATAGTCAGCATTTCTATAGCAAATGCCTTTTTTTGTTTTGCTAATAACTATGGTGCAATATGATGAATCACCACAAAACTTTCCAAGGCATTTCTCTTTTTGTCTAGATTGCGATGGAAAGTTTCAGGGTGATCTGTCGATGGAGAGGGACTCCCACTGGTGCTAAAATTAAAATAAATTGGAGGTTTTTGCTGCAATCCAGCAAGACTCCAGTGGGATCACAGCAAATAAATAAATAAGTAAAATAATGCTCTGATATTTTTGGGGAGGGGGCCTGAGTAGGGCCCTCCCCTGTGCCCATTTTGGGCATCAGGATGGGTACCTCATATAAGGGAAGGTGGACATGTAGCTTCCTTCCCTGAGCGAATGGCGCCCCCATGCCCTCCAGGGCGAAAATGAACTTTAATGGAAGCTTTTAAATGGCACCGGGGACCTCATCCTCTGTGGCCCGCTCTGTTACTCTGTCCTGGGGAGTACACGTCGGGACAAAGTAGTTTTCCGGCCCCATTGATGTGGGCAGGGAAACATATGTGTGCTGCCACCTGGCAGGAGCATATTCAAATCTCCTGCCAGGGGAGAAAAACAAGCCTAGAGAGAGATTTAAACATGCTCCCACCTGGTGGGAGTTGACTTCTGTTTCCCTGCTCACAGGAATGTGGCCAGAGAAACAGATTTCGCTCCAGCCCGGAGGGATCTTGCAAAGAAAGCTGCTCCCTCTGAGCGGGAGCAATGCAGACTTTCACACCATGCAGCAAGCCGGTTGGAGCCACATGGCCTTTGGGGCTCCCCTCACATCTCCCTTAACTTGTGGTTTTTGGGTGCCCCAGGTGGGCATGGGACAAGCACCTGTGACCATGGGGGATAAAGTGCCTGGGGCCCAAGAAGGTTCGGGGAGGAGGCAGGCCCGGACTGGCCGTTGAGGGCACCGGGAAATTCCCCGGTGGGCCGCATGGTTGGGGGCCGGTTTTGGGCCCCTGGGGCCGTTTTTGTTACAGGGTCGTTATGCTGCAAAAACGGCCCTGTAACAAAAACGGCCGAAAACCGGCCCTGTCAGTCGCACCTCTCCCCCATCCCCTCTCCTCCCGGAGGGGGGAGTGGGGCCGGCCGAGCACTTTGCCAGGGCCGGTTCTGGTTCCCAGTCCGGCCCTGGGAGGAGGCGCACTGCCCCTCCGATTATGTATGGAATTCAACCCTGACAGATGGGGTCCCCAGAACCTAATTAAATTTTCGGAGGGGGTGGCGAGTGTTGGACCTGGGCCTCTTGGCAGGGTCATCCCTAAACTTTTTGCCTTCCTCCAATACTCTCTCTGACCTATTTTGTTTGGTTTAATGACTCTGGGCACTTTACCACTGCTGACCAGTGCTAAAGTGCATATGCTCTCCCTACTGTAAAGTGTACATGTGATTAATGTCCATGTTTGGTTCATTGGATTTACTGTTAGTCCCTAGTAAAGTGCACCAGGAGTGCCAGGGCTTGTAAATGCCAATACTGCTAGTGGGCCTGCAGCGCTGGTTGCGCCACCCACAGAAGCAGCCTTAAAATGTATCTAGGGTCTGCCATTGCAGCACCTGCGTGCAGTCTGGTACTGTCATGCTGGCTGGGCAAGTGCACCCACTTACCAGCCTCTAAACCTTCCCTTAACTTCATATTAGTCACCCCTATGGTAGGCCCTAGGGCAGGGTGCATTGTAAGTGTAAGGTAGGACATGCCCTGATGCGTGTGGCATGTCCTAATAGTGAATTACAGCCAAATTCGTTTTTCACTATTGTAAGGCTACCTGCTCCCTTTAGGCCAGAATGGGCTGCTGGAATTATTACACTCTATAATCCTAGCAGGCTCAGGGAACATGGTAGAAATTAATGTTTAGTATGCCTGAACTCTTTTAGTAAAGTTTATTTTAATATCCTGTGTTTGCAAATGCTACTTTTAGAAAGTTAGCATTTGCTTGCCTAACCATTTCAGCCCGCCTCTGCTGGTATGTGTATATGACTGTCTGGGTTGTGTGAGTGACAGGGCTGGGAGTTGACAGGTGGTGAATAGCAGGATGACACCTTAGTGGGAGGTGGGAGTTTCCCTGAATGATGCATCAGGCTGTGCTCTGCCTCCACAATGCTGGCTCCGCCGCTCTGGGGAGCGACTGATGACTCAGCCTGCACCTGGCCCAGGAAGGACCGAAGCTTGTCAACAAAGTGCTCAGGCTGCCCCTGTCTTCACAATGCTGGCTCCGCCCCCCTGGGGAGCGGCTGATGTGCCTGCCCTCACACTGAATGCAGAAGCAGAAGTACCCACCACAAGTGCTCAGGGACTGAGAACGGTTATGCAAAGGCCCCCCTGGCCTGTAAGAACAAAAGAAACTGGGTATAAAAGTAGGAGCCCTGCTCCTTGTAAATGAGATCCTGTTTGCGCTACAGAAGAAACTCTGCCCGAAGAGAAGGACCTGGAAGGACAAGGAGGAGTGCTGTCTCTGGCCTGTGTCTGGTGCCTTGCTGCAGAAGGAGAGGAAAGAAAAGACTACAAGAGACTTTTGCTTTTAATGAACTTTGTGCCAAACTCTGCTAAAAGATCTCCAAGGGCTTGCTGTGGAACTTGCCCCCTGACCAGCGCCCCAGGAACAGTGGGCGCTACCCCCTGACAGAGGAACCGCTGTGAGACGCTGCTTTCCCCCTGCACGCTGATCCAGGAAAAGCGGAGCGCGTTGTGACCATCGCGCTCTTCAGGAAGCTCTGGGTGTTGCCCTCCCTCTAAACACCGTGACTGCCGCCTGCCAGGCCCAGAAGCATCGCAAAGACCAGCCCAGCTGATCCGAGCACCGTGACTGGCCCCGAGCCGCAGCTCGCAACGTGAAGAAAGGTTGTGCCCGGTGCTTGCTTGCACCCCTTCGTGTCTTGTGCCCCTGAACTCACCGGCCGCTGTCCGAGAAACAGCTGCGGCGTGTGGTGCAAGAACGCCGCCTGGATTGCCTGTGGCGTGCTCTGCGGATCGCCGCCCACTGCGTGTGCCACCTTCTGTTAGAACCCCCGAGGCGCTCTGTCCCGGTGACCCGGCCCGCGCCGCAACGCCAACCTCCCAGCCGAGCCGAGCCGCCGCTCGCTCCAGCCCAGGAAGGAAGACACCGCGACGAGGATCACCGAGCCGACCTGTGACCCTGCTGCCTCGACCCCTGTTCAAGTTTCCCAAGGTACTGTTTGCCCCGCGGTGCGAGCATTTGACCTGCCTCGCTCGCACCGCCCTCTGGCCAGCGCAGCCCTCGGAGCCGCGTGTTGAGCACTCCCAGGGCCCCCGCTCTCTCCCCCGCCAGCCGCGCACAGCCGTGCAGCTCGCGCTGGGAGGCAGACTCGAGCCGACCTGTCACCGCTCCCGCCAGAAGCGTGAGCCCGGGCCGGTCGGGCCTATTTCACCCATCAGAGGTGCACCAAGGCCCCGGCAGCAATTCCCCTGGAGAAAACCTTGAACCTTGAAACGTGAGAAGTCCCTAGCAGCATCGTATTTGGGGACTAAGAGAATAATCTGATGGAGAACTGTGACATTGCTGAAAACAACTGGAACCTTGCATTCAAAGTGATAAGACTGTATTTACAAGCCTAATCTAAAAAGTATATAAAGAGAATATATATTTTTACAAATACAGTTTGGTGTCATTGTGTGGTGGGTTGGTTGTGGTGGTACGGTATTGCAAATGTTTAACCCCATGTGCCCAGAGATTAGCCTAGACTGCTTACGCCACACTACCTAGAGGGGAAGCAGAGGTTGTCTTGAAGGTAACCCTTAACCCTGACGTGGAAGAGAGGGTCCCTGCTTGTCGCCAGTGCTGCACTGCGCCAACCAGAGACTCCCCTTTCCAACATGGCGAGGCTCTGCTTCTTTATTGAATTTGGCCCCGTGAGATGAGGTACTCGGGCCCAATCAGACTCGGGGAAGTGGCCCGCACGCCCCCTCCGCTTAGCATTCGGCCCAATGGATGGGTTATCTGCGGCCTATTAAGGCTTGTGGAGGCCTTCTGCTTGGTACCCCTCACCTTAATAATAGAATTGGTCCTCAAGGGATGGGTCTACAGGGTCTAATAAGGCATGAGAACTTGCACCGCACTGCCACTCCCCTTTTTTTTATGCTATTTGGCCCTGTGGTCCTCTGGGCCACAATAGGCTCAGGAAGCTGTGGTGCATGGCCAACTCCCCATAATTATGGGGGATCTGTTCTCTGGGTCCATTTTAAGCTTGGAGATAGAGCCACACGCCCCCTCCTCTTTAATTAAAATATGGCCCCAGGTAATAGGGTCCTAGAGGCCTGTTTGGAGAGGGGGGTGTCAATTTGCCCACTCCCCAAATAGTAAGATATTTGGCCCCGGGGGATGTGGTACTTAGGGCTGTTTAAGGCTCAGGGAAGGGGGGGCATGCACCCTCTCTTCTATAAATAAAATATGGCACCTGGGGATGGGATCCCTGGGGCCCATTTTCCCTTGGGGAGGGGGGGTCATGCGCCCTTTCCTTTTGTAAAAGTATTTGGCCAAGGGGGATGGGTTCCCAGGGGCTCTAAAGGCTTGGCGAACTAGGCCACGTGCCCTCCTCCACTGCAGTTAAAATATGGCCCCCATGGGGATGGGGTCTCCAGGGCTTTATACGGCTTGGAGGATAGCCACTCCTCCTCTTCCCCTATAACAAAACATAGGCCTTGGAATAGGGTCCTTGGACCCATTTGGGCTGGGGGGGACAGAGCCCCCTCCCCTAATGTAAAAGTATTTGGACCTAGGAGATAGGGCCCCTGAGGCCTCTTATGGATTGAGGAGGGGAGCCACACCCCCCTCCCTCATTATTCAAATGTAGCCAGCTAGTGGAGTGGGGCAAAACGCTCCCCTCCCCTAATGGTAATGTATATTGACCTGGGAGATTGTTTCCCCAGGGCCTATAAAGCCTTGGTGGAGGAGGGGACAACACTTCCCTCTCCTCTAATAAAAATGTGTTTGTTCCTGGGGGGTGGGGTCCCCAGGGTCAATAGTGACTTGGGGAGGAGGGCTGCGTGAACTCCCCCCCCCCTTTTAAAAACTAAGGGCACTAGGGTTCCTGGGGCCAATAGTGGGTTGGGGAGGGGACTGACAACCTCCTCCCCTGGTGTGGGCTGGCTGCTTTTAGGGATGTCCTGTCTGTGCTTGAATTCAAAGGGTTGGCTGCAAGGTTTGACTGCAGGCCATTCCATGCAGCGGACCCCTCCCCCGAGGTTTGGCTTTACGTATGGTAATAAAATATTACATTACGTTAAAAATACTCTTTCCCTGAAAAAAAAGGTTAAAGTCACGTTATAATTAGGTGTGCCCAAAAAACATGATTTTGTGTAATATAAATAAATTTGAAATTTACTGAAAAAACAAAGGGTGAAGTGATGTTATAGTTAGGTGAATATGTCAGTGCCAACAGAACGTTTTAAACTTTAAAAAAACACAGGAATTCAGAAATTATACTTATCAGAGCATACTATAACTCGTGATGTCATAAATGATGTCATAGAACATGTCATGAGTGCTGTAATATGTAATGTCATAAGCAGTGCATGGCGGAGCACAAGTTATAGTTAGCCCCCATAATTATAACTGAAGAATCCTGTGGCTTTGGCATTGACATATTCACCAAACTATAACATCATTTTACCCTTTGTTGTCTTCAGTGAACTGGGTAGTTAATAGTTAGGTTCAGCTGTTCCAGAGGAAAAGCGTTTTTTTGTGTTTGTTGCTAATAACTTTGTCACCATTGGACGAATCTGTACAAAACTTTACAAAAAGGTGCTACATTTGTACTAGTTTATGCTTGGAAAGTTATCGGGTGATCCATCAAGCAGGGGCAAGAAAAAAGCTAGATCCCAAATTTTAAAATCCCCATGTCTTTTCTAAAGATTTCTTTAGACAGTGCAACAGCAAAAACTGCTGAACGGAATTTCTCCAAATTTGGCAGGAAGTTAGATCTTAGTACGCAGATTGTGCTTATTGTAATTTGTTGTAAATCTGTTCAGTAGTTTTTGAGAAATTAAGATTTTTAAAAAACACAGCTAGCTGGATGGTTGGGTCCGCAAGAATCTCGGCAGATTCTCATGGGAATGCCAGTTCACAAATAGAGTGTTCTGATTGGCCTAGGAAGCTTTATTTTCCTACGGTGATCTTGCTTCTGCAGGAGTCAGACTCTTGTCGGAGTGGGCGCTCGGATTGGCTTCCAGCAACATGAATAAAATGTTGCTGGCAGCCATGACAAGACTCCGGGACTTAATACCCTGTCCTGAACATGTAAAAAAAAAATGTAATAAGGGGGCTGGGTAGGGATACCCTACACCCCCCACCCCCCATTCCCCGTGAGGGGAACCCAGAGAGAGCCCCCATGGAACAAATAAAAACAAATCAGCAAAAATTGTCTCAATCCTGTGGGACTCCCACATGATCAGAAGAAACAAAATGGTGGAAGAGGCTGCAATGTTCTGTTATATTCAATAAGGGGAGGTGAGCCACTCGGTCCATTACAGGCCCCGGGGACCCCACCCTGGGGGCCCACGTTTGCATAAAAGGGGAGGGGCTGCACCCCTCTGAACCTCCAGAGGCCCTGAGGACTCCCTTCCCTGGGGCCATTTCAATAATCAAGGGGAGGAGGACTCCCCTCCCCGAGCCATTACAGGGGAGCCCACCCACAGGACAAAATATTATTAAAAGGCCTGACTGTTTAGGACTGCCATATGACTGGGCACAAGCAGCATGAAGAGAAAAAACACATTTGTCCCAGTTAATAACATTCCACTGAACCCACATGTTGCACTGCAAAGATTCCACGTAATCCTTTATGATGCTCCCGTCATAAGTCAAAGTTTACTGGTAATCTTATTTCCCATTTTATGGTATTTAACTATTGAATTTCCACTTTACCACTTGAGTGATAAATTAATTTTGTCTTCATTAAAGTGTCGTTCACCACAGTTATTTGGCCACACTATTTCCACATTTGGAACATCTTAATGGCACATGAATGACGGAAAAACAATATAGACACAAATGTGTAATCTAGCATACCTAAGCAGACAGATGAGAGATGAGTAAAATATATGTGGATATATATACTCCCATTTAGTTCCCGCAAGTTTTGAGAGCAAATGGAGTTCAAAGGCCATTCACCTTTTTTATCCAGCCTTTATTAGAGGAAGGGACTAGGCAATATTTCTTAATAGCTATGTCCTCCATTCTGTGATTTAATCCTCCCTAGAATTACAGGTGAGATTGGAGTTAAAGTCCCTCATCATAATTGCTTACACTTGGCTAATATCCTTTATTAGCTTTCTTATTATTTTTAAAAATTGAGTGGAAATTGTCTGCATAAATACTGTTTTGGGTAAAATCAAACATTAAATGCTATCAAAGTCCATACATTAGTAACTAAGGATTGTTGGCTACAACTTTCTTCCAGTCCAATTTTAATGATTAGCTAAAAGTGTGTATGGGCGTGCTGTATCCCACACTGGTCAGGTGGATTGGAGACTGTTAACCTTAATTTCATGAGACAATGTGTCCAAATAACAAGGTCTAAACCAGCATATCAAAACAAAAAAGGACTGACTCAATGAGTTCTAGAGCGGAATTTAGAAAAACTATGAAGGCTTATTTCAATAATTCAAATGGTCAATGGTAAATTGCATATGCAGCAAATCTCATTTCAATGTATACAGTCATTGGCATGAAGACTCTCTGTAATAGGACAATGCAGAATAATAAGCAAAATCAATAATATGCAAAGTCTCAAATGTGCAGCAAAATCAGTAAGAAATCCAACAGCATTCTTATATTATTGGGTTGTCCACAAATTGGAGGGTTTATGTAGCAAATTTCCTCATAGAAGAAGTTAAAACTGTGAAATCACTTTAGTGTCGGCAAAGAAATACTTTTTAACAAATCAGGATGCAGATTGTAAAATCGTCATACAGCCCTACCACCTAAGCACTAACCCACTACATGAATATTGATTTTTGACCTAATGTCATCTGGAGGTGTTGGAAGAAACTAGTTACACAAACAGTGCACCATTAAGAATGAATGCAATACAGAGTGCCAGTGGAAAAATCTTGGCAAAATGTTACAATAGTGAGTCCATGCTAGAGAGCCTTCTTTGAGAATAGAGTCATTCAGAAATAAACAAAACTACATTATCCTTTACTACACGCAATAGAATTATTAACAAAGCATGCAAATGTTGAGATATCCATTGTGAACAAGATGGCATTAAGACCTAATTGAGGCCTAATTAGCAGATGCCTAAGAGACACACTTTAACAGGTTGTGGCAAACATATTTCAATGGCAAAAGTATCATCTTAAGATATACATGTGGAATCAGGTGTAAAATAAGATTCTGCAAATTGTTAATAATGCATGTTCTTGATTAGAGCGCAAAAGCTATGTCAAATGCAGGATGATGAAAACAATCTTTCCACAGTGTAATTAATGGCCACCAGCCGCACAGTATATCACTTCTTGACCAAAAAGACTGCATTAAGTTGGTTCTTCAAAGCCTTCTGAAACTACAGACTAGAGGTAGTAAAGTTTCTCCTTAGCCCAGGCTAAGCACCACAGGTTTATCTGGCTGAACACTGGGATAGTTGCTGGTGACCAGTCAAAGCACACTTCAGTCCACTCAGCTCTGATTCAGACCTAGCAAGGATGGGAACATGTTTCAAACCTTTAGGTAGAAAGCCTCTTGTGCCTGCCAACTTCACAGCACATGGTGACCCCTGACTCCTTCGTAAATAGATGCAAAAGAGGGGATCATTGAATAAAACTCAACAATGCCTACTGTAAAAAAATATTATTATTGACATTTTCTAACCATTTGGCATCTCATCTTCCAAATATATGTTCTATTTTCTAGGCACATCGACTATAGATAAGGTTATCAACAAAACAAAGAATGTTGAACGTTGCCTAACAAACAAGGACAGATTTATCCCTGCACATACGTGTGCTGAAACCAAAAGCCATCTTCCTAGCACTGAAAGCCTTCCTGCCAAACAGAGAGTGCTGATGATTTACACACCCGCAGCCCTCTTCTATGTGCCCAATCTCAACTACACTCACTTGTGTTGGCTCTGTAGATAAATTGAGAAAGTATCTGTGCTCACATAAGAGTGGGAAATTCTCTATGAAGTCCTCGACACCATCTTCAAAGCCTAAGGCGTCAATCCATGGATGCCTTAACAACTCAGCCAGCATAACCACTTTGCTTCGTTGATGGGCAGGAGGCAAAATTAACCCCTTGTATGCTGATGACGGAACCGCTCCATCATCAGTTGCGGTGGCGCTGTGCTGATGACGTAGCGGTTCCGTCATGGCCCTCCCGCCGCTCATGCGCGGCACGAATTCCGCGCAGAGCGTTCTATTGAGCGGGCAGGGCCATGACGGAACCGCTCCGTCATAAGCACAGCGCAACCGACGCTGGTGGCGGAGTGGTTCTGTCACCAGCATGCGCCCGCCGCTCTTCCGCCCCGCCCCCTCAGCACTGCGGCGGAATAGCGGCCGCAGTGAAGGGGTTAATAGGAGATGGCTGATTATCGCATGGGTTGAAGACTTTCATTATGCCTTCCCTTCAAACCTTCTGATCCAGTGGGTACTTCATTATATCAAGGACAGAGAACAGTGGTGGCTCGTAGAGGAAGTGATGCTGGGTGGTGGGGCAGGGCGGGCGAAGGGCAGGGTGGGGGGTAGTGGAGTCGGACATATTGACCCAATTTTTGGCATGTATTTAGGAGCTTTGTTTTGCGGCTGGATAGCCACATCTGTTTGATATTATGATGTGAGCAGGGGGTGCCTTTTTGGATTAACAAGATGGGTGTGTGGTTTTGTGTTTCGCTCTTCAAATCTCTGCAGTTCATTTGGATTGGATATGAGTGTCTGTGATAGCAGGGTATTTCCATGTCATAATATTCTCCCTTTATTTAAAAAATCCAACTAAACCTTCTAGATCCAGGACATTATCGTCCTATTTACAGAAAATAATTGTGAAAGCTCCTAACTCACAGCTATCAGCTTTCTTCGAGGACCAGAGTCATTTAGATCCTTGCCAATTTGGACTTAGGAAATATTATAGCACTGAATTGGCTTTGATAAGTGCCTCAGAACAGATTAGATGGAAACTGGATGCAGGGGGCAGTGCAGTGCTGGTCCTACTGGATCTCTCAGCGGCATTCGACACCGTAAACCACCAAATCCTGCTGAAGAGACTGGAGGATATTAGGGTAAAGGATAAATCCCTTGCTTTAATCAAATCATTTCTGTCAGACAGAATCCAGCTTGTTATAGCTGATAACTTCAAATCCCCATCTTCTCTCTCCCCTAGGGTTCGTCTCTGAGTCCGACCCTTTTTATCATCTACGTGGCCCATTTGGCCAAGCTATTTAGTTCATTTGGGTTCTCGGCAGTTACCTATGCAGACTACACACAACTAGTGATCTCCATCATCTAATATCTTAGAGACAGCAAAGCACTTTTGCAGCTGTATGCAATAGATTGGAAAATGGATGGCCCTAAATTGCCTAAAGCTGAACTTAGGCAAGACCTTCTGGTCTCAAGACTGGGGCCACCTGACCTTGGACAACCTCCGCCTCCAGCCACAAAGGTAAGAAAACCTGGGAGTTATCTTTGATAACCAGTTAACCTTCGAAGGGCATGTGAATACTATCACGTCTGCCTCTTTTTTTTTACAATGACACTTTTACGGAAAATCTTTCCTTTCATTCCAAAGGACCTGCAAAAAACAGTAGCCTCTGTCTTGATACTTTCAAAGAGTGACTACGAAAATGCTCTTTTTGTAAGTGTAAGAAAAAAAGTCTGAACAAGTTGCAGATCCTGCAGAAATCAGCGGCTTGCCTGTTATTAGGCTTGCCCAAAAGAGAATCCGTCTCAGCTGCCCTTCTGCTTATCCATTGGAAACCTATTGAGAAGCGTATACAGTTTAAGGCCCTATGCATTGCTTTCAGGGCTCTCCATGGAGGAGGCCCACAAGTTTTTAAGCTGTGGTTTCAATGGTGCCTCCCGCCACAATCCCTTTCCTCGGAAACAGCGTGTAATATCATTGTTCTCAGAGTAAAAAAAGTAAAATGGGGCGGGAGAAGTTTTTCTGATTGCACCTCCCATCTCTAGAACAGTCTCCCTTTATTCCTGAAAAAGGAATCAGACCTTCTCTGCTTTAGGAAAAAAACTAAAAACATGGCTTTTTAATCTCTAGGAGCCTATATCTGGTACTGTTCAGTTTTGCTAGGTTGCTCGCCTAAAGAATATAGCATGTTACTACGCATGCTATTACCATGCTGTAGGCTACAACATGGTCATTACAACGACCGCGTTGTTACCACGCTTGGCTTTACATCGCAAGTCGTTTCTACCACTTGCGCTAGGTAGCGCTCTGGAATTAGGAATAGTATGAATTACTATTCCTACTCCAGTCAGCGCAACAGCAAGGAATGTATTGGATTAAAAATCCAATACATTCCCTGGCGTTGCACGCCACCTAGCGCAAGTCATAGAAATGACTTGCCATGTAAAGCCACACATGGTTACAACGCGGTCGTTATAACAACCACGTTGTTACCTACCTGCATGGTAATAGCTGCGTTGTAAACACTGTTTCCTTCGCCTAGACACCTCAGGGTAGTAGAGCGCGTTTATTATACATTTTTATTTCATTTCATTTCATTTCAATATATATTGAGATTCCTATACCTCCTGTTGTAACCTAGCACCATCTTGTGACCTTTGATAAACAGTACTCAGTGCTCAGCTTTTTTTATTTTTTTTTTATTTTTGAAAACCTTTATTGTGCTAAAAGACAGTACAAATACGGGCCCACAACCATCCGGCCGGCCACGGTCACACATTTAGCACTGGTGCATACAATACGACGCCATGGTGATGCGGCACGACAATGGTTGCAATACAAGAGTAGACTGGAAAGCGCCGTCATACCTAGGCACAAGAGCAATGTAGGTTAATTTTCAAAGTCTTTTTTTGCGCCAAGAGTAAGGTCAGGTCGTACTGCTCCGCACTCAAGCAACGAAAAAGAAAAAGCAAGGTCCATGTAGGCGGGACTCGACAAAAAACATCCATGTTTAGCTGAGCAATTCACAACATGCAAGTCCCGACCAGAGGATGGCCACAGAATAGTAAGACCACAGGAAGCTGACCCAACTACCCATCTCCAATGGCGCCACCACCCATCCCCCAGCATACCAACACGGGCCTAAGAAAGAAGGGAAAATCAAAAAAAGCAAAAATAGAACCATAGAAAGAAAAAACGCAACTAATAATTAAACCCCCCACCCTACACACATGCAGAGGCTATGGCTTACCCCCCCCTAGCAGAGTGTCTGTCGCCCCGTAAACCCGAAATATAGGAAGAAAGGAGAAAAGAGGAAGAAGAGAAAGCGAAAGTGAAAGTAAGAGTAAAGAACTAAATCCAATGACATAGGGAGTAAGAACAGGAACCCCGTCCCTGAACGTCCCTAAGAAAGATCCGGGAGGAGGGTCAATTAAACATGCGCGCAAGCTCCGCCAGTCCAATAATCAATCCCCACCCCAATAACAACATCAATAAAGCTGCAGCAAGCAATACAGTGGGGAGTGAATCAATACGTAATAAGCAATAAAGCAAGCCAAGTTCGGGGTCCACCCTACCTCCACACACCCGCCCGGGAATTAAGCAAAGAAAGTCTCTCATCCCTGGCCAGTTCTGGGGCTCAGTCTCTCACCCCCTCCGCTCGCTAGTCCGGTGTAGTGCAGGAGGACAAAGGAAGGCCACTCGAGGGAGGGGGGAGGCGCACGATCGAAGGAAGAATGGCGTCCGATCACAGGAAAAGAGCCCACCGCGGTCCCAGTCCGCTCTGGCATAGTCCAGCCGTACAAGTCGCAAAGCAGTACAAAGCAAATCCAAGGCAAGCATGCCGGTGGTGAGGCAGGAGAACAAGACACTGGAAGCCCAGGCCACGATCTCTCACACTGCTGCACACGGTTCTGCATGGAGCAAGGGAGATACACTGTGTCATTGTTGGTAGCAATGAGAGGCAACAGACCAGTACCGGCTCCCGCGATGGCTACAATATCTTCCACTGCAACCTCACGAAACAATGTTGCAGCTTCAGGCTGTAGTAACTCCCGTCCGGAGTCTTGTCGAAGACAATGCCCCCGCTCCAGGCTGGAATCTCGGGAACAGGCATCGAGTCGTGCCCCCAGCGCGTTACAGATGTCCCACATCTCCATTTGCACCTCACCCAGGGCTGCGACAACGTCGGCGAGGGTGAATGTGGGCTGCAAAGACCCCATGTTCGCAGACTCGTGGGGAGGTGCTGCTACGATCCCTTGCACGCCGGAGAGCTCGCTGCTGTGACGGGGGGCTGTGTAGACTGTGTTGCAGTAGGCAGCCGTCTGCTGCGCCATCACGAATTCTGTCCAGCCCAGTATAAGGAGAGGCAGGGGGGGAAGCAGCGGGACGCGGTCAGGCGGATGCCGATCACCCAGCGGTCAGCAAAGGGCCGCCCGTCTCAGAGGATCATCCGAGGGCCGACAATTGCTTGGGGGGGTTCCGCAGATCAGGGCTGGGGCAGCCGTCGTCAGCCAGAGGGACACGGAGCAAGGAGCAATAAAATGGCGGCCAAGAACAAAGGTCCCGCTGGCGAGGCGCCCAAGCCGACCGGCACCATGAAGCCCGGAAAGTGTGCTGCGGTCCCCGTCGGCAGGCAGTGCGCTGGTCGCAATCGCCCAAGGAAGCTCCGTCCAGCCGTTACACCCACCGTCACAGAGCAGCTGCAGGAGGGGGCGCGAGGGCAGCAGGGCGCTGCGGAGGAAGCTGGGTCTCGGGCCAGGGCGCGTCCGTCCACAGCATCCGAACCCGGGCGGGTGGAGAGGCCGGCAAAGCACCGGCAGCAGCAGCTCCGTCTCCCGCACCTTTTAGCACCAAAACTGGGTGGCCGGGCAAGCAGGATCGTGGTGCGGGATTCCGGGGCCGGCGGAGCCGAAGGCAGCGCGTCCGTTCAGGTCGCCATCTTGGCTCCTCCCCCCAGTGCTCAGCTTTTATGCACCTCAGCTCAGCTTTTATGCACCTGCCCCAGCAAAGCGAGAAACTGGAACTACACATTGTTATCGCACTTCAGGAAACTGCTCTTTTGCGTGACAATATCAGGGATTGCAGTAATGTGGTATGCCTTATTCTAACACGAGATGTGTGGCACTTTACAGGGCTGAATATTTTACTATTTCAGAATCATACCATTGCTCAGATTGGGCACAGGGTCGTTGAAAAGCTGACATTTGCACATCTTGGGCTCTCCTTGAAAGACTTGGAGGTCCAGGTGACTGCAGGAATTCCCCCAACAGAACTCAAAACAAGAGCATGTGGCTGAGATCCTGTCGCTGGTCACTAGTTAGAACATCAACCCACACACTCACTAAGTGGATAATGTTTTTTTACATCACTTGCCTGACACGGAGAACAGATAACACTTGAAAGAATTAACCTGCAGCTCTTATGCCCTACTAGAAGAGGCCTGGGATGTCCTTCTTCAATACCAGCGTGTACCAGTACTCTCTGCTTCTGGGCACAGTGTGTAGCTCTTTCTCCTGTACACGCCAGTACTACTGAAGAGTTATAGATTAATATAGCATAGAGTGGTAAAAACTACCTTACAATAGCTTTGCTTAAAAGATAACATTTGAATAATATCAATACACTACCATAGTAAATAACTGTCTTTATGGTGGAAAAAAGTGCACCCTATGATTATGCTTATGTTCATCTGTGCTTGGAGTGTACCTCACAAGCCCCACATCTCACTACCGGTGTTCTTCTGTGACCTGGGTTCATAAATCAATATTTATACATTTCTCAACCACTCCCAGGGTGACTAAATTAAATTTCCACTCATTTTCGAACCAATCAGCATTTGACAGTTCTGTAGCTGGTCTTTGTATCACACTGTTACAATGATAAGGGAGCAAGTTAGTGCACATAAACTCCTACTTGGAGGAGAAGGGCTTGATGATCAGGAAGAGAGGCTGATGAGTGAGGGAAGACAGTGGAAGGCAATGGGTTGAACTATGGCGGGAGCTTTAAAGAGATGTGGGGAGGGTAGGAGGAGAGGATGGGGATGTGTCAGTGACAGAGAAGATAGGTTGGAGGAATGGGGATCAGAGTGTCCTGTTAGTGTGGGACATGGAAATGCCCAAAGGTGATGAGCCTTAATGTTTAGGATGTGGTGCTAGATCAATGGGTAAGAAAAAAGGGAGTCAGTCTTCATTGCAGAGAAAGATGTGTAGTAGAGCTGAGGGTTTTCAATATACCACAAGGTGCATTCTTTATTAGGGATAGTGCGAAAGCGGTTTGTGTATTCATGCAAAAGTTTGCAGTGGCATACTGGGTGTAAAGGAAAAATTTGTTGGCGGGCTGGCAACGAGATAGAAACTGTAATGAGGAATGTGGTGATCCAGGCAATCAAAGACCAAACAACTGAACAACAACAATACGTGGGATTTAAATATTTAGATGTTCCTAACAAGAGGCTTAGAATACTACAGCTCTCAAGGGTATTGGATAGTGAAATCAATGCCCTCCTAGAGACGCATCTACCGGAGTGTGAAAAATAGAAGCTACGGGATAGAGGTTACACACAAACATACTTTGTATCTAACAGCAGAAACGTAGACGGTGGCAGTTCCCATGCAGAAGTATTTCCCAATCTTCTAAACACGTTTGAAAGGATTCTAAAGGTCACTATATGAAGGAAAAGTGAACTGTCAAAGTGAACCATGTATGAAAGATCCCTAATCTTCCCATTGGTAAACCCACAGGCAGAGACAGGAGAGATTCATGAGGGAATTCTTGTTGGAACTTGCACACTTTGGGTGGGTGAAGTAATCATAGTGACAGAACTTGATACAACTTTGAGCGGGACATAGATAGATCATGGGACCACAGTGTATCAACCAAATCAGCTTTAAACACATTGAAATGAGGTTCAAGGGAGGCACCGCTTTTTGACAGAGACATTTAAAGAACACCATTCAGATGCCGAAAAACATTTTCTCACATACTCATATGTGTGTCTTCCAGTATAGACTTTCTTTTTAGTATGTATGAAAGGGATAACTAACAGAATGCAGAAATATAAGATTGAGATTATCATATTTTCAGATTACACTTCTAGAAAATTTGACCTGATTTCATCCTTTGCATTTTCATGGTATTACTTTCACATGGTATTACTTTTACTATTATAAACACCATTTAGCATTATAAACACAGAAATGAAAGTACCAGATTGGGAAGAGAAACCAACGCAAATTTGAATTTATTTAAATAAGTAAACCCTTTAGAGAACTCAAGTTGTGCAATATTAGGCATGAGCAACTCATCTACGGCCACATGCATCATCCCGGGTGTTTGCGAATTCTAAATTGCGAAAAATAGCGATTCGCAATTTAGAATTCTCAAAACGGGATGCATGAATATTTTCGGTAAATTTATGCGATTCGGTAAAAATCGCAATTTTTACAGAATCGCATAAATTACCGAAATACAATTTGCGAATTCGCTATTCCTATTGGTTCCCATGGGCCATAGGAAGCAATGGGAAGGCATTAGCAAATTGCGATTTTCACTTTGAAAATCGCAATTTGTCAATGCATCTCATGGGTGCAGGGGGGGGGGTCCAAAGGATCCCCCCATGCACCCCTGAAATGTATTTTTCGCATCATGTTTCACACACACATGTCCTAAGGACATGTGTGTCCGTAACATGAATGTTGAAAAAAATGCATTTTCAGCGTTTTAAACACTTTTTGCAAATTTACCGAGTGGTTCAACCACTCGGTAAATTTGACCCCCTAATTGCGATTTCGCAATTTTAAAAGTAATCATGCATTGCTTTTAAGAAATCGCAAATTTGCGATTTCTTAAAAGCAATCGCAATTTTAGAAATCGCAAAAATGTTGCGATTTCTAAAATTGCTTCATGCATCCCAAAAAGCACTTTTGGAATCGCAAACGGCCGATTTTAAGGAATCGCACCGTTTGCGACTCCAAAAATGCTTGATGCATGTGGGGGCTAGTGTTTTATCCCGTTACATACTAGTGCTTGAAGCACTATGTTCCTATTGGGAGAAAAAAAATACTAAGGGCCTAATGCAAAGAAAAGGAAAACTAGACCAGCTATGTATGACTGATACCGGACAATATATGTTTTTCTCTTTTTTCAACCGGTCTTGTTGGTCTGTAGCATTTTAGTCTACCGCCTAAATCAGTGGGCACTTTCTCTATAGGCTACCTGTGTCCACTGTTGCAGTCAATGTGCAATCACTCGAGGAGGTCTTAAGTTTCCCAGGAACATACATCACATCAAGTCCAGGATTTCATTTGCATTTTGAAACCTGTCGTTTAGCCCTTTAAAAATAGGATTCCAGGCCCTACAATGCAAAACAAAAATCTGCCATGAATTGTCACTCAAGGCTGTGGTGAGGAGTTATAATTACTTTAGGGCACGAGTGAGTTACTTGAGATAACTATAACTGGTGAATTTGAGAGTTTCTTTCTTTTATTTAGAATGATATGTTGTTTACATATTCACCTGTTACTTTAGCCTTTAGGGTGTGTTCTTTGCCCACCTCTGGCCAAGAGACTGCTTTAGTTGTTTCACTAGCCTCATGTTGTTAAAGTTTGCAGGAATCGCTGTTAGCACGAGCTAAAGCCATTATGTTCTTGGAAGCCATTTAGTTAGCCATTTGCTCGCCATGTGCGTTATCCCTCTTCCAGAGCCTTGCACATGCTCAGAAAGACCTGTAGGTGCCAGAATGCACCTGCCCCTAGTGCATAACTATCAGGCTGTTCTCCCTGGTGTAAGGAGAAATGTCTCCCCTCCCACTTTGTTGAGCAAGCAAATTTTGTATACCCATATTAGTCAATAACTATGCTGGTATGTGCCAGGACCTCCCCTTGGTTTTATGCTGACTATGCAACAAATGCATATATAATGTCCCTGTACTCTGTACTCCTTAGACTGTCTCATACAGCGGCCTGAGGGTACTGTATGACGCAGTCTCCCTCATGTGAGGTTAATAAATGCATTATTTTGATATTACAGCTTCCGTGCCAATCTATTCTTTTTTGTTTAAGGACCAGGTGTATCAGGGAATCCCTTAAAAGGTTTTTATTTCTACAATGTTTTCCAAAAAGTTCCCAATAGTACATTCATATATATATTTACATGTACAGACTTTTAGTCAGCCCTTGGTCTGCGTCATTCACATGTTGCTTTTGACCGTTGCAGTATACAGCATGTGGCAATGGATCAGGCCACTTCATCCATTGGCTCATAACACTGTGAGTGACTGCATTCTCTATTTTCACACGTACATGTCAACTTAAATAGTAGACCATGTCAATGCCAGGGCTGCTAGCCAATCTCTGCTTTCATTTCATTTTATTGTAAATTTTTGCACAAGGTCATTTTTTTATACTTTTCTTTTTCATAAGTATATACATGGCAACTTTAGGTGGTGGCATTGTAAATTTTTTATTTTACACTTTAATGTTTATTGTGTATTTTTGCAAAATAGAAATTACAAAATACATTTCAGGCTTGCCAAGGCTGCTGATGAGCACTACAAAGGAAGTCTGGCTTTCAGAGTACTGGATACAAAGAGGCCCACACTTCAAGAGTCCTTGCACTTTTAGATCCTGAGGTGTAGGTCTTCACCCACTCTCTTTTTGCTAAGGGCCATACTTCAAGAGTCGTTGCACATTCTGATCCTGAGCTGTAGGTCTTTGCCCACCCTCTTCTTGTGCATCTAGCTCCCCTGGAGCCACACTCCTTGAATATGCTGCTGTCCAGGGTCAGAACACAGAATGCCAAAGCAGAAACAGTATGGCAGCACAGATTCTTCCACATTATGCGAATGAGGTACCCGCACCTCATTTACAGGTACTTTACCCATGAGGCTACACATACCTCCAGGGGCTAGTGGGTGGTGAATGTTCAAGGAAAGTTCAGATCATGTAGAGGATTACATCCCATTATAGAGTAATTTATTTTTGCACATAATATTAAACCCATACTCTGAAAATAATCTCCATCTGGCCAAAGCAGAGAGGAGTACAAAGGAAAACAAAACTACTCACTTTTCACCTCTTTTTGCTTGTGCACCGGTGCCACACGCTCCCATGGCTTGTTATTTTCCACACACTTCCAATCCACACCCCATAATTCCACACCTAATCAGATAATTTAACTCAACAACACAATTACACAACACCAGGGAACAAGTCCTAAAAAAAGAAATCAGTAAGCAAGTGGCATCACAGCGCGTGACATCATGCCGCGAGACATCGCGTCACATCACACGCGTGACATCACAGGAATTGGCATCACAAGAAGTGACACCAGATCTTAAGCCCTCAAATACATGTTTAGCAGGTGTATTATGAGCACATTTGAGCACATTTAGATTATACTCGCAAACTGTCCTGATTTAGGCAGAAGATGCACACTTTTGTACGCTACACGTAAAACAACGTTGCCTTTTGTCAGCGTAAAGCTTCCTTCAGCCATAGTGCTTTATAAAAAAAAATTGTGATATTTACATTATTTCAACGCCTCCTCAGGGGTAGTAAGCACTATATAAATGCTATTTATTTTGTGCAAATACTGAGAAAGACCAGCACATCTGATGTTCTTACAGTGCAAGCATATCTCATAAACAGGGACTGAACAAAGTAAAAAGTTACCTCTCTTAAGTATGTGAGTAGTGCTAACAAGGTGTGAGCCTGTGTTTGTCCTCTGCTGCATTTGCTTCTAGGTGTGAGGCTCCTGACTGCCGCCAGCTAGGAGACTAGAACAAAAGGAGGCCTGATGACCCCTCAGACTCGGCCTTTGTTAAGAGCCAGCAGGAGCTAGAAATAAGAGAGTCCGGTCCCCGCTTGCACATTGTTGCCGATCGAAAGCAGATAACAACGAGCAGGCGCTGCTTAAAGTGTCCCGGTGTTTGGAAATTACACCAGGACGCATACAGCATCTTTATCAGTGGGCCCCAACTTCTTGGCAGGTCCACCCTGTGACAAAAGTGGGTGGACGCTGTCCACCTGCGTGTACCCCCGACTTGTGCCCTGCACAACACACATCCAAGCAACACTACAGAATTCCAGATCATGCCACAAAATTGAACAGCACACCTCATAATTAAACTCCCCTACATACCACTCCACAACACAAAATACCATTCCACTTCCCACTTCACATCATTTTTTTTTTAAACACTCAATACCACATAATTATTATCCACATGTTTACACAGCACATCATGCTACACAATTCCACTACACAGATCCGATTCACACCACACAATTCCACAACTAACAATTAGAATCCAATCCACATAATTCCAGTGCACCACACACATCCACTCCACATCAAAACACATGGGTAAAAGACATTGTCATTTACAATGTCAATAATTCTAACTCAATCACAGGCCTGCCAAGTATCATGCATCAGGCGTGACTCTAACACCTTTAAGTGTGGTGTTCCGCATCACAGCACTGAAATGAGTTGTCACACATTTTAATGGCACTGACTTTTGTACCAGCACTGTAGTAATTGGCCCCGCCAGGCTGCTAGAGCACAAGCCTGTGACCTGCGCCGGCTGAGCTGCTCTCCACAGACTTACCGGCCCGGGCGCTGCCAGCAGCACAGGCTCAGTCAGTAACATCATCTTGTGCACATAGCTGATACAAATGTATCTTAATAGCCTGCCGCCAGCTGAAATTCCCTGACCTTGCCGGGCCGAGGCAGTGCTGTATCCAATACCAGACATCCGGGCGAGGCCTGCTGAACTCAATGGTTGCTGCTTGATTAGTGGCTGTGGCGCCGCTGGGTGTGACCTCACCACACGTCCTGACCAGTGGCGGCTGGTGACATTTGAAAGTGGTGGGGCGGAAACGGATAATCATACTGCACCGTAGCGAGAGAGCGTAGCGAGCGAGCCCGAACCCCCTAAGGAGGGTTCGGGGGGATTTCCCCCCAAGAAAATTTTGAAAAAATAGTGGAAAAATGGTGCATTTCCAAGCAAATTTGAGGAAGCAGGAAGGTTAATAAAGCAATTGTCAAAGTGCAGGTATTACATTATTAAAGAGCTGTCATATAACTTTTATAAGGCCCCAAAGGCGCGACCTGTAGGCTGGCTATGCCAATGGAAGGTTTCATTTTGCAAACATGGCAGTTCGCTGAAGTGGCTCGATGCGAGGTAAATTAGAGGGAAAGACCCCGCTTTAACCCTGCCCCTTTGCCTGGTTATATATTTTTTTCTCTTTCCCGCCACAAGCAAATTTTTGTGATTGAGGTCTTTTACAGATAGTGATTTTGGAGAAGAAGGTCCTAGCGGTAATAACCTCAAGTTAACAGGAGCAGCTTGTTAAGACTGCAGCTGGGTGGTAGGTTCATCAGCGCTCAGACAGGGATCTGGGTGTTAACAGCTCATTGGCTGCCTCAGCATGAGGCAAGACAGACCCTGGAAACTGCTGCTTCTGGCTACAGCATCTGCTAAACTCCAGCCATGTCTGCTAAAACTAACAGCGTGCAAAATTAAGCTTGTAGTTTCATGCAATAGCAGTTCAGTGTGCAACTCCTCACTATGTTTGTGACATACGCAATCTGCACTGTGACTTTTGGCTCTGACTGCTAAAGAATGTGTAGAATGTGCAAAAGATTAATTTTACCTAGTTTCCTCGTGTATGCGGATCTCTAATATAGTTTAGAAAAACAAGTTGGACGGACCTGTCTAGCAGAATGTCCGACACTGCAGCGTCCGGCACTGCAGGGGTTTGTTAGAATAACCCTCACACACCAACCTGGTTGGTGTCATGTTTCATCATCGGGTTCCCAGCTGAGGAGCCGAACGCTACTCAGCTGGGTAGCATTCCGCTCCTCAGCTGTGCTGCGACACCTGATTACGAAAAGGGGGTGGTGATTAACAGAGTGTCTGAATTAAGCAGACCACTCTTACCCAGTCCAAAGATCAGGGCTTGATCCATTACCGTTTTTTAGCTCACTGCACCATCCCAGCTCAGAACTTGGCTACATGCAAATTAGTCTGTTCCTGTCCCAGTGCATGATGGGAACAGGGCAAACCAAACTACCAAGCCAATTCTTATACTGGGAAGGAAACAAGCTACCGGGGACCAGTTTCTGGCATTTCAGCCGTCGTCGGCCCAGCTTGCTTGAATCCTGATGATGCAATGAGCAAGGGACTCACATCTGAGTATACCCTTCCATGCTTATGGTGGACAAAATGATTCAGAAAAGGGGGTAGTGATGAACAGAGTGTCTGAATTAAGCAGACCACTCTTACCCAGTCCAAAAATCAGGGCTTGATCCATCACCGTTTTTTAGCTCACTGCACCATCCCAGCTCAGAACCTGGCTACATGCAAATTAGTCTGTTCCTGTCCCAGTGCATGATGGGAACAGGGCAAACCAAACAACCAAGCCAATTCTTATACTGGGAAGGAAACAAGCTACCGGGGACCGGTTTCTGGCATTTCAGCCGTCGTCGGCCCAGCTTGCTTGAATCCTGATGGTGCAATGAGCAAGGTCCCCGGAAGCTTGTCTCCTTTCTGGTGAAGAATTGGCTTGGTAGTTTGGTCTGCTCTGTTCCCATGATGCACTGGGCCAGGGACAGACTAATTTGCATATAGCCAGGTTCTGAGCTGGGATGGCGCAGTGAGCTAAATAACGGTGATGGATCAAGCCCTGATCTTTGGACTGGGTAAGAGTGGTCTGCTTAATTCAGACACTCTGTTCATCACGACCCCCTTTTCTGAATCGCTTTTGGCCACTATAGGTGTGGCAGGGTATACTCAGACATGAGTCCCTTGCTCACTGCACCATCAGGATTCAAGCAAGCCGGGCCAACGACGGCTGAAATGCCAGAAACCGGTCCCCGGAAGCTTGTCTCCTTTCTGGTGAAGAATTGGCTTGGTAGTTTGGTCTGCCCTGTTCCCATGATGCACTGGGCCAGGGACAGACTAATTTGCATATAGCCAGGTTCTGAGCTGGGATGGTGCAGTGAGCTAAATAACGGTGATGGATCAAGCCCTGATCTTTGGACTGGGTAAGATTGGTCTGCTTAATTCAGACACTCTGTTCATCACCACCCCCTTTTCTGAATCGTTTTTGGCCACTATAGGTGTGGCAGGGTATACTCAGACATGAGTCCCTTGCTCACTGCACCATCAGGATTCAAGCAAGCCGGGCCGACGACGGCTGAAAAGCCAGAAACCGGTCCCCGGAAGCTTGTCTCCTTTCTGGTGAAGAATTGGCTTGCTAGTTTGGTCTGCCCTGTTCCCATGATGCACTGGGCCAGGGACAGACTAATTTGCATATAGCCAGGTTCTGAGCTGGGATGGTGCAGTGAGCTCAATAATGGTGATGGATCAAGCCCTGATCTTTGGACTGGGTAAGAGTGGTCTGATTAATTCAGACACTCTGTTCATCACCACCCCCCTTTTCTGAATCGCGACACCTGATTACAGTAGAGCAGTATTTTTCTGAAATTGTGATGAAGTGGTGTATTAAAAATATCTATGGGACTTTAACTGATCACAAATTCTTTATTCCCAGTGGCCCAGGATATAATAAAAACTAGTGGATAACTATAAGAGACTTATTTAGTTGGGTCTAAGTTATCTGTTAGGTCGACATGTTTCAGTCCATATACAAATTGTGTTGGGCTTTCTTCAGGATCTTGCTCACAGTGAATTAAAATGTGGTGTGGGTGAGAAATCGGAATGCGGAATCGAGAATAGGTTTTGAGCCGGGTGAGCCCTTTTATACAAGTAGGGAAGCTAAGGGTCTCCTGCCCCGGGTCCCGATTTACTTTGTATTTCCGTAACCAATGTAAAATACCGCAGGTGGACACGAAATACGGTCAGTCCACATGGCATAAGCCAGCACACCTTAGCGTGTGTGCTGTTTAAAATGCATTTACATGTGGCGTAATTACTATTTTGCCACTCACTTTCACTTTTCTCATCCACACCACATTTTAATTCACTGTGAGCAAGGTCCTGAAGAAAGCCCAACACAACGCATGGCAGTTGTCAGGCAGATGTTCTCCAAAGTTTGTTGGTTATTCATAAGGTTTTAATCATGAAAGAATTGGGTAAACATATACCTCTATAACAAAACAGAGTGTTGAATTAGCACTTTGGACCCGCTTTACAAAGAAATTTCCATGACTAGCTTCAATTTGGGTGTGCAAAATATGCACTTCACGAGTTTAAATGCCAATCTTGATGCACAGAATCAGGATTGGCTGAATCTTGCATTGTAAGGTGCACTTTCGAATATGTCTGTTCCTCCAACATAATGAAATTGCCATATTCACAAGTTTGGTGCTGGATATGGGATTCTGGTTGTTCCCGGGCAGAGTAACCTGAAACAATAGGGAATTAATTGGCAGTCCTCTTGCATAATGTTTCCCATCAAAGGCTTGCAAAAATGCTCCTGTCAGAGGCAGGAATAAATGTATTTCCCAGGGTGTGGTCCGGAGGGAACTGGGGATCTCTAGAAATAAAATATTTTCTCTAGAGAGCTAAAAAGCACATGCACAGTAGCACATGTCACATTTACATACACATTTTTCAAATAGTGGAAATTCTACTTGAGTCAAAAAAAACCTCTAAATGTGCTGTAGATTTCCTGAAATATTCCTCTTCTAGGATCCGATTTGAGTGTCTGTAAGTGTGGAAGTGTTCTCCAGATGTAAGTGGAATCCTTCAGGTGCAAAGTACTGACTACTGTCAGGGTTATGTCAAACCAATCAGTGGTACCTCGGTGAGAAAATTCTGTAGTAAGATAGGTTACTATCACCCAATGTAATGGTACTCATTTCATCAGTCTGGTCAAAATAAGAGCTTAGTGAAGCGTCACACACATGTGACCTTCTTCTTACACACTGATATTTGCAGTGGAACCCTAATCCATTGAGATATCTTACTGGCACTATGTTTGCTTCTTCATTACTAAGTCTGGCAGCCGCCTCCATTTGCGGTCTTGGTGAGAGTATGCTCAACAGTGCACATGGGCATTGTTGCAAAAAACGACAAGACCTACTTGCACTTGCAACACTAAGCCTAGCAGTCATTCAAGGAAGTATCTTTGTCATAGACACATCGCTGGATGTTAAGTGTCAACGTAAAGTACAGTGAGCAGCCATGAAGGGCGACACTCGAGCCGATTGTTAATGGGCAGCAACGGACCAGGCCGTTGATGGACAAATACATCATTATTCATTAATCAGTTGGGTGATGATACAGTGTCAGAAAGCTGTATATTTGCTCAAGTAGCTAGGCGAGGAGATGATATTCTGCAGGGGGCGCCTATATTTATAACTGCCACACATACCCAGACTTAAGTGTCCTGTTGAAAAAAATGCCCAGTCAGCACCTTTGCAAATCCGAAACCCCGCATGTGCTGGCGGAAAAGGACGGGGATCCATCCTCCAATAGACTCTTACGGCTGCCACTTAAGTTGTGTCCTCTGAGTCTGATCTCTGGTGCAGGCGCAGCCTTACTCATGGCAGGAGCAGCTAGGGTCTGGGTCTGGGACAGTGAAATCTCCTTGTATTTCTGTAGCCTAATAATACAGTTGCTTGCTGAGTATCTGCGCTTTAAAAAATAAAATAAAATAAAAGTGTAAAAAGAGGCACTGCTTTCACTTCTCTGCCGGTCCGGGGCGCAATACTTTTAATGTGGTTGTGGGAGTGCACAGAACGAATCAGCAGCAAACAGTGGGGTGGTGGGAGTGAAGGAGGGAGTGAGTACCTTCACTTTCATTTCTAGCACGGATTACAAATATCGTAAATAAAAGTGACGATGACGAGTTAGACTTCCCGCGCCTATCACGGGACATTTGAACTAACTTTCTTTCTTTGGGCCTCGTTAGGAGGAGATGGGAAGTAATCGACCCGGTGCCACTTTGCAGTCTGTCTGAAGCCATAAAATGATTCATGGAATAACATATTTAGTGCGATTTTTCACTTCCAGCTGCTGCCATGTTTTCAGAATGACATCAGACCTCAGTAAAAATATTCACATCTTCCTCTCCAAGGAGAGAGACAACATCCTCTCACTCCTTCCGTAAACTTCCATTCTCTTGAGTGGATCTAATTCTGATGTGTTTTTTTACTGGACCATGAAGTTTCTATTCATCGTCTCGATGTCAGTCAGTCACACTAGGTCGGTGAGGTCCCTCCAGGCAGGCGTTCCAGTGGCAGACACCAGTCAGTCTCAGTGACATAAACTACACACACGTCTGGTCACGAGTCGAGTTCAGTCGACGAATCCGACAACAGTCACGCGCCCCACTGACTAGAGACTAGTATGACCTGACCAGTCATCATGAACATCATCAGTCTTAGTTTCACTTTCACTTACTGTTGTTGTTGTCGTGGGTCTCGGCTCGTGGCATGAATCCAGCATGCGCAGTGTGGCCAATCACCAACGCCAATGCCTTTAGAGCAGCCAACACCCACGCGCGGCACCGTCTTGCTGGATTAGCCAATCCTGGCGCGGCGTTAGCAGCGCCACTGCGCCGGGATTGGGCTAAGAGCAGACTGATATCTGCCCCTTTTGAGACCCGGGCCCCGGGTACATGCCTATGTCGGACACTATTGGTAGGTGGGGGGGGGGGGGGGTGGAGGTGTCAAATGTGCGCATGCGTAGGCCAGTCGAAATATCGACTACTCCGGCCTTTTGCATGCGCACCCCTCTGCCTGTGCGGCTGTGCGCTGCTTACTGGCTTGCCTGGCTGTCACTCTGACGCAGCCATGTCCCACATGCCGCCAGCCCACCCCTATGCAGTCCCGACCCTGTCGGGCTTTTCCCGGGCCATAGTGCGCTCAGTTTTAAATTCATAAATAATACTGACAGTGATAGTGCTGCAAATACTTTTTATTCAGTGCAGCGGCGGTCGTCTCGTCCAGGCTAGTGGGGCAACGCCCGAACGCCCCTAATGGACGCACCGCCACTGGTCCTGACGTGTAGGCAGATTGAGGAAATGGGGACTCAGAGGTCTGCTGCGAGCCAGCGGGCAGTCGCTGTGTAGTCCTGTGCCCGTGTCCGTCCGCATAATGAGTCACTGGTTAGTATGCTGCGCACTGTCATATAGTCGTCGGCAGCATCAGCATGGTGCCCGAGACTGGTGCTGCCTCCCTGCACCGGCCTCCGAGCCCCAAAGGGTGATGGACGGAGCGTTGACAATACAAACACTCACCCTCAGTCAACTGATCTGGGTTTAATCCATCACCGTTCTTTAGCTCACTCCGCCACCCCAGTTCAGACATGGCCATTTGCAAATCAGTCTGACCCAGTGCCTCATGAGAACAGTCCAGCCCAAACTGCCATGTCTTCCCTGGATCGGAATCAAGCTTCCCAGGACCGGTTTCTGGCATTACAGCCGTCTTCAGCCGGGCTTGCTTGAAACCAGTGGCAAAGTGAGCAAGGGATTCACGTCTGAGCATACCCTGCCAACTTAGGGCGAACAAAGAAAAACCAAACGGGGTGATGGACGGAGAGTTGACAATACAAACACTCACCCCCAGTCAACTGATCTGGGTTTAATCCATCACCGTTCTTTAGCTCACTCCGCCACCCCAGTTCAGACATGGCCATATGCAAATCAGTCTGACCCTGTGCCTCATGGGAACAGTCCAGCCCGAACTGCCAAGCCATGTCTTCCCTGGACCGGAATCAAGCTTCCCAGGACTGGTTTCTGGCATTACAGACGTCTTCAGCCGGGCTTGCTTGAAACCAGTGGCAAAGTGAGCAAGGGACTCACGTCTGAGCATACCCTGCCAACTTAGGGCGAACAAAGAAAAACCAAAGGTCCATACTGAGCTGCTTCCATAAAAAAAAGTTATTAGTACAAAGACGAAAAGCGTGATCGGCGTCCACTGCAAACCTCTTCCCCTCACTGCTGAAGATATGGTCTTAAGAGGCGTGCTTTCCTGAATTAAGTTGGAACAAAATGCGTTCCGTGAATATTTAAAGAACATTTTATTCAGGAAATACTGAAGCAGGGACGAGACTACATTGGCCTTAAGGTGCTGTATGCTCAGTTTGAAAAGTACTGTCATACAACTGCATATTAATTTAAAGTACGTGTGTGCCTGGGATTTTATTAAGGGGACTGATACATACGGTCTTGTTACAATGCACTCTATAGAAAGTGGCAAAGATAAATGTGTAATTTCTAGAAAACTTAAGAAGAATACTAAACTTAAACACCACGAGTCCTGCTGCATTAGATAGCTGGAGGCCTGCTGAGCAGTGAAAGCCTAAAACTGGAGCTAAGAGTCAGGCAGGCGTCTTGTGCACGCAGAGTCTGAGCCATGGGGTTGATGCCAAATCTGATACGGGCTACACACAGAGTTTGAGACCTGGGAGCACTGTATGCAGACTGAAGCTTGCTACACACAGACGTCCAGCTGCATGTTCTTTTTGGCCGAGTCTGAGAGATGAGGCCAGAGTCATGCTATTTAAGAAGGTCTGCTGCACACAGCTATACCATGCACATAGACGCAAGCCTCCTTCACCCATACAACATAGCGCACAGCTACACCGTGCACGCAGACTCAAGCCTTTTGCACCCATCCAGCATAGCACACAGCTACACTGTGCACACCAATGCAAGCCTCCTGCACCCATACAGCATAGCTACACAGTGCACACAGACACAAGCCTTCTACAAGGACATATCATCGCACACAGCTACATTTTGCACACAGATGCAAGCCTCCTGTATGCATACAGCATTGTGCACAGCAATAGTGTGCACACAGACGCAAGCCTACTGCACTCATACAGCACCGTGCACAGCTACACTGTACACACTGACGTAAGCCTCTGACACCCATACACCATCGCGCACCGCTACACTGTGCACACAGACGCAAGCCTCCTGCATACACACATCACCACACGGCTGCAGACTCTGTGGTGCCCACAGCCACACAAAGAACGAACCTGCAGTCTATCATTCACAGACAGTAAGGCCTGCTGCCAAAAAGGCAGTGCAATAACTGCTGGACAGTTTGAGGCCTTCTGCACACAGGGCCGAGACCTGATGCCTGCAGTGCTCCGAGTCAGGCAGAGATCAAGGGCACACCAAACTCAACGGTCACTAGTCTGCACAGATGTGTCACTCATTTAATTTAATTTTAGAGGAGGGTGTTGGTGTAAGCTCAGATTTTTATGTTTCCCTTGCCTTTTATCGCTTGATTTTGCTCACGAGAAAGTGTCACTCATAGTTGTTGAATGTCACTCATAATTACACTGAAATTATGAAAATGTCACACATAGCAATCTAAAACCTTGGCAGCTATGCAAGCAAATGCAAGACCGATTGCATTTCCTATGCTTTTCATTCAGCAGTGGTGATGGGACCCACAGGGAGCCAGGATTTTGTTTGCTCACAATTGTCATTTTTAGATCGAGCCTATCCCATTCCACAGGAATGGATAGGGGAGAATTTTAGTGTTGCATCAGGAAAGCTAAACCAGCCAGCGGATTTTCAGAAGTGCATGTGGTCTTGTGAACGCGCTCCCATCCACCTGCCGGTTTAGCTTTCCTGATGTTCTCCCCATCAAAGCAATCAGCCTCCCTCCCACAGGCTTCCCCATCGTGCGCAGTGGGTGCTGGCCTCACTTCTCCTTCCCCTAATTGCTCTTACTTTCACTGCCGCCAGGCCGTGAGCTACATCAAAGGGTTCCGCTGCCCTGCCCCCTGCTTCACGGCCGCTTCTCATTTCTGCCCGTCAACACCCCATAAATACAACTGCTTGTTTTATAAGTTTCGTTTAAGGGTCTGACTCCGTGGCCGGGATCGGGTTATCATTTGTACAGCTTGTTATTTATTATTTATGTAATGGAGCGCCTGTAATGCTAGCCTGGAAAGAACGCCCCTCCCACCTCGCAAACAGCTTTGAGCAGCGATCGCCCGCCGTAGCTCCCCTCCCACCTCCACAAACAGCAACGAGCAGCAATCGCAGTGGACTTTTATTTATAAATACAACTACTTGTTTTATAAGTTTCCTTTAAGGGTCTGACTCCGTGGCCGGGATCGGGTTATCATTTGTACAGCTTGTTATTTATTTATGTAATAGAGCGCCTGTAATGCTAGCCTGGAAAGAACACCCCTCCCACCTCGCAAACCGCTTCGAGAAGCGATCGCCCGCCGTAGCTCCCCTCCCACCTCCCAAACAGCAATGAGCAGCAATCGCAGTGGACTTTTATTTATTTCATTTTTTTCAGGGACCTTCTGAACATCAGCCGCCAGTGTCACATCCTACCCTAGCCCCGTCCGGCCCTTGCTGCTGCCTTTAGCCCGTCTGGTTCCAAGAACTGTGGTAAAATAGCATGATTGATGAACCAAAAATCACATTTATTGTTGCTGTGCGGAAGATTCTTGGCCCGGGTTCCTGGCACTGGTGGATACTCTAAAATGATGGGGTCAGAGGTCACCGATAATGCGGTAAACAAAACCACATGTAGCCAAGTGCACGATTCACATTGTGAAGCTGGATGTACCAGGCGCCAAAAACCTCTAACCGCCCTCCCAAAATAAAGATTCACTCCTTCGCATTTAACAGCCTGTCCAGCTGCTGTGGGTATTTCTACCTTAACATTCTTTAGCGAGCTCTGGACACAGCTAGAGGGAAGCAAATGAGATAGCTCAGTGGGTTATACGTGTGTTAGTTTCCTGCAGGTTTGAATCCTGAGACCGATTTAACCTTTCATCCTACACTACTGCCAATGTAAGGGATTAACGCCTATTATTTTAACTCCGACCCCTGTCGGTATGGGATTGATGGGGTATTCGTTGGTGGTATCATTATTCATATTTTTATTGCTTACAACCTCCCTAATTTGCTCTTCTTTTGTTTGCATTTTTATATAGCTCTAACTCGACTCGAACGTATTGGGGAACTTTACATGAGCACCAGTTCAATTGCACAAGGATACATTTTATTTTTTTTGGTAGTCACTGGAGATTCAGTGATTTGCACAGGATGTTGAGCCCAGGCTTAGGCTCGAACCTAGTTCCCCAGTTCCAAATTTGGCAGCTCTGACCCGTGCCACATTTCTTAAACAGTAGCCACCTAGCAACGAGATAGAACTAAAACATGCCCTAAGAAGCTTATTCTGACAGGCCTCTTTTGTAAGGCTATATTTTATCTTTATGGAACACATTTGTAGCTGTAATTTCTGCATTTCACATAGCACACCACGTCAAATGGGTACCGTGTGTGTCTTTGTGAACTCGTACACATTAAACCAACAGACGGTTACAATGTAAGTTAAAGGTACAATTTGCATTACCAAAAGGAACAAAAATATTCACGTTAGTAATGGGTTAAGGAGTTTTTAGGTCTCGTCTGAGACCAAGCATGTGCTGTTCTATCTATCTATCTATCGCCCTCACTCTATCTGTCTATCGCATTCACTCTATCGCCAAAACTCTATCTATTGATTGCCCTCACTCTATCTATCTATCGCCATCACTCTATCTATCTATCTATCTATCTATCTATCTATCTATCTATCTATCTATCTATCTATCGCCCTCAGTCTATCGCCCCTCACTCTATCAATCTAGCTATCGCCCTCACTCTATCTATTGCCCTCCCTCTATCTATCTATCACCCTCACTCTATCTATCTATCACACTCACTCTATCTATCGCATCACCACAGCATCACTCAGCACCACCACAGCATCACTCAGGGGCACCACAACATCACTATGCGCTACCACAGCATCACTGAACGCCACAGCATCACTCGTCACCACAACATCACTCAGCGCCACCACATCATCAATCTGTGCAACCATTCAACAACAACTGGTTTAAATATGTTCTTTCAATGTTTCAAGCTTTATTGCAAATGTCACAAAAAGATGTTAATATTTCACTTCTGTTCTTGGATTTTCGTCACAATAAAATACACTGAACATAATCTTCACAAAAGTTATTTACAAAAGTTTAAGCTATTGCCATTAAAAATTACAACAACTTTTATTTAAGTATTAATTATTTGAAAAAATTAAAAGCCATTGTTATTTGTAATATTAATACATCTAAGTCACGTAAATACAACACATATTGCATTACAAATGCTATAGGTGTCACATTTGCAAACATTATAACTATTGGCATTGTAAATGACAAAGCTATTAATTTCGCTATTTTCAAATCCAACACATAAATAAAAAAATTGTCATTTACGATACCAATAGCTCAAACTTTCCTAATGCGAGACCTATTGCATTGCAAATGCTTGTTGCCTCGTGTAACTTAACGTTTGCTTTTGTAATTTGTTCACTTGTAATGTTCTCCTCATGTATCAGTTCTGTTCCTATTGTTAAGCGCTCTGACACCTTTGGGTAAAGTCTGCGCTATACAAAAACGCATAACATAAAATAAATAATTAAACAAACACAGTAGGAGCACTGGTCATAAGACCCCATCCTATTGCTCTTGGGCTGATCCCAGCCGCCTCCCCAAGCGGCAGAGTGGTCGCCAGCCACTGCCAAGCCCTGTGGGGTGTGTTTTCGTTTTTCTCCAGCAGGCGAAGCTCGTTCTCCGACGTCAAAGTCGTCAGTGTTAGCGCGCATCCTGCTCAATGGAAAAACGCAAAATGCAATGAATTGTGTCATTGTGTAATGTTACTGGTGCTGACGTAAGTAAACAGCTCCAACACGTTCGTTTCGAGTTAGCGCTATGTTTTTAAAAAATAGCTGCAGCGTCAAGATTGCCGGCTCACATGCGGCGGGGGCATATCTTCCGGAGCAGCATTTTTCCGAACCAATAGCAATAGTCACCTAACTGTCATTTGTTGAGCTATCAACCTATGTAGAGCTGTTGTTCTATTACTTCCTGTATCCTTGTGTATTTTAGTTACTATCGTTATTTAAGCACAGAAAATCGGATTTTTGTATGTGTTCTATTGGGAGGTAAGGTGCACCACGTACGAGAACATGGGTGTGTTTTTTTTGCAAACACACGAGTGGCCTTCTGTATGTGTAGAACTTGGGACGGCTTATGTGAAATGTAAATTATCCGTGTTAGGAGTTGTGGGTCCTGTTGCAAAGTATACCAGTCGTATATTACTTTTATCATGCTATATCTCGGACACCACACCTATAAATACACGTAACTTTTAGGAAAATAGATAACTATTGCACATATTGTGTCATAGGCGAATCTGCAGAGTGGTCAAGAGCAATGCTCGTATGTCCGGGTCTCTACACATTGGACATAATCGCTAACCGTGACTTCTGTATTGGGTTGTTTTCTGTGGCATCAGAAATGTTTCCATTGCTACAATATAAGAAACGTGAGGTCAATTAGTGACCTAGTGCAGATACAGAGCGCGCTGCAGATAGTTTAGGTCCCTCTCCAGGTTATGTTGCGCACAAGTGGCTCGTTTCCTACATAAATTCCATGACATAGACACAACTACCTTTTCGGCTTTTCGTAAAGTGTAAAACATACAATATTGAAATGTCACACCTAATCACACTGCAGAACCAAAAATGTCACAGCTAGGCAAAATTAAACCTTGGCCCGATTTTCACCTACTGCATCAACATCACAGGCAACAAGCCATCACCAATCTCCCGGACTGACCACGCCTTCATCAGTTTCAGCACCTCCGTCCCACACTACCATAGAACCACCACCTATGGACATGCCCAGTGTAGCAGGAAAAATAATCAGAGGAAGACGGGACGTATGCACCCGCAGCACACTGACCTAAACATGCCAGTCTCCCAGAAGCCGTCAAGAACGTCAAAAGCTGGATCACCACAAACACCAACAGACAGGGTCTCCTCTGGCACAACAAAATAACCCAACCACAAGCCAGCTGGTACAAAGAGGAACTTTGGCTGCGTAGGTTTACTGCAAACAACTAGTGCGCAGGTGGAGAATAAGCCAAGGCAATACAGACTAAGATACCTACTAATCTGCTCTGAGAAGATACCACCAACAGATATGGAACACCAAGCATCAACGCTGGCACCAGCAGTAAGGAAATCTTATCCATCAGTAAAGAGTTCACTGCAACTGCAGCCACCTCCGACAGCATTACATCCTTCACAGGTGCTCTGAAAAATGTTCTCAGAATTCTTCTGCAACAAGATTCCTTCGATTTCTGATAGCTTCAACCCTCAACTAGACTCTGTTGACCTCTCATCACGACTTCCCATTTCAGCCGACAAACTCAACCTGACCTCGTGGCCAGCCGTCATTACTACTGAGACCTCCTCTATCATAAAGCCCATCCATTTCGGGGCCCTGTCGTACCCCTGCTCCCACCACACCTTTACTAAAGGCATCCTACCTATCAGCGAAGTTAAAACACATCCTCAATGCCTTTATCACCTGTGCCACCTTCACGGGTGCTTAGAAAAAGGCCACTGTCATGCCCCTGCTCACGAAACTCTCCTCTGACCCAGTCTCCAACTACCGACTGATCTCCAACTACAGACTGATCTCCCTTCTAACATGCCTTGCTAAGAACTTAGAAAAACTCATCAATAGATGCTTCACCCACCACTTCAGCAACCACCAGCTCCTCAATGCCAAGCAGTCCAGCATCAGACCCAACCACAGTGCAGAAACACCCCTTATCGCCACCACAGATGACATCTGCATGATCCTGAACACATGGCGGCCTCATTCTGAAATTCATATTAGCATTCAACATGGCCTCCCACCCCATCCTATCAGACTCCTAGACAAGATCGTTCATCAAGGTCCAGCTGTCAGCTGCATCTGCTCCTCCTTAATGACTTAGAAGGTGTCATCTGGCGCTACTCTTTGGAAGCCTGCGAGTGCGTTAAGCTTCGTCCCTCAGCACTACCCTCTTCAATGCATATGTGATTCTTCTGGCCAGTGTTATACATTCCATGCACAAAATATCAACATCCTATCCTATGCCCACATCACGCAACTCATACTCTACCTCTTGGACAAGACTCCCAACACAAGGACCCTGCATGACAGAATTTTCCAGCTGCATTAAGTCCAACTGTCTCAAGCTCAACAGTAACAACAGAATTATTGATTTTCAGCAACAAAAAACTTATCATGGGGCTCTACTTGTTGGATGGTCTACCTTGAACCCACCTCCAGCTCTCACTCCAGAACCTCAGAATCATCATTGACCGCAAACTGGAGATGACCTCACAAGTCTTTTGCGGCAATGCCAAGTACCACGCATCAGGGGTTAGACTAACTCATTTGAATGTTGGTGTCTGCATTACCGTATTAAAATGCTTTAGTCACGCATAGTAGCGGCCCAGGGGACCACCCTTAACAAGGCAACCGACAAGGCTGGCTGCATTTCCCAAAATGCAACGCACATTTGGTTTGCCTGTCCTACTGTGACATGCAGCGCTTTTGCATAGTGTCTGATGCAGATGTGCTCCTTCCTGGCAGGAAGAGGTGAGCACTGCTGTGTCGTGTTTTTGTTTTAAGGCCAATGCTGGGCTTGCGATCAGTCAAGCCCACTGCCCTGCTTTGGCATCTCACAGGCTTTCTGGGAAGACCACATGCTCAGCTATGTGGTGTCAGGTAAAGGAGGAAAATACCAGCATCATTAGCCGAAAGCACTGGCTGCCTGCACCAAAGTCATGAATCTGATGGCTGTTTGCCTTCTGATGTTTTAGATTCAGGAAGACATCCCAGCCGTTACCTTGTAGAGTGGTAGATGCATAAAACAACTTAAGCACTGTTATTTTCACCTGTGTCTTAAGAAGTGACGGGCTCTTCCGTCTCAGCAGCTGATGGAGACCGCCACAGGCATCATTTCAGTGCCAGACGGCCGAGGCAGCCGTAGAAGAATACCATCTTCAGCAGGGCTCAGAGACTAGACTGCTGTGCACCAACACCAGTGTTCTCAGTAAACCCAGTTCAGTCACTGGTAAGAAGTTTAAGTTCCCAAGCAGTGGTGTACGATTTCTAAAGAATCGCTGTATCCAACAGAAAGGTAATCCATGTCAGTGATGCAGCCCATGTTTACACTTCACATGTTTAACTTCAGTTTACAATCTCAAAACTATTTCACGTACACTGAGTTTTGTGAAGGATGTCCCCTCTCGATGTTTTACTGAGTTCAGGTTGACAGTTGGTGTTAATGTTAGGGCATAATTGTGACCTCCAGCCAGGTCAAGTTTCTCACTTTGCTTCCCAGTGGGTTATATTGTTTAACTCACAGGTGTAGCTTGTTTTAGTGATATATTGGTTATTGTGTTATATGTTTAGATACAATAATAGAAAACTCACAGGCATGCAAATACTCATCATTGCTCTGATGTACTCCCAGGGAAGTGTCACTCAAAGTGTCACACATTTTGTTGTAGAATGCCACCCTAAAGTACACTGAAACAGTATCACACATAAGCAATATGAAAACTTGGCAGCTGTGGCTAATTATAATAAAAATGTGCTTTACACTGCGCGCTGTCGTGATCTTCCTGCCCTGTGCTGCACTCAGCAGAGAACTCCATCACACAGCAGTCAGTTTGCTCAGTTTTCCGCTGCTATAGCTAGTTGCAGTATGCTTGTTTTGGGTTGGGCTTGGTGAGGACCACTGTCTTTGGTGCAACTTTAACTTCTGAACTCAGCGCGCCGAGCGTCAGTAAGTCAGCAGAGTGTGTAGTGTACAGCTCCATGACAGGTTGCGGCTGGTGTGATCTCTGGTGCCGCCAGCGGGGCTGGGCAGATAGTAGTTGGCTCACTGGACTGGAGAGGACGACTCTAATGATTTTTTAGGGTTGAACATAAGCTTCTTTATTTTTGCATTTATGCAGCCAGGCTCTGACCGCTATGTGTGCCTCAACTTCACTGTCCTGAGGCTTTCGCAATGCTGTGCTGTCCAGTCCGCGAGTCAGCTGACTGTTGCCCTTCCATTTCTGATGCTTCGCAGAAGTTTTAAGATGTTCTTAGAGTTTCTCGTTGCTCAAATGGGCTTAGTTTCTAATATTTATATGTTTACGTCGTCTTCATTGTTTGATTTTGCGTGCGAGAAAGCATCACTCATAGTAGTTGAAATGTCACTCATTATTAAACTGAAAATATGAAAATGTCACACATAGCAATCTGAAATCTTGACAGCTACACTGTCGTTTAGTTTCCAATAATCAGTTGGATCTGCGCGTTCGCGGAAAACATAAACTTAGGATTGTGCCTTCCATGCACCCCTGCAGGATATGTTGTCCCTTGGACCAGTTAGCTCACAGTGCCACTGTTAACCCCCCTAAACTTAGGCAGGGAGCGTACAGTTCTGGAAACCATTAAACATGACAACCCTGTTACCTCAGAAATCTTGGTGACAGACCCAGAACTTTTCGCTCAGTCACTTGTGCTCTCTTTCGCTCAAAGAAAGATATAAAGAATACACGACTGGAAGTTTTTCAATATTTATTGAACCGTAGTGATTCTTGTATAGAAGATATGTGCTCCAATAATTATTAGAAGGAGACAAAAGTTATAAGGAGTGTCACAACAGTGAATAAAACAAAGAATTCCACCATCTTGTTGAGACGGCTATATATGCAAACATATACAGTATTAGAAAATTCTAGTGTACTCCTATGATGCATAAATGTATGTTCTGACACAAAACCCCCTTCTGTATGATCTGACCCTTTACATGGTGAATAAGAATGTAGTACCTCTTCTTGGTCACAAACTGGACAGCTCTCAGGGAGATGTCAGTCAGCTTCTAGGCGAAAGCTTCAGCATGCAGGGACCCCTCGAAGTTAGCAGAAGTGTCTCCTCTGATTGTATTTGTAAACAAAAACATATATATAGAAAGGGGTATTCTTGCCTCTGGCCATGATTGTGATCATACCGCCTATTGTTTGTGTTCCGCAGATAGCTGCGTCGCCATGTAGGCATAATAATAAACACATTTATAGCACGCACTTTAAGATCTTGCATATAATGCCATGGCAGTATGATAGTGTTTTCACAAAGTTCTTTTGAATCAGCAAGGTCGGTGTTTGTTAGAAACCTAACCCAATCGTTGTAAATGCGACAACATGACCCCGGCAAGGCAACTTTAGGAAATAACTGTGTGCATGTAAATTGGCACTATTTTCTACCAAGCTTAACCCAGGCACATGACAAATCTACTGTGTTACATTAACTTGCTTCCCCATCTTCCCGAAGATGGCTCCCAAGCAACAACAGAAACACTGTCACCCGAACCCTCATAAACAAGCTGGACTGCTGGAATGCCCTTTAAGCTTCAATCACCAAGCAATTCACCAGAAGACTACAAACCATCCAGAACTCGGCAGCTAGTCTTATCCTAAGCCTCCCATGAAGAGCACACGTATGCCGCTGAACTTCCCTGATTCCAGATATACAAGCAGACTCAGTTCAAACTCCTCACTCTCCATTAAAGGCCCCACACAACACAGGCTCGCTTACCTAAATAATCACAACTCCTTCCACCAATTTCCTCACTCTCCATTAAAGGCCCCACACAACACAGGCTCGCTTACCTAAATAATCACAACTCCTTCCACCAATTTCCCCTACACCTACTCTCGCCAAGACTTCTACTTGCACACATGCCATGACTACACAGAAACAGATCCAGAGGCAGGGGGTTCTCCTACATCAATCAATCAATCAATCAATCAATCATACCACTTGTATAGCGCACTACTCACCCGGAAGGGTCTCAAGGCGCTTGGGGGAGGGGGTCCGTTACTGCTCGAACAGCCAGGTCTTGAGTTGTCTCCTGAAGGCAAGATGGTCCTGGGTCAGCCGAAGGTGGGTGGGGAGGGAGTTCCAGGTCTTGGCAGCCAGGTAGGAGAAGGATCTGCCTCCGGCGGTGGCTCTTCGGATGCGTGGCACGGCGGCGAGGCTAGTGGATCGTAGCTGGCGGGTGGGCGTGTAGAATGTCAGGCGGTCGTTGAGGTACTTGGGGCCCAGGTTGTGGAGAGACTTGTGTGCGTGGGTGAGGAGCCTGAACGTGATCCTCTTGTTGACGGGGAGCCAGTGTAGGTTCCTCAGGTGGCCGGAGATGTGGCTGCGTCGGGGGATGTTCAGGATGAGTCGGGCGGCGGCGTTCTGGATGCATTGGAGTCTTTTCTGTAGCTTGGCTGTGGTTCCGGCGTAGAGGGTGTTTCCGTAGTCCAGTCGGCTGGTGACGAGTGCCAGGGTGACCGTCTTCCTGGACTCGGTCGGGATCCATCGGAAGATCTTGCGGAGCATGCGGAGCGTGTTGAAGCATGATGACGAGACGGCGTTGACTTGTCTGGTCATTGAGAGGGAGGAGTCCAGGATGAAGCCCAGGTTGCGTGCGTGGTCCGTTGGTGTGGGTGCGCTGCCTAGGGCGGGGGGCCACCAGGAGTCGTCCCAGGCGGAGGGTGATGGTCCCAGGATGAGGACTTCCTTCTTGTCCGAGTTCAGTTTCAGGCGGCTGTTCTTCATCCACTCGGCGACGTCTTTCATCCCTTCGTGTAGGCTGGTTCTGGCGATGTTGAGGTCTTTGGTGAGGGAGAGGATCATCTGGGTGTCATCGGCGTAGGTGATGATGTTGAGGTTGTGTTGGCGTGCGATGGTTGCAAGAGGTCTCATGTAGACGTTGAAGAGGGTGGGGCTGAGTGATGATCCTTGCGGAACGCCGCAGATGACTTCGGTGGCCTCGGAACTGAACGGGGGGAGGCGGACTCTCTGGGTTCTTCCGGCGAGGAAAGAGATGATCCACTCCAGTGCCTTCTCTTGGTTGCCGATGTTGTTGAGGCGTTGAACTAGGGTGCGGTGGCAGACCGTGTCGAATGCTGCAGAGAGGTCCAGGAGGATGAGTGCCGCTGTATCCACGTTGTCGAGTAGGGCTCGGATGTCGTCGGTGGCTGCGATGAGGGCGGTCTCGGTGCTGTGGTTGGCTCTGAAACCAGACTGCGAGGAGTCGAGGGATTCGTTCGTCTCGAGGAAGGCGGCAAGCTGTCGACGATCTTCTCGATGACTTTGGCAGGAAAAGGGAGGAGCGAGATGAATTGTGTCCTCGTGTAATGTTACTGGTGCTAACGTAAACAGCTCCAACACCTTTGTTTCGAGTTAGCGCTATGTTAAAAAAAAAACAGCTGCAACGTCAAGATTGCCGGCTCACATGCGACTGGGGCATATCTTCCGGAGCAGCATTTTTCCGAACCAATAGCAATAGTCACCTAACTGTCATTTGTTGAGCTATCAACCTATGCAGAGCTGTTGTTCTATTACTTCCTGTATCCTTGTGCATTTTAGTTACTATCGTTATTTAAGCACAGAAAATCGGATTTTTGTATGTGTTCTATTGGGAGGTAAGGTGCACCACGCACGAGAACATGTGTGTTTTTTGTGCAAACACACGAGTGACCTTCGGTATGTGTAGAACTTGGGACGGCTTATGTGAAATGTAAATTATCCGTGTTAGGAGTTGTGGGTCCTGTTGCAAAGTATACCAGTCATATATTACTTTTATCATGCTTTATCTCGGACACTACACCTATGAATACACGTAACTTAAAAAAAAAATAGATAACTATTGCACATATTGTGTCATAAGCGAATCTGCAGAGTGGTCAAGAGCAATGCTCGTATGTCAGGGTCTCTACACATTGGACATAATCGCTAACCGTGACTTCTGTATTGGGTTGTTTTCTGTGGCATCATAAATGTTTCCATTGCTAGAATATAAGAAACGTGAGGTCAATTAGTGACCTAGTGCAGATACAGAGCGCGCTGCAGCTAGTTTAGGACCCTCTCCAGGTTATGTTGCGCAGAAGTGTCTCGTTTCTTACATAAATCCCATGATATAGACACAACTACCTTTGCCGGCTTTTCGTAAAGTGTAAAACATACAATATTGAAATGTCACACATAATCACACTGCAGAACCAGAAATGTCACAGCTAGGCAAAATTAAACCTTGGCCCGATTTTCACCTACTGCAGCAACATCACAGTCAACAAGCCATCACCAATCTCCCGGACTGACCACACCTTCATCAGTTTCAGCACCTCCGTCCCACACTACCATAGAACCACCACCTATGGACATGCCCAGTGTAGATGGAAAAACATCAGAGGAAGACGGGACGTCCGCACCCTCAGCACACTGACCTAAACATGCCAGTCTCCCAGAAGCCGTCAAGAACGTCAAAAGCTGGATCACCACAAACACCAACAGCCAGGGTCTCCTCTGGCACAACAAAATAACCCAACTACAAGCCAGCTGGTACAAAGACGAACTTTGGCTGCGTAGGTTCACTGCAAACAACTAGTGCGCAGGTGGAGAATAAGCCAAGGCAATACAGACTAAGATACCTACTAATCCGCTCTGAGAAGATACCACCAACAGATCTGGAACATCAAGCATCAACGCTGGCACCAGCAGTAAGGACATCTTATCCATCAGTAAAGAGTTCACTGCAACTGCAGCCGCCTCCGACAGCATTACATCCTTCACAGGTGCTCTGAAAAATGTTCTCAGAATTCATCTGCAACAAGATTCCTTCGATTTATGACAGCTTCAACCCTCAACCAGATTCTGTTGACCCCTCATCACGACTTCCCATTTCAGCCGACTAACTCAAACTGACCTCGTGGCCAGCCGTCATTACTACTGAGACCTCCTCTATCATAAAGCCCATCCATTCTGGGGCCCTGTCTTACCCCTGCTCCCACCACACCTTTACTAAAGGCTTCCTACCTATCAGCGAAGTTAAAACACATCCTCAATGCCTTTATCACCTGTGCCACCTTCACGGGTGCTTAGAAAAAGGCCACTGTCATGCCCCTGCTCACGAAACTCTTCTCTGACCCAGTCTCCAACTACAGACTGATCTCCAACTACAGACTGATCTCCCTTCTAACATGCCTTGCCAAGAACTTAGAAAAACTCATCAATAGATACCTCACCCACCACTTGAGCAACCACCAGCTCCACAATGCCAAGCAGTCCAGCATCAGACCCAACCACAATGCAGAAACACCCCTTATCGCCACCTCACATGACATCTGAATGATCCTGAACACATGGTGGCCTCATTCTGAAATTCGCAGTTGCATTCAACATGGCCTCCCACCCCATCCTATCAGACTCCTAGACAAGATCGTTCATCAAGGTCCTGCTGTCAGCTGCATCTGCTCCTCCTTTATGACTTAGAAGGTGTCATCTGGCGCTACTCTTTGGAAGCTTGCGAGTGCGTTAAGCTTCGTCCCTCAGCACTACCCTCTTCAATGCATATGTGATTCTTCTGGCCAGTGTTATACATTCCATGCACAAAATATCAACATCCTATCCTATGCCCACATCACGCAACTCATACTCTACCTCTTGGACAAGACTCCCAACACAAGGACCCTGCATGACAGAATTTTCCAGCTGCATTAAGTCCAACTGTCTCAAGCTCAACAGTGACAACAAAATTGTTGATTTTCAGCAGCAAAAACCTTATCATGGGGCTTAACCTGTTGGATGGTCTACCTTGAACACACCTCCAGCTCTCACTCCAGGAACCTCGGAATCATCATTGACCACAAACTGGAGATGACCTCACAAGTCTTTTGCGGCCATGCCAAGTACCACGCATCAGGGGTGAGACTAACTCATTTTAATGCTGGTGTCTGCATTACCGTATTAAAATGCTTTACTCACGCATAGTAGCAGCCCAGGGGACCACCCTTAACAAGGCAATCGACAAGGCTGGCTGTATGTCCCAAAATGCAACGCACATTTGGTTTGCCCGTCCTACTGTGACATGCAGTGCTTTTGCATAGTGTCTGATGCAGATGTGCTCCTTCCTGGCAGGAAGAGGTGAGCACTGCTGTGTCGTGTTTTTGTTTTAAGGCCAATGCTGGGCTTGCGATCAGTCAAGCCCACTGCCCTGCTTTGGCATCTCACAGGCTTTCTGGGAAGACCACATGCTCAGCTATGTGGTGTCAGGTAAAGGAGGAAAATACCAGCATCATTAGCCGAAAGCACTGGCTGCCTGCAGCAAAGTCATGAATCTGATGGCTGTTTGCCTTCTGATGTTTTAGATTCAGGAAGACATCCCAGCCGTTACCTTGTAGAGTGGTAGATGCATAAAACAACTTAAGCACTGTTATTTTCACCTGTGTCTTAAGAAGTGACGGGCTCTTCCGTCTCAGCAGCTGATGGAGACCGCCACAGGCATCATTTCAGTGCCAGACGGCCGAGGCAGCCGTAGAAGAATACCATCTTCAGCAGGGCTCAGAGACTAGACTGCTGTGCACCAACACCAGTGTTCTCAGTAAACCCAGTTCAGTCACTGGTAAGAAGTTTAAGTTCCCAAGCAGTGCTGTACGATTTCTAAAGAATCGCTGTATCCAACAGAAAGGTAATCCATGCCAGTGATGCAGCCCATGTTTACATTTCACATGTTTAACTTCAGTTTATAATCTCAAAACTATTTCACGTACACTGAGTTTTGTGAACCATGTCTCCGCTGGATGTTTTACTGAGTTCAGGTTGACAGTTGGTGTTAATGTTAGGGCATGATTGTGACCTCCAGCCAGGTCAAGTTTCTCACTTTGCTGCCCAGTGGGTCATAATGTTTAACTCACAGGTGTACCTTGTTTTAGTGATATATTGGTTATTGTGTTATATGTTTAGTTACAATAATAGAAAACTCACAGGCATGCAAATACTCATCATTGCTCTGATGTACTCCCAGGGAAGTGTCACTCAAAGTGTCACGCATTTTGTTGTAGAATGCCACCCTAAAGTACACTGAAACAGTATCACACATAAGCAATATGAAAACTTGGCCGCTGTGGCTAATGCTAATAAAAATGTGCTTTACACTGCGCGCTGTCGTGATCTTCCTGCCCTGTGCTGCACTCAGCAGAGAACTCCATCACACAGCAGTCAGTTTGCTCAGTTTTCCGCTGCTATAGCTAGTTGCAGTATGCTTGTTTTGGGTTGGGCTTGGTGAGGACCACTGTCTTTGGTGCAACTTTAACTTCTGAGTCAGTAAATCAGCAGAGTGTGTAGTGTACAGCTCCATGACAGGTTGCGGCTGGTGTGATCTCTGGTGCCGCCAGCGGGGCTGGGCAAATAGCGGTTGGCTCACCGGACTGGAGAGGACGACTCTAATGATTTTTTAGGGTTGAACATAAGCTTATCTATTTTTGCATTTATGCAGCCAGGCTCTGACCGCTATGTGTGCCTCAACCTCACTCTCCTGAGGCTTTTGCAATGCTGTGCTGTCCAGTCCTCGAGTCACCTGACTGTTGCCCTTCCATTTCTGATGCTTCACAGAAATTTTAAGATGTTCTTAGAGTTTCTCGTTGCTCAAATGGGCTTAGTTTCTGATATTTATATGTTTACGTCGTCTTCATTGTTTGATTTTGCGTGCGAGAAAGCATCACTCATAGTAGTTGAAATGTCACTCATTATTAAACTGAAAATATGAAAATGTCACACATAGCAATCTGAAATCTTGGCTGCTACACTGTCGTTTAGTTTCCAATAATCAGTTGGAACTGCGAGTTCGCAGAAAACATATACATAGGATTGTGCCTTCCATGCACCCCTGCGGGATATGTTGTCCCTTGGACCAGTTAGCTCACAGTGCCACTGTTAACCCCCCTAAACTTAGGCAGGGAGCGTACAGTTCTGGAAACCATTAAACATGACAACCCTGTTACCTCAGAAATCTTGGTGACAGACCCAGAACTTTTCGCTCAGTCACTTGTGCTCTCTTTTGCTCAAAGAAAGATTTAAAGAATACACGACTGGAAGTTTTTCAATATTTATTGAACCGTAGTGATTCTTATATAGAAGATATGTGCTCCAATAATTATTAGAAGGAGACAAAAGTTATAAGGAGTGTCACAACAGTGAATAAAACAAAGAATTCCACCATCTTGTTGAGACGGCTATATATGCATACATATACAGTATTATACGGCGTAGATTGGCCTTCTATCGCCCAGCCCGCTCACTGCGGTCCGAATCTCTTTTCACTGCCGTGGTTCCACGTGTGCGGAAGGCCCGCACTGGGGGCCGTTCCTTCAGCTTCAAGGCGCCCCAGTTGTGGTATTCTCTGCCACTGGCGTTACGCAGTACCCCCAATCTGCTTCAATTCAGGAAGAGCCTGAAGACTTGGCTTTTTAATGTCTAATTGTTTTTCTGGTGGGCCTTTTCTTTCCTTCCTGTATTAGTTTTTTCTTGTTAGGTTTATTACACACTGAGCCGCCTGTGGAAAGCGCCGGGACACTCTTTTAGAGTAGCCGTGCGCTATATAAGCTTATTTTTAACATAACATAACATAACATTCTAGTGTACTCTATGATGCAAACTCTAACCTACGTGTCTAGTGTATGCAGATGCTAAGAGACCACAGGCCCTTGTTCTTCTGGACCTGTCTGCCGCGTTCGACACGGTGGATCATGACATCCTTCTCCACCGTGTCAGACAGGCCGGCATTCAGGGTTCTGCTCTTAGGTGGGTCGAGTCATTCCTTACAGGCAGGTCACAAGCTGTACGTCTAGGTCCCTTCACTGCGTCAAAATCTTTCACCACTTGCGGAGTCCCCAAGGCTCTTCACTTTCCCCTTTATTATTTAATCTTTACCTCCGCCCTTTAATTTGTTCTCTCCATAATTGGGACGTCACAGTCTTCAATTATGCAGATGACTTGCAGCTCGTCTTTCCACTTGACTCTCCACAGGCGGTTAACAACTTTCACGCCGTTATGACTCACATCCAACAATGGATGAATCAAAACCAGTTAAAACTTAACCCTGGAAAGACTGAGCTGCTCCTCCCTGGCCCAAGTGCTGCATATTGGGGCCCGCAGTTCTGGCCCCTTGACTTTGGTCCCCCTCCTACACCACTCAAGGCAGTTAGGAGCTTGGGGGTGATGATCGACGCGGAGCTGTCACTTAAATCTCAAGTGGGTGCCACGATCTCTTCGTGCATGTTCCAACTTCGAAAGATCCGGAAGATCAGGCACCTACTCCCACATGCAGCTCTGTGTCAGGTCCTCATGTCCCTTGTCCTATCGCGCCTTGATTTTTCCAATTCCCTTTACCATGCACTCCCACGATTTCTTCTGCACCGTCTTCAGGTCGTGCAGAATCAGGCAGCCCGCCTCATCTTTAAGATCCCTAGGTGGCAATCTGCGAAGCACTTGCTCCGCAAGCTCCATTGGCTGCCAGTGGAGGAGAGGGCAGCCTTCAAGATGGGCTGCATGGTATTTAAATCCCTTCACTGCCCTTGTCCTGCTTTTTTGAAATCCTTGGTCACTTTGTATCGACCTGCACGTTCCCTCCGGTCAGCTCATCATTACCTGCTTGTCACTCCCAAATTCAAAATCAATAAATTTGGGGGTCGCCGTTTTGCTTCTCTCGCCCCTAAATTCTGGAATCCCCTCCCCCAGGCCATTAAATCTAGCGCCTCCCTTTTCAGTTCAGGAAACTCCTTAAAACTTTCCTGTTTACTCTTTCTGGGCAATCCTCTTCTCGTTTTTCTTTTATACGTCCCTCCAGCAAGCGCCAGGAAACCTTCGGGTGTCAGTGCGCTCAAAAAGTGCCATTTAACATTACATAACATAACAGTGTATAACTGTATGTTCTGACACAAAACCCCCTTCTGTATGATCTGACCCTTTACATGGTGAATAAGAATGTAGTACCTCTTCTTGGTCACAAACTGGACAGCTCTCACGGAGATGTCAGTCAGCTTCTAGGCGAAAGCTTCAGCATGCAGGGACCCCTCGAAGTTAGCAGAAGTGTCTCCTCTGATTGTATTTGTAAACAAAACCATATATATAGAAAGGGGCATTCTTGCCTCTGGCCATGATTGTGATCATACCGCCTATTGTTTGTGTTCTGCAGATAGCTGCGTCGCCATATAGACATAATAATAAACACATTTATAGCACGCACTTGAAGATCTTGCATATAATGCCATGGCAGTATGATAGTGTTTTCACAAAGTTCTTTTGAATCAGCAAGGTCGGTGTTTGTTAGAAACCTAACCCAATCGTTGTAAATGCGACAACATGACAACGGCAAGGCAACTTTAGGAAATAACTGTGTGCATGTAAATTGGCACTATTTTCTACCAAGCTTAACCCAGGCACATGACAAGTCTACTGTGTTACATTAACTTGCTTCCCCGTCTTCCCGAAGATGGCTCCCAAGCAACAACAGAAACACTGTCACCCGAACCCTCATAAACAAGTTGGACTGCTGGAATGCCCTTTAAGCTTAAATCACCAAGCAATTCACCAGAAGACTACAAACCATCCAGAACTCGGCAGCTAGTCTTATCCTAAGCCTCCCATGCAGAGCACACGTATGCCGCTGAACTTCCCTGATTCCAGGTATACAAGCAGGCTCAGCTCAAACACCTCACTCTCCATTAAAGGCCCCACACAACACAGGCTCGCTTACCTAAATAATCACAACTACTTCCACCAATTTCCCCTACACCTACTCTCGCCAAGACTTCTACTCGCACACATGCCATGACTACACAGAAACAGATCCAGAGGCAGGGGCTCCTCCTACATCGCTTCTAAAGCATAGAAAGGCCTCCCAGTATGCATCAGAGCCGCCTCCTCTTTTCTTATTGAGTTCAGCAAGAAGCCGGAGACCTGGCTTTTCGATTAACCTCTGCTTTCAGCTATATGAGGCAGACACACCTAGTCATCGCAGGTGATAATACGCTCTACAAATACACATAACATGCTTAGTAATGCCCTGATTACTTACCGGTAATCCTCATTACTCTTAGTCCTACTCGTCCTCGACCCAGTCATAAGCCATACTACCTCATTGGTTATGACTGGATCCTGGACGACGGATGTAGAGGTAATTAATGTGTTACAATATCAGTAACAGTGTGGGCCGCCTCTCAGGGCATAAATAATGAAAGTATCTTTTCACTGCAACAGCGAACCCTCTAAATCTCTGGCTGCTGCATGAGCAGGAGATAGTGGGTATACTACTTGAGAATGGTTGTAGGTAAAGCAATTCTAGGCAAATGTGTAGGGTACTACCAGCGAGGGTTCGAAAGTCAGTGGTAGACTGCCCCAGAAGCAGTAAATTTGATCTCATTTATCGGTGGTAAGAGTGGTTTAAGATCACTTTAGCAAGAGCAGCAAAAATCTTTGCCGCCAGTCCTACACCTGTTCCAAGATGGCCACAGAAATGCAGCTGGTCATAGAGATTGCCATGTAGCAGGGTTATTACTTCATAGACCAATCTGCAGAGGCAAATGGTTTCAGAGTTAAACGCGAATAATTTGTTTGTAGTGTAGACTCCATTGAATAGTCAGGTCAGACATTTTTGTGTCTTCCTTTTGGGTCAGTTACTTGTAAAGCCATAAGGTGCTTCCTATCTATGTATTCCTTCTTACTAGCTCGTATGTAGAGGACGTTTCAAAATGTTTATGCTTGCATAATGTAAATAAAGAAGACTAGTTTCTTTCTTGAATGTAAATGGTTAAATGGGTGCTGGGGATTATCGGTTGGCCATTGGTTCATCAGTTGTTAACTCTATTGATTTTTAACTAAGGAGCAATGGGGATAGTCACTGAAGACTCTGACTGTGAATCAAGGCAGTGCCCTAATTATTGAAGTGGCCTGATTAAACAATATAGATAGTGGAATTCTGTAGCTTTTTCAAGGACATCATTACTTGCTTGCCTGCCTATAGCTTGTTAGACGTGGTGAGTGGAAACAACAAAAGGATAGCTGTTGTAACTTGATTACCCCAAATGCATCCTCTCCTTAGCTACTCAGCCAGGATGAATATGGTGTCTGCGTGGAATGTTGGAATGCCTGATGAGAGAGAGATTGGAATGTTGGTGTGCCTGCTTGTGTGGAGAATGACAGTTGGAGAGTGTGGGCTGAGTAGCAAAGATGCTGCTCCTGGTGGGACTTCCTTAAGATCTTCATGAGACCTTCTTGAAACCTGTAACTTCTTATGAATAAACCCTCTACTTGAAAATATACCTCCTGGCTACCTCTGGTCATCTGTACAAGTTTACTTACAACAATAGCCAGTGGTAAATGTACAGAATGTGTACTCAACATTTCTTTATTAGAAATTAACAGTAGACAAACGAGATGAAGAATGCATGCTATTATTATTCTTCGCTCTTCTGGCATATTTCCGTATATATGCAATATAGAGATTACTTGAGTAGGTAATTACAGTAGCATAAACCTCTGCTGTGGTATTAAAGGGTGGTTGTGGGGACTGTGTTAGGATGTTAAAGCCAGTTTAAGATGAGTCCAGCACGCTTGATGGAGTTTGATAGTACTGTATTGTTTACTTGTAACTTGCTTGTATATTCTCACAAGTGTGGTTTTGATAGTGCCACATCTGTGCCCACCCTGTAGCAAAATGCTGGAGACCATTTCTTTACTTTTTTTTCATTTTCTCCATGTTACTGTCGTTCTCACTAGTGGATAAAATAAGGTTTCCGGTAGACAGTCTAATACCTGAGTGCTTATTAACCTTACGTTGAAGGCCAAAACCCAGGTTGCGCATGCTCAGTAGATTGTAAGGACTCTCTTTGTTTTCAAGATTAAGCTTTGTGACATTTGCTGTGACTGGCAGGTCTGAGGCTCGATTCCTGGCACTGCCAACTCAGCTTTTCATCCATCTGAGGCCATTAACTACGTGCCACTAAATTAGGCGATAATAGTAGCTAATACTTACAAACTCAGAGCTAAAAAACAAACAAATGTTCATTATTATTATTTAATGGCACAGTGGGAGGCACTGAAGTCTGGGCTATGGGTATTTATATTTCAGCTTATGCTGATACCTTGAATTTGTGTTTTTGAATCATAAAGCTGCTCGCTGGTTTTCATTTTTTTGTTTGTTTTGGCTCATGGTGAGAATAAGTGACAGGCGGCAGAAGCACTCCCTTCTGGGTTCTTTTGTGGGGATGAAAATAGAGAGCAAAGGTCATTCACAAAAATGCTGGGTTAAGGGTTGCTGTAGAGGTTATTCATTAACGAGTTAAAGGCGGATGATGTACCAGAGGCTAAGAGAGAGCTGTTTCTACAGAGGTCTGAACTTCCTCCCAAGAATCAACTCTTAAACTCGGTACAGTCCACCTGGTTACAAAAATTTGAACCACGCGGACAGCTGTGGATACTGGTTCCCAACAGTATGATGAATCCTCACCCAACTACTATGGCAGGATTCATCATCTGGATCCACTTCTAGCGCTGGGAAGCGTTCCTGGGTAATCCTGTTGTTAAATGAATTTTAGGATGATTTAGAGTGGGGGATACAGTGTAGTGATATTTGTGTGCATATATGAGGAGGGAGAACCCTGATCAGTGATCATTGTGTCTAGAGGTGGGCTGCCACTATAGTAGTATGATTTGTCCATACTGCCCATCCCATTTCACAAGATTAACAAGCATTGGAAAAGCCACTTTGTTCTGGAAAATGTGACAATTCATGGAGACTTCGAAGGGGCACCAGGAAATATGTTTGAGGAAGTCAGAAAAGCTGATGCATGGGCAGGAAAAAACAAATTTAACCAGATATAAAAGATACAACCAAGCCAATGATATAATTGAAAAACTACAACCAGTATACTATAGCAGGTCCTGGTATCCTACACAATAAAGACTGGCATCCACAAGAAGAAACAATAAAATACGAAATTCCAACGTCATTGATATACAAGGTGTTTCTTGTTTTATTCCCTCTAATTCTTGTGGTCGTTCCGAGCATCTTTATCTATGGTGACAGTAGTCCTTCTACTATTTCCGTAGACTGTGTTTGGTTTGATGGTTGTCATATTCCAGTTGGGCGGTCATGGGACAGAAATGGGCAACGGGCCCCAAATGTGGTGGTTGACCGTATTGAGCTGGGGTCCGTCCTACTATGGCTCTGTAAACTGCCAAGTACACACCTTTTCACACTTGACTCAGGATAGCGATTAGTCGCATTCTTATCAGGGATATTATGTGGGGGGTGGGAGGATGGGACAAGCTGAGATCTCAGCAGCCATCCAACAGAGACAACGACCGAATGTGTAACGCATTCACGTCATTTAGGGGTTTGCCATGGGTCGCAGCTGCGACCACTGCATTGCCCCTTGCTACCCCCGACCTCTGGACTCAGGTGGCAAAAGCAGTGGCTGGAACACTGGAGCTGCTCACTCTAATAGATGTCGTGTGAAGCTTAAATGTCATGGTTTTCTGTCAAATCTTTATTACACAAATAGTGAATAATGTTATTCACTATTAGTGTAATAAAAGAGGAGTATAATTAGCTTAAATATGACCCTATCTGGCAGCTAAGGTACGTAAAAAAGCTTTCAAAAGTATGTTGTATGCATGCTTGTAGGTGAGTGTGTTTATCTGAGTGTGTAAATGTTTGTGTATATTTTAGAATGTGTGTGTGTGTGACTCAAAGTAAAGGTCAAATGGTGTGTGCTGTCACTCCCGCTACCCCAGGCATTTTGGTGAATATACGCCTATGGTGTAGCCTAGTGCTTTCCTTTTATGAAAAAGAAAGTACTTTAACCTCAAAGCACCACCAAATATTACACAGTCCCATGACAATGTTAGAATGTTAGAGAGAGTTGTAGTAACTTGAACTTTTACATTGAGGCACTATACACCATCTTCCTTCCCGGTAACTATACTTTTTCCTGCAATGGTCGAGACTCCACTATTATTACCTCTCTGAATACACTCAAGACATAGGCAAGGATTAGGTTCAGGTGCAGATAGCTTGGAGTTTCTCACAAGTTAAATGAGCAACTCAGTTCAGTGTCTTCTGTGGTTCTCTGGCAAAAAGTCAAAAGCAGATGTAGCAGAGTTGCCCAGATGCCCCAGTCTCTCACCCCCAGGTGCAGGTCAGGACTCTTGGTTTACCTGTTGGTTGTCTGTCAGTCCATGTTTGTGTGGGCCGATGCGGATGGATTCACATTCTCACTGGGTTTCTCCTTCTGTCATAGGATACTGCAGATGATGTCTAGCGCAGGATGATGTTTGCAGGATGGACTCTGGGAGCTGGGCATATCCTACAGCACCAGTCTTTGGCAGTGGCTCCCTTACTGGGTCAGCCAGATACCTGCAATCAGATGTTGGCAGTTGCAGCCTCCAGGCTAATTCTTGTTGCATTGGCGTTGACAGGTCAGCAGGCCAACTGGGGCTTCTTGCTCAATCTTCTTCTTGTGGTAGCAATAGTCTCTTAAGCTTGCACCCTGGCAGTAGGAGATTACATGTTGTGGTACAGACCTGTGCAGAGAAACCAAAATTACTTCTTCACGGCGCAGGTCACTTCCGGATCACTCATTAGCGTCCTCTGAGTGCTCCTTATGTTGGGAACACCATGGGCCTCTCCTCTTGGACAGTCTGTCGTCTTGCAGCACCCAGCACACTCTTGTCTCTCAGCAGGAAAGATTCTAGGCTTTTAGGCAGATCCTCCCTCCAGTAGAAAGTGTTGACTTCAAATGATGTCCCCTCACCTCTGGGAGATTGGCTGTTTGGCAGACACTAACCCTGGTTGTACTATAGCTCTGGTGTGTGTATCCACACTCTAAGGCTTCAGAAGTGGTTTGGGGTGGTTCTGTTTTGAACGTCATTGTAAGGCAGTTCTCCAGACACAGCCTTTTTGCAAAGTGATGGCTCTCACAGCTGACAGTAATGGTGTTGACTCCAAGCAGGATTATCCAAAATACAGCCACAAAGAAGTATAAGTTACCTGTACCTTGCTGTCATCAGTCTACCTGAAGCAGTACTTCAAGATAGACAAAAGGGCATGCCCTGTCTAGAAACTTCCTCACCTTGAACAACAGATAATGCGGTCCCACCTGTTACCGCTACCATCTTCCAGTTGGCAGTTTTCAGGGAGAACCTATCAGTATCCCCTTGCTAACAGTCTTCATGTAATTTCTAAAGGTAGCCTTGTCTCCAATCTCCTTGCTTCAGTGTCTGGATCTCCATCGTCGAGGCAAAGAAATGCAGGCAATACACTTCCACTGCAAGGGAAGCTACCTCCGTTATGTTCCTTGCAAAACCAGGGATATCTAAAAGGGATGCCACTGCCCCCAGTACTCAGACTATTACAACACATAGAGTCCTACTGCTATACATGTGCCACACGTGCATTGCACATATATACACACTTTTTTTAATAACGTAATTTTCATTAGTTTGTGAAATAGTTACAATGAATATAACCTTGACCGCATGTACTTTTGTCTCCATCTACACGCTATTGGTAACATATATCAGCATTATCATCCTTATAGGTATAAACATTTTCCCCATCAACCGGCTTCAGATTAGTCCAGTGGCGGGTCAATCTATTTAGGATGGTGTAGGTGTTTTCACAGTCAATGGGGTGCGTGTCCAGCTACACATATGAATGCAGTTGCAAATATGCACTATGCATTAATAAGGAAAGCAAAACATGATTGAGAAAGAAAGTAACCTGAAAGTAAGTGTTGCCTGCTAGGGTGTCATGAACCATACAAAATGTATTCCCAGTGACGGAGATAGCATCTGTGGGGATTCTGCTTGCGTATCAAGTGTAGTCCATGTTTAGGGAATCTGCTCTCGGATGGGAGGAGCAGAAAATTAATTTCGATGTGGGAGGGATCCCATTTCGTCTTCACTGTCCTCTTCACTCCCTGGATGGGAGACAATTCTTCCCGTACCGTCAATCGTGAGGCAGTCCCGCAATATTGAACTCCATGTCTGTGCATGTTCTAAGAGCCTCAGGTTGCACAATGCCTCCCTCGGGACGGTTGAAGTAACTAACCCTTAGTCCTGTATATAAGCTTGTTTTCCTCCTTCGAGTATAATGGAATAAATAAGTTGTGAAGTCTTCTTCATCAAGGACTTGACATTTTCTAGGCATTATAGCTAATGTCCCCTGGTTCTCTGAGCCTGCCCTGGCGACATGCACAGCTTGGACCACATCAAAGATTTTAAGTACATCATCAAATTATATAAAACCAGTGTGGCAGATGATTTCATGGATAGAACAGGTGATAAGACAGAGCCTTGCAGCCACTGAATATCACTGTACACTAGAACCGAAGACTCCATAGGGGATTTTGCTGTTCTTCCGCGTACTACTTCTGGGTTGTAGGTTCTCAGCATGCCTGTGGTGAAGTAAATTGTGTGAATCATCCTCTTAGAAGTAGATGCAGATCGAAGTGTGCTAAGGAAGAGAAAATGCATTGTGGGATGTTACAAAGTCAATGTAAATATGTCTTCATGATTATACTAATGAGAAACTCTTCGACTAAAACAAGACAGGGAAGGCTTTGGGCATTAAGTTTGAAGTGTTGAACCAGGCCTTTGTGGCATCTCACTTGATGTAAGCCATCGGGCTGGCTATATGCTGCATGTCCTGTTTTTCGTGTACGGTTAATATTCGAATTTACCATTTTTCTAAGCGCGCCTGGTTTCCGGCAGATGTGACAGTCAAGGCAAGAGGAAAAGCAGGAATTTAATCATGTTCGTACAATTAATTCAAATTGAGAATACATACTAGGTCAGTTCGTTATGGAAAGAACCCTCTACATCCATAAAGAGGAAGGTTCTTACTACCTAGTCCGCTTTTTATGTAGCCTTGAATAATGGTATCCGCCTGTATCCCTTAACCCCTTCCATGCTGATGACTGCCCCCGTCCGTCATGCAACACGGTGGGCGCGTGCTGATGACGGCTGGGGGCTGTCATGATCCCGCCCACTCTTCAGAAGTGCCGCACAGGCGCAGAATCGCGGCTGCGCCCAAGGGGTTAATAATGGTGCTTGCCTGTAGCCCTTAACAATGGTGCTTGCCTGTTACTAAATGAGTCCATTTTGGGCAGATAATAAGTCCCAGTGGTGGGGGTGATTATTTGCCATGATTACCTAGTTTTTGCCAAATGGAAAAGAAGGCGTTAAAAGTCAAGTTCTCTTGTGCTCTGTGAACACACGAGCCAGTGAACCACATTCTCTGTGGGGGTGGAGACCTAGAGGAATATATTCCAGGATGAAAGATTTCATTTGTAGCATAGTGATTCTCGGGGTGGTACATTCCAACAAATGACAACGTGTTAACATCCAATATATAACAAGCTTGAGAGCCGTGCAAACGTAAAGGGTACCCATTTCAGGCAACCCGGACATTTTAGGAAGGTATGCATTACACAGAGTAGGGTTGAGCATTCCTCTCGTTAGCCTCAATTTCATTTACATGTACTTGAAAAGTCTTAAGTGATTCGAAAGTAAATGTGTAGATCAAAGTGATGTCTATCAGAGGCTGAGCTGCTGCAACTCCCCTGACTTGTGCAAATTTCAGGAGGATGTAAAGTGGACCGTTTATGTATGCAGGTGTTTTGGCGCAAATGTGTTTCCTTTTTTAAGCTGGCCCTACAGTTAATAGTAGTGATCGGAGAATGTTGAGTAATTGGATATTGCTTAGAGTGCTTTTCAAAATCAGGATATTTTGTAGTTTATTGAAAAGCTGACAGCGTAGGAGTAGGCGAGAGCAAAGGGACGTGCACTGGCAGGAAGGTGAAAATAAGATGACCACCATGAACTGATTAAGAAGGCATTAATTTCTTTCCATGTAATTTTCTAGGAGATATTGCAAGAAAAGCTGGGCTAAAGATTTGAAAGTATAGGTGTGTTCGTAGTCAGCCTGGATTGGGAGGAATGCTCCAGTCCTCTCTGATTACAGCCATTTAAAGATAGACCACTGGTTAAAACACCCTACCTCCTTTGACTGTGTCCCCCTCATCATAGACTCGGCAAAATCCCTAGGTGTCACCTTTGACAAACATCTGAATATGCAGTCGCACATCTCTACTGTACCAAGGAAGCTAATCACAAGATGAGTATATTAAGGAACCTTAAACCCTTCCTCCCTCAGGCTGATTTAAAAGTTGCTGTACAAGCTCTAGTACTTCCAAGACTAGACTACGGAAGCACCACCCTCTCTGGTCTCCCTAAATACAGGCTTGGCCCACTGAGAGCAGCTCTGAATGCTGCGGCTAGAGTGGTATCAGGAACCAAAAGAAACAGTCACATCTCACCAACCTTGAAAGCACTGAACTGGTTGCCTTATGAAGCAAGAATACACCTTAAAGTGGTGTGTATGACTCACAAAGCAATTCACAACAATACACCCAGTTACTTGGCTCTAAAATTGGAAAAATTTGGAGGCTGCAGACAACTACGTAGTGCGAGCACTTTACTTCTGAAATCCCAATCCTTCCGGAAGAAGAGAACAGGCTGTAGGGCTTTCTCGGGGATTGCTCCAAAGATTTGGAACTCTCTACCACCCCTAGTGCATGGAATCACCTCCTTTACTGTATTCAAAAAGGAAGTAAAAAGTCTACTAATGAACAAATTCATGTCCTAAGTTTATGTATGGGTTGTATTTGAGTGTAAGTCTTTTCATCACAGCCCCTGTTGCTCTACAATTGTTGCAGATTAATGGTTCGCTGGATGTAGATTTGTTTGATCATTTCTTTTAAATATCTACCTTTAATCGATCTAGGTATATGTTGGTCTGATAGCACAATGTCCTAACGCTCAGTAACTGTCTAATGCACAACGTTCTGCAGACTATATTGCTGGTCCTTTACTTTTTCTATGTATATACTTTTCATTTCTGTTTCTATTATGAGAAATTGACAATTCTGTTAGTGTTGACTACCTCATCCATTGTCATTCTTCTACTGTAAATGCTCTGATACCTTCGTGGGTCACGTTCGCGCTATATAAAAAAAAAAAAAATAAGAGAAGAAGTATTAATCTAGTCTAGGCCAGAACTGATTATGGTCCGCCATTGTGGTACAGTTCTGAGTCTTTTCTTGAACCTGACCTTGCTCCTGCTTCTTCTTTTTTTTTTTATTTTTTATTGGTTCACGACAAAATACATCAAACAGCTATTTCATAAATCATAAATACATCATAATACAAAAGAGAATAACATAATTCAAATATATATCCTGTGAATACAGACTCCACATAATCAAATTTAGTCACGAAAAGAAAGCACTATAAATTTTAGACAAACATTTTCAATCTTCATAAAAATCAGAGAAGGCCCCCATGCTCCTGCTTCTATTGCAGTTGTTCGTTTTTGTGGAGCCAAGAGGCTAGTTTGGTTGTGTATCCTTTTTTCGGGAAATTTCCTTACTTCCTTTTTGAACTTTCATCTTTAAATGGTTTTGTAAACTTGTATCTTAGCTGGCAGGGTTTTCCAAAGCTGTGCTGGCTGCATTGAGAATGATATCCCTTCAATCATATTCTTGTAGCAGAAAATGGCTAGATGAGTTGCTAGCCTTGAGGTTAGCGTTCTTTTTTGCACCATGTGTGGGGTTTAATTTTCCATACAGCAGAACTTTGCCTTAGAAGACTTTCTGAGTGAGGCACAGTGCTTTAAGGGCAGAAAGTCTGTCCGTCAGTTGGTGAACTGCATGTAGCACCATTGTAATGTGTTCTGTTGGATGGAGATGTAATAAGAGGCCGGCTGCGGTGTTATGGATCTTTTCCAATGTGCACAGCAAGAAGCAGGGAGCCCCTAAGTGTAAACCATTTCCATAGCCCACCTCTGACATTGCTATTGTTAAAATTGCATTTTCTTTCAAGTAGAAAACCCTGGTGAGGGAAGATGCATTACTGCATCTGCAAACTATGACGCGTTGTGACTTCTTTCACATGTGGGATTAGGGATAGGTGGAGTCTGCCCTCACCTGGACTTTTCTTAACTTCCTTGGTGCCACTGGCAGCAGCTCTAGTTCCTTGCCCAGATTGTTGTAGATTTTTTTATTTTGGTAATTACTCCATTGTCCACATGTCATAATGTTTGTTTTGGGGGAACTGAGTTTAAGGTGGTTGGTCACTATCCATTCATCCTCATCAAGGAACCACCCGTCAAGTTTAGATGTGTCTGTGTCTTTTGGTAGCTTCCAGTTTTATTAGAATCCACCTGTCATCTGCATAGTTGTAACATTTTAGATTAAAGGACTTAATCAAGTCTAGTCATGTGGCGTGCTGGATTTTGAGAAAGAGTGGAAAAATGTTCGTTCGAGGGGTAGCATGGGGAAGTGGTTGAGATTGGTAGAGTGGTGGGTGGAGGTAACAATGGTTGCACTGAATCATGAAATGTTCTGTCTTTCAGATCGGAAGAGACCCAGGTTGGTATATTTCTGGCAAAATGGGTACAAAGCCACTTTCAGGTGTAAAATCACTGTGAGTACAGATTAAGCTACGGTACATCACAGTATCGCATGTAGTACAAACACACTTTATTTCAGGATTCTGGCATTACTTTTAAGTACAAGGACACATTTGAGAACAAAAAATTGATTTAGGTATACAAAGATGTGCAGCCATAGCCAGCGACTGCTGGGAGTGATCTGGCAGTAGAATAGGTGGCCTCTTTCGTTTTTTTGGGTGAGTTATTGGAGTTGTGGACAAGGATCCAGGTTAACCATGTTCCCCAGAAAATCTAAAGGCTTGTTCCTCCTCCTTTGGAGCTCAGAAAAAGTGAAAGGAGGGAGAAACATGGGATCTCTGTGGGAGGTCCCCTTTAATGACATTTTTATGCCAAGTTTAGACAACATATATGGTGCACCAGCCAACACTAGGTACAGCCGATCAAACTGCCTCCTAATTTATGTAGGTATATTTTGTTCACAACAGAAAAAAATATTAAATGTGAATGTATGCGAGTAAGGCTAGAAAAGATTAGAAGTTCATGTCCCACCCAGAGTCCCTCAATTCTCTTCTGTAGATGAAATGGGAGATCATAGCTCATGCCCATTCGATCCCTGGACTCGTTTTCTAAACTGCTAACACAGCTTCTATTAAGTTGTATCCAAAAATTTGAAAAAAGTACGATCTTATGCTGTTTGATAGGTAAGGGAGGCACACTGCCTTGTGTAAGAAATGTGTAAAGAATATTCCAGGAAATCAAATCTTAGAATAAGGTATTTATTATGTCATTAAGACAACACACCGTAAGCATGTGTGCCTGACAAGAGAAGCAATCAGAATGCCCAACTGTAAGGAGCAACTGTCAAGTCAACTGTCACATTGGAACACCGAGCTGTCAACATTCCAGCTGGTGTCCTAACTATCGCGCGCAGGGAAAAAAGCATGCGCGGGGAAGGGGTTAAGGAAAGGAAGAAAGGGCTAAGGAACATAACACATCTCCTTCCCTTAAAGACAGAAAAGAAGAAACCATAATACAAGTAGTACTGTAATATAAACAAATGAGCTAATCGCAAACAAAGTATTTGTATTTGCTTGGTTTGACTAAACTTCGACCAAAACTACTGGTGCCAGCCTTCGCATCCATAGCGTCTTTTCCTGACCTATATTCAGGGTCTGACAAAAGGCTATCTCCAGAACTTAAGGAGCTTCTTGTCTCTCTAGTGTTGAGATTGCTCTCCTCAACCACACATTCTGAAGTTTCTTGTTCATTCTCAGAAGTACTGATGTCACTAGTGCCATGTGATACTACCTAGGCATCAGTGCTAAGATCTCTGTATTCACCAATTGATTCAATGAGATCACGTTCCTGTCCATCACTGGTATCGTAGTTCACAAATGGCGTACCAGTGCTATCAACCTAACTCTCTGAATCATCTTCCTCATGGTGCAACCATTTAAAGTTGTCTTGATAAACCCCACTTCCCCCTTCTTCCATGGGTTTTTGTACAGTTGTAGCCTGTTGGCCAACTTCCGATCTGGAACAAACCGAAATTGCCGAGGCATGCCATACCCTTCCATCACTGAGTAAAGCAGAGTTACAAAAGACTTTTACAACCTTTAAAGGTGCAGTAAACCTATTCTCTCCCTAGATAATGTGACCACTTCTTTTTATCCTCACTTTATCTCCTACTTTGATGCTGTTTTCTTTGCAATTATATCGTTTGTCAAATTTTTCCTTGCATGCTTCTTGTGCCTCTTTGATTCTTTTTCTAATCGTTTCCGCTGACCATTCAGTTTTCCTGGCTGTCTTGAGCCATCCAATATTGTCTTTAGAAATGGGTGTTCTGCCTCTCATATTTCGAATGAGCTCACCAGTGTTTTCTCTCCAGGTGTAATTCTGTACTCCCAAACCATTTTGTTTACTTCCTTCCTCCAACATTTACCATTGTTGTTAGGTAGTTGGATGGTTCCTTTTATTACCCTATTAAATCTTTCCACTGCTCCATTTCCAGCCGGGTGGTAGACTGAAGTTTTCATGTGGGTAATACTATTCCTTTCAATTAATTTTTTTAACACATCCAAAGTGAATTGACTTCCATTATCACTTACAATTGTTTTAGGTATTACTTCCCTAGTGAATATGCCATCCATGAATATGATAAGGTCATTAGCATCCACTTTTCTGCATACTTTTATTTCTGGCCACTTAGAAAAGTGATCAACTAAGACCAGTATGTACACTTGTTCATCCTGCCATTTTATTGGTCCCGTTACATCCACTCCTACTCTTTCCCATGGTATGTTTGGACAATTCAATGGTTGAAGTGGGGGTCGGAGAGTAGTCCTAGTCTTATCAGAATTCTCACATTCTATGCACTTTCTTACAGCTCTTTCTATTTCTATATCGCAACCTGCCACCAATATCAATTCTTTATTCTTTGTTTTTTTGGTTTTGTTAATGCCTAAGTGTCCCTCATGGCAAATTTTAACTATCCTCTCTCTTAAATTAACCAGTGGTACCACTTTTCCTTGTCTTGAGATGAGGTTGTCCTCAACGGATAACTCACTTCTCAGTTCCCAAAATGGTCTTAATACCTTCGCCTGACATTTCTTTCTGGGCCATCCCTTTACTATGAGTTTATGAACCTCTTGTAACGTTTCATCATTGAGACACTCTTTAATCCAATCTTCTCTCTTTATGGTTGGAAATTCCTCGCTGATACTAGCAACACAGAGTTCTTCTTCCTGTGCACCTTTTTCCACATTTTGTAATGGCTACCTGCTAAGGAAATCTGCGACCACATTTTTAACTCCTTGCAAATATTGTACTTCATAATTGTAATCTAAAAGTCTTATAGATAGTCGTGCCAACCTGGGTGATGCATTGTACAAACCTTTTACAGTTAGCACTTTTGTTAGTGGTTTGTGATCACAACGCAGAATGATCTTTTTACCCCAAATGTACTGTCGGAAATGTTTCATCCCCCACACACATGCTAGTGCCTCTCGTTCAATGACTGAGTATCTTTCCTCAGTTGCAGTTAAAGATCGAGACGCGATGTTGACTTTCTTACCAGTGCTTTCGATTTTTGTGAGGACTGCTCCTATCCCCTTTCCGCTGGCATTCGTAGTGATTACACAATCCAGATTTCCATCAAATCCTTGCAGGGGTGGAGCTTCGCAAATTTCTTTTTTTAGGCTCTTAAAACTGTCTTCGCAACACTGTGACCATTCAAATTTGTTTTTATTTTCCAAAAGTGTTCTAATGTTGTATGTTTTGGCCGAAAAGTCCCTAACGAATTTGGAGTAGTACTCTACTAGCCCTAAAATCGCTCTAGTTCTTCTTTGTTTACAGGTACTGGAGCGTCCCTAATTGCTTTTAGAAGTTCTTTCTTAAGTTTTATTCCTTCATGAGATATTTCATGGCCCAAGTAGGTTACACTATTATTACTGAATTTGCATTTCTTGTATTCTGCCGTCATACCTCATTTTTCAAAATTTTTAAGCACCTGTACCAGTCTGTTGTCATGGTCATTCTGATCTTTTCCCATCACCAAAATGTCATCCAGGAAGATTAGTATTTTCTTGACCCCCTTAACAATTTCTTGCATTAGTCTTTGAAATAACGCCGCAGCCGACGCTAACCCAAAAGGTACTCTTTTGAATCTGAGATAAAGGTGGTTAGGTGTCTGCTTTCAGGATGCAAAGGTACCTGATGGTATGCTGCAGCTAGGTCAATTGTCGAGCACACAGTCATATCTTTGGAGAGGGATAACATCTCATTAATTCAAGGTAATGGGTACTGGTCTACGAGTATATTTTTATTAAGGTCTCGCAAGTCCATGCACAATCTAAATTTTCCATTAGGTCTCCTGGCGACCACCAAAGGTGCGTCGCATTCAGCAGATTCTGTCTGGCCAATTATGTCTGCTTCCAGTAATTTGTTAATTTCTTCTCTTACCTCCTCCCTGAGTGTTAAGGGTATGTGTCTGACCTTGTGTAAACAGGGCATAGCGTCCTCTTTCAGTTTAATTGTGTGTTGAAAACCCTTCAACTTACCAATCTTGTGATTAAATACTTTAGGGAATCTGTCCATCAAGTCACTACACTGTAAAGTGTCCTGTTGCATGACAAGAACAGGTTCTGAGCTGATCGGGTTGAGTTTAATACCAAGCTTACCTTGATCTTTCCATCCTAAGACTAATGGACCAGTGTCTGCGACATATAACTTGCTGCTAGTTTCTCTTTCCTTAAATGTAAAAGTAAGTTTCCTGAAACCCACAAGTTCAATAGGCTCGCCTGTGAATGTTTTTAATGTTATGTCAGGTTTTTCCATTTGTCTTTCTAATTTTCCAAGAAATGTATCTCTCCACACTTTATGGTTGACTATGGTGCAGGGTGAACCAGAGTCTGCAATTATCTCAATGTTAACACCCCCTATATCCACATTGCACACGGGTTTCTTTTTATTGCATTTCTCATCATCCTGATTATCTGTTTCCTCTGTCACATTTAGTACGCACAAATTGTATTCTGAGTCATCTGATGAATTTAGCTCCTTCTCCTCCTAAACATACTTTACATTTGCTTTTCCTTTCCTTCTGCAAGCTTTTTGAAAATGTCCTATAAGTCCACACTGACCACATTTGTTATTTCTAGCTGGACAATTCCAGTCGTTTTCCAAATGCTTATTGCTACCACAACGATAACATTTTAATTCTTCGTATGTTTTTACTTTGCCACAGGGTCTTGGACTTTCTTTTCGTTTGCTCCTATAAGTAAAAACTTTTTTCTTTGTTCCGCTTATTTTAGCTACTACATTAGTTTCTTCATTTTTACTTTTATTTTCATTGATAACCTCTTTTACACATCATCTAGTCAATTTTGCCTTCTTAACAATATCAATGACCTGTTGTAGAGGTTTCTCTCCCTTTGCCCAAAGTGCATCCTGTATGTTTAAATGTGCAGCACACATTACTATTTGATCCCTTATGAGATCATCATGCATATTTTCAAATTTGCATGATAGTGCTAAGTTCTTTAAAGCTGCCTCGTAATCATCTATACTTTCATCCTTACCTTGTTTCCTCCTGTAGAATTTGTATCTATGTACAGCAACACATACAGTGGGTTTATAATAACAATCCAAATCCACCATAGCATCATTATACACATTTCTCTCACCCCCTTCATGCACTTTTTTTGTTATATTGTTGTACACCTTTAAACCTCCTGCTCCCAGACCGTGTAATAATATTTTTTTTTCTTCAGGTTTAATAGGTTCATCCTCTTTCTCAAATGTGGAAATGTAGTTACAAAAATACTCCTTCCACTCTTCCCATTTAACTGGTGGTGCACCTGCACACTTTAAAAATGGTTCTGGGGGCTGCAGATTGTAAATATTACCAGATGCCATAGTCACTTCTCTAGCTTTCAATTATATACACCCTCCGATGTTAAGTTATAATATATGTTTTTGTAATTTTAAGAAAGTACCTCGTGTATCAAAGCGATGTAATTCTACCAGCCTTTAACAGTCAAAAAGCTTCCTCCCGATTTTTTTTCTCCCAATGTGCTCATTTGACAGATGATTCCTTTCCGATCAGATCGACGATCGTTGCTTGAGTATGTTTACTCTTTTCGACAACGTCGTCTCGCACGCATCCAATGCGTGAAAAAAAATTAGTCTGTTAACTTTAAATATTTCAAAATGGCGTCGCATGCGTCTACGTCACTTTATAGAAACGCGACTGCGCCACACTTCTGAGGAGATTTCACACACAACTCCCAAATTCGCTCTCCGCTCTCGAAACAACTTCCACCTGCAATACCTCTTCGAAGACACGCAGGCTCCTCGCAGCTCACGGAGTACAGCGTTGTGATAACCTCTTCATAAGGCGTCTCTCAGCTCGCACAACCAACATCAGGTGAGATGTGCTGCTTCTGAAAATACTGCTACGCTGTCTGTAAGTACTTAGAATAGATGAGCACACTGGTTGACTTTATATGAAAAGTACAATACAGCTAGATTATGCTTCTCGTCTACGCTTTAGTATTATCTTCTTTCATCTTACGGCTATTTCTTCATCATCACCACATTCCAACGAATACTATTATTTTCCTATTTCCGTTGTGATGTGTTCCGATGATTGTACCTTCCGCGAAGATCTTCAAAATCTTCTATTAATTTCTTTAGAATTTTCTTCCGATTTTTCACGTGGGTTCTTCAGCGTGTTGTCGATATACCTCATCACCATAATTGTAAAGAATATTCCAGGAAATCAAATCTTAGAATAAGTTATTTATTATGTCATTAAGACAACACACCATAAGCATGTGTGCCTGACAAGAGAAGCAATCAGAATGCCCACACTGTAAGGAGCAACTGTCGAGTCAACTGTCACATTGGAACACCGAGCTATCAACATTCCAGCTGGTGTCATAAATATCACGCGCAGATAAAACAGCACGCGCGGGGAAGGGGTTAAGGAAAGGAAGAAAGGGCTAAGGAACATAACGAAATGACACCAGAAATTTTTTAACTGAATACAGAGGCAGAGCATTTGTGGTTTTTGTGATGTCACTTACTCAAGTCAAAATACAGTAGAGACCAAAACAACAACATGGGTTAGATACAGGCAATCAAACTGAAGATGGTTAGTTCTCTACCCTTTGTCATCTACTTCTACAACATCAAAAAAGGAATTGTCTTACTGGTGAGGTCTAGTACAATGTTTCTGTGAAACAGTTGGGGGCCAGTTAACGTCCAGGCAGTGCAAAAAGTAACTGGACCTTTAACTTTATTGAAAACCACAAGTTGGAGACCTCTCGCCTTCCTAAATAATTATCTCATCAATGAAATGCTGAACTTGCCAAGGAGCTGTGGGAATACACAGACGCTAATGGGTAATTGAATTACATGATATTAAAGAATGTAGCAGTCTCTCTGACTCCATCATTTATCAATAGTGTTTGTTGACTGCTTCCTCAAGCGTACAGTCTCCTCATGTTTTTCTATATAATGTTCCAACTCTTCCTTGAATTTTTTCATTTCAGGATTCAAATCTACAGTAGATAATTCTTTCTCCATATCTTTGAGTTGTTTTTTAATAATAAAAAGGATCTGTTCAAGAGAAGAAGAATGGATCAAACATAAAGAACAGGCCACATAAAGATTTGAAAAAAGAAAATACAATTTCAGAATCGTCAAAATTGCTCTAAAACGAACACAGCTAATAAATAGAACAGATTTGCTAAAAGAAAAACAAGTGGAAGATACAAATGATAAGAAAATACAACTAATTACTACATACTCCACGGCGAACCAACAATTGATGAAAATCTTAAGAAAGAACTGACACATACTTCATATGGATACCACAACATCACAAATTGTGGGGAACCATCCTGAGATTACATATCGCAGGGCCAGGAACTTAAGAGACCAGTTGGTACACAGCCATTTTCAACCACAAAAGAAACCTGACACATGGTTAAACCAAAAGGATTTTACAAATGTAACAGTTGTAAGGTGTGTTGTATTGCACAAATTACCAAAGAGATAACTATGGCAAGCAAGGCGACATGGAGAATACAACAACTAATTAATTGCAAAAGCCAATTCGTCATTTACATTATTGAATGTCCATGCTCCCTGAAATATGTAGGGAGCACGAAATGCGAATTGAAAAAACGAATTCTTGAGCATGTTCGAGCTACGATCAATTCTGACAGGAGCAATGCGGTTGCCAAACACATGGAGAGAGAACACAGTGGCAACTGGAAGGAATTCAAGTTTTATGCTCTGGAAAGTGTGGGTGTACACCCGAGAGGAGGGGATCGTGAAAAAACTATGCGGCAAAAAGAATCTAAACACATCCTGAACTTTCGTACTTTAAGTCTGCATGGATTGAACCAGGATGAAGAACTGCATTACCATCTCTGAGAACTGTCATGTCGAGTAGCTCCCGGGTTAATGACAAGGGCTGTACATTGGGGAGCTATCAAGATTGTCCTCCCTCTTCAAGTATTTTTTAATCTCACATTTTTACGGTCACTTATCACACAATTCAGGTTGGACTATTTTTGACATAGCACGGGGCGGTCTTAGAGTCAGTGTGAGTCTTAGATAAGATGAACCAACACATTAATGGGAATAATAACATCAAATCCATTACCCACTAGAGGGTAAAATGGTTAGAAAAATCCTAACCATCAGCCACATTATAGCCCACTAGAGGGCCTTATTCTGGGTCAATTGTTTTGCAGAATATGAAGCTGACTGATGGATAGAGGCATATCATTATTTAATTAAATAATTGTAATTTGACGTACAACACACCAATTAATACACACAATGCTAATAATTCGATTATAAAGAACTGTTTTACACTGCATTGCACATTTGTATAGTGTATTAAGTGAATAGAATCGGACTTTATGACTAAAAACTACATGTCCCATAATGCCCTGTGCCAGGAACAGGAAATGATGTAATTTTTTAATTCACGAAAAAAAACTTGTGGTGGTTCGCTAACAGTCCTGTGAGCAAGGTCTTTGGTGAGACTGAAATGCGTAAGGAGAATGTTGCTGGCTTGCTGTTAATAAATCTTCTAAACACATCTATCGTTTGGATATTATTTGTATTAGCCTGGGAGTGCACGAAGGAAACAAACGATTGAACGCGGCTGGGCTCTGCCGCCTCTTTGATGCACTGCCGAAGAGCGCCCGGGAGCCTTGGAATGAGCCAGGTGTGATGGATATATATATATATATATATCACAAAGCTCCCTATAGACCCTCAGACAGTCTTCGATAAACACTCACGTAGCTTCCATCTCACCTCTTTTTTTACACGCACTTTGCAACAGACCCTTGCATCTTACCAAGCCCATCTCATCCTCTAAAGTCATTATCTTGCCTCATATTCTTGCCCGTCCGTCTGGTTCTGCAAAACAGGGGAATGGTTTTAAACACTACATTAGTATGCGCAATAACTCCTCAAGAGTAGTGGTTTAAAAATAATGATACAGGTTTGTTAGGCGTTTTGGGGCTTGGACTTCCGACCTTCGATCTGCCCAAGTGGGGATTTACTTGAGAGGCCCCAGACCTCACACTCATGATCTGTTAATGAGTCATCCATTGCCAACTTTTCTCAGCCGAGGTTCTTCCAAGTACTGAGACCGAGGTTGGGACAAGTCTTTTTTTACCCGGAAGGTTATACACTGTATGAAACATATACGTAATCGTGCTGAAGAGGGAGACTGTGCAACCTTTGTGAATCCCAGTGGGACTGCAGGCCTTCAAGCCCACCCTGGTTCCTCCTCTTAAGACCAAATGTGTGAGGTAAGGTCAGCTCATTGTTTGGGAGGGATCGCTTTGTCTTTTGCTTGAAAGTTTCATCGAATAGAAACCAGTAGAACCAGCAGATGGAGGCGTTCACTGAGGTGTTTCTTCACTAGGATTTCAGTTGACAGGGTCGTGGCTAATCTCTCAAATTAGGCGTGTTTTTTTTTAACCGAATATAAAATAGTGAAGTGTTTTGCATTCATATGGTTGAAGATGCTATTTCCTTTCCTAAAAGTCTCGAGCTAACCAAAGCTTTCTGTAAAATCACCGTGCCCTAATTTGCACCTCATCTCAGACTATTTGCGTCTCATCTCTGTGAACCCCTGAGCATCTCTAAATGTGGTATGGTGAGGAGTGGTATGAGGCATCTTGCTGTGGATTACTATTGTGTTTTTTGGAACGTTTTCTTGGGGAGGAAAATTAATGTAGCACACTGTGATGTGGAAGGAAGTGTTCTTGATTTTTCTGTTTTATATTGCGAAGACCATGCCCACTTGGTCATCAGAGCTCTTTACATAATGAGAAAAACTGAAGGAACAATGGAGGAAGTAAGTAGATGGGGAAACAGCAGAAACATGTCCTCAATGAATACTAGGGTTGAGTTTGGGTAGAGAGTTTCACCATTTTATTTACCTTTTGGAAGGAAAATTACAGAATGGAAAAGTTCGTAGGAATTCAATTTGTGGAGTGGAATAGGACGAGAAAAGTTTAGAAGATGATGTGGTAATGACTAGGAGACTGAAGTATTTAAAGAGTTTAACCTTCGAAAAGCCCATACTGCACCTAGTGACAGACTTGTTGCAAAGTATTAAAGTAAAATTGTAAGTCACAATTTGCTTCTCAACTCTCAACGCCTGTGTTGCGATTCCTTGTAAATAGCAAGGAAAATGGGTGACAAACCGGCACTGCCTCTTCTTGTGATTAACATGGAAATGTACATATGTTTGTGAGCGCCAGTGCAGGAGCAAAGCTTTGACCGGTTACTGACTGCTATTTGCGGTCAATAAAGTTTTGTGCTGTGGAAAATGCCGGATCTTCTTAATTTACCAGCCTAACCAGTTTGTAATCCGCTAGTGTTGCATTCGCTCATTGCTTCTCAAGATGTTTTCCATACCTGAACTCTTTGCATTATATTCTATTAAAAATGGTGGCTGTGCTTTCATTCACACCAATGATGGTTCTATTTCTGTGGTTCTGACTTTTTAAACTGTCCCACTGCCATGACTGGAACAAAATAAGCCAGGCATTGCTGTGTTGTGTTGGTAGTTCTCTTCAGGCATATGCTTACAGAAAGCCGAATGCTTGTGTCAGGACTAAAATCCCAGGTCAAGAAGGCCTCCCATATCTTTGAGAGCTGGATGCCCTCAAAGTCAGGAGTCCTGGGAGACAAGTGACTCCATGCATTACATTAAACCTAAAAGCAGACATCTCAGATACAATTAAGGCAATTTGTTCTACCTGTTTTTCTGAAGAAATTCTATATCGCAGCAGACTTTTGTTAACAGAACTAGTTGTGAAGACAAGATAACACTGATCATTGTCAATGTTCAATAGTTTTGCTATGTCTGCATGTGCCATCTCATTTGCTTTACCTAATTTCTAGTTTCAGGCTTTTTTATGTGGAATGAATTGCTGATTTATTGGACGCTTCTCAGATAGCCGTCTAGGTCTGTCCACTTTAGAAGCTATTGACCTAGATTTAGGGTTAACTAAACTCTTCTGCCATGTTTTATTTAACGTTTTCCTCCATGGCTAGCGGCTTACCTCCCTCTCTTAGAATAGAATGGATAAATTGTTTAAGAGTTCTAATTACTATCTGTCAATTAATTGGCTATCCAGCAGCGTCACTGGAATTATGTGGCGGTGCAGCGTTAACTAACTTATGGAGCGAGAGCAAGCTAATTCTGTGCAAGGAACGACAAATTATGCACCATAGTTTGCAATTGAATGCAAATTATGTAGACTGTTTGTTAACATTATTTTGTAGCTACTTTAACATTTTATGGAACCGATCTTTTTTATTAATGTTGGTAGACCAATCTTAAGGCAATACACAGCTGTTTACCTACAACCACATTGGCCGACAGTGTGGAGTAAATGAACATAACAAAGTTTACACAGCTTCAATGCCTACAACCCAGGGGCTGGCAGCGATGTCTGGATTGTGTTAACAAATTTATCTAGAATAGGAAAATAATTCTAAGCTATCAGCAACACATTTAAGAAAGGAAAGAAAACCCCTTCCTCCCATACTTAAAAAGAAAAGAAAAAGGCCCTGCACAGGTCCAGAGTTAACAAGCATTTATGCCTTACACTTTAATCTGTCAGGCTTCTTTTAAGATCTGAGCCACTACGTGAGAGTCGCCGTTACATCCTTTACCTCAGGGATTAGGTACAATATTTGTAGGTATTTGGGGCATGTCACCTCCCTCAATTCTTTTGACAGCAACTGGATGAAAGGGGCCCACAATTCTGCATAGGTCTCGCCTTTTTGGTCCTGAACCAAGGAGAGACATTCAATGGCGAGAGTCCGCCACGGTCTATGTAGCCAGGCCGGGTGTTCTGGGACATTCGTGGTGCCCCATTGTGCACGGATTGATGGTTGTGCCACTAGAAGTGCCAGTGCCAGCTTCAGTGAGCGTTGGGGAAATGTCAGCGTGTTTGATAGCCCCAGAAGTGTATATTCCGGGAAGTGTGGGATCTCTGTATCAAACGCCCTGTCAATGTTATTCAACACCCCCTCCCAAAAGCGACCCAGCTTTGGGCAATACCAATGTAAAGCATGAGAGGCCACATCCCCTTCAACAGTATGATTTTTGTCCCAGCTGTGAATGCGGGCCGGTGTGAGGTACCAGTAGGATATGACTTTGTATGCAGATTCGCCCCCGCTGTATTATGTGCCGTATGGTGCGTTCTGTAATGGATGTTTGCCCATTCTTTGTCCGACAGGCCCCTTCCCAACGCTTCCCCCAACGCAATTGTCCCTTTGTTCTCTCACCCCTTCATCCCAGTAGCAAGCATGGTGAACAGCTCTGAAATCAGATGCTTATCTTTTTGGCATACTAGCCATTTCTCGAAGGAAGTAAGCTGCCGACAATCCTTCGCTAGAAAGGTCGTGGAAGTGACCCAGTGCCTAAATTGTAGATAGTGAAAGTCATTGGATTTAGGTAGGTCATAGTCTTGTCTCAGTTGTTCATATGGGATTATGCCTTCTAGATCAAACAACATACCCACTTTCTTACCTCCCACTTCTCTCCATCTCTGAAAGACCTCTGATTTGCAGCCTGGTGGGAAGTCGGGGTTGTCCGCTATTGGGGAGGGGAATGTCGTCAGGCCCCTTCTTAGTGCTGCGGCATCCCATACTTTCAGTGTTGCAGCTGTAACTGGGGAAGAGTAGAGACCCCAGGCCCTCAGTTTACGAAGGAGCCAAACCTTCCTCCAGATATTTGCTCCAGCTGCTGCCTGATCCATGAATGTCCAGTGCTTTCGGAGAGCATTCGGTTCCACTCCACAATATAGTGGCGGGGGGAGGCTTGCAAATACCTGTGCACCAACGGTAGGCCCACTCCTCTTTCCTGCTTGGACTGCGTCATTTGGGATATAGGTAATCGCGTCTCCTTCCCTCCCCAAACAAAGTTGTTTATAGCTAGTTGTAGAGAGCACATAGCTTTTGGTGGGGAGACCAAAGGTAGTGTCTGAAAGATATATAGAATCCGCAGTAGGACCGTCCTCTTTACCGCTGCTATACGCCCAAACCAGGCCAGCTTTAGTCTTGACCACCCATCCAGGGCTTTTGTAGTTTGTTACACCAGCGCCCAGTAATTTAGCGCCAGCGTCCTAGACAGTCAGAGCCAGGAGGATACCCAGGTAAGTTATCGGTTGCTTTGCCCATTGCAGAGGGAATTTCTCCCTTAAGATCTCATGCTCCCTGGAGGAAGATTGGTTAAGAACATGTGATTTGCTCAAGTTTACTTTGAATCCTGAAACTTTCTAGAAGGCCTCTAGCTCGTTCAGGATGGTGGGCAGGGAAGTGAGTGGTTCAGAGACTGATAAAATTGCATCATCCGCATAGAGACTTATCTTGTGTATGTCACCTCCGAATCGTAGTCCTCCTATCTGCGGGTGGTCCCAAATCTGTTGGGCAAAGGGCTCCATGTATAGAGCGAAGAGGAGGGGTGAAAACAGGCATCCCTGCCTCGTGCCCCGTGCTATTTGGAATGGATCCGAAGACAACCCATTCACCCTGACAAATGCCTGAGGGGCCTTGTATATGTATCGGACCCATTTTATAAAGCGCCCACCGAAGCCAAAGCAATGGAGTGTATCAAAAAGATAACTCCACCGTACTCTGTTGAACCCTTCCTATGCGTCTGTTGACAGGAATAAGGCCTCTTTGTGTGATCTATGTACACTATCCATAAGGTATAGGAGTTGCTTAGTGTTATATCCTCCCTGACGTGTGCAGATGAATCCCGCTTAGTTGAGTCGATCAGGCCCGGCATCAACAGGTTCAATTGAGCCACTAATATTCCGGCAAAGATCTTTGCGTCTAGATTAAGCAGTGATATTGGGCGGTATGAACCGCATGCGCTGGGATCTTTCTGAGGTTTGTGAATCACAGAGATCGATGCTTCAGCCCTGGAGTCCGTGACTGCACCGCTTTTCAAAAAGGAGTTTGTAGTGAAGAAGGTCCACTCAGGGAGGCAGTATGCAGAGCATTTATGCTTAAAGTGCTATTACCAATGTTGGACAGGGTATACAGTATCGAAATCGCATGTTGTGAGGATTGAGCTCGCAATAAATATGTTAATGGGATGTATTCCTTAGGTTCTAACATTTCCTCCCACAATGTGACTCGTAGCGCATTCCTGACGTGGAAGAAATTGAATTTTGCAATCGTGGGGGCAGCCATTGTGTCTGTTTGTAGCGTGTCCCATTGCTTAACCACTCCCTCGTTAAAGTGATCTCCCACTGTGGCGATGCCCAGAGACTGCATTGCTAAAATAAATTCTCTCTCCTGTCTCACTGGCATCCAACCACACATTGCTAGCGGCAATTTGGGCAAGTAAATTAGAGTCATACCCTGCATTTTGGCGGTCATCCAGAGCAGGTTTCTTGTGCACCTGACTGGGTCGATTGTGTGGTAGCTCTTCCGGGGTGTCCCGAGTAGATATTGAGGCAGAGTCAGAGGGTCCACCGCTTCCCTTTCAATATGCAGCTGTGGTGTAAACCGGGCACCGTGTTGCCAGTAATATGCATGCATCTGCTGAGTAGCACAGTAGTACAGTTCGAAGTCTGGGGTGCTCACCCATCCCTCCGCGTAAGGTCTAGTCAATGTTTCCCACTGCACTCGTGCCTGTTTTTCCGGCCCGGGCAAGCTGGAGCAAAAGAGAGCGGAGTGTGCGGAAGAATGATTTTGGCAGTAAAATCAGTATGTTGGCAAATAAAAACAGAAAACGTGGGAGTACTATCATTTTCATAAGCGAGATTCAGCCCAATAGTGACCCTGCCAGTTGAATCCATTTCTCTATGGAGTCCGAGAGCTTCTGTATTGCTCTGCCATCGTTTTCTCTCTCCACCACTTCCGGATCAGTATGTATCTGCACTCCCAGGTATCTAGTAGGCTCCAATGTCCACTTAATGGGGTGGGTTCTCTTGACTGGGAGGGTGTTGGGGGTCAGGGGAATGCAATGGATTTGCTCCAATTAATGTGCACACCTGAATGCTGTCCGAATCGCTCTACCTCTTGCAGGATTTGTGTTAAGTTCCATGTGGGATCATTAACGTATAAGAGGGTGTCGTCTGCGTACGCCATAGGTATTAAGTTATACAATGGGAAGTGTATCCCCCGGTGCCCTTAGTATTGAGGTAGTGCACACGCAAGAGTCTCAGCAGTCAGCGCATACAACTGGGTGGACAAAGGACACCCCTGCCTTGTACCCCGCATGATTGGTATTGGCTCTGAAGGGGAGTTCTAGTTTGATGAAAATCTCGCTCACCCCCACACGTTTCAGCACTGCCCTAAAAAAGCGCCATTCGACTGAATAGAACGCCTTCTCGACATCGAGAAAAATTACAGCTGCTCGCATCTCTGACCTGCAATTGTGCCAAAGAGGGTGCGTAGGTTACTTGTTAAGGAGCGGGTGGGCACAAATCCAGATTGTTTAGGGGCCACCACCATTGGGAGTAAGGGTGCTAGCCGATTCGCCAGTATTTTGGCAAATAATTTGATGTCTGCGTTCAGCAATGAGAGCTGCCTATAGGAGGAATACTGCTGTCTTTTTAGGTTGAGCCTAGCGCGGCCTAAGGCTCTCGGGAGCGAGCAGCGGCGCGCTGCATTCCTCATTGTGGATCAGGTTACTGCAGCCACGTTTGTTATTCCAGCTGTCTTCGTTGTGCAGGTCCCTGCCTCATCAACCGTGTTTTTTGTGCCTTTAAAGCGCGGTCGCTTTCACGGCCGCGTTTGTTTCTCTTGTTTCTCCCCAACACGGCGACCAGTTTCATTATATTTTTTAATTAATGTACTGGGGCGCCGCTCTCCCTACCACGGCATCCGGTTTTATGGTATTTTTTAATTGACTGAAGTCTGTGGGAGAGCCCGGGTGCTCTGCTGGGGCAGTGAATCGTGTGAGGTTGCTTGTGCAGTGCACTGCAGTCTGTGGGAGAGCCTGGGTGCTCTCCTGGGGGCAGTGAATTGTGTCAGGTTGCTCGTGCAGGATGATCTGGTCGGAGTGGCGGGCTACGGAGACGGGGACATCCTCACTGACGGAGACCCCGAGAGCGGACCCGAGGAGGGAGGTAAGGCATCCACTGTACCACAGGCAGCAGTCCCTTTAACCCACCTCTTCATTGCAGCGGAGGGGGTACTTTTTCAAATGTTTCCAAAAAACATTACAGTGGAATTAAACACACCTCTCTCTCCCCCCCTTTTAACCTGCTGCTCCAGGAAGGAGAGGGTCACACACTGAATAGTCTCAACTCACCACTGGCCCCAGCGCCCCATTGCCGTTTATAGCTCATCGATGGGAATCCATTTTTACAGCGCTAACCTGTGTGGTCCGAACACTAAGGTCTGTGGACGCTAAAGGGGGCTTCCATTGCCGCCCTGCTAACAGCGGAAGATGATCTGACAAGTGTGTCCCCATGAGTATGCTATTTCTATCTCTTTCAAGTGTAGCGTGATAGGGCGAAATTCTTGTCGTTTGAACAGGGTGATAGCCGACAGATCTTGGAAAAAAGTTGGAGGGTGACCACTGAATTGTGTAGGGTGTGCGTCTCTTGCCTTTTTGATGATAAGCTCCTTCTACTGAAAGTCATGCATGCATACCAGAAAGTCCGCTGGAGGTGCCTTGTCACTGCCCGGCAAACCTACCCTGTGTGCCCGGTCAATCATACTGTGTGGTCGACGCACAACACAAGTCGAAAGAGGGCCAGCACAAACAGCCTAATATCCTCTCCCTCTGCGCCTGATTGCACTCCTCTGATGCGCACATTATTGCAGCCGGAGCGATATTCCAAGTCCTCTGCATGGCCTTGTAGCTCAATATACTGCTCCTTTAGCCGGATAATTTCTTGTTGCATCATTTCCAGCTCCTCGTCCCATCCTGTTTCTTGTTCTTCTAGAGTCGCTACACGATCGCCTAATTCTTCCACGTTGCGCTATAGTTCTTTGAAGTCGGCTGAGAGGTGCCTTTTCAATTCTTGTAAGTCTTCACGTAGGGATGTGAATAGTGCGGTGATGAAGGCTTTTGTAGCTGGGGCATCAGCTCCCTCCTGTTCTCCCTGCAGTCCCTCCTTGTCTTGGCCTATATTCCCGGTGGCTCCATGCGAGGGCTGTTTCAGCAGCATCTCCTTGACAGAGAACTCTTTCTTCACCATTTACCCCGCTTCAGTTCTGTCTATGCTTTGTGGTTCCTGGATCACCGTGTCACAGGTGCCGTTGACCCCCTATCCCGTGCCCGGATTGTGCTGGCCTGATGAGGAGGGTATCTCTGAGTGCGTGTTGGGGCTTGGGCTCTTCTGGTCTCGATCCTTGTGAAGTATTGTCACGGATCAGGTATGTCCCAGGGGGATGCTGCCTTCACTCATCAACGCTTGGATCAGGAAGTGAGTGGGGAAGGGCCCACTATCGTTGTTGGGCCATGTTCTCTTCTAGAGGGAGGCCGGGGCGTGTCTACAGGCGGGCCACTTGTTCAGATCACTACCTGGTCCCACGTGCCAGTGCTGCCTGAGCGGGGTCATCGTCGGTGATCTCTATCCTCCGTTAGTTGTGCTGCCTCCTCTTAGTGGCAATGTCATCAGGACTGAGCTATGTCAATGGGCCGCGGACCCCATTAACTCCTACGCGCAGGTGCGCTGCAATCGGGGCACATACTCTTCCACGCCTCCTTAAGTGTGTGTTATAGTACCTGCAGAGCCTTGGCGCCAAGGCGACCCAGGCCCCCAGTATATAAGGTGGTCTCACCCCACACACCGCACTCACCCTCAGCGTTATTGTTTTTTCTATGAGGATGTCACCGGGGGGCTGCTGGTGCGGTTGTATATGATCTGGAGCCACGCAGACCACGACCTCGATGTTGTCACCTTTGTGAGCTCCGGCTCCTCCGAGTGGCAAGGCCGGTGACAAGGCCCAACCACCAGTGTTCCTCTTTTTATATTCAGGGCCAATCTCCGAGCCAGGGAGCTCTTTCACTCATTCCTGGTCCCTGGATGCGGGGGGGGGGGTGTTCTGTCGCAGCCGCACACAGCCCGGAGCCGCGCGGCTCACGGCTCCAGCTCCTTCAGTCTCAGGAGCCCCGGATCCCCTCCTGCAGCAATGCTGGCCTCAGGATCCATGAGCCCGGGCCCTCCGCCGCATCCGCTCTGCTCAGGGCTGGCCTCCATTTCTCCTGGCGTGCTCCCTCTCTGTCGCTACAGTCGGCTTCCACACTGCAGGGAGTAGATGCAGTACAGGGGGGGTCAAGGGCCACCTCGCCGGCCTCCAAAGCCCCGGCAATCGTGTCGCAGGCCTCCGCCCACACTCCGATCGGGGCAGGCCACAACCAGCTCTTCTTTTCTTGGGTCCGCCACCAAGACCCCCGGGACTCTCCGTTATCCCAGAGGCTCCAACTGTGCTCCGGAGCCCAGTCCATGCCCTTCCGACCAGTGGCCATGTGGTAGAGCGGGCTATAGTAATGCAATTGTTCGGTGGAGTCGGAGAGACTGTGAAACGCGTCTGATCCAGCCGCCATCTTGGCCACGCCCCTACTTTAACATTTTAAAACACTAATATAAAAGGGCTTCCAGTGCTACAAAAAATACAAAGAAAGAAAAAAATGCACACTTAGCAGAACCTTTTAAAATGTTAGTCACCAACAAATGATAATTTGTTTTCTTTCAAAAATACACAGAAACACCACTTTTTGAACACTGGACTTTCTACCTCGAAGAGCAAAATGCATTGGGTAAAACATCCATTGTTGCATTCAACAGAAGACAAGCCTACTTGTGCATGTTTTTTGTAATGAGGGGTGTTAGAATGAGAGTGTTCCCTGAATGGTGTACAGTTGTGTTGCCTTGTTCCCTTTGCCCTAGGTGCCCAACTGCTAGTAGCTGGTATCAAGGTTTTTATTTTGTCACAAGCTTCACACTGATCTAGTGTGAGTGAAAAATCCTGGGCCTGTCCATTGAGATGACTGAAGTACAGGGCCTGGAGGAGCACACAAAGCATGCCCTAATTGTTTTGACAGTGGACCAACATTACTATAGTGGATTTAGCATGTAGAGCTGTGGCAGCAGTGTACCATGTTTTGTGCTTCAGTAGTTGTGGCCGACTTTTTTAGGTCGAGCCTGAGCAGCACATGCGCTGCTCTGCCAGGCATGCGTTATTCAGGTAGGGACTTGAAGTTCTGCTCATTCTCCGCCGATATTTTTCCTTGGCGTATGTCACTGTCCACTGTAAACTGTGGCTGTTCATCGGTCAATAGGCTTAGTAGTCCCTCCTTAGTACCGCCTTGTCTCATTTTGTAACCTCCCATGACGACACCCCCTGTTACGTGTGTTGTTACTCAGTAGGCTTTAATTACAGCCTCCGATCACTATTTTCTCAACTAGCTTTGACAGGCAGGACAAGCTCTCTCCCAACGCTTTAAAAAAAAATCTTATGGAACAGGCGCCTAACACATTTGCAATGCAATAGGTCTCGCATTTGTGAGAGTTTAAGCTTTTATCTGTTTTAAAAATTTACTCATCAATAAAAGGCATTGTCATTTACAATGCCAAAAGCTCAAACTCTTGGTAAATGCAAGACCTATTACATTGCAAAAGCTTGCTATCTGTGTCGCGAGACTTGAGGCCTAATGTCTCCCTCATGTAAAGTTCTACTGCTATATGCTAACTCGGGTTCAAGTGCTAATATCCCATGTTTATGTGCATTTATGTACGTTTCCTGCGTGGTGCATACCTTGTGAATCTGAGTGAACCAGAGTATTGGAGGCCTGTTGGTTCCATTTTGGAAGCCGTCTGACCTGTTCAAGTGCACAACATGGAGGTGAGGTTGTTTTCCAGACATTGCAAGTGTAGTGCAGACAATCCTGAAGGGAGGAGACCTAAACACCGAAGAGCTGAATGAAGAGACTAGGCTACCTTTAGAAATTCAGTTAGGGCCTTTTGCTTCAAGGATCTGCTTTCATTTTGTAGACGGTGGGTTTGAAGGATGGCTCTTTAGTCTCTGGTGTTCAAAGTGTGAAGCGTCCTTTACGGGAGGCCAGCCCTTTGTCTGTCGACCTGATCACTGTTTAGCTCACACCTCTTTGTGCCTCTGTTGTATGTGCTCCAAACTGGAGATGTGGCTACTGCGAGGAGCATCATTCTTGTCAAAGACCCGGGTACTGATTACGATCTTGGCGGACATGGTTACTCCGTCACAAATGTGACGGATATCCCGTCTGCCAAATTACAATTGAAAAGTCTATGGAACATGTAATACGGTGGGCGAGATAGCCATCACATTTGTGACGGAGTATCCCGTCCACCAAGATCGTAATCAGACCCTCTGTCTGGAAGACAGCCTGGGAAGGACACATGAAAGAAGAACCAACTCAAACTAGCTCTGAGAGTGCAGCCAGAAAAGCAACAACCGGTGTCTGCTTTCTCATTTGAAAAGTGGGAGCTGCTGACCCACTTATCATTCCAGTTCTACGTCCCTTTTAACCAAGGAAGGGGATGCTGTGCAGCATATCCAGAGGACTGCCGTGAAGCTATAACCGATGCCTGCTTTCAGCCAGCTTCTCAGAGGCGAAAGGATAGCAGCTGCAGTTTGACCTGGAAGGAAGAGCTGTCTCTCTGCCCTGAAGCACCTTGCAGCTGGCTTCCCTGAGAAGAAGGGAGAAGAATACCCAGTCTGCGGAAGCTCATGACTACTTGGCGAGCATAGTCCGCTGACCCTGGAGCTGTGAATCTGTCCCAGAGAGACGCGAGTGACCTGCATATTCCCAAATTGAAGCGTCAACTCTCTTGTTTGAAGCAGGCACCCCATGGTACTGCCAGAGTATGTCCATGCAGACTGTGCTGCTGCGGCCTGCACTGCTGCGGCCTGCACAGTGACAGTGTCTTGTAGTTTGGCTGAAGCAGACTTCAACTATGTGGCTCTGAAGCAGATGCACCATGGTACGTCCATAGTGTGCCCAAGACGACTCCGTCACCCTGCAAATGACCTGTACCTTGACACCGTACTGAAGTGTGCCTGAGTGGACTGCACTGCTGTGACCCTGTAGATTAGTGGCCAAACCAGACTGTGCCACTCCATGTCGAGAATTGTGGCCAAAGCAGACTGCACTGCCCTCACGACTGATCAGACGTGTGCGGACAAAGCTAGTGTGAAATTGCTGAGTGGTGCTGCACCGCCACCCCGAAAATTGCCTAAGGTACCCAGTAACCTCTGATCCCTCCCAACTTACCCTATACCCAGAAGGGGGCCTGTGAATGACTAGAGACCACCAGTGATGGAGGAGCCTGCCATCCAGTCACACTCTTTAGGGGAAGCGGCCTGCGCAGCTGCTTTATCCCTCGACGGAACCAGAGTGCTGATGCACTCACATCTGATGTCCTCTTCTGTGAAATGGGACCAGACACGTGCTGCAGGCCCCATCCAGGACTTGCATTGGGGAGATTTACCTACTAAGACTAAGGGTCTGATCTATATTTAGAATTTGACCTGCCATTCCACCATGGGTATTGAGTAAATTACTTTGCCCCCATGGTGGAGAGACCGCCCACCTAATATATAAATGACGGCAAGTAGGCGGTCATCAATGAAAGCATTTCCTGGAACCGCCGTGACAGTGGTTCCTGCCAATGCATATTACTCTGTGCAACAGGGCTGCAGCAGCAAGGCGCAGCTCTGTAGCCCAGAGTAATCCTTTCTCCCTTTCAACAAGAAAATCCCAAAACAGGATTTTCTTTTTGAAAAAATAATATATAATGCTCCCCTCGCCATGGGAGTCTTGGCGGTAAGAAAAAGAAAAATATGACTACATGTCCGCCCATCCAAATTGGGTTGGGCGGACATGTACCTATTTTCTCCGGTCCTCATTGTCCACGGTTGTCTGAGAAGTTTAACCAGGGCAGAGACAGAGTAGTCTCCGGCGTGGCCAAACTGAAGGCTCGGCAGCAATAAAATTAAGATGGGCGGACTTTCGTATTGGCGGTATGTATACCCGTTTTCATTGCATATGAGTATGCATTCCCCCAGTATATAAATCAGGCTCCTGGTCTGTAAACTGAGCACACAAACTCTGAATGATAGGAGTAGCACTGCACCTATACCAGAAAGCTGCATTACCATATCTTACACTTAGAAGAAGGTGTGGGGAATGGGACCTGAACCTTGGGCCAGTGTCGCCACATCAGGGGATATTCATACCTGCATATTGCAGCGTCTAGTCTTTGGTTTTTGAGTGCATTAAGCAAGCACTGGGGTTGGGCAATCAGTTATTGTGCCTCTGGTTTATTGGTGAGTTCTGAGCCTGAGGAACTGCCATACTACCTCCCTGGGAGGCCTGTGCTACTCTTCACCACTACCACTGAGAATCAAGTGCCTGAGGGGACGTACTTCGCCCAGTTTTGTAGGACAGAGCCCGGGGCATCAGAGGCAAATGACCCCCGTCCCCACAACTGTTTGACCTGTGGCTCCCAGGAGAGGGTCTGAAAAAAAAGCTGTGCATCTTTTTTTCGGCTCATCCTCCTTATGTTTTAATACTTGTTTCAGTTTGAGGTTTGCTGTGAAAGTGCATTTTTCATTCAAAGAAACACCTTTGCCGAATAGCAATCGACCTTTCATATGTATTTGTATTACATACTAGGAGCTACTTTATGGCTCAAGTCATGAGTAATAAAGAATTGTAATATATTTGGGATTCTTCCTAAGCCTGACTGGCCTGCTGAAGTATTTGGTGCTTTTAGACTAGTGTTTGCAATGGAAACATGAATTTGTGAGAATAGTGAAGGAAAACCATTTCACAAATGACTCGTTCTCTCCACCTTGTTTGAATTACTTTTAGTGTCAGTGTATGTTGTGTCCTGCTGCAGACCAAAATCATTGCCTCACTTCATCAAATGGGGATGCCTGGGCAGCACTGTCACCTCTTCAAAAGCCTATTTAAAGTAGTCAGCAGTTGAAGGTGGGCACTTAAATGTCGTAAGGTTTATGGCACAGCACAATTTTTACTAACTTTTGATCCATCTGAGCTAGGAACACTTTTTTTGTCTATTAAAATCTGCAAATTATGCAGCAAATGTTAGATTGTGGGACAAGCCTGGCAGAAGTGCAACGAAAATGCTGCGGCCGCACAATCACGTTTTTCCAGGGGCCTTGTTCATGGATTTTTTTCCCTGAGAGACTGCTGAGATGAAAGCTTACCAGTTGCAGAGAAGTTGCTTAATTTGCAGAGAATGGCCTAGGGAAAAAAAAGACATAAAACCATTCTTGAATCTTGAATCGTCTCCTTAGCGCTCACGCATTTTCAAACTAAACTTGTTCAGAACAAATTGCAAACATAGCTAGGAAAAGGCAAAACCGGCCGAGGTTAGGAAGATGATTTGCTGTCCTTTCAGGAGAGGATGTGGCATATGGGCCAGAGCTGCCGACTATGGAGCTGGGAAACTGGGTTCAAGTTTCGGCGTCTGCTTAACATCCTTGAACAAATCAGTTAATCACGCTTTGTGTACAAAAATGAATGTGTCTGTGCTCAAAGTAACTGGTGCTAATGTAAATCGCTCAAATACCTTTGGGTGGTGTTGCTGCTATATATAAGTTCCCCAAATAAGTAACTGGTGCTAATGTAAAGAGCTCAAAAACCTTAGGGTGGGGTTGATGCTTTATAAATCTGCACACAAAAAAGTAACTATTGCTAAAGTAAAGTACTTCAATACCTTCGGTGGTGTTGGCACTATTAGGGAAGATTACCCATTTGGAAGCAAGTCTTTTGAAATGAAACAAATAATAAGCAATGGGTGGACTGTAAGCCAACAAAGTACATGCAACGTCTCTAAGAGAAAGCGCAAGCTCTGTCTAGTCTCGATCAGATAATGAATGTGTCCTTGTGTAATGTAACTGGTGCTCATAAAAACTGTTCACGCTGTATATGGAGAGAAAAAAATGACATGAAAGCTGTGTAGGGTTCTGAAACACATACTTCTCGAGGTACAATACTACAGTAGAATCTCAGCTGATAGAGATGCATTAACAAAGGTAAATGGGTTACAGTGCACAAAGGTCACTCATTTCCATCACTACATTTCTCATGATGCTACAAAGTCAGAACCCTTCTGGTACTTTTCTCTGATCCAGGTCTTTTACCATTTAATGTGATTTCCTACAATATCATCATTCTGTCAGAGGCCTTCGGGTGTCATGTTACATTTTCACACTAACTAGTGTGTTTAAAATCTAAAAAAGCCTACCTCTTTTTGGTCATTGAATAATGGACAGCATGTAGCGTTTAATGACCAGCATAGTTATTATAAAATTGACTGAAAGGAACTGGGGACTAAGCCAGTGCAGTCTCTGAAACAGCAACGCTTAAGTGCCAGAACCAATGATAGCAGCATACCTGTTTGCTACTGTGAAAGGTTAGTGCGCTCCTATTCGAAGTATTAAAACTCGACTAAGAATTGCAGTCGGCACTTCCTATTTCAAATTAAAGCAGTGCAGGTACTCTGAACCTGATTTTGCCTGCCCATTAAAGCACTGGACTAGCCCCTTTTGTATTTTAGAAGTGCTAATTACCAATAACAATTTTAAAGTCAGGAACTGTAAGGAGTTGCATACTCCATGCTATTTGTTCTAACCCTGTAGCAACCCCCCCAAAAAAGTATGAATGCGTGGATGGCTGAAGAAGACTGTCAAAAGAAAAATGAGACTTCATGCAATAATTGATTTGGTCCTCGAACGTAGGAGGACCCAAAGTCCTGATGAAATTGTGAATGGGCAACACAGGCATTATCCTGCACCGTATTCTCTGAACAAAGGATGCTTGGGTGGTCTAAACTGGGCAGTTGTCTAATCCTCTCCACCCACATTATAGATTCTGGTAGAGAAGTGGGTGTCTGGTTCGAGCCATAATCGGTCTCTCCATGAACACATTCCAACAATAGAAGATTTAGACAACACATGAACCTAATGAAAAGTTAGCTGCAGGTGCCTGGATTTGGTTAAAGTAAACTAAGAGGAAGGAAGTCTTTAAATGAAATTATGTCTTTAAATAGAGATTATGCTGCGTCCACAGCCTGTTTACAGTTTGAGCTTATTTACTCATGACAACAGGAGAGGCGAGTCTGCCTCCAAAAGCTTAGTATGCAATGATTACTCTGATCCATCAAAGCGTTACACATAAATAAAAAAAATATGTGATTTTCAGAGACTTGTTTGCGGAAGTACCCATAATGTATAACAAGCGCATACCATCATATTCTCACAGGTTCTGGGCAATATAAGCAAAACGCATGCGCATCACTCTAGTAATCCCACTATGCATCGTGTCGGATACATCGGTTGCCATAGAAACTGGAAAGGATGTATTCTAGCCAATGAGAGCTCGCCCACAACTATACAATGTATCACAGAAGAGCTGCAGCATTATAACACTGTGACTAGCAGGAACACAAACAAGCATCTTCAAAAAACAAGATGGCCGGCGCTGCTTTGAAACGCACAATGGTAATGCATTTTAACTGCTCATCTCTTATGCTGATCTTGAGGATGTGGTGTAAGGGATGGAGCGGCTCACCTTGAAGCTGGGGAAGTGGGATCAAGTCTTGGCGGGAGCCTCAATAGCCTCAATATCCTATGAATATGGGCAAATCTCTTAATCTCTGTGGGCCCGTGAATGTGTCCGTCTACAATGCAACGGGTGCTTGTTTAAAGCACTCCATTAAAGCACCCTCATATGGGCCGTATTGTGAATGTATCCGACCGCAATGAAACTGGTGCTTGTTTAAAGCACTTCGATATGGGATGAGTTTGTGCTATGTAACACGACAGAAGGAGAAAACTGTACTTTCCTGAAATCCTTGCAGAAACCAACTAAAAAAGTAGTGAGCAGAAACAAGCCTAAATGCACACAAGTGAAAGGCTACAAGTAGTAGGTCCTTGTTCCTTGGGATGGAGCAACACACAAGAAGGAGGGACATAAAGGGAAGATTAACCATTTGCAAGCAAACCTTTTGAAAGGACACTTAAAGAAACAAGTGAAAAGCAATGGGCAGGCTGTAAGCCCACACAGTATATACAACATGTCTCGAAGAGACAGTGCAAGTTCTGTCTAGGCTCGACCTAAACACTAGATCCATATCAGGTCTCAAAAAATCATAAAAATGTTACTAGACCTGAAGGTCTAGTAACATTAGACCTGAAGGTCTAGTAACTTGAATAATCTATTTGACCTAGCTGTAATGTACTTGACTCATGAACTGGCCTCAAATTGTGTGATCCCAGGCAAATATTTTGTCTTATGGAGCCTCCTTTTTCTTTGTGATTACATAAGAGATTACCTTTAAATGTGCAAGTTCACTATTTTTGCTGTACAGAATTTTTTTTTTATTTACTAGACTAAATGTTTGCTTCATGTATGGCAAGAATCAAGCCCATATGTAGGGTACACATGATCCCTGGCTTGCCTCCTAATTCACTAATAGCATTGTTATCTGGGCAGGAGCAGTAATAATTCTCAGTTCATATTTAAATCTCACTTTTCATAAAAGTATTACTAAAGCATGATGTGGTAGTGTACCGTCATTTACAGATAGCATATTTTTCATTAAAATGGCCACAACACCTTCCTACTAACATGTAGTTTTACTGATAATGCATAAACAATGTTTGGAAATTGGGTTTCAGCCACAATATTTAAAACTTGCACACCACATCGACAAGTAAAATTTTCTAATTTGTTTTGATCCTACAAAAATATTTTTTTGACTACAGAATCCCAAAAATGTGTCTTCATAACTACTAGTGAAATATATTTGAAGTGTTTGAACAGTTCACTTATTAGCTATTTCATGTTGTGTTAGAAAAAACCCTGACATCTTGCGGCCAGACTGGCCGTAGAGGGTATTGGGCATTTTCCCGGGAGGCTGAAAGGGTGGGGCCGGTTTTGCAGTGGTGGGAGACGATTTTGTTACTGGGGGCAGGTTTTGCAGGGGTGCTGTAATATCAACCGCAGTAACAAAGCAGCAGTGCTTCACACTTGCACTCCCCCCCCACCAGGGGGCTGGTCCAACATAATTGCTAGGGCTGCTTTGAGTTTCCAGTCTGGCCCCGCTTACAGCCTTTCATTTCACATGCTTTACACAGTTTAATTGTCACACTGTTCACTTTACAAAATCCTCTAACTTCAGTCACAGGACGAAAAATAGATGTAGGAAGACAAACTGACTTTTGAACTATCTCTCTCTGAAGGCGGAGCAAATGTAACCAGATTTAAAGGCATCTTTATTGCTCTTACACTTTGTGAGCAAGCAGAGCACCTGTTGTCAGCTCACCAGAACTGGTGAGTGGTCCCTAAAAATAGCTTGTTCTGATTTAATCCTGCTCAACATTGCGAGTGGGCGAGTGGATTTTTGGAGCCCTGCATTAAACTGATGCTGTTTTTGGCTCCAGTCCATATTGTCTCAATGTATATCTACACAAGCAGCCTCATAAGGCTACTATAAGTCGTGATCTGCTTGTAGCGTCACAGCGTATGTATGCTTTATCATTTGAAAGATGTACTCTACTTTCATTTGCATTGTTTGTTCCTATTTCTCCTAAGCCATAGTGCCACCAAAAATCTAAATAAGCTGTCCCACCCACACTTCCTAGGCAGATTGTGCTGCAAAGATTAGATTCTTTTTTGAACAGCTTGTTTAGAAAGTGCTGCAAGCCCACGTAATTTCACATGTATTGTGCCTATTTTGCCTAAACTCTTGGTATTCATTTGCCTCATCATCCCCATTGATGATTCAATAGATTCTGCAAATACTCAGTAGCTGAACCTCTTTGTCCCTCTTTCACCATAATGGATGTCTCTCTTCTCATAGCTCTTCTCCGTATCCAAACCCAATTAGGTTCCCCTTAAAAAAAATATCACATTATGCTCTGTCAAGTAAGTGAAAGCTTTCTATTCTTGGGAAACCTTTAAATTTCTGTTAAGTCAGGAGCCAAGACGGCGGCCAAAATGGCCGCATAGACGCCTGGCTCCGCCGCTCGCCCTCACCTCCCACACCATCCTGGCGTCGATCCTGCATCCCGACTGCGGCCAAGCATGGCTGAATATCTGTGGAGCCCGGCGATGTTACTCCGGCACGAAATCTGCCCCTGATGGCCGAGATCCATCGCTCCGAACTTTCCGGCCCTTGCATTGAGTGAGCCGGGACCTCGAGTGGCGCTGCAGCCGGCGCGCGGCTGAACAACATCAGCCCCGAGCGGCCATCTTCGCCCGGTGATCCAGACCGGGACTTTTGAATGGACGCAGCCCGAGACGGCTGATCGGGGATTGGCGCTGGCACCCCGGAGCAACCCAACAAAGAACGCCGTTGCCTGCCATTGACCGTCAGCTCGGCTACACCTACCGACATACGGCTAGGCTTGGCCCTACCCCATGGATTGACGGCGACCGATGGATCTCCCTGCAATGCTGCTCTGAGGGAACACTCGGATTCACCCAGTGAGTGTTTTGCAACGCGGTGGGTGTTTCTGGTCTCGAATGTGCCTGCTACGACTTGCTAGTGTGTTGTGGACGGCGATTGACTTCCTGGCTACCGGTGGGGCTTGTTCCTTTGCCTGTTTTGGGGTCCATTACAAGAGAGGCGTGCTACGTTGACCTGAGCAGAGGCGATGGATCCCACGACGCGAGACGTCCTACTGGCCCTTACAGATTTGCACTCCGCATTGAGGTGTCGCTGGATGCCCGTTGATGACTTGCAGATGGCGGTGATGTGTCCAATGGCAGACGGCCAAACTGTTGATCCGGAGCCCGACCTTTCCTGGTTTGCCGACGCTGAGGACCCACCACACTGTGTGCAATTAGATTGTGGACTCGGTGGGTCCTGCAGCCAAGCTTTTGTGTCTGCTGATTTTTTCACCCCCCAACCGGCTATTACCGCTCCTGCCTTTCATTACCCTGTTTTCGCTACGGCTAGAGTGTTATGGAGTTGCACTATCGCATTGACATTTTTCCCTTTCCTCGCTGCTATATTGGCTCCAAAAGTGACTGTGGATTCATCGAACCTGCCTTCCCACAACGTGCGGCGCATTACTACCTTGGCTCGGACCGGACAAGGCTGAACCTTGACTTTTTAAGTACCTGCTGGATGCTCTTGGTGCCGGATTGTGACATGGCTTATGGTTGTGTCTTGGAGTGACTGGGATGGCTATACATTGCTGTTTGCCTTCCATTACGGTGGGCTCACTTGTTTTTCAGGATGGGTGGGGGGGGCGTGTCTGGGGCCGGAGCTAGGGCCCTCCTCCTGTTTTCCCTTTTTCGGGGCTCTTTGGGGCGACAGGCATGCCTATGGGGGGGGGGTGGGCCGTGGCCTTCCGCTGCATGCAGGGTGGGGGGTGGGGGTGGGGCGTGTTTTTTGTTTCTCTTCGTCTCTATGGCCCGCTTTTTCTTTCTTCTTTTCTTGTTCCTTCCTAATATATCTTTCTTTAATATCTCTTTATAGTTGGAGTCGGGGGTCTGGGTTCCTCGGGAGGATTATTGCTTGTGTCCTTTATGTTGCAAGATCCTGTTAATATTGCTTGCTTCGTGGGCGGGTTACTGTGACTCAGTGGATTGTTTTCGGACTTATATCCTCTTGTTGTTTTCCCAATGGTGCACTCAATTGAAGGCTACTATCCTGTCACGAGAATAGCATGGTGAATGTTGTCGTAATATTGCCTTTAGTCTGATCCTTCAACTTTCTTTTAAACTGGACTCCTCCCACATCCTGTAACACTGCTGACAATTTTGCTCGTTGATCCTGATTTAATGTACCCGGTCTCGCCGGAGAACGCAGTGTAATTATCCTCTGTTGCGCGATAATTTGATGTCTGGATGATATTGTTTAATGGCCTCTTGGCCTCTATTTGATTTGCACGCAATGTAATCCTGAGGTTTCCAAATAAAAATCTTTTTTAAAAAAAAATAAAAAAAATTCTGTTAAGTCTTAATAATCCACAAACACCTAGAGTCTCTTTGGCAAGTTGTCTCTTAATTACTTTCCTCATTTTATTTAAAGGATGAAGATATGGTTTGCCTGCAGGGCCTGCGACTCCTTGCCCCAGTAACAGTCAGACGGTTAATTCGATCTAACCAAATTGCTGTGAGGACCACTTCTGGAATTGCGGATGGTAAGGAAATATCTCATTTGTCCTATAATGACAGTCTCCAAAGCTGCCTTCTCTTACTTCATGCCATATGAGTAGAGAGTATTTGAGTAACAACCGGTTGTGCTTTTTTCACTCACAAATTTGAGGCCAATTTTTCAGAAATCAATATTGTTATTATGTCGCTTGGTTTGCTACGGTAAGTATCTATCTCTTGCCAGATCAGACATGCACTATGCAAAGTTACTGATTTGATTTGTAATGCTCTGCAAAGTTTATGTATGAGTATATTGTCTCCCATACCCTTGGACACTTCTGCCTAGATGCAAGGCCTAGTTACCCTACTTCACAACTATTAGCAATCAAGAGCAAATCAATTTATCTTCCTGTGCTCCTGGATTTATCTTACATCAGAATCTCTTTCGAAGAAACTAACAATAAAAATGCATATTATTATTTCAGTTTCGGATATCTTTACAGTGGTACTTCTGTGGCACATAGCATCAATCTTTGCCTGCATGTGTTGCACAGACCTCAGTGGATTATGACTGTAGCAGACTGCAAATTAATACTATGCAACAGATGAAAAACAGTTGCCATGTGCAGGATCTGCTAACATCAGAAGCCTTGAAAAAGCCATAAAGCCACAGGACAGTAAAAGATTAAACTTGTTGGCTGAATCACTGTCAAGCACCTTGAATTGTGTGATGAAGATCATGAAAGAAAAATGTTTTTTATTGTCTTTTGGTTGTTTATTTTGGTCTAGCAAAAGATGACCCACCTACCATAATGTTATTAGAATGTGACTTTATAGGTTTTATACGCACATAATGTAGTAATCCTACCAATATGTGGTAAAGGACTCAACCTGTTTTTAGGTTATTCTGGGACAAAATGTTAGGAAAATAATAGGAAAGAAACTTAAAAAGAGGAATATAACTAAGCAAGGATTATTTTAGCCCCGAGATTAGAATGACATCCGGTTTCATAGGTGTCTGAGCTGAGTCTCTGGGCAGTGAAAGGCCAAAGTGGGTTAGCTACCAAACTCAGGTGATATGTTTTTTAGATTTTTCTACAAATGCACAGTTTGTTTTCCTAGACCCCCTGTCGCTAAGGACTCCATGCCAACCCGAGACAGAAAACCAGTTACAATGTAACCACCCACAACCCACTGGTCCGTATTCAAGTGAGGATGTGTTTTAGATAACGATCAATCCCATGAGACCATACCGCTTCCCTCCAACCACCCACTCTTTTCCTAACCGAGGGTCCCCTAGTTGCCTCTTAGTCCCCACGACCCCTAGCAATGCTATATGAAAAGGTATCAGGAGGTACCTCTATTGGACCCACCACGTCTCCTGTGTGCTGCCCATTCCTCTGACCCCACTGATCTCCCATCACCAGTTCACTTTCAGTCTGCTTGATTCCACAGGCGGAAGCTCTAAATGATACAACAGTAACCCCAGATCTACAGCTCCTATTTAGGTTCTCAAGATGTTTCTCCTTCTTCCCCCCTGTTGTTTACCAAATCAAGCCCCTCCTGTTATATGGGTTCCCACTTTTACAAGGATCTGAGTTCTTGATGTGAACAATACTTGGTGTTGATTATCTGCTCTGAATTGTCACTGACTTGTATGGTGCTTGGACTGCACTCCACGAGGTCGATTTTTTTTTTTTAATTATATGCAACCTCATGTGTCGTCAGAAAATTACCCTCATGCTTAAATCTGTGCCCGCTGTTAATTTGTGGTGAACCACTATTGTTAAAGTCAATAAAATATGGAGAAATACAATCTCATGAGATATTACAGATACAGTTAGTGAAACCCCAAATCCTCTTTCATTAAGTAGTTGCACATTCAAGAACATTAGAACATGAGGGATACATGTTAAAGAATTATTTTTAAATCAAAACCCTAATCTGGTGCATATGATCTGAATTGTAACAACAATAAAGAGAAATAGTGTCAGCACCACCTTTTACTAAAAGCATGAATGAGAGGAACAACTCCAATATGACTGCAGTTATACATTTATAGCTATTCTACCCTACTCTATTCTGCTACTTCTAGGCGCTAAGCTTCTTCTTGCACATCAGAAAACAGAACACCTTTCAAGTTTCAGAGATGGTGCGTGTGCGCATATCTGTTTGAACAAAGGGATTATGCTCATTAAAATAGAAAAGCCTGCTGTTCTTGATGTAAGAGGTCAGTTGCACTAATGTCAGAGAGCGAAGTGCCTCCCTTCCCTTGGCTTTTTATAGCATTATTTCATTGTTGGTAAAGCTCTTAGCATAAACACTTAACAGAGAATGGCCTAATGCCCTTTCTCTTATTTTCATTCTGCAAGACTGTGTTCTTCTGAATGACCACAATAAACAAGACATGTAAGTACCAACCTTCTAGATACTCTTAGAAATCAATAACAAAATAATTTAAAACCGAGCAAATGGTGCTTAGATTAAATACTGCAAATATATTCAGGTAAGTTTGATTATACGTTGCAGATCATAATAACGCAAACTAAATATGTTTTCTATCACTCACACGTATTCACTGTTGAATAATTGATTGATTGGGAAATGTAATTCAAAAAGCGGAATACCTAGAAAATAAAAAAACATAATTTTGATACTACTGGAAGCTTTGTGGAATTAAGGATTTTTAACTACAGAAGCATATGTCAGTCGTTGTTAGAAAAGGGACATTAAGAACCCTAGAATGCTAAACCACACTGTTGTTTAGGGGTGTATGGAAATTCCATTGTTTTACCAGTTGTTTTCAACTGGGTGAAGTTGTAAATATGTTATGTTCTTTTATGGGATTGTAATCTAGATTAGCACAATGGTGCAATGTGTTTAATGTATCACCAGTAAGTAAGTAAATGTTATTGTATATAGTTAATTAAAACCTTTACAATTTTTTTGCTAAATCATCCAGATTACGTTTAAAAAGTAAAAACGATGCACAGGTAATATATACTATCATATTTACAAAATTGACTTTGAATTAGCTTCTGTGCTGTGATTTGCACCTCGGTCCCTTGGTTATAAACATTTGATTTCATACCCTGTGATGTACCACGGTGTGCAGGTCCTGAAATAACAATATCATGTTTAAATAATAAAACTCAATATTAAAAAATGATGTCAGGGGAAAAGAAAACTGTGAATTCTGCATCATTCTTTTCCCGTGCCCAAAGATTCAAAAAATGCTATTTTTCAGATTTCTGTGGTAAGAAACTGACTTTCTGCAAGAATCTGGTGGCCCTGCATACCTGTAACAATTGGCTATGTATCACCAGCTCATTAGAAAAATCCTCCAGTGTGTTTGAATGTAACGTTTGCACTTTTTACTGGTCCGAGTTAAGTGGGCGATGGGTGTATTTAAAACTGGATTCTTAGTATTTCAGTGTCTTAAATTTCCAGGATCCACCCTGTCTCACAAATTCTTACTTAAGAAGGTGTTTCATGAACCTTTGTCTGTGCTCACTGGAAGATCAATGTTTACTACACCATCACCTAATTGAATCAACGAGTGCTGCTCTTTAGTACAGTTTGCTGATTAATATGAAATAACTTGGCAGACAGTTTCCACTAACATTTTGATTTGTGCTCAAGAATGCTGAGCGCGTATCCTCTGGGAATGCAAAGTAATGCAGCCAACAAGGCATCGCTGTGTGAAATGGATTGCTTTTAGCAGACAGTGTAGCAAGCCAACTTTTCATGTTTGCTTAAAAACGAAGGAATAATTCCAAAGCCAAGGAGTGTGGTGGTATGAATATGATGCCTTCATGTGGTCTCTCCTCCTCGCTCCATCTGACCTATTGCTCAGTCCCTTGCATTCCACACAATACAGGGCACTCTACAATCTGTATCGCAGCAAGGAGGACAGTCTGACAAACACATCACCCTTCCTTGCAAAATAACTATAGAACAAGGTACATAGCTGTTTGCTCTTTCGACACAAGTCAGGCACAAACTAAAGTCACAAGACAACAATGACCCTTTGCAATAGAAACGAAATGGAAGGTACACAGCTTATATACCTCTAGACACAAGAAACATAAAAACAATGGACACCTTGAAACATTTCCCAGGTCTCTCTAAGATTTGCTGAACAAATTCTGTACATAAGAAGGACCTGAATTCTGCACCTTTTTTGAGCATATCTAAACGATACAATTCTGCACCATAGGAGCAATGTGCCCTGCGTTGGGGCTATGTCATTGGCACACAAGTCACCCCACAATATACACACACACACACCAGAATCCCAAAGTATGAACTTCCAAGCTTCAATGGATCCCCTGCACAGGAAGTGTCACAGCAGATAGCATAGCAACAAGAAAAGTGAGACCACTGCACTCCAAAATTTTAATCCATTCACTTGATATCTCACAAAGATGTTTGCACTTGCACTGTTGCACTCCGAACACCTCACTGATGTGGGTAAGGACATGCATAGGTTCATGCCTTCTCTTGCAAATTCACTACTCAGCCACAACTCCAGGCCCCACTGCACGTGAAAACACAAAAAACCATACTTGGGGTCCATCTCCTCATCCTCGCAAGATGCAGCAATCTAAAATATCTAATTGTGAGTACATTTCAACATTGTGAGCTCAATGCAGTTTCACATACAACAAGGGAGAAATGTAGTGCTGGCTAATTTGCTAATCACATAATACACCAATTAACCACTGCAGCAAGCGCCTTAGAAAATGGCTAGGACTACTTTTGCTATCACAGTACCATAATCCACACACTTGTTAGGCACAAACAGTAGGTTCCTGCATGCAGTCAACCCTGTGACACCTGTGGTGTGGTGTACATCCCCATCCTTGTGGTGAGAGTACTCAAAGGTTCGCAGAAATAGAGCCAAAACCAAAAAGACCTTCATGAATTACTACTGTTCCTGAATTCTTCTAACATTTGTTTACATCGGCACCCGCTCACAGGTAACACTGGGCCAGCTCAACGTAAATAATTAATACATGAGCATATTACTATAGTAATCTACAGTTAATCTTCAATCTGTCTCATTCATCCTCATCTGCCCTGAACGTCCAAACAGTAATGACGTTCATTCAAGATTGGATGAACTGCAACCACCTCAAACTTAATCCGGACAAGACCGAGCTGGTCCTGACCGGAGGTGGTTGCAGTCCGTGGTCCCCTTCTTTCTGGCCCCCTTCCCTTGGTGCCCCTCCACTTCCGGTATCCAAAGTAAAAACCCTGGGAATCCTTCTGAATCCCCAGCTCACTGTTCACCCCCAAGTCAGTTCCGTGGTTTCCTCATGTTTCTTTTCCCTTAGAGTAATTAGGAAAGTGTCCCGTTTCTTTTCTCCCTCAGCTTTAAAAATTATTATGTTGGCCATGGTACTGTCCCGTATAGACTACGGCAACATAGTCTATAATGGGGCCCCTGCATACTTGATCCATCGATTACAACTGGTGCAGAACCAGGCGGCCCGCCTGATCCATGGCCTACCCAAATTTCATCGGGTCACTCCATTACTCAAAACACTGCACTGGCTTCCTGTGAGAGAGCGTGCCCTGTTTAAACTCGGTTGCCTCACATATCAGGCCAGATCGGGCACTGCTCCCGAGTTCATCTGTTCCCTTATCAAACCCTATTGTCCTGGCAGAGAACTCCGCTCGGCCAATTTGGCCCTTCTCACCATCCCTCGCTTTAAAAAGCAGAAGGCGGGCGGAGCGAGATTCGCTGTCCTGGCTCCAACTTTTTGGAATTCCCTTCCGGTCACCCTACGTACCTCTCCTTCTTACCTTCTGTTCCGGAAGGATCTTAAAACCTTCCTTTTCACACAAGCCTACCTGACCTAATCGTTTAGTTGCTGCCTCCACTGTTCATCACTAGCGCCATGAAACCGCTGGGTATGCGAGCGCTGTACAAATGCTTTTAAATTCAAATTCAAATTACTCCGTTGTCTGACACTTAGTGGGCTGTTCACAAAGGTAAGTTTACAAATGAGTATACCTACATGTGTAAAATTACTACTTTTGGTCAGTCACCATTTTAGATATTGCATTGCACACTGTGCAGACACTTCAAGCATCCATTTGATATGTGCTAGAATAGGGATGCACCGTGGCAGTCAGCACTTACGGACACTGAGCATAAGACATCCTAGGTAGCCATCTAGGTTTAGTTGAACACACATCTGCATGAACGTCTTACAAACTTCTTGGATTTATAGTTGACTGGTAGTTCAAAATCCCCTGATATCTGTAAGAAGGGCTAAATCTAGGAAAGCTGTTCTTCTCCACCTTTTGTGGCATGATTGCCATGCCTGCTCCCTTGCTGTTGTGTTTTGAAGGGCGACTAAAAGGGGACTCCTTATGCCACTCACTTTGCTGTCTTTTGGTATTTGAAGATGCAAGGTTAAAGGGTGACCCCAGAAAGATGTTACTGTCAGGAGATCCTGCTACAAAATGCCCTTGTCATCACGGTGATAATACCACATAATTGGCTCCACCACCCCAGTGGCCCTATTACCCTAGTGTCCCTATGAACTAAATAATTTGATCACCCCAGTAAACATTTTTCATGACCTCAATTATTTTGATTATTCCACAGGACGATGTCACAGAAGTGATGCTACCTCCCAGTGAGTCTGCTACCTCAGGAGTCCTATCATGCTTGCATTCCTCTCACTCTAATTGACATAGCAACTGAATATGTTAGTACTTCCTCTGTATGCAACTTTTGCATGCCCTGGTCACTGGGTTCTGTCCTGACTGTATTGTACAGTTCATACCATTTATATTTGCTTTTTAACGCATGAGTATGATGGAGTCCGTTATGAATGTGGCATCATGAAAGGAAAAATATATTCTATATCAACACCAATACTGCTTAAAGACATTTTTACATTTTTGATGATTATGTCAGAAAGTTTTGTGGGGGAATTCTCTCTTTCATAACATACCTTTGTCAGAAGGGGTGGTAAGATAGCAAACATACTTAGAACTGCAGCGCTAAACTGTACTCTTCTATCCATGTAATCATTTAGGTTTCAACCAGGCCAATATTGTGATCCTCCACAAATCCCTGGCTGAGGACTTTGAAAAATTCTGCCATGCGAACAGCGGCCCATTGCCTTTGTTGTACCGAAGTGCGCCTGGGGAATGGAGCAGCCCTCCACTGACTAGTGAGTCTGACATACGGTAAGCATTCTAGTTCCATCACTTTTCAATCGAGTACATTTCGCTACCTCGGGAGACTCGAGTCTACAAAGGCATTCTTGCCCGGGACCCCTATGGTAAATGACAATAAAGACCACAGACATCACCCAGTGACAACTGACTGTCCAAGGACCCAGCCAAAATGTGTCTTCTTGGTAGACTGGCCATGTGGGTATAATTCCAGACTTCAGATGATGCATTCTAGTATATTTATAGTAGGAGTTAAGCAATATCTTATACACAGTAAAAGAGCTGGAGCTTAGAGCCTTTACTGTAGAGGAGTTGAGAAATGTTTGTAAGTTCAGAAACCCTACATATGCTGTTCCATGCGAATTGGATCAGGTTTATTCTTAGAGGGGGGCCTTGTATCCTCTAACCAGGTGGAGGAGGACTGTGTACCCTTCCCTGGTTTGCTGCTAGTCTAAAAAAAGGAAGGTGCAATTAACTCAAAAGAACCCTCTTTTAATCTGACACTACTGGTACAGAACAATGGTAGCTTATTGCTGAGGAACGTAACCCACCTCTTCTCAATGACACTTTAATTTAGTCTGATCTGCACTGGTGAGAGTCACTGGGGAAATGCAGGACATGAAAGAAGTTACAGGGCTCTGGCAAGGCTGAAGTGACCAAAATAATAGACGTAGCCACCATAAGCCAGTCAATGCCCTGATGTGCTTCAGACATAACAGAATACTGGTTGCTATTCCAAGGTGCCAGGAAATCTCCAAGACCCCAATCATACTCATGCATAGGTACATGAATCCACACAAATGTCCATTAACACTTATAAACCTCCTGTTGATCAGCTGGACTCACTCAAATTAATCCACTAATGCGACCAATATCTCCAGTAGGAAAAAATTGAAACGAAAGTTATTAGAAAGAAACTGTTTCCTATATGTGCACAACAGAATTGATTAAGTTCTGGCTTTTTAATGTTTTACCAGAAGAGTACATAAAGTATGGCTCTGTGAGGGACTCTTTTCTCGATATTTAACCTGACAAACAGGCTTCCAGATGGCAGTACAATTTGTGTCAACCAAATGGGATTTTCAAAATGGGATCTTTTGATGGCTGTTCAGTGTCTTTTGCACATACACAGGAAAGTTTGGCCAATATGAAGGTCTAGAAGGTCTGAACTAAAATGTTTACTTATGGAAGCGATGATGTATGACACTTTAGGATATTTGCTGGATCACTGTTTCGTTTTTATTATTTTAATGTCCAGGTTTTGACAACCCATTTCTTATCCGGACCTGTTGGTAACAATATATATATAGAGAGTGGGCATTGCGCCCACCTTTTTAAACCAGTGCCTGTCCCCGAACAGCCTTTTTTTTGCCTCTGGCTTGAGACTATCAATTATCTCTTGGTCCAGCCTAGTGAAGTTTTTATCTGACACAGAGACGTGTATAAGCTTTGCGATCTGGGCAGCCAAATTAGGCTTGATAGAAAGCAGAAATTCCACACAGAAGTACATAAATACGATTGTGGGCCAGTGACTGTATCTCCTGACCTACTGTCAATAGGCCAGCAGCAGGTTTTATGTTCTTTGTTATTATCTCAGGGTGACTGATAGAACTGGTCCTGACAAATACCTGAGAACCCATAGCTGGGTCATGGACAAGGCAGAAATATGTTGACCATCTAAGGGGAATATTGTTCCAAATCCCATTTCACGTTTCTTTTAATTCCTATCCACTGGAGGCACCAGATTAAAATGTATATTTAGCCTACCAATAGTTTTAGACTCATTACACTTTATATATCTAACACTCTGCCTCTCACTCACACCTCTAGCTCATCTTTATTTCTTAAAACACTTAGGCTTCTCTCTGTTGTGGCTCACACCAAGTACCTTGTGGTCTTGGTGTGAGGAGAGAACCCAGTGATGAAGCATGCCAGCCTTGGGTGGGTGAGGGTTCTCGTCTTTTAAAAATAGCATTTGTTCCACATATGAGTACATACTCTAATTGACTAGCTGTACTCCTATGTGTGTTGATTTCATCCAATGCCCATGTGATCCCGGTTACCTCTCTTTGAGGAGATCCATGAGCTTGGACAAATTGGATTGGTTGTTTTTGTCAAGTGTTGAACCTGAGATTACAACCCAAGTGCCAATCTCAGTATATAAGCCACTAGTCAAATACTTGGATTTTGGATGAAATGCTATGGAATGCCATTTTGACAGTATTCCTCTTGCCAGAACTCTTATTCCAGCCAGTGTTCAGCGAAGTGGGACTGTTCGAAACAGTGTCCATGTCTAGTGTGTGTATACCCGTGGCGTAAATCACTGGCAGTCGGAGGAGCAATGGCAAGGAGAGTAGGGGTCTGCAGCCAGACACTCCTGTCTCTAGAGGGGTGAAGGAACCTTTCCAGCTCACCTTCTCACAGAGTCTGGTCGGAGAGACTTTGCTCCCTTGCACAGGGCGCTAAGCAACAGAAAGGCCAAGCCCAGAACCACCTCCATGGAGGGATACTAATAGTCTCTGTTTACATCAGTGCTGGTAATGAGACGGAATGCTGCCCCTGGATGCAGTTCTGACAGTAATTATCTGACTTTAACAGCGATCATGGCTCGGGTACACTACATTGAAGAGTGTCCTACATGGTTCAGTTTATCTAGAGCTGCAGCACGTGGTAAAGCAGACATCTCACACCCGGAGTCTGGTCTGCAAATGAAACTGCTCAGTAGGTCATCTGAGACACAAGGGCACGAAATGGGGTCAATAAGGTTTTTCTTTTTGTCAGTTTGATTATATTTGGAAATGTATGTAGTTAGGTTGTAGGGCGCCTTTGTTTGGTGTTCTCAGTAGTGGCTGCTACTGGGCAGTAGTGGTGAGGCGAGGGGATTAAGAAAAAAAAGAAAATGTAATTTACCTGCCGGCTGCTGCTCCTCATCTGTCCTCTTCGATCGATGCAGGAAGTAGACTCCCTATAGCCAATCATTTTTGTCACATCTATTTTATTAGCATTTTTATAGTATTCGAAAGGCAGTGCAATATTCAGATATTTTAACAGGACAATCCAGGCGCACCAGTGCATTGTTAACATTTCACAGATCGGCTTGTTGTACAGTCCTGAGGCCATGTTTACACTAACACATTCGGGCAGCGCGTGTGTTATGGCTCGGTACATACACGCAGGGTTGTGCCCTGGAGTCCTCTGGAGTGTTGCACGGCTTCCTGCAAGCCCAATACTGCACAATAACATAATCACAGAATCATGAGGTGAATCCCACTACTGCATACTTACACATAGAGATGACAGTAATCTAACTGTTAATGCAAACATTCAAACTTTCAAACTATTGCGGCACAACCACATCATGTTATTCATCCCCTTCCGCCCCCGCCCTGCCACCCCCCACACCCCGACGTCCCACCCCATGGGTGTCATTGTGTGCGAGCATGTACGTATCTCAGTCTTGTGCGTCCAGACGCGGACAGGCCCAGTGCAGCAACACGCCCTGACAGTAGAGGAGCCCGCGGCATGCGTGACCATCCGGGGCAGCTGATTAGGCCGCTCTAGTATCCTGCGTGTCCGCCTCCTCCGGCGGCCGCAAGGCGCTAGGCATGCGCTGCACCTTTCCGCCATGGGTTCTGTCCGAAGCCCGATTGTCTCCTCCCGTCTTATGGCTATCCATTCCGCCCGCGCCCATGCCTTAAGGGATGAAAGGAAGGGGTCCAAGACCAAGAAACAGATGAATCACATTGAATTGCAATTATTATACAAAAAACTCAGAAAAGCAAAGCTATTGGATGCAAATGAATTTAATTCAGATTTGCATACACATCATTTTCAATGATAGTAACTCAAATACATTTTGTAATAGACATCACAAGTATTAAATGTACGTGCCCACATGCACAACGGGAAGGGAAATGGTGAGGGAAGTGTCAAGGGAAGGGTAGGGGTAGTCTGTGTCATTCAGTGACAAGTCATCATTCATTAATTCACAAGACTGTATACAAATGGTCCTTATTGTTAAAAGGCCACATACAAGGCTCCAATGAGTCCTAAAATATTCTTTATAGACAAAGGCCTGACTCCGTTAAGGCAGTTTAATGTCTGGTTAGGGATCGGAGTAGATCAGGGGTAACGTGGTCAACGTTTCGACCCAAAATAACAGTAGGATAGTGTTCCTTACAAAGCGGGTCTTCGTCAGGACGGAACAGGTTGTGGGTGGGCGCCTCCTAGGGAGTAATTAAGGAATCAAATTAGAACAAACCCAACCTGTCAATTAATTACAAGAGGGTTTATGCATGAAGAACATTTCATCAGATTAAAAACGTGTTGTCGAGTCGTGCCTGAAGCACGGACTTGTACGTTAAAGATTCAACAGAGAACTCAAAATTAGGCTCACCTATCTCTAGGGGTGAGAGAGGCCAGGTCAACGAAGAGCTTCTCCAACAGTCCCGTAATTAAATCATAGGCATGGTGCAAAGATCACCAGTGGTCACCTTGATTAAAGAGACAGGAGTGTTAAAGTTCATGGAATTTTTCTTGTTAAGTACACATTGTCAACAGAAATTATAGTCTGGGGTGGTGAACTCACCATTAGTGCTTGTATTAGAAAACAATGGAGAGTGGGTTGTTCTCATATAGGACACACATTGTACTTTGATTATTGTTACCATCAGGTTCTTGATACTAGCAAAAAGTTGCCTGCATATAAATGACACCCCTTGTTGTAAATATGAATGACAAGAAGCGGAAACATATTCAAATTGGACAGATGTTATTATATATATGATGGTATGAAGTTGACAAAAGTCCAAACCCGCTTACCAGTCAAACTTTTGTTACCTCACAGGCAAGTGAGAGTACGCTTGATCAGTATGGGTAGGTTTCAAGCTTCAACCTAAAAAATACATATTATATATGTATAAATGGGTGACGAATATCCTAGAGGTTTATTAAACTCAAGAAAGGATGTTCAACCTCAGAAAACATCTTACCAGCGAACAATTTTCTTAGCACTAAAAGAGTTTGAATTCTACCTCGGTAGGCGTTGTAGAGGATTTCTTTCGAACAATCAGCCTACAATAAATGTATGAAAAACATTGATCAGTAACCATGTGGCATTTACTTCGAGATAAGGGCGGGAGATAAGGCCGACTCTATCAGGTGCGTACCTTAATGAAGAAAACGTTCTTGTTCTTGCTTGGTAAGTCCGGCTACCTCCTGTGAAAACAGTCAGGCACCCGAAGATTAGAAACAAGGCACCAGACACGCGCCACGTAACGTGAAGACCGACACGCGGTCGGGGAAATAAGGTCTAAGTTTACCTTAGGTGCAGACAAGCGTTACAGAATCAATCCACGGCGTTCATGATGTCGGGAGTGTAGCCGCCGACCAACACAAACCCAGTGACTTCCTGGTTTGTCGATAGAGGTGGGCGGGGCTAGGTGATCGGGGCAACGAACTGGAAGAAAGACTGGTTGTTTCTTCAGACGTCGATATTCCAAATTGTATTATTGGCTCCTGACTGAGTTGCAATGACAGGGGCATTATTTTAAAGTCCAAAGCATTTTGTGGTCTATTAATTGTAGCATTTTCGTAGACAAACGGGAGGGCATTGTTCATAAGTGGTTAATCTTATCGCGCTCGTAAACGAAGCCGACAGTGACATTATTCTGAGCACTGGAGGGTATGTTTAGAGAATGGACAGCAGTCTAATGATTTTAACAAAAATAGATGTTGATTCTAAAGCTAAATACATACATTGTGGAGGACGACCATTACATTGTATTTCTAACATGATTTACCTGAGGTTTGAAATTTAAAAAAAATAACAAATAACATACCTATTCATGGGCGCAGAGTGCACTTATCTCGTAGGATAGTGTAAACTCTATCATGTAGATTTCCATATCATTGAGACACTGAAGCTCATTGTGTATTTCGGAAACATAAGAGTGCACTTATCTCATAGGATAGTGAAGACTCCATTATGGTTGTAAAATAAGAGACAGTATCATGTCAAATCTGATATGCACAAGGTTCATCATTTTATATTAAAAAAAAAACAAAGATCACAGATTGGCTAATTGCACAAAGCTGTTTTCAGATTCATTCAAGCTATCAACTATGGAATTAAATATATGAATCCACTTTAACTCTCTAATGTTCAGAATCCATTATGGTTGTAAAATAAGAGACAGTATCATGTCAAATCTGATATGCACAAGGTTCATCATTTTATATAAAAAAAAACAAAGATCACAGATTGGCTAATTGCACAAAGCTGTTTTCAGATTCATTCAAGCCATCAACTATGGAATTAAATATATGAATCCACTTTAACTCTCTAATGTTCAGAATGCTGGGTAGATCCCCACCCCTCGCACCAAGTGTCACATGTTCCAAGACAACCCATTTCAAGGATTCAGGCAAATGATTATGTCTGTCACAGTGTTCAACAAGGGGTGCCCCAGAAACCTTGCATCTAATGCGGCTGCAATGAGATAGGAAGCGAGCTTTGACACGCTGTTGGGTCTGACCTACATAAATGAGGTCGCATGGACAGATTATACCATAGATAACATTTTTGGTATTACACTTAGTGTGGCTTTTATATGTGTGTCTATGGTTTTTGAACACAAAGTCTTTGCATTGTATGGTTGACGGACAAGCTTTACAGTTACCACATTTAAAATGTCCTGTTATTGGTGGTTGATTCCAGCATGAGGCCAAAGTAGGTTCTGGTGAGCATTCAAGGAAAGAGGAAACGACGTAATCTTTCACATTTCTCGCCTTTTTAAAGGCATGCATAGGTGCACTTGTGATTTCTAAATCGTTTGCAATAAGATCCCAATGTTTATTTATTGCTTTTTTGATCAAATGGCTCTTAGTTGAAAAAGTGGATACGCAGATCATGCGTTCGTCCGATTGACGTTGTCGTGTGGAAGGTTCCAAGAGTGTTTCGCGGTGGCAGAACCACGCCCTCTTCCTCGAGCGTTTGATCAGACGTTTGGGGTAACCTCTCTCCATTAGGCGTCTCATCATGATGTCCGATTGTAACATGTAGTCGTCTTTTTTGCTACAATTCCTTCGAACACGAAGGAACTGGCCAAATGGCAAGTTGTCACGAAGGCTTCGTGGGTGGTGGCTCGAGTACTGTAACAATGAGTTGCGTTCCGCCGATTTTTGGAAAAGATTGGTGTACAGCGTACCCTCCTCTGCTATTATGGAGATGTCAAGAAAATCAATCTTGTTGTTACTGCTTTGTATAGTAAATTGAATGTCGGGTGAACGTTGATTCAACCAATTGTGGAAGTCCTGTAGTTCATTCTCATTGCCCTTCCAGATTGCCAAAACGTCATCTATATAACGGACCCAGAGTTGTATTCGGTGTCGGAAAGGGTTCTGATCACAGGTGACAAAAGTCTTTTCAAAGAAAGCCATGAAGAGTATTGCCAGGTCTGGGGCAAAGGCTGCCCCCATTGCCACACCCTTCGTTTGTAGATAGAAAACATTTTGGAACATGAAAAAGTTCCTCATCATGGCGATCTTCAGCAAGAGGATTATGAATGAGGTGGGCACCTGTACCGGAGCTTCTCGACTATCTAAAGCTAAAGCAGCCACCATCAAGGCCTCCTCCTGAGGGATGCTAGTATAGAGCGACACAATGTCGCAAGTCACTAATAGTTCCTCCTCGGGATTGAAGGGTTTACCATCTATCAAAGTGATGGTGTGTATCGTATCTCTCAGGTATGTGGGAGTTGCTTTCGCTAAAGGTTTTAAGAAAAAGTCCACATATCTGCAAAGAGGCTCTAGAATGGATCCGCACCCAGAGACTATGGGTCGTCCTGGGGGATTGCGTAGGTCTTTGCGGACCTTGGGTAAGGTGTATATGGTAGGTATGCGGGGATGGCTTTGATTGAGGTACTGGTATTCGTGATCCGTGAGGAAACCTTGTTGGACCCCATCCTGAGTCACCCTCTGGATTTCAGCAGACAGATCTTTCGTGGGGTCTGATGGTAGTCTTTTGTAACTAACCCCATCATTCAGTTGACGCCAGATTTCTTCCTTGTATTTTGCTGTATCTTGGATTATGATCGCTCCACCTTTATCGGCTGGCTTCACTACCACATTGTGGTTTGATTTGAGAGTATCAAGGGCAGTTCTCTCAGTCTTTTGGATGTTGTATTTGACATAGGTCTTCTCACTCAAAATTTTATTGACCTCTTCAGAGATGATATTTTCGTATGCCAAAATTCGGTGGCTCATCGCATTGGATGGAGGTACAAATCTTGAAGGGGCCCTGAAACCAGTTACAGATGTGCTTTTAGGAGGTGGTTTGTTCTTAAAGAAGAATCGTAATCTTATCTTGCGGAAGAATTTGGAAAGTTCCATAAGTGTATTAAAGCGATTTGGAAGAGTAGTTGGCACAAATGATAGGCCTTTGCTCAGGACCCTTATTTCATCCGCATGAAGTTCGTGTGATGACAAGTTAATGATAGGTGTATCTGTAGATTTTACCACCTGTAGTTCTTGCGTCTTGTCGAGCATTCCCCGTGTTCTTCCGGTTGGAAACGAACCTGTTTCGTCCCACGGCCTCTCCCACCTTCGTTGTCCCACTGCATGGGGCCTTGCTGTCCGCGCCCAGTCCCTCGGTTCCAATTGTTGCCTCGTCCACGGGGCGGTCTCAATGATCCCTGTTCTAAAAAAGAGTTGGATTGGTATTGTGGGCGATATGTGTCTTGATAACCGTAAGAGTTGCTGGTGCCTGCTTGTTCAGACTCTTCTCCTGAACTGTACGACGAATCAGAGAATGTGGTATATCGTCCTCTCAATCTGCCTCCTCTGTAGCCTCGGTTGGTAAATCTTCCCTGTGGGTCCTGTCGAAAGTAATCGTCAGACAGATAGGGATATGTCTTCTTTTTGTCGTAAAACTTGAGGTCCCTAGCCAATTTATCAAGCTTCTTCTTGATGGTCGTGGTTTCAAAGTCTTGGAGGGTTGCAACAAGCTTAGATAATGCCTCTTTTGAGTTAGTGAGGGTGTTGTCACCTGTGATACTCGCCTTTAATTCAGCTATTTGTTTATTTAGGATCACAACTTGTTCTGCGGCTGTCTCAATTCCCAACACCATCCAGTGTCGGGAACAATTATTTGCAACAAAGCTGAATCCCTCTCGAAATTTGGGAATATCCACAAAGATGGCTGGTTCGACTCTGACTTGTAGCCCTGATGGTATTATATTGTTTTGAAGACACTGTGCAAGAAAATGACCATGTAATTTAGTGCGAATGAGTTTTTTCTCTAACCTCTCTAGTTGAGAAATCTTATCATTAAGGGTAATGTCAACTATAGGTGTACCAACTGACAGAAAATTGTTGGCTGGGTCATGGAAGAGTTGATCTATATAATCTTCAGTATAAGTCAAGATCTCCTTGTCTACCATGATTATCAAACATAGACGATTTTACAGAAAATCTACAGATGCGACAACACGTGTAAACCTCCAATGCCTTAAGGGAGGCTACCCACGCTTGCACAGCAGGCGGCTCCTATAGCCAATCATGAACCTGCTGTCATCAGAATGACAGCAGTGTCATGATTAGTCTGAGTGGCCTGGATCAGCACTCAGACAGGCAGTGGGAGCCTGTGCATGTTCTCCACCCAGTTGGGCAATACATCTGGGTGGAGAACATCCTAAGTGTGCATTTCTGTTTGGCCGGCTCAAGACAGTGGGCCAAAAAGTCATGCACATTAAGAAAGTGCTCACCACTCCTCCCCCTGATCTGTGGGCAGAGCCTGAACTGAAAAATAAAATGATAATAATATGGTGTAATAATCATTTTATTTTTCTTGTGGGGCGAAGCTCCTCCGCCTTAGAAATAACACGTGTTGGCAACATAGAAAACATAGAAAAAAATAGCACGTATTAGCAACATCAATACGATTATAAAAATATATCAACAAAATATGTATTTGCTTTCAGACTATGATTTTGGGACAAGTAATACTCAGTGATGGCTAATATGTGTATTTTTGGCAACTATTCAATTGCTAAAACTGGATGAGAGGTGCAGTTATTTAATCCCGAAGTTGCCACTTCCCCAAGAAAGTCCTGCACTGACTCATTTAATGTGTGGTAGCTTTAAAGTAAGCAGGGCGGCTCCTCCCTGAGGAGCGTTGACCCACTTATAAATCCCCACAAAGATGAAAAATAAAATGGTAATTAATGGTAATTACCATTTATTTTTTTTCCTCCGTCCTGAGCGTCAGGATGGAGGCGGGCCGTTGCTGAGTGACATCAGCATATCACTCAGCAGGGAGGAGGGTGGGCTGGCTGTGCACTGTGTAAAGTGCTCATGTGGTTTTGGCTGGCTGTCTAGCGATGGCCAGCCACACATGCGCACTTTAAACCTCTCGACCCAGCTGTCTTAAGATAGTTGGGTTGAGAGAATGTGCATACTTCCAAGTCGCTGTGGAGTGCCGAGTGAGGCCGCTCCCACCAATCCTGGTGCTGCTCACATGCTGCATGTGAGCAGCGCCAGGATTGGTCAAGGGAGTTCCAGCATCCGGTTGCAGTGACGGAGAGGTCCGGAGCGAGTACGTTGTGTCGAGTGAGGTAAGTTTAAAAAATATATATATATTTCCCCCGCGTGCATGTGTGCCCCCGCCTCCCCATCCCGGTAGATGCCAGCCGCCACTGAAGTAAAGCGCTGTAAATGTCTTATTGAAAATGTCAGTCCTGCTGAAAGGTGTTGGCACTGCCCCATTAAAAGAATATCAGTTGTGCACTTTTCATAGGACGTCTTTGTACTGCCCCATTAAAGGTTTCCTAATTTTGCATTACCTTGGCGAGAAGTACTCAAACTGCTATTTTTTCCATTACTCGCAGAGCTGCTCTGGCGGAAGTGCTGGTACTGTCCATTATTAGTAGGGTGGGCAGATGAGAAGTGCTGGCTCTGTTCAAGTAAAACTAGAATTCCATTGCTGATGGCTGCAGATATGGGCCCTCTAAAAGTACTGCGGGCCTGTCGAGAAGTGCTGGCATTGCCCTCTGTAGGTAAAGCAGCCTAACGAGAAATGTTAGTATTGTTTAAGTACATTTACAACGGCCCAGCTGAAAAATGCTTATACTCTTCAACGTAATCTATTGCATGTGTCCAGGGAAACTACTGGTTCTGAAAGGTACTCATAAAGTAGATCTGTTAAAAATACTGCTACTCTCTGTTGCTAGTGTGATTGTTTGATGAAACGCTATGGTTTTGATCCTGTAAAGCAGTAGCTCTCAACCTTTTGACTTCTGGGAAACCCCAATTAATCATTACTGGAACCTCGGAACCAGTGAATCATTATTGGAACCCGGGACCCCCACTGAGTCATAACTGCCAGCCGAGGCCCCAACCTAAGCATTGTCAATGATTTGAACTGCAAAACAATACACAAAAAATACAGGAAAAAATAATCAAACAAATACACAAATAATGACACGTTTCATTTAATTTCCAAACACATATAAATAAAATAAATAAAAAATGAATATGAAGATTTGAGCTTTTCTAAATTAAATTGAGGCCACTCATCGCCCGTACTATATTCTGCTTGATGCACTGGCACTGCCCCTCAAATCAATCTGAGGATACAAATTTATTTGTACCTTTTTAAAAATTTCAGAGTTACATTTAGCACTTTATTAATCTGTTAATATTATTTAATTTTCTTAGTCGCAGACCCTCTGAGGAGGCTTTGTGGACGCCAAGGGGGTCCCCGTACCACAGGTTCGTGAACTACTGCTGTAATGTAAAGCTGCTTTTATTAAACTGGTGGCCTTGTTAATTATTAATATAGCAGGCCCGCTAAGAAGTGTTGATAGTGTAAAATTCAAATATGGCTGCCATGTTTGTAGTGCCTGGGCCGCTGAAGCACAGATCGCCTGGCAGCTAAACAGTCTGTCATCGTGATTAATTGTCCCTTTCCCCTTCCCCTCTTCTTCCCTCTTGCCCCATCATCGGGACAAAATGGATACAATTCACTCTGGGGACTCACCTGAAGGGGGTTCACCGGTGCATCAAGACCAAGTCAAAGAGATAAGGTCAGTGTCTTTAAACTAGTGGGCTGCCAGTACATCATTTACTGAATATAAGTTTAGGGGTTGACATAAAGCAGATCTGGAGTATCTGTGGTGGGAAGTTAGACTAATAGAGTCTGCCCCCAATTCACCAAGAAATCAAGCCTTTTTACTGTCATCCCAAGACTCTAGAAATTAAATTTTCAGTCACAGGTGAGCATGTGTCTGTTGATTCATGCATTACAGCAGTCTGTGGGCTTCTGTAAATGATTGCACTAATGGCAATGTTGTACAATGCAAATGCTCATAAAACTTAGCATACAAGTTCCTTGAGATCATTTAGATGTGACATCATCCTTGTTTTTATATCAAAAGAACTCTTAAGAACCAAACAAAAAATTACAGTGGACTTGAAGGTTGCCTATTGCTTACCGTTGGTTTGCTTTATTGTTTCTTTCATTTAAGAAAAAAAAATCATTGGCTTGCTTTCCTCTTCCTATGTTTGTCCCTCTCCTGGAGCATAGCTTCTTTGCCATCTTATATTTGTCTATTATGTATCCTTCTACAGTTCATTTAGGGAACCACTTCTGCCTTTTTCTTTCAGAACTCCATGAGTGCATGTGTTTTCTCTGTCACTCGCCCGTATACTGCTTCCCCACCCCAAAAAACTGTCCCCTGTTATTTCATCCCTTGCCCCTAGCAGGCATTTGAATACAATGACATATTTTCTTGGGGGATGGGGATGGTGCTGGCAGCTGTTATGTGGTTATAGGTCCCTCAGCTTTCCAGAAAAGCACTTTTGTGTGCCTTCATACCTTGCTCGCCCCCCACCTGCTCTTCCTTTGATCCCCTACCCCTCACGGTCCTTTCAATGCAATAATTGTTTTATTAACATTTTTGGCTGGGCCCAGCAGCTGTCATTTGCTGCTGGGACACTATGGGGCCTATTAGGATGGCGGGCTGACTCACGTCCGCCTGCCACCCTAGCGGTGCTGGGACCGGATGCAAGTGGTGCGGCGGTCCCGCACTGGCAGTTAGGATGCCACCGCCACTGTGGCATCCCCTATCCACATCATTGTGGTGGAAGATACACACAGCACCGCCCGCCACAATGCTGTGGCTGCACATTGTGCATTTGCATGCACAACGTTGCAGGCACCGCACGGTGCCTGCCACATTGTGCATGGAAATGTTGGGGGGGTACCATAGGTATCCCCATGTGCCCCTCCCCCACACCCCCAACATCCTGGGGCCCCGCAACAGGCCCCCAACTGCGAAAACTGCATGCCTTTACCGCCAGGGAAAGGCTGCTTCTCGCATGCATCGTAATATGAATGGCAGTGTCTAGCAGACACTGCCACCATAGAAGGACTGGCGGAAAAGCGGCGGAAGGTCTTCCCGTCCGCCGCGCTACCCCCGCCATCATAATATGGCAAGGGGGGGGGGGGGAATGGGAGGTGGGCGGGAGATAATGTCGGGCAAATTGCCACTGGGGCGATCTGCCCGACATCGTAATAGACCCCTAAGTTTCCAAAAAATCACCATCTGCCAGCGTGCATCTGTAAATAAAATAAAGAAAAAATAGCACCTGTTTTATTCTTCTGGTGTATATGGCCCATCCAAACCTTCTGCCCCTGTTTCCAACACACACATGGGCAGAAGATTGAGCCATATGTAACATGTAAAAAAAGAAAGTAAAAAAAAACCTGGCCTCCTGGCATCCACTCCCATCACCATCTAGATGCTCCCACTTCTTAAATTAAGAATAAATACCTGTTCTTCTGCTACACTCCATCCCACTCTTTTAAAAACTCTCTAGTTCCTAAATCCCAAAATAAGAAAATGCATTGCTTTCTGCCACCCACCTCTGCCCCTACTGAAAGATGATTACCTGGCCTCCTGACACCCAACCCCACCACACTCTGTACCACCCCACCCCCACCCATCCATAAGCTGTGGGCTCTGCTTTCCCGTTGAGAGTGGAGAGCCGGTACTGCTCTCTAAGAGCTGCTTGTCAGCACAACTCAATTCCTCCTCTAACCACTGGTCTGCAGAAACCAGTGGCGACAAGGGAGAAGGAACGCACGCACGGAGCTTCCCTCGCTCTCCCGTCTCCCTCCGGTTTGTGCCGACCTGGAAGAGGCGGGAGAAGGTAGGTGACATCTCACTCAGATCTCTATTCCACTGCCTCACCGTAGTCTCCATATGGTAAGGAAGCACTCCCTCTTGTGACGTCACAATAGTGATTAACACTTTGGTTAACCACTGTTGTGGCATCACTGTAAGAAGCCATATACAACAATCAGCAATACATGCAGTTAGTTAATAAATGAATGATTGAATGAATGTAAGTTTTTAGAGCACAACATTGACTCCCATGAGTTTCCTGGTGCTATTGCTAAATGCAGAGAAATTCAGTCGCCAGTTCCAGATTCAACCAGAGCAAATATTCTTGTTTTAAGAAGTTTTTTTTTAATGAAACCTCATTGCTAGTGCGGCACAATTGGAAAGGTAGGGTGTTCCACTCCCTGGCTGCCAGAACCGCGCAGGACCATGCCTCTTTTCTGGTGCGATTAAATCTGTGGATGTATACCAGGAGGGCATCAGAAGATCTTTGGGCCAGATGTATCAAAGGGTTTTACCCATTCTGTGTCTAGGGGAAAATGTGTTCATACATATGGCCCTAAGTGTTCTATAGGTCCTGTAGTGCAAAATCTGAGTAGAAAGATGTTTAGGCCCAATCCAGAAGAATGCGTGGAGGACTGCCAGATGAGTTTTAAACAGAATCCGTTTTGTAGGTCTCGCCTGGCGTTGCAGCACCCCATGCGCTGCTCGATCTGCAAGGGCTTCTTGGAATCATTAGCTCTCGCCTGGTGTTGCAGCGCGCATGTGCTGCTCGCAACGGGAGGGCTTCATGTAATCAATACAGTTTCCCTTCCCATCTTTTTCATTTGCTGGCGTCATCCTCCATGCTAAATGCTGGCTGACAATTGAAAAGGAGTCTTTTAAGTCCCTCTTTGTTACCGCCTTGTCCACTTTTGGCCCCGCCCACCGGGACTGGATATTTTACTGGCCGCGTTACACATTCTGCATTGTATCGTCGGTGAGCATTATTTTCTTTCAGCTGCTCAGCAGCCCCATCTGTGGCTGGCTATGGTGCGTCTGGCTTGCTGTAAGTATGCGGCGCCACACTTTGTTTCAGCGCGGCACTATCTTTCAAGTAACAAAAACATGTTCTATTTAAAAACGCCTGGCTCCGGACCTAAGATAGAGAAAATACTTTTTGGGCACTTTACTTTGCACACTTGGTCCGCATGGGCGGCTCAACCACCTCCATTTTTTAATCACCCAGAACTTTAACTCTTCTCCCTTTGTGGTGCCCTCCCTCTCACAACAAAAGCTACACTCCTCTCACCCCGCTTCCGGGTTAAGGAGACTGAACCTTCGTCATGGGCTGCCCGGGCTCAGGCTCTGCTGTATCACCTCTAGAGCTGCAGGGGCACAGTGATCAGCCACTCAGCCGACCTCAGTACTGCGCGGCCACCGCCTCTCCACCCCTGCAAAAGCTGATATACTGTTTTGCGGACCGCAGGAGAATCTAAGTGTACTCCTGATTGCGGACACAAGCAGCCACAATCAAACTGCCACGATCGACTGCCTTGCAAAAAAGAGTAAGTGTAATGAGAAATTCTTCCCCTTTGGTTTCTAAAAATGTTCTTTGCATAGCGCGCGCTGCATATTCCTCTGATGTTATTCCCCATTCACACTCACAAAAGTAAGATTTATAATGGAAAAAAGATTAGGCGTTGTCTGAAATCAAGCCGTTAAATATGCGGGCGGTTACTGTTAGGACAGGGGTCTTTTAATACCCTCATGCCTCAACAGCCTAGCTGGCTCTGTCACATATACAGGCCTCAGTCAGCCCGACTACTCACAGACTGAGGTTTGCAATTTTGGTCAGTGCTGCCTGCGGTGGCTGTCGAGTCCGCTGACCTCGGTTGAGTCTGTATAATTATTTGGTAACTGAGAAAAGATTAATGTTCAGGGGCCTCTCACATCTTGTTTACCTACGGACTAGGGCCAATTACATAAAGAAATATACAGGAATAAAATCACAATAAAACTAAAGCGTGCCATCCGAGGCGTATTTTGCATGTTAGTAAGCAAGTTAGTGAATAAAACTGTGCAATTGGTTAGTACATTTTGCACACACAAAGCAAAACACTTGCTGCGATTTCAGTGTGGTTAAACACAGAGCCCAATTAAAGCAGAGATAAATCAAAACGTTAGCTAGGTACATCAGTCGGGCTGAAATCAGAGCCACAAATCAAGTGGGAAGGATGCAGAATTTAGATTTCAATATTTTAGCTTTGAGTGTATTCTTTCCACTTGCTATCTTAAAAAATAAATGTCTGGAGAACAGTTACGCTATACGTTTTTTCATGATAAAGGGAAAGCGTCCTAAATCTTCAGGCATCCCTAACAAGAACATTATATTGCAGAGTAGGTAAATTTCTTTGGACCCCACCCAGGTTGGAAATGAGTAATGTGCACACCTTTACCATTAAGCCAGCTTAGCAAAGCGCACACTTTACAAAGAATTTATCTTAAATCAAAAGGCTGATTATATTGCACAAATGAGTGTATTGTACTGCACAGCATTACTTTGACATTGGCTTTTATTGCAAAAGGAGAAATAATTATTGTGTTGCCTTGTAGTGTATCTAGAGCAAACTAGTTATTCGCATATTAATAACTTGTATGCATAGTAGTGCAGATCTTTACAGGAGTTTAGTTGGGTCTATTTATATGCATTTCTGTAAATGAAATATTAATTATTAATCCCAAGTGCGACAGAGAGCGACAATATTCCATCCTCACCACAGTGGTGCCTATAACATCTGACTGCAGTGCACTGGTTGTACATGTAACATATCAGAGTGCAGTGCGCGATGGCACCTATAACACCTCTAACTGCAGTGCACTTGTGGTACTTGTAATATCTTAAAGTGCAGTGCATTAGTGCTGAGTATGGCATTATGTTACAAAACATTGTTTTTAAAATGCTGAGCTGATGCAGTGAACTTCCTCTCCAGCGGCACTACGTGACTTTCTAATAACGAGCATACTATGCAAACGCCTACAAGAATAGGCACACAACAGTTCTTTCTTTAATTAAGATGGGGAAGGCATATCCATACAAACTGCATTAATGTTTGACAGTTTACATCGTGTATTTTGTAATCCTACAAATAGTATTTGTAGACCTTTCTGTACCATGGAAAATAGACCTCAACAACACTCCACATCCTTACACTTTACTACATACCACTCCACAACACAAAATACCATTCCACATGATTACACGCCAAAACACATAATTTCACTCCACATAATTCCAATACACTCAATACCACATAATTGCTATCCATATAATTCCATAACACTCCATGTCATAATTCCAAAACACAAATCCACACCGCACCACAAAATTCCACTCCACACAATTACACAACTAACTAATCCAATCCAACACACATAATTCCACAACACACCATATACATACACCCCGTAACACGTAAGTACAAACCATTGCCATTTACAATGCCAATAGTTCCAAGAAATACAGGCCCTACTGCATAAGTACAAAACATTGCCATTTACAATGCCAATAGCTCCAACTCCAACAAATGCGAGACCTATTGCATTTACAATGCTTGCTTTACGGGTGGCCAGTATAGTGTGTTAAGATGGTATGAGACTGGGGTATGTTTACAAATCTTCAAAATAAGCATACAGCAGAGTTGTATTGTCTGCAGCCTCTTAGAACATTGAAATGTTGAACGCTCAATTGAAAACAATGGAGTGCCCCAGATTATTGGGGCGTGGCTTGGATGCCGAGGAGTTAGGCAGCGTGAGCCCAGAGCTCCGCGCCCGATCCCGGCTAAAATCCTGTTAAACTGCACGAATTCCGACGGAAAACGATTGCTCTGTCATCTGAAGGCATCGGTGGAGCGACGGGACCCCGTGTTTGCAGTTATCTGCCGCTAATCAACGCGGAAACCCGACTTTGAGAACTGTCCGTGGGACGAGGCGCTTCGACCTAAGATGGCGGCTTGAGGTCTGAACCGGCGCTGTCGCAGACCGAGGAAGCTCGGCGATATCCACTTTGAGAGAGCCGGTAGAATCGGGGACGTCGCCGGAAGGGTCGCTGAGAGCCCACAACCGAGGAGTTCGCACACGACATCCCACATTCCGCTTGGGGGAGACGGCGATAAGTGACTGGCGGGCTTCCCCAAGGCGCACCTAAGATGGCGGCAACTCCGAGAAATGAAAGCTGAAGACCTCGCGAACAAAGAAGGGCTGCGAGGACGGCGAACGGGACTCCCACGACACTGCATCGGCTGGAGAGGGGAGACTTCCCCCCTGATTGCACAGAGGAGGGTCCTATACAGAGCCCTGCACCCGGAGCGCAGCCCAAATTTGGATAGGGGACGTTGAGCACACGAACCCCAGTCCTAGGAAGGGCGCCACCCCACGCATTAACCTGCGAGGGCCTCAATAGGCCGGTCGCTCTGCTTGAACTGGGGGCATGCGGGCCTCGACTGAAGATTGGTGAAAACCCGGTACTCCCGCTGCACCACACGGGGCCTTTGAGCAGGCCCAGAAGTCTTGGGAGCGGACCTGAGTGCGGCTTAGGACTTGTGGGGGCTCACGGCCTGAAGAGGGGAGCTCCCTGGAGGTTGGCCACAAGACCCTGAAGGTGGTAAAGCCTACTGAGACGCCGGACCTCGAGGGTAGTGACCCGAACGGCGAGGAGAGTGACCCTACCCAACCCAGAGCTCCAACGTTTGCTGAGGGCCTACGAGCCGACGCGCTGGAATAGATTGGAGAACCCTCTACTCCCTGGTGAGGCGCGGACCTTGAGGCGGCTGGAGGGGATCGGGTATAACCCTGGACGACTGCCCGGAACGGCCTGCGCTGGTGCGCCGAGAGGCCGACCGAGAACTGGTCACTAGGCGGAGAGGGTGCCAGCCAGGAGAGGCGACAGTGGGAGTTGGCTGTAACTCGCGGCCTAGAACTGGTGGAGCCGCTAGTGACTATTGAAAGTGTGACCTAACTTTCGCCCCGGCCTAACAGGGAGCCCCCCACGCCTGCTCTTCGGGTCTCTGAAGAAAAATCATCGCCTAGAGCACAATCCAAGATGGGGAAGACGAAGGGGAAAGCGGACGGTGCCGCTAGCTCTGAACCGACGGATGGCGCAGACCAGGGTCACACGGACCTACAGCAAATGCAGGACCGCATCCTGGAAGCTATCACAGCCACGAAAGAAGCCCTGCAACAAGACATTGCTCAAGTGGCGACAGGCTTGGGGCTCCTGCGAGCAGACCATGATAAGCTAAAGGACAGGGTCAAGAGCACGGAGGTAACCCTGCAAGAGTTGGTCCCGGAGCATAAAACCATGGAAGGTCGGTTGGGCGAAGCTCTGGACCGAATTCTGGCGCTGGAACGACGGGCGGAGGACGCTGAAAATCGTAGTAGGCGCAACAACGTCTACTTGGTGGGCCTTCCGGAGAAAAAGGAGGGGGACGACATGGTGGGTTTTCTTGATAACTGGTTGCGTCTGAAGTGGCGCCGGAAGGGCTTTCCCCTTTGTTCTCGTTGGAGCGGGCGCACAGGGTCCCGGCCAGACCGCCTGCCCCGGGCCAGCCACCCCGCCCTGTGGTGATCAAACTGTTGCACTATAAGGACAGGGACTGGCTGTTGCAGAGAGCCAGAGAAGCAGGCCCCTTCCAGGTGGACAATAACAAGGTGACACTGTTCCCAGACTTCACGTTTGAGACGCAGAAACTTCGGGCTATCTACTTGTCGATTAAACGGGAGCTGTGTGTGGAGGGCATCAAGTACTCACTCCTCTTCCCAGCAAAGCTCAGAATTGTGGTGGACGCCAAAACACTTTTTTCCCCACATCGGCGGATGCCTGGGTGTGGTGGGATACTTACAAGGCCGGAACGGATGGAGCTCGATTCAGAGCTGAGGAGGAACAGCGGAAACAACCGACCAGGAAATTGCAGCGCCTTCGGAAGCGCCGGCAAAGGACTGGGAAACCAACGGCATCGCAAATGGAGGAGGAGAGGAAGGCAGCACTTCAAGCGGTGGTGGACCTGTCGGGTACAGTGCACAGCCAGTCATGTAAGGGCTCAGAATCTGAGGAACAGGCAACAGGATCAGAAATGGACCTCTTGGAATTTGGTGGGGCTAGAGGTCTGGTCGTGACGCCACAAACGTCGGAGGAAATCATAGCAGCTTGAGGGGAAAGACTTTGAAGGGCTGCACCACACATTGAACATGGGGGGACCGTGCCCATAGATGCCAAAAGACTGTCTGGTAGAAGTTTGGAGACTCGTGAGTGCTAATGGGGGGATTGTGGGGCGGGGGAGACGGGAGTGTCATAGTGTAATAAACACCCTCGGAATCGGGCTGTGCCCTGCTGGCCCCTAAGGTCACCGCAGTGGAGACTGCGGAATATAGTGTTGGCGACTGGGGTGGTTCACCTTTTTGGTAAAAGTTTGGATGGGAACTACTTTGGTAAAGATGGGTCCTGTTCTGGGGGGGTGGTTGCCGAGAGTAGTTCGGGGGGCTCGAGGCGAAGGAGGTGGGGTTTGGGGAATAGTTGTTGGGGGGGGGAGGGGGGATCAGAGAAGTGCCGACATAAGCGCCTGGAAGACGACTGTTATTACCATGTTCGGGTATGCAAGGGGCAATGGCTAGCGCTGGCGCATAGAAATGTGTGACCTGGAACGTACGGGGCCTACACACCATGGCGCGGAGGCACAAGATACATGCTTACTTAGTCCGCAGAGTAGTTCAAATAGCGCTACTGCAGGAGACGCACCTAACGAAGCAGGAGGGCATAGCGCTGCAGAGGCAATGGCGAGGACAGTTGTTCAACACGACATACTCTGCATTCGCAAGGGGTGCTTTGATATGGGTACGGGCTGGGGTTCCCTTCCAAGTGACTAAACAGGTGATAGACCCGGAGGGCAGATTTGTGGCCGTAGAGGGGAAGCTCAGAGGTCGGGACATATCATTATGTAGCGTGTAAGCCCCCAATATAGATCAACCCGCCTTTCTGACGAAGTTATCAGGCAAGCTGGCGAGCTACTTGACAGGTCCAATACTCGTGGGAGGGGACTTTAATTCAGTAACAGACACCACACTAGACAGATCTCACCCACCACTGAACGCATCACCAGTACATAGAATAGCGAAACGCAGGCTAGAATGGCAGGGGAGATGGGGTCTGAAAGATGCTTGGAGGGCCCTACACCCTACTATGAGGGATTACTCATTCCACTCTGGTCTACATGACCTGCACGTCCAGTTAGATGTGTTTCTGTGCTCCTCGCTCATACTTCCCGCTGTAGCGACCGCGGAGTATCTGTCCCGCACGCTGTCTGACCACAACCCCCTACTGCTGTCCCTAAACTGGATGACCGAAATTTTGCGAGTCCCGACCTGGCAACTGCGACCAGACACCTTGGACGACTTACTGTTCAGGGACGCCTTATGCAAGAGACTTACTCGTTATTTCGAGGAAAACAGTGGTTCCACGTCCTCCAGGGCAACGGAATGGAATGGAATGCCTTTAAGGTTGTTGTCCGAGGTCATTGCATAGGGGCATCTGCGGGCGCCGGCAAAACACTCTTAGATGACCTCGATAGGGCCGAAAAGGAGTTGTGAAAAGTTGAACGGGAGCGCCCTAATCACCCCGAGCTCCAAGAAGCAGTTAGCAAGGCCAAGGAAGCAGTGGCGGTGGAAATGGAACGGCTACGAAGTTTTGAAGACAAGATCTACCTGACTAAGGCGCATGCAGAGGGTGACAAGGCGGGAACGATGCTTGCCTGGCTTGCTAACCGAACTAGGCGCAGCCACCCGATCTTGGCTATTGAGGAGGAAGGGGGAAACATCTACAATACCCAAACTGAGATCCTAGATAGGTTCCGAGCATATTACGAAAGGTTGTATGAGAGCGGGTCGGAAGGCCAAGAATCTGAAATTGACGCCTTTCTGGAGGGGTTGCAATTGCCGCGGCTGGAACAAGAACAGGCGGATGATTTGGGCAGGAACATCACACTAGGGGAAATAGGGAGTGCAGTGAAAAAGATGGCTCGGAACAAAATCCTGGGGTTAGATGGCCTGCCTATAGACTTTTATAGTAGATACCTGGAGTTCCTAGCTCCGCAACTGCAAGCGGTCTATAATGAAGCAAAGTCGAGAGGGAGGCTGCCTCAGTCCATGTGTGAAACTCTAATGATCCCGCTGCTGAAGCCTGGGAGGGAGAGCAGTAAACTCTCCTCATATCGTCCGCTGTCCATGTTGACGACGGACTATAAAATCCTGAGCAAAATACTGGCCAACAGGCTGCTGAGCCATATGACAGAGCTGATACACAGGGACCAATCGGGATTCATTCCCACGCGGAACACTACCTACAACATACGCCGGTTGACACGGCTACTCGAGGACCAACTGTCGGAAACAACCATGCCCTTGGTGTTCTCTATTGATATTGAGAAGGCGTTTGACAGCCTGGAGTGGGGGTATCTCTACAGGGTGATGCAATGTTTCGGCCTGGGAGATAATGATATAGGTTGGACCAAAGTGTTGTACAAGGCCGCCACGGCGCGGGTCCGGATAGGCTCTCTCATCTCAAGTCAGTATCAAGTGGGCCGTGGAACCAGGCAGGGGTGCTCGCTATCTCCTCTGCTGTTTGCATTGGCGTTGGAACCTTTCGCGGCGGAGGCCCGGGCGGGGCGCTATTACAAGGGCCTCGTTTATAGGGGATTGCCACAGGCCATCTCATTATACGCGGACGACCTTTTGTTGTTCTTGGCAAATGCGGACGAGGAACTGGAGGGAGCAAAGCGGCTCCTCCGATTTTTCGGGAGGCTGTCGGGCTTGAAGGTTAACTGGACCAAATCCTGTTTATTTCCGCAACGGAGGGTGGAGGAACGACCTGCCAATCTCCGGATACTCAAATGGAAGCCTAGCTGTTTACAATATTTAGGAGTGTATATATACCACTCGGCGGCAGACATGTTGGACGGCAATGTGGTCCTCTGTATTAATGCGTTGAAGGGAAGCATGGCCTTTTGGGCCACTCTTCCGCTTTCAGTGACGGGCCGTATCTCCCTACTAAAGATGATAGCGCTTCCACGGCTGCTCTACTACTTCCGCACGTTGCCGGTGTGGATACCGGGCTCTATCTTCCGACAGTTAAGATCACTGATGATAGCCTTTCTATGGGGAGCAGGTAGACGCAGGATAGCGCTTGACACTTTACTTCGACCCAAGGATGAGGGGGGCATCGCAGCGCCAGACTTTGAGTGTTACTACCTGGTGGCTCAGTTACAGGCCTTTACACAAGAGGTAGCGAAGGTGTATCGAGGTCCGGAACCGGACAGAGACAAGGGCACCCCACGGCATGTGCTTGCGTATATTACCCTGCAACAGAGGCTCCTCGTCAGAGACCTATCCCTGGAGGAGCAGACGTTTAGGCTATGCTGGAACCGGGCGCGTCGGAGAGCAGGGGTTCGCCGGATGTACGCACCAGAGATCCCGCTGGGTATGGTGACGGCACTCCCTCACGGTGGGGACTGGTTGCGACTGCAGGGTTGGGAAGATGCGGGTTTGCAGATGTTAGGTGATCTATATGAGGACGGGGTATTACTCCCGTTCCAGACCCTGCAGGAACGCTTCGATCTACCTAGAGGCGACTACCTGATGCATGCTGCTGTGACCAGAGCCATGCAGGAACACTGGGGGGAGGGGTTGCAGGAACCCGCTACGTCTATGGCCTGTCAGTACACAATGATGGCACCCGCTACTTACAAGGCAGTAACCTGCCTCTATTCCCGAATGTTACGAGAAACTCTACAACTACTCACGACACTGAAAGCTAAATGGGAACTGGATCTCCAGACGGAGATCCCTGACACCACCTGGGCGCAACTACTACGGCGAGCGAGAAAGAGCACGAGAAATGCCAGATTTCAATTGATACATTTCTACATCCTCCATAGGGCATACCTCACCCCGGGGAAACTGGGGAAATACTTTGGTGTGGAGAACGCGGCTTGCCCTAGATGCAATACAGCAGAGGCAGATTTGGGACACATGCTGTGGGATTGCCCCCAACTGCGGGACTACTGGCTGGAGATTGGGGAGGCATTGAATAACGCTACGGACAGGGAATTGCAATACACTAAAGCGGTAGGAGTACTGCACTGGTTTCCTCACACACTCAAGAATAAGACGACTAGTAAGTTTATAGACATAGGCTTAATTCTAGCCAAGCGGGAAATCACTAGGAACTGGAAATCCAGGAAGGGGCCCACATACAAGCGGTGGTATAATGAAAGTCTTAAATGGGCGGCAAGCGAAAGCACTCTGAGGTATCAACTAGCCAGACGCACTGCAGACGAAAAGGCGCTGGAAAGGGCGACGGCATGGGAGACATTAGTGCAGGCGCTCTGCGATGGAACGGGAGAGGAAAGGGGGGTACACCGACTCAGAAACGGAAGATCCCACTAGCACACCAGGTACACCCTCTTAGCGAATGATATATTCCTCCTTGCAAAAACCAAAACCTACGCTACTTAGAGATCCAGGCGCAGGCGCATGCACTGGGGGGGAAGGGTGGAGGGGGGGAGAGTTGGGGCTCTGAGCGGGCTGGAAGTTAGGGGGAGGGGGAGGGGTGAAAATGCAAAAGCAGACCGCAGATATCCTGGCATATGGAATACAAGAATTCGGGGGCAACTGCAAAGGATGTATAACGAGTTGACGCCGCCCGGCCTTCGGGGTGTGGGCTTATTGGCTGTGTAAATGATACGCTTGAGCAAATTCTCCGTCTAATTGCTGCAGTGGTGAAATGCCCATAACCGTATGATATATGTAAGATTTGGTTCTGCAATTAAAACGATGTTAAAAAAAAAAAAATGTAGCGTCCCAGTCTTCTTCTAGCTGGTGGAAATCTGGAGCATCAACATTTCAATGTTTAACACAGGTCTCGCAGAGCCACAAGGGATTCCAAACCCCTAGGGGTCTGTGAGGCATTTGTTTTACAAATTCGAACATTCTGCCGGATGCTGTCCGTGCCGGTAACAGCGGTGTGGCAGTGGGGCCGGGTGGGGGAGGGAATTTTGAGGGACAATACCAAGGAAAAATTAAATAAATAATAAATTTTCCCTCGTCACCTTCTGTCGGAATCACCCCCCGCCGACCCCCAAACCATGCCCCACCGCTGTTACCTGCACCCCTCTAGGGGAGTGTTACCGGCGGGGTGGGGAAAGACAGGAGACGAGTCTTGGTGATGTTCAAACCAGGTTTTATTTGGCTAAACAAACGGTCTGTGCAAGTTTTCCTGGAGGTCGCTCTTCTCGGTGACCGGCTTCTTTCCCGCCGACACTTTCGTAACACGCCTTCCTCTCGTCTTCGGGTCGGGCTCCTCCTCCTCCTCTCCTCGGGCTCCGTGGTGAGCCAGGCTCCGCCGAAGGGGGAGACACAAGAGAGGGAATATCAGGTACAGGCTTGAATAACAGACAGACTCAGGGAAAGGGGGTGAGGACAACCTTAGTGCTCGGGGAAGTACTAGTGCCGTGCAGGACGTGTGCTAGGGTATTAATCTAGGGGCTACGGGACACCTCTACCCTTGTACCGAACCCAACCCGCTATCCGGTTACGCACCTCGGTTAGCCACGCCCCTCCAGGGGAGCGACTGGGCGATGCATGTGTCCGTTGGCCTCCTGGCTCCGTTGACCCCGCTGCTCTCCTCAGGATTCCTGTCCCGCGGCGTCCCGGAGTCTTCTCTGCTGCCTGAGAGTCCTCCGTCCAATGCTTCGTTCTGGTTCTCGCCTCCTCCTCCGATGTTGCTCTCCCCTCCTTCTCCGATGTTGCTCTCGTCTCCTCCACAGCTCCTCCTGCCTCCTCCACAAATACCGCTCTTGCCTCCCTCTCCGCTTCTCCTCTCGCCTCCTTGTCCATGCTCTTGCTCCACGCCTCTCCTCTCCACTCACTGACCACTCCTCCAGTGTAAAGACACACCTGGTCCTGCGGGCGGTCGTCTCTTAAGGCGTGTCCTGACTCCTCCTCCGCCATACTCCCACCTGGCCACTTAAAGGGCCCGAGGCCCATCTCTTCGTCGTCACACCTATACCTCAAGCATTGTCTCGATTGGCTTGTGTCTGTTTGTCCATGTTCTCATGCTTGCTTCTTCTTCTTCTCGTCAATCCTTCAGGCTTCCCCCATACCCCTTACAGACTGTCTGATTGTCTTTTCGCTCCCCTGGTGTAGAGATATAGAGAGTAAAGAGAGAGAGGAGGCACATTGTGTCGCAGAGTAGGTGATGCATGTGGTTTATGCAGTGTTGCCTAGTCTGGACGTTCAGGGTGGCTTATGAGAGGACAGGTAGTTGTCTAGCGACAGCCACATCTCGCTTTTTTTCCCTGAGTTCGGTAGGCTGTTGGTTGTTATGGTGTCAGCTCCTCGTAGGAATATGACCCAGTTGAACCAGGCTTTAAAAGTGGCCTTTGCTGTGTCTTTCCAATTGTTCAACACCGTCTTGACCGCCGCTGTGAGCAGGAGGTCAATCAGGTCCCTGTCATTTTCGGATGTTATGGAGGGGTCGGTGTACCCCAGTGCTAGATAGTGAAAGTCCAGTGTTATTGTGGCGCCTGTTACGTCATTGATTAGAGTGTTTATTGAGTCCCAGAATTTCCTGATCTTGGTGCAGTGGAAGAGGAGGTGTGCCAGATCCCCCTTCTGCTTATTGCAGTTCTAGCAGGAGTCGTTTTCTCTGATACCCATGGAGGCTAGGCGTGCTGGGGTCCAGTAGGCCTTGTGTATCAGCCAGAATTTTGTCTGATCTAGAGTTGTTGTCACCTTTCTTCTCGATGTGGAAGACCAGAGGTCAGCCCTTTCTTTCTCACTGAGCTCCCTCCCTGCCACCGCTTCCCAATGGGTTATAATTTTGTTATTTAGTTTAGAGGTTTTGGGGCACAGGGCTCTGTATATGTGCGCTACTTGGTGTCCTATTATGTTTAGGCTGGTGGCGTATTGTAGTATTGATGGGGTGAGCTTGTTTATGCCTGCTTTGGCGATTGCCACCCTTATTTTAAGGAAGTTATAGAGCTCTGCGCTGTCAAACTTGTATTGCTCTTTGAGTGTGTCAAAGGCTGTTCGATTTCCTTTGTTCTGTAGCTGGCCCACCGTTGTTATGCTGTGTCGGTACCATGTGTGCATGTCTAGTATGTTGTTCCTGTACTTTATTCTAGGGTTGTGCCAGAGGGACTCTAGTTGAGTTTGTCTGACGCTGGTGTCTAGTAGCTTATCTATTCTTAGTAGGGCCAGTCTTGTGTTCCTTAGGATTGCGTTTTGTTTGATTGCGGGGTGTTTCGTCGCCGTGAGCAGTGCTACGGGTTCCATTCCCCCTAGCAGACTCCGCTCTAAAGAGAGCCAGGCTGGGGTGTAGTCACTCTTTGGGGTTAGCCAGTACAAGCCTTGTTTTGCCATGCAGGCTGTTTGAAAGGTTTTGAGATTTGTTATGTTAAGACCTCCTAGTGCCTTGGGGAGTCTGAGTTTCTGAAGGCTGATTCTGGGTTTCTTTACTCTCCATAGGAATGTGTTCAGTAATTTGTCCAATTTTTTGTGAAAATCAGATGTGTTAGTTAGTGGTAGCATGTTGAGTATGTAGTTGACCATAGGGGTGACCATCATCTTGATAGTCCCTACCCTCCCCCACCATGTAGTGAATTTGGGTGACCATCTCTTGAGCTTCTCCTTGATTTTGTTTAAGATTGCTTGTTCGTTCTGGTCTAGTGTGGTTCGCAGGTCTCTTTCGAAAAGGAGGCCCAGGTATTTGATGGCTTTCCTCTGCCAGGTCATACCAGAGGACCCCAGTGCTGTCTTGTTGGTGTGGATGTTCAGTGGTTTACACTCAGATTTCTCTCTGTTGAGTTTGTATCCAGACACCTGTGCATACTGATCTATAGTGTCCATTAGAGCGTTTATGGATCTCTCTGGGTCTTCTGTTACAATGAGGACGTCGTCCGCGTATGCTGCTAATTTGAATGATTCTCCCTCTACAGGTATACCCCTAATGTCTGGGTTTGATTGTATCATGTTGAGTAAGGGTTCTATTGCCAGTAGAAAGAGGGCCGGAGATAGCGGACAGCCCTGTCTCGTTCCACGTTTTAGGTCTATCAGATCTGACGTGCCTCCGTTCACTACCACCCGGGCTTTGGGTTCGTTGTATAGGGCCATTACCATCTTCCTGTAGTTGTGGCCTAAGCCGAATTTTTGCATGCATTGGTCTAGGTACGGCCACGACACTCTGTCAAATGCTTTTTCTGCATCGAGGGCGATCATGACCGCAGCGTTGTTGCTTTTGGTCGCGTGGTTGATTACGTGGCAGAGTAATCTTGTGTTGTCGTGGGACATCCTGTTCTTCTGGTACACCACTTGAGCTCAGTGTATGAGGGAGGGTAGGTACGTGTTGAGTCTGGTAGCTAGGATCTTGGCATAACTTTTGCAATCTACATTTATGAGTGAGATCGGTCTGTAGTTTTTCGGGTGTTGTGTATCTTAGCCTTCCTTTGGGATCACTATAATGTTGGCTTCAGCCATCGATTGCGTCATACACCCCCTATGTGTACACAGCTTGTGAACACTGACGCCATCGTTGGCCGAAGTGTGGTGATGTAGTGTTTGTAGAACTTGGCTGTGAAACCGTCTGGCCCTGGTGCTTTGTTATCTTTTAGACTTTTGACAGCTCTTTCTATTTCTTCGCTGGTTATTTCTGAGTCTAGCCTTTCCCTCTGCTCTTTCGTTAATACTGGTGTTGTGATGTGTTTCAGGAGTTCTTCCCCCCATCTGCACTTAACGTGTCGTCTTTTTTGTAGAGCTGCGCGTAGAAGTCTCTGAAGGTGTCGAGTATTCCTTTGTTCGTCGTGTGTGATTTGTTCGTGCTGTCCCTGACGGCTGCTGTTGTGTGTTGTCTCTGTTTGCCTTTGAGGTACGATGCATGTGCTTTACCTGCTCTATTGGCCGAGCATAAGTTTATTGCTTTGTATTTGTTAATGCAGGTCCCTGCCCTCTCGCTAAGGATCTTGTTCAATTCGTATTTTTTCTTTGTTAGGGTCGTGAGGGTGTTCCTGTCCCCTAAGTTGGCTATGTGTCCTGATTCTAGTTTTTTCATTTCGCTCTCTAGGTCAGTTATCTTTTTGCCTCTCTCTCTGGTCTGTCTTCCTTTGATACTGATTATGGTTCCTCGTACCGTGGCTTTCAGTGCGTCCCACAGCGTTTCTCTTCCTATGTCTGGGATGTCGTTATTTTTGAGGTAGTCTTTTATGGCTAGTTCTATTTCAGTACTACTGTTTGTGTTTTTGAGTAGGTCATCATCGAATCTCCATCTTCGTGTCGGGTTTTCGTTGTGTTTGCCCGTTAGTGTTAGGGGGATATGAGAGTGGTCTGAGATCGTTCTTGGACCAATCTCTGTGTGTTCTATGAGGTGTGTGTGTGTGTCTGATATGAGTATATAGTCAATCCTGCTGTAGGAGTTGTGTGGGTTTGAGTAGAAGGTATACTCTCTTCCATCTGGGTTTTGTAGTCTCCATGGTCTGCTAGCCTTAGTTTTGTGCAAAGGTTCCGTAGGGGGTTGCCCCTCTGTGTAGTCTGGCTCTGTCTTTGTGGGTGCCTGTCTATGGCTGGATCCAGTACTTGGTTGATGTCTCCAGCTACTATTTGGAGCTCTCCTAATGGTAGTGCCTCCAGTTCCTTGCCTATCTGTTCCCAGAATGCCTTGTCCTTGGTGTTGGGGCCGTAAATGTTTGCCACATGTATAGGTTTCTCCCCCCTGAGCAGGCTGGTAATTAGTAATCTGCCCTCTGTGTCTTTCTTTGACTTGGCTGGTGTGAGTTTTGACTTTTTACTAAGTATTGTGATGACCCCATTCTTTTTGTTCTTTGCTGGTGATCCTATTACGTGACCTATCCAGCTGGCCTTTAGGCGGTCTATGTCTTCTTCCTCTAGCCTTGTCTCCTGCAGGACATAGATATCACTTTTTAGCTTGGCCAGGTGTTCTAGGACCTTCCTCCTTTTAACTGGGTGGTTGAGACCTTTAACGTTCATTGACACTACCTTGATGTCCGTCGTGAGATTGTGGTGCGTGTTGTGTGTCATTTTCCGTTCTTTCTGAGCTGGCTGTCTGCTTGGTTCCTTTGCCTACTTGTCTTAGTTCTGTGTTTTGGTTCCCTGTGTGCGCTCTCTAGGAATAGAAAAAGGGTGTAGAAAGATAGGAAAAGAGAAGAAAGTAGTATCAGCCGATGTGTGTGTTCCCCGCACCCCTCTCCCCCTCCCTTGCCCCCCTCCCCTCCCTCCCCCCTCCCCCCTCCCCCCCTTACTTGCATAGTGGGTGTGCAACAACAAAGTTCCTTTGCTCCGCGTCCACCTGAGGTAGGTTGGTTGCTGATTCCGTATTCCTTCATTGATCAGCGATTGTCCGTTCCCAAGTCTCTGAGTTCTGTGCAAGCTCTTTGGGTTGGCGTTCCTTCCTGCTTTAAAGTTGGCTTTTGTTGTTGTCGCCTGGCCCTTTTGAGTGTCTTTGTTCGAGCTATGAGGTAGTTGTCGGTTTAGTGTTGTTTGTCTTGGTCTCCTAGGCTTTTAGGCTGGGAGTCTTGAGGTGGATCAAAGTTCTTAATTTTGAGGTAGATTCTTAGGGTCTATTTCCGTCTATAAGGTTTCAGTCCGATTTTTCTTCATCGCTTGGTGAGGCGCTTCTTTTTGGGGCGCTTTGGCCTTTCGCATCCATATCTTCGGTCGGTGGTCCTCTCATGTAGCGTCTGAGTTCCTCTGGGTCCTCAAAGACCATTGATCTCCAATTGTTCGTGATTTTAAAACGGGCAGGCCCAGTGAAGGAGTAGTTGAGGTTCCTTTTCCGCAGTGCTTCTCTCATGGCCAGGAAGCCTTTCCTGGCTTCTACCGTGGTTTTTGAGTAATCTTGTGTGAGCACAATCTTGCAGCTCGCCCATGTAAGGTTTTGGTTTTTCCTGGCAAAGGCGAAGATCGCATCGGTGTGATCTGCTCTTAGTGGGGAGCAAGTTATTGCTCTTGGGGGCTTCCCTGTGGCTGGTTTCCCCGCCGGTACTCTGTATGCTTTGTTGACTTCAAACTGCCTCTCAAAATTCAGGCCGGTGAGTTTGGGAAGCATGTCTTCGAGCATTGCTGCGCAGGATTTCTCCTTGTCCTCCAAGCCTTCTGGGACCCCCAGGATTCTGATGTTGCCCCTCCTGGCTCTGTCGTCCTGCTCCGCCAACTGCTTCTGTATTGCCTTGGCTATCTTTGCGTGCTCCTCCGTGGCCTTGATGTTCTTACTTATCCTTCCCTCCACCGTTTCCAGTCTGGTGTTTGTGTTGTGCTGGTCAGCCCGGATTGCAGCCAGTTCTAGTTGCATGTTATCTATTGTCTTTTTAGTTTCTCTTGCAACATCTTTAACTTCGTTGATTCTTTTCAACACTGTTTCTAGTGTTGCAGTCTCCGTTTTGAGCTTTGCCGGAGATTCCAGAGTATCTTTTTTGAGTTTTTTCAGGTCGTTTGTGTTTTTTCCTTCGGCCATCTTCTGTAGCTGTGATTTGCCCGGACTGCACGATCCGCCTGCTGTCTTTGTGCCTGCTCGCTGTCTGGCTTGTGCTTGTTCTGTGGCTTGCGCTACAAAATTGTAGCGGAAACGGCTTGGTACTTTGATGTGCTGGGTCTTTGTTTTTATCCTTATTCCCTCCAGCGCTTGCCTTGTCTCGTTCGCCTCTGCTGGGCTACTCCTTAGCTGTTGTCCTCCTTCTCGCGTTCCTGTGTTAGCAGTGCCCAGAGTACAGGCTTTAATCACCTGATGCACCCTCTCCGTTGCCGGGTTGCTAAATTGTTTCCTTCGCGCGTTGCTATGCGCGTTGTCTTGTTGCTTATTGTTGCGTTTAGAAGTTGCTGCGGTTTGGCGCTGCCCAGCGCGTTGCTGTACGAGTTTGTGTCCCCTACGCGCTGGCTTAAATCGCCTGTTGCATCCTCTCTGCTGCCGGGTTTGCCAAATTGTTTCTTTAGCGCGTTGCTATGCGCTGTGTCTTGTTGCTAATTGCGGCGTTTAGGAGTTGCTGCAGTTTGGCGCTGCCCAGCGCGTTGCTGTGCGTGTTTGTGCCCCTTACGTGCTGGAAAGTTTTGTGCGGCTTCTCTTTCCCCCTTGTTAAGATCTTTTTGCTCCAAAGGTTGTGGCGTGTGAGCGCTGGCTGCTTATGCAGCAGTTTGCAGACTCCGGCGCTGACCGTGGGGGTTATGCAGCTTCCCCCCTTCCTCTGCGTGCTCGCGATGCTCGGGGGGGGGGGGGGCAGTTTGCAGACTCCGGCGCCGGTCTCGGGTTTATGCGGCTTCAAGTCAAGTCAAGTCAGAGAATTTATATAGCGCACTACATACCCAGAGGGTTTCAAGGCGCTTAGAAAGGGGAGGAGGATTACTTGTCAAATATCCACGTTTTAAGTTGCTTTCTGAATGCTAGGTGGTTCTGGGTAAAGCGAAGGTAAGCGGGGAGCGAGTTCCATGTTTTAGCAGCCAGGTATGAGAAGGATCTGCCTCCCATGGTGGTCTTGTTGATGCGAGGTACAGTGGCGAGGGCTTGGTTGGAAGAACGTAGTTGGCGGAGGGGGTGTAGAAGGACAGTCGTGAGTTGAGGCATTCTGGTCCGATGTCGTAGAGTGATTTGTGTGCGTGGGTTAGCAGTCGGAAAGTGATCCTCTTATTGACGGGTAGCCAGTGGAGGTCTTTAAGGTGACCAGAGATGTGTTCGTTGCGTGGGATGTCTAATATGATCCTGGCTGAGGCGTTTTGGATTCGTTGGAGTTTCTTCTGGAGTTTAGCGGTAGTGCCCGCGTAGAGGGTGTTTCCGTTGTCCAGTCGGCTCGTGACTAGAGCGTGGGTGACTGTTTTCCTTGTTTCGGTGGGGATCCAGCGAAATGTTTTTCTGAGCATGCGGAGAATGTTGAAGCAGGATGAAGAGATGGCGTTGACCTGTCTATTCATTGAAAGTGAGGAATCCAGGATGACGCCTAGGTTCCGTGCGTGGTCTGTCGGGATGGGTGCATTTCCGAGGGCTTCCGGCCACCAGGAGTCGTCCCATGCAGAGGGGGATGTACCTAAGATGAGGACTTCTGTTTTGTCTGAGTTCAGTTTCAGACGGCTTTGTTTCATCCATTCGGCAACTTCTTTCATTCCTTTGTGTAGGTTAGTTTTGGCGGTGCTGGGGTCATTGGTGAGAGAAAGGATTAGTTGAGTGTCATCCGCGTAAGAGATGATGTTGAGGTTGTGTTGGCGTGCGATGGTCGCGAGGGGGCTCATGTATACGTTGAAGAGGGTGGGGCTGAGTGAGGATCCTTGTGGTACGCCACAGATGACTTCGGTGGCCTCGGACTTGAATGGTGGGAGGCGGACTCTCTGGGTTCTTCCGGTGAGGAATGAGGTGATCCATTCAAGTGCTTTTCCTTGGATTCCGATGTTATTGAGGCGTTGTAAAAGGGTGCTGTGGCAAACTGTGTCGAATGCTGCAGAGAGGTCGAGGAGGATGAGGGCGACTGTGTCTCCATTGTCCAGTAGAGTTCGAATGTCGTCTGTTGCTGCGATGAGGGCGGTCTCAGTGCTGTGTTTTGCTCGGAAGCCAGATTGTGAGGAGTCGAGGGATTTGTTGGCTTCGAGGAAGGCGGCGAGCTGGTTGTTGACAGCTTTCTCGATGACTTTGGCCGGGAATGGAAGGAGCGAGATGGGGGCGGTAATTTTTTAGTTCGGTGGGGTCCGCTGTGGGTTTTTTCAGAAGGGCGGTGAGTTCAGCGTGTTTCCAGTCTTCCGGGAAGGTGGCGGAGTTGAAGGAGCAGTTGATGACGTCTCGGAGGTGCGGTGCTATGACGGAGTCTGCTTTGTTGAAGATGTGGTGAGGACATGGGTCTGTGGGGGATCCTGAGTGGATGGAATTCATCAGGCGGATTGTGTCCTCAGTGGAGATTGGGTTAGCTCGGGGGGGGGGGATAGGGGGGGGGGGATGAAGTTTGCATGTTCCGGCTCTGATCGCGGCCCGCTTAGGGCTGACTCGCTTTGCGCCTGACTTCCCCGCACTGTGGCTTCCGCTTCCTCCCCCTCAGACCACGCCCTTCCGCTTCCACCTCCTGTAATGGCTGCCTCCAGCCGGCGCTTTCGGTTTTGGTTCTTTTACCGAGCTCTCTCCGGTAAGTGTGCAGGGCGTACCTTCTCGGGTATATCCCGTGTGGCTTAGGCTTTAGTTTCGGCTTCTCTTTCTTCCGCCTTCCGCACTCCCCGTTCGGGCACCTCGTGCCTCTTTTTTCTCCCGCTCGTCTTCTACGCCTCCGCTTGTGCTCTCACACTTCGGCTTCTTGGTAGTTTGCAGCGTGTGGCTCTCTGGCTTTGTGCTTACTGCTTGGTGTGAGTACAGCCCCTTTGTCAGACTTGTCTTGTCTTCGGCTCTTCCTATCTCTGTCCGATCGCCATCTTGCTTCCCTCCTCGCTTCTCGGCAGTGGCTCTTTCGAGTTTGTTTCTATTTGTTTGAGCCCGTTCGAAAGCTCCTGCTCTTATCGCCTTGAAGCCCCAATCTTCATATGTCGCTGGTTGCTTTTTCGAGGTTAACTCCTCGTGTTTGGCTGGTTAAATTCGCCTTAGTTCCTCAGGGTTAATTTATGGGGTTTTCAAGAGTGGAATCACCTTCTACCTGGCATGAGGTACCACTATCAATTTTAACGAGTTGTTAAATAATTGGTGGCGATACAAAGAATTTCACATGGAGCATTTTTTGCTTGATTAATTCTCTGATTATTGAGAAGATGATTGTGCTGATTTGGTGGATTCGTGATAGCTCTTTTAAGAGCTATTCTTTATATCATTTTATCCTCTAGTCGATAGGGTGTTGTTATTTACACTCCAACTGTTTGCACACCTTTTTTTCTATGACCAGATCTGCCGAAAACCAGGGGGCGAAAGGGCTGCGATATCTGGCCTTTGCTAATTTGCAAGAGGCCAGTAAGTGTCCTTTTTGCCCGAACCAACCAATATATTTCTCTTATAGAGAAGTGGCGGTATCGTTGCCTTAAAGGCTCAGTCTTGCCAAGAGGTTATAGTGGTGTTCCCCCAAAACGATTGCAGTCCTGCTGGATGTTTGTGGTGCTTTCCATTACTACAGTAGCGGCCCTGTTACTGTCCCATTAAGTCCCTGCTAAGGATTTCTGGTGCTAACTCACTAAAAGAATTAGTGGCCCTGCACTGCTGGTATGTAGTACTAGTGTTCTTAAATGCATTGTAGCCCTGTTAGCAAGTCCTGGTGTTGTCTATTACAAAAATAAAAGCATACTCTTAAGTGTTGGTACTGTTCAACACACATAATAGCATTGGTAGGAAGTACTGGTGCTATCCCTAGCAAGTATTGGAGCCCTACTCCCATGTGCATCTACCGTAGATTACATGAATGGCAGCCCTGCTTACTTACTGGTGCTGTCTAATTCAGGAATAGCAGCTCTATGAAAATGCCATGCTGTCTGTACCTACTAGTGCTACCCATTATAGTCAAGGCTTCTGGAACAGCGTGATTAAGTTATTTTTGTTTTTGCTCCACTATGGATATAGTGTGAATATCACATACAGTTAGTTATTTGTTGCCGAATAGTTTACGATTTATTGCTACAATTGGGGTTGCTTTGCTGTATTTTATAAGTATTTTTTTTAAGTCTGAGATGTTTAAATTGTATTATGAAGCTCACATATGTCATTATTTGATATTGAGAGGATTTTATTGACCAGACTGCATCAGGGTCCCAGACTGATAGATTGGGGAATGGCTTTTTGTCTGCAGCAGGATAAATGGTAACAAACTGAAATTTAATTCAACCAGGATGGAAATAAAGATAACTTCTTTGATTTGGAAAGCGGTGTGCTTCATTGTTCGTGCTCATTAATGTAGCCCAGAGGACACTGTTCTCAATACAGCAGCTATGTCAAGATAACTCTCCGAATACCGAAAATTCCAGAAAATGTTACTACTCTTTTAATGGTCTTATGTCTTCCATTTTGGAGCGCCCACTGTCGAGAGATGTACAGTTAACATATATAGCATAGCATAACATACTGTTCTGCAAGGGTCTATCTTAATGAAAAAAGGTGCTTCTGGACACAGGGTAAAAAACATTGAAGACTGGTTCTAAAATAGAATAAAAATGCACTCTTTTTATAACATTACCTGTGCAAGGATGGGCATGTTTTCCACTGAGGGCAACATTGTATGATTTACACAAACTAATATTTTGGGAGACAGAAGAACACTGTTCATAAAATGATGTTCCTGTACTTTCGTGCTAGACAAAATCTTCCTTTATTATTAAATAACATTTTGATTAGGATTTGGTGCATCTGCATACTTTCTTTCTTTCTTCCAAAACCTTATTGCATATTGATGGGGTAATTTTTGTATCTCTGTGTGAGATAATAGTGAGATAACAGAGCCAAAGAATGTGTAGCATATTTTACAAGTTTTTTAATCACAAATGTTATTAGTTTGAATTACAGTACATAGCGCGAAGGTAGTCATTACAGGAGTTGTTTAAATACATCAGTAGATAATCTCATAATGTCGGAAAGGAAAAGAATTGTATCAACCAATAATGAGCATGGGACTAATTGTGTATTTTGTGGAAGAAAAGAACTGTAGAGCAATATTAGTGTAGGTTTAAGGGTCAGGTGTCAAAGACCAAAGCACCCATGTAGGTGACCTCCCTCCTCCCATCTGTGCTGATGGCAGAGAAAAACACAATAAATGATCTAGTTATCTAAGACACTTTAATACCACTGCAATATCATGTGTGTGCCCCTGAAAGTTCAGCCAGCTGAATAAAATAAACAAAATGAACACAGCTGTGTGGAGGGTGAGCACACAACGTCTGCCCAATCAGAACATGGTACTCCTGACTCCCAGCACGTGGGCTGAGACAAAGCCACTCTCTGGTAGTGGTCAAAGCCAGACCATAAAAATGTACATGCATGATTAGTATTTACTGTGAAAACATTGAATGGTTGATCATAGCAATGTAATCATCGTTTACAAAGCTAACGATGGAATTTGTATTTTCTCGAGAGGTAAAATATAGGAGTGTTCTAGACAGAGACTCTAAATCTTCAGCTATCAATTGATATCTTCCAGATGTTGCAGACCTCATTTATCTATATCTGTGGATTTATAAAGCACATGGCTACCCCAATGTGGTTTCTCAGCGTTCTTTGAAGTAGTTAGAAATCAATCACCCTAAAATTGCCATGTTTTAACTTAAGCAAATTGCAAAGCTCCCGATGAAAAAAGTGCAGGCACGGAGATTAAAAGGACGAAATTTCCACAGATTAGGGCCATGGAAAGCAAAAGACCTGCCACCTTTCCTAAATAATTTAAACTAGGTATTTTAGCCAGATGCAGACTCCCAGGGTGAAGGGTGTACTTTGGAAAGTAGAAATACACCAGCGGGCTGAGATAAGTTGGGCCACATCCACTTAAGACTTTTGCACATAGCACAAGAATTTAAATTGAGTGCTCTTATCAATTGGTAGCCAATGAAGAGAGCATAGTTGGGGAAAAAACACTATGAAGATCTTGATACATGGCAAAGAAGACAAGCTTTAGCATTTTGCAGTCTGATCAATTAGTTTGAAGTGCCTAGGTATAGCTCATTTCCGTAGTCTAGCCTAGAATTGATCAAAGAATTTTGCAGAGAGAAGAAGAAGCCAGAGCATTTTGCTGAGACATTTAAGTACCCTGAAACTGCAGGCCGCAATCCTATTTTTCAGATGATCCATGGAGGGCCTGTAATCAAGAGCCTTTACTATGCTATAGCTGTTTATCTATAGCATTCCAAGATGGATGACCAAATGCCCACTCATGCCAATGTTTAATGCTAATAGTCTCATCCAGTGTTGAGGAATCACTAAGGCACTTCAGGCTTACTTTCTCTCTGATGCCCTGACCAGGCTCGTGGGGGTAGGTTGTGAAGGCTGTGACCACGCACGCATCCGGTATCTGACCATTGGCGCAGGTCCCACGAGAGCAGACTACGAGGCACCTTAGGGACTCACTTAGGGTCGTCTTTCAAAAGCAGGACCTGTTGGCCTGCCTCCTTTTTGACCTCCTGAAATAAGGTTGTAAATCACTTTTATTCACTGTGTAGTACTGAACACCTAGGTCCTGACGAATTGCCATTGGAGCAAGAAACATGTTGACCTAACTAGAGGGTTGCAGATGTCCTACTGAGAACTTTTCTCAGCACATATCTCCCCTCCCACTGTTTCTAACCAAGGGTGTCAGCCACGCTAATAAATTCCTTGTAGACTGACCCACCTTTTTTATCCACAACCACTTCACGACTACACCTTCACTTACCCTCTCACCCACATGCACCATATGGCCGGAACAAAAGATCTCCGATAAAGAGCCTCTTCACGGGTGCCCGTCAGACATTGCAGCGCCAGTCTGACGAGGAGCAGAACCCATATGATGAAGCATGACATCTAGCTTGCTAGGTGTGTGAGGGTTTTAGTTCCAAAGAGGGAAATTCCCCCCCTTTTTCCTCTTTCTTCTTTACTAGTTGCAGCACGCACTCTTGGTCTTTTAAAACTCACGCCGGGGAACTTTGTACCCTTCTTGTGCTACTTCAGGCTTACTACAAAGACTTTGTGTGGATTATGTCTCTCTCCTCCTCCTCACAGCAGTCCTACCACTCCTTCTGAGTTTATGGAATAATTCATCTGTTTTTGGGTCTAGTCGAAGGTTGACGCACCCGATCTGACTGACAAGTCTCATTTCGGTTCTCCTGTGCAGCAAAACCGTTGCATGTGCTTGCGGCATTTTATGGCTCTCAAACGGCAGCTAGTAAGTTTGCGAATGTTGGCATCCTCCAGATTTCCCTCAGCATTGACTTCACTTTCTTCATGCAGACGCATAGCATTCCTGCACCTAACTTTGGCATTACTGTAATGCTTGTGAGAGGGGCACGCTCGTTCCCCCATTGGCAGTCTCCCATCTCTCACAAATTCTTTGCACTGGTCACTTGCATGGCTCTTGAAACTCATTGAAACAGTTGCCCACAATGATGTTGTAACACTAAATAAACAGAAGGCAGGGCCTCAGGTAGCGTTGAACTACCAATTTACTGTACAGTACAACCAGAGTACAACAGGGGCATGGTACACATTTTTAGGTCGAAGCTTTCCAGACAGCGCAGCTGGCTGGTTTGCTAAAGACATCTTGGGACCTTCAGAAAGCTGACCTAGGAATACATTGCGCCTGTTGCTTAGCATTGGCTTTGTTGTTTGTAACACATTTTCTGGCTTTCTATTTGCTGGCTTTATTTGCTGTAGGCTGTCAAACTTGAGTCGATCCCTCCTGTTGCCCAAATCTTGTTTGCTGTATTCTTCCATAAACTCACTTTCTGTAAACGGGCCTTCAAATCTTTTTCTTATATTGACACATTTGCTGTGCATTCAAAGACAGAGGGCAAATGTTAAGCTCTCTTTTCCAATGAAGATAGAGCTTGATGTTTACTTTTCTTTCACTGACTACAAAGCGAGAGAATTTATGTGACACAGATTTTGTAAATCTGAAGTGAGATGGGAACAAATTTTTTAATACAATCAAAGCACATCAATACACTAGGTGATGACATTTGCACACATTGTCGTTTGTGTGCAGTAAAAACGTATTTTGGTGCAAATGGAATGGTTATTTCAGTTGAAAATGTGTTGTCTGTAATGGCAGTACCACACCATACATACTCCATACGACGCCACTCCACTCAGTGCCCTTCCACGCTATGCCACATAACTCAATTCTACGATATGTCATTCCACTCTACGCACCTCCACAACCCTCCATTCCTCTCCACTCTGCAACATGCCATGACACTCTAACTCCACACCACTCCAATCTGCGCATCTCATTCCACGACACAACAGCCACTCCACTCCACACTCCTTACCCACTCCACTCTACCCAAAGCCAATCTACCCCACTCCACTCTGCCCCCAACTACCCCACCCCACTCTGCTACAATGTACCCCAATCTACTCCACTCCACCTATCCCACTCCAATCTACCCCATTCCAATCTACACCACCCCAATTTATCCACACCACACTACCCACTCCATCCCAATATATCCCACCCCAGTATATTGCATCCCATTCCAATGTACCCCACTTCAGTCAACAACACTGTAACCCAATCTACCCCACTCGATTTACCCCAGTCTACTCCACCATGATCCAATCTCCCACACTCCAGTCAATCTAATCCAGTCAGTCACACTCCACTCTACCTTACTCCACCCCGATCTACTGCACTCCACTGAAATCTACCCCACCCTGCTTCAATCTTTCCCACTCTACCCCACCCCACTCCAATGCATTCTAATTGACCCCACTCCAATTTACTCTAATCCACCCTCTCCAATGTACCCCAATGCAACCCACTCCACTTGAGTCTACCGAACTCCACTCTACTTCACTCTACCCCAGTCCAATTGACACCTCTCCATTCCAAACCGCAATGCAATCTATCCAACTCATCTCCGCTCTAATCTACCCACTCCACTCTAACCCACTGCATCACAATTTACCCCACTCCAATCTCCCACAATCTACCCCATTCCAATATACCACAATCTACCTCACTCCACTCTACCACACTCCAGTCCACTCTAATCTACCCCACTCCACTCTAATCTACCATACTTCCATACCCTACTCCACTATACTCAAATCTACCCCACTCCACTTCACTCCAATCTAGCCTACTCCAATGTTACCACATGTCACTCAAGTCTTCCCCCACTCCAGTCTAACCAAGTCCAACCCACTCTACCCCACCCCAATCAACCAACTCTACTCTCACCTCCCAAATCGATCTCAACCCAGTCTACCCCACTCAATCTATCCTTATCTGCTCCACTCCAATCTACCCACTCCAACTCACTTCACTGCAATCTACCCCCACCCAATTCTATCTCTACCTAATCCAACCCACTCCACTCTACACCACTCTACCCCAGTCCAATTTATCCTACGCCATTCCATACTCCACTGCAATCTATCCAACTCCTCTCCAGTCTACCCCTCTCCACTCCAATCTACTCCACTCCAATCATCTCTCTACAATCTACCTCACTCTATTCTAATCAACTCTACTCTAATCCATCCAATCTACTCCACTCCAATCTACCCCACTCCACCCCAGTCTATCCCACTGAAATCTACCCTACTCCACTCTTAACTTACATACTCCAATCTACCCAACTCCAGTCCACCCCAATCTACTCCACTCCAATCTGCCCCTCCCCAATGTACCCTACACCATTCTATCCGATTCCACCCCAATCTACTGCCACTCTAATCTATACCACTCCACTCCAATCTACCTAACACTAGTCTACCTCACTCCACCCCAATCTACTCCACTCCTATCAACCCTACCCCAATGTACCCCACTCCAATATACCCCAATCCGCTGCACTCCACTCTTGCCCAATTTACCCCACTGCCCCACTCCAATCCAATCTACACCAATATTTCCCACTCCACCCGATCTATCCCACTCCAGTCTATCCCACCCCATTCCACTCTACACCACTCCACTCTACTCCACTTCATCCCAATCAACTTCGATTCAGTCTACCCCACTCCAATGTACCCCACTCCAATCTAACCCAATCTACTCCACTCTGATCTACCCCACCCCACTCTGCCCTACACCACTCAAATCTTCCCCACTCCCTCAGACTACCCCACTTCAAACTACCTGATCCTTCTCCACATAAAACCTCAGAGGGATACTGCAACTGCTGCTGCCCACTGCCCATCAGATTTCTATCCTTTTGCCTTACCTTCTCCCTGCTCCTACTGGGCTCCTCTTGATTAGCATCAGGTGCTGACACCGCTCTCTGGCAGATTTGAGGGTAGACGTCCGAGAACTCATTTTCCTCCACCTTGCATCCCCTCGCTTGTGAACAACTCTATCACAACTTCATAGTCCCCTGCAGCACCTGGCTGATTCTGTAGTACAAAAATACCTTGAGAACCAAACTTACTCTACATGCATATAATGTAAAGTAAAACAATATGGACTATAAAATATTGTGGACCGAAATATCAAGATTGTATTGGTTAGTAAGTGTTATTAAATGTAAATAACATTATTGTATTTTTTTATTTAAATTTGGTTTTATAAAAAAAGTAATTCAACGAATGTAAAATGAATTTAATATTACGTTATAAATTATTTTGCCGCTTTCTAACCCATTTGTGAAACATCAGTAGTCCTAATGAACAAATTCTTACCTTAATTGGGTTAGGTTCACCTGCTCGAAGTCATTGATCCTACAACCATTGTAACATCATATAATGCTGCTCTTCTTTACCGCATTGTGTGCCCCCCTTCGTAGCCAGCTATATACCGGTTTATTGTATTGTTATCCTTGATTCATATGCCTTGTAATTATGCGCTTATTTCTGTTTTGTATTCTTACTTGTTGTCGATATTGCACATATGTCCTTCCTTCCATCCTTTTGTAAAGCGCTCTGATATTTTTTTCGGGATCTTGTTCGCGATATATAAAACTTTATAAATAAATAAATGAAAGTAAGCATATTATGCAGATAAATCTATTTTGCAAATAACTATATCATAATTTATATCAAATAATAAAACCAAATATAAACATTTATACTCCTCAATAGTTTTTAAGCCCACCTAAACATATTTCATATTTTTCAAACAATTTACAAATAATAAATATGTAACGAAACCTAAGTTTACTATACTAAATAATATAACAAAAATTACAGAATATTTTTTTCAACAGAACACAATGAAAAATAGTTAAAAGGAATAAAACAATTAAAAAACATATTCTTTCAAATGAAAAACCATCAAAATATAATTTACAAAAATACAGATTCAAGTGCATAATACTGAACTAATTCAATACAGCAACAACAATCCTACACACTTTTAGGAAAATTCATACATTGTAGAGTAGGATGGTTAGATTTACTATTCTAATTCCAGATTTATAAACGTTGGGGAAAAGGGATACTTTGAGTGGTGGGTGAATGATAGTGCCATATTTACTATTATAACTCCAGTCTAATAAATGTTGGAGAAAGTGCATGAATTGAGAAAAGTTCCTAGTGGGTGTAGATTTGCTATTCTAACTCTGGTTTAACAAGCGTTGAGAACAGTGCGTACATTTGAGGGGGCAGGGGGCAGATGTATTATTTTAACTCAGGTCCTGAGAAACTTTTGGCAAAGTGCATTCACGGGGGGGGGAGTACCGTTAACGATTCTAACTCCAGAATAAGCCTAAAAAATATTATGGAACGTGGATACATGATATGGGTGTGGTGAGGAAGTCAGGTTTCAGATTTACTATTGTGAACCCAGTCTGAGAATCATTATGAAAAGTACCTACACTGAATGTTAATTTACTATTCTAGTTCCAGTTTAACAAACATTGGGAAATATCATACATTAGTGGGGAGTCAGATTGACTACTTAAAAAAGTGAGCACATGGGGGCACATTTACTATTTTAACTCCAGTCTAACAAACAATAGGTGAACTGCATATATTGCAGGGGGTCAGATGTATTATATTAACTTCAGCCTAAGAAACACTGACAAAAATGCATACATGTGTGGTCCGAATTAGTTTTCTATCTTCAGTCAAAGCAGTGGTGTGTCAAGTGGATACATTGGGGTCTCCAATGTACTGTTCTAACTCGGTCCAGAAAACATTGGGGAAAGTGCATATATTTAGGTGGGTCAGAATCATTACACCCAAATAATGTTTAAGTGCCCCTTAAAAATGATTTTATTTATTTACGTTATTTATTTTTAATTGCGCTGGCTAGACCCGCAGGTATCAGAGCGCTTTACATTTGTTTACACAATGTTACAGAAAATGATAACAATTACACTTTACGTCAAAAATCACACGTTAAAAGAGGAAATAAAGGGGAGAGAAGTAGGCAGGAGGGGGAAAGGGGGAAGTGTGAAGGGGGAGGAAGAGGGAAAAGACAGCAGGAGAGACGAAGGGAAGTCTGCCCAAAGACCGACTGGGTAGGTGACGACCGAGTAGAGAACCCACAGCCCGTCTCCCCTTTAGCTAAACTGGGTAGCTCCATCGGGCATCAGTCAAATATCTAGGTCTCAACTGACGAGAAATTAAGAAATTAAATTAAAAAAATGTAATAACTTCAAAAGGTAATAGACATACAGACTCAACATTTGCAGCAGTCCAGAATGAACGTTTTGTATAAGGGCAGCTTTGAGATTTTGTGCTTAGCGGAGCACGTGCAAGCATTCTTGAAATCAATTCAGAGTGCAAAGCGTGCAATGCAGCCGGAAGAAGTGGTCCTCTAATTATTTCTAAATGGACTGTTACAAGATTTGAATGGCTAGATGGTCATTGAAAATAGTCAGAGCTGTCCATAATGTTAGGTACTGCAGTAGACTGTTTTGAAGTTAGTGAGGGTGTTATGGTAAACTCACAACAATGGTGAGGTAGCCTCCGCCCTCTGGAGGCCTAGGGTGCAGTGCCATGGTACCCGCTAAAAGAGGGAACCACCCCTATACCAAGGCGAGGGAGGCTGGCATCGCCCCTCTGGTTTTTGAGGGCAGGGTGGGTTGTGGGGGTGGAAAGGGCAGCACCGTTGGGAAGGGGCACACAATAAGCAATGAAAAAAGGGAAAATCACAGTCTAAGGATAAAAACATGTAGAAAACGACGACACATAGAAGGTCGAAGAGATGGAAGGGCCTCTTAATGCAGATAAGAACCAGGAAAGATATCACATAGTTGAATGGGTGACGCATTTAACTACTAAAGCACTTTGTATGTACTTTTAAGAGCTTTTTGCACCTTTCACTTATTGTACTTTTTGGCGTGTTTTGCACTACACTTTCAGGGAGTACTGCTTAGAGGTATTGGCACTTTTAGATTAATGAACTGCCCTGTGCACTTTTTTAAAACCCTGGTTGCGATGCGGAAAAATGATTTAAAGGTTCTTTCGCTTAATGCGAATGGACTAAATAACAAACGTAAGAAGTTGGCAGTAGAGAGGTGGATATTGGAGAACCTGGTGGGTAAAATTTGTATACAAGAAATTTATATTCCAATTTCGAAATTGACAATTTTCAGTATGTTTTTCACATGGTCTGGATTTCAGTGTCACTCGTTCGCAAATTCCGCTCAGAGAGGTGTGAGTATCTATATTATTAAGCATTTACAGTTGATTCTCGCCTCACTAGGGGATAAAGATGGTAGATGGACCTACGTAATGGCTTATTTGCCGAGTTTCACTGTACAAGGGTGACCATCTACACATCTATTTTAGATTGTCCGGAACCGTTGGTAGAGCTTCTTTCAGTCACTCTTGATTCTTCTTTATCTGGCCCTCTTAGGGGGTGACTATAATTTTCTCCAAAACCCAGGTTAACCTTCCAGAGCAAAGAATCGTAGGCAAAATAAAATTAGCACTGTCCAGGTCTTAACACAATACAACAAAAGCCTGAGTTTCCACGATCCGTGGAGGGCGAAATTTCATGCAGTGCAATTATACCTGTTTATCAGCTAGATATGGATCAGCGACTAGACTGTTTTTTGGGGGGGGTTTCTGAGACCCTGGGGCCTCCTTTTTTTTTTTTTAACAAACTTTATTGACTTTTACATGAATCTCTCTCAGCAATGTAACATCTTTACAGGTTATCCTTTTGCAATCTCAGTTTATCCCTTAGTACTCATCCCCTCCACATATCAATAACACGTGTATTATTATTGCCTCTAACATTGTAGTGCGGACTCCCAGTCACGTTCGTATTCAATCCCCTCCCTCCCCCAGCCCCCTATTAAAACTTAAACCCAACTACCCCCACCATCCCCCCGCACTGCTGTCTCCTATGGTTGCAGGATGAGCTCTTTTGATCACCTCTGGTATCCCTTGTTGTGTTTCTTTGCTATTCAGTCACTCTTTTCCGGTTCTATCTCCCCCTCAGTTCATAGGCTTCTAAGGGTACTCTTCCCGTGGTACCTGCTCCATCATTCCCCTCTCCTGATTCTGCCTCCGGGGACTTTCCTGTTGTGATGGTCCTTCAGGGTTGGTGGCTTCAGACAGAGGATTGTTGCCCCTCATTTCTACCAGGGGCCTCTTTATGATGGTCGGATTTTAGTGAGTGGGGGCTAAAACATGACATAGCGCTACGACATTGACATTTCTAACATGAATATATTTAATTATGTTGTAGGTGGCAGCTACTCGGGCCACGTAATTTGGATACATGACAAAATTGATACATTTAATATTTGGTGAAGATATTCGGGAAAGAGATCTGGAAAGAATTGGTGTAAGATTAAGAGGTGAGATTAATTGGTGTTAATCTGCCTAATGACATGAGGCATAGATATTAACCTCATAGATGCTAGAAAACATCCCTCCCCAGTGCTGCGCTGTCCATTGGAACCAGTGCTGAATGGACGTCCAATGGTCGTGCGCAGCACTGGGGAGGTAGTGCTGCCGTCGGCCAACGCACCGACGCAGCACTTAAGGGGTTAATGATAAAGATTGTAACAAGTCCATTTCGAATTTGTTACCAGGAACAAAGGAAAATGAAGGTGCACTAAAGGAGATTTATTGTAATCAGTCTTCCGGGACGGAAGTAGAACCGGCTTGGCGGTAGAATAGCTTTGTGTGATATCATGGGATATGGTCGTCATTATGTTGGTATACAACAATAATGCTTATGTGAAGTGATTTATTTGTCATTTAGATACTAACAGGGAAGTTTCAGAGACACAGGTACCTTCACCATCTCATAATGGACATTCTGTTGATACCTAGTCCACGGGAAGGTGGGTTTAGTCACCCATTATAACCAGGAGGGATCCGATTTCACTGCACCACGTCCCATTTACTAATTTATGTCACATGACTTTGTAAATTGGTCAATATATATGTTGTGCATGACAATATGTAAATATTGGAGTACGTCACAATACCATATACTACTATGACCATACTTTGTATATAACAATGCTGTTCACTGGACACTGGATAATATATTTTGAAGGAAGGTTTAGGTTTCCACAAAGGTATATACCTGGAATGGTTATATGTGGTGTACCATACACTACAAATATTGCTTATGCTATTTTCCAGCCCTGAGGAAGTCGTGGGTAACTCCCTAGAAGACGAAACACGTGTTGGCTGGCTGCTCAAATCAAAAGAAAGAAAATTAAAGATCAAGAAAAATAGAAGAAAATTGTGTCATAATAACTGATTTACTGAATAAGAATGTGTGTACTTTGGAAACTTGTTATTTGAACACTATATTATGGTCCGACAAGAATTCTGAATTCCGATTTACTTGAAATACCCACAATATTGAGTCTTGGGGGTGAATCTTCCACAGTTGGAGTCCCTTAGGGAGAAGGTAGTAACATCTTAATTACATACCAGGTACAGCTGTGGCTCCATAGCTGTTGTCTAGGCCCCTTCTTCATCCAATTGTAAGTCCCTGCCAGCAATTCCCTTGCACAAAGACACACCATCATCTTCTTGTTCTTTCATCCCCTCTCACCATTCCAAGCATCACATGCAAGAAATGGGGACGCCCTTCGTACTACACATATACATGCACTCTTTGATATTCTTAGAGAATTGGTAAAGGGATACCCTGGTCATATTTAGGCAGACCCCAATTTTGAAAGGTAACTTATACTCTAAAAATGATTCAAAATTGTGCTGTGGGACTGGAATAGGGAGGAGTCTGAGACACGTGCAGTGTTTCATTCACTGGACCCTTTGGGTACTGCGAGACACCAAATTAAACAGGTCTACGCGTCCTTGCGTGAGGCATCACTGACTCCCCTTCTCCATCTACGGGAGAAGAGGGAAAGCACTTTGGAGAGGGACCTCACGAACAGAGAATGGGGAAGGGTCCTGGAATCTCCCAAGAAAATATTGCGGAATATACAATTGAAATATGTACAATTTAATTATGTGCATATGACTTATTTAACACCGCACTTGATCTTTGCTATTTTTGGGGGGGAGCCGAGGTGCTGCCCGAGATGTAATCAGGAAGACGCGGATTTCCTGCATATGACCTGGGAACGTAGGGTCACGCAGATATTTTGGCAAACTGCCCTCACCATGCTTAATACTACATTGGGGCGAACGCTTGCTTGCAATGTAGAAGTCTGCTTACTGGGACTTTACCCTAGGCCGCCAAAAAGGAGAGCGGGAAACCGGTTCATGGGTCTGGCTCTAGCACTAGCTAGGAGACGTATAGCAATTGAGTGGAAAGCACCTATGGGACCACGGGTGACTGTGGCAGATGGAGGTGACTACCTGGGGAGAGGGCGCTGCGTAGGGAGGAGTCGAGGGGCTGCGCTTCCACCCAATGGCAGACCAGTGGAGGGACATACTGCATGCCTGGGAATACCCAAGCTCTACAAGTGATACGGATGGAGAGAGTGAAGCACCCCTCAGTCAGCCCGACATGAGGGGACAGTGGAGTGGCTGCCTGCGCAACAAATAGTTGAGACATGATTGGATATGTCCGGATACCGAACCCTGCCCCCCTATCCCAAATGGGCACAGACTGAGAATCACAACGATATATGTACGGATGGTACCGCGCCAGATATAGACAGGTATATAGTATCCCAGTTCTTAATCCCCTGTTTGATGGGTGTTTGCACATGTAAGACCCTGAGGTGGCATGGGCACCATATACCCAGACTCAGCTACCCTGAATGTAACGAGAATGTAAATTCCTATAGGCCTACAAGGGCATGGAAATGGCACCATAGAATGAGGTCATATAATGACAAACCGGGGTGTTTTCGTTGCTGGGAACCATGCCTGCCGGCCCCCCCCTGCTTATTGATAGGTTTGAGCTGTAGAGCGTTTGAATCCCTATGTTGAAACCTATATTATACTGCTCACAAGTGTGTTTATTTGATAATTGTTTTGTAATTTGACTAACTGTAGTCTGTTATATTCTAAAATGACAATAAAAATGTTTAACCCCTTGCACGCGGTGTTAATTCTCCCACTATGCGGGAGAATTAACGAGTGGGCGGGATTCGGATGGCCCCCGGCCGTCGTAACCACACGCTCACCGTGACGGGTGACGACTGACGACCAAGAGCCATCGTGAGCACCGAAGGGGTTAAAATAAAGATACAAAACTGTATAAATGTCAACCTATCCTGTATTTTGCAAGGAGCAGCAAGATAACATTCGCGAGTTTGGCGGTTACAGAATGACTCTATCAGTGGATAGCGGCTCCTTATTAACACAGAAACATATATGAATGTGATGCTCTCCTTTGGCAGTTTTCCCCGCTAATTGTTTCGAGTCATGAACATTTCTGGTCAGCACTTGACCTTTTAATAGTAACACAATTAATGCAGTTTTTTTGTGGGGAGGATACGGCTGTGGGCTGATACAGTGTGTGATTGTCCTTAGGAGTGTTGGCTGGTGGGATGAGTTGTCTGTGTTATGCGGAGGGACTTCAATAACATTAGATGGGTTGCAGTTCTGTTTTTCTTCATTTTCTTCCCTTACTGTAAAAATTGAGCTTTTGTTTTTGGAAAAATCCTTGGCGCACCAGGGTGCTGAATGATATAGCTTGCAATTGTGTGTTTTGGTTACAGTGCGTGTGTTCACATGTCTTGAAGTCTATTAGAGTGTCAGACATTGAGGTCGAAGGAGGAGTAGTGCCATTGCTTAAAACACTCGGCTAGGGCAGATATTTGCTCTGTCAAGCAGGGGTGTTTAGTGTTAGTCCATCTAGGCTGGGTCCTTGTCAGATTTTCAGGATGTGTTCATGGGATAGATTTACCTATAGATTTTCTTACAATTAATACAAATGGGAGTCAGTTTCTGAGGTAGGGGTATCATTAGTAAATTTGAAAGCTAAAAAGGAAGGCCCATGTAGCAAATGGGGTGCAGTTTTGAACTTAAGACACGTTGTAAAAGTGCTTTGCGAGTAATGAAAGACTGCATGAGACTGCTTTGACTGGCAAGACACCATACCCATCCGTCGTCTTAGCTTTAAAACCTGTGCATCTGAGTAGAGCTGCTCCCTGAAGTCACCTGATCCCTTAACATGGGGCCCCTTGCACGAAAAGCTAAGGCTGACCTTGTGAAATAGCAATCCCTTCCGGTGAACTTCATTGGCCGCATAACCCTCTTCAAAATGATGTAAATGCCTTGCTTTCTTTATGCCTCTCAAACCTTACCGTTCCTCATACCACAGATGAGGTTTCAGGCCCTGGATAGAATGGCGACCTCCTTTCTGTGGCACAGTTCCAGGACCCACTTGGCATATGCACACTGCCAACATGGCCCTTACGACGGTGGCCTGGGAATGGCTAATCTATCCCTCTTACATTTAGTTCATCTCCTGCCCATCTACGTCTGGTTTAACGGGGGATGGTTGGATCCCGCCTACTGGTTTGAATTATCCATTTTGGGATTCCCTCCGATTCTGTCCATGCTCAACGGCTCTCCCATTTCCAACTCCACCCAGTCAGTGACCAAAACGGCCCTCCAGACTTGGAGAGCGGCCTGCAACACACTCATTGGGATACCAAACACACACCTCCTTGGCAAAGGTACTTCGTTGAGGGAGGCGGCGTCACTGCTGGGTTTTGGGTGCTGGGAACTTATAGGAATCTCGTAACTCTGGGATGTCTGGTCGGGGACACACGTGATTGTTTCAAGAACTTCAAGTCACCTACGCGATGGCGGTTCTATAAATTCCTTCAATTGTGACACGCCCTCCAAACTCACGTCATGCTCACTGACTCTCTTCCAGAGTTTAGCCCACTGTAGGCCAAAATTCTATAGGGCGATTTGGGCAGAGGAGGAATTTCCTAAATCTACGGCTCCTTGGTTTTTAATGCCCCAGGCACTCTAGACCATCTCTGAACCCGATGGGAGGACTGGGTAGGTACCCTTGAAGATTACGACTGGTGTGATGCCGTGATGGTGCCAAGGATTATCACCATTTCCTCCAATTTTCGGTTGATTCAAATATATTATCTATATACTGCCCTTCTCTCCCCATCTCGGCTCCACTGAGTAGGACTTCTCCCTGACTCGATCTGTACCCGCTATGGCGGCACTCCTGCCGATTTTTATCACAATATTTGGCTGTGCCCTGCAATTCAAACTTTCTGTGCTGCAACTGAGGGAGAGCTTAATGGGGTACTTGGGTGAGAGGTCCCCCTTACCCCTGTGCTTATTATTTAGTTGAGAGCACTTGAGTGCTCTGGAGGGACAAGGGCTGATGGGTCCTTCTTGGAAACGGCCCCAATGGTCCCCAAACGTGACATTGCCACACGCTGGAAATACCCTTCTCCTCCCACCCTTTCACTGGCGTTGAGGGGTGGACTGGTGTGCCCAGCAGGAAACGACAGTCTACCTCAAGCATGGTCGAGTGCAGGGGAAATGGTTGGGCCAGTTGGCTGATGGCCTGAGTGAGGCCGGTGTTGCTGTTGTGCCTGGCATTTTGGATTATCCTTATATATCAAATGAATGCCAATGGCCTGAGCCATTGCATTGTAGCAATCTCATATGTGCTCATTGTGTGTCCTCTGTTTGGATTTTCATTTGCACAAAATTCAATAAAAAAATGTTTGTTTTAATATCACGGAAACCAACAAGCAAAGCCAGCCCAGCAGACTATAAAACAGGCCCACAATCAACCAACTAAACCATACTACACACTGACCAGTCAGACCCTCCTATTGACTAATTTCCCTTTGGTTGTTAAAGTAAGCTAACCACATTGGAATGTGAGCTGTAGACCAGGATGGAAGTTTAAGGTACCCAATTTTCCAAAATATGGCGTATTAATAAAGTGTTTTGCATTTCTGTTCACTGTGTGGCAAAGATGGACTGTTCTAGGATTATGTCAGAAACCGGATAGTCACATAGCCCAGATCCTGCTAATTTTCCTTCTTGTTATGTTTTGGAAACTCTACAGTAATGTAGACGGGTTCTTTAGGTGCCTTATAGACTCCATGCATCCTGAAAGCAAACTCCAGCCCCCCTCAGACTCCACTCTCGGTGGTCCAAGAGGATAGGGGGCTCCTTAAAGTAGCCACCAATGTAAACCCGGGGAGATTTTCATCCCCAAATGCAGTTTCCACAACACACTAGGCTAGGCAAATGACACTGTCTCTGGCCCACTCTCTCAGGCCATGCACACCACAATTTCCCACTTGAACTTACCTGTCCTTCTATCACCTTTTCTGGCCCCCTGTCTCTTGCCCCTCTTAACTGCTTGCTCCCTACAGACCAGACCCCCTAGGCCCAGCTTGCCCCAATGAATTGTTGGTCAATCCATTGAGAAACCAGCTTTATTGAGTAGACCATTCCATCCACAAGACTCCTGCCTCTTTAGGTCTATCTTGTCCTACTCGCCCTTGTTCCACTTCAGTGCTTTGAGGAGACCTCATGATGTCTTAAAGCACTTTGCAAAGATGAAACTTAACAAAACATTAATTCAGGATACCATGTTTCCTCAGAACGGACTGCCTGGCGTACCGCAAATATGAAAATGGTAAATTCACTGAAAACTTGTCAAGCTTGAAGGGGTATTCGGAACAGCTGAAGGACATGGTGACATTTTACCTGGGCTGCAGCTTCTCTTTTGAGAGCGCGATGCAGAAGGTGGGCGTACCAGTGAGAAACGTCGAGCAGAAGTGCAACGTGAGCATGTACAAGGTAGGCCTATGAAATTCTGGACTCCATTTGAAGATTATGCAACTTCTATGTCTACATGTAAATGCTATAGCACTGGAGACATTAGGCCCTATGGGCTTTCAGTTTTGGCAAATCTTCTGGTTAAAAAAAAACAACTCCACCAGTGTATTCCAGTCAAGTTTTACAAGACATTGTGACATCCATGTGCAACCCGTTATTCGCCCAAAGATCCCAGCGTTCCCACAGAGTCCTGCTGATGTCCCCTACCCTTTTCCTAGAAGGTTTAGCATATCTTCCTTTTCAGATGCCATCCAGTGTTTAACCTTTCTGCAGGCACTAACTGAAAACATGTCATTTAAGTCCTTTTGTGGTGTTATATAAAGTAGACACCGCCCAGGCCACAAGGCTTAAACCAGCAACTCGTTTATCATCGACAGTGAACACACCCACAGCAACGAATAGAAGCTCTGTTCTAGATGAATGGCCATTTCTTCCATATAAATAGAGCTAGGTGTGTTCAATTAAAATCATCCCAAGCTCTGTTTTTATTTTTAGGAGATGTATGTTTGATTCCCAGCTGCCAGGTCGTCAGTTTAATCATCCACTCGCCTAAACCTCATGCCTCCCGTGTATTACCATCACATACCAGGGATATGCACCATAATGCTGTTATGCATACAACACGATAGTATTGCATTTATGCCAGTATTGGACACATTGGCGTAAAAAATTCCAAGTATACCTAGCATAGTGCCAAGACCATGACTTTAGTAGGGCTAAGACCAGGATGCCAATGATGCCCACGTTATGGCAAAAATCGGAATTATTATAGCAGATCTGGCCGCAAGTATGCCAGTGGTGGCATGATGAGCCCATGGATTATGACTGGACTAGACAACAAACTACATCACCATGAGTGGCTACGATTAAGCCACAGTATGTCACAATATATTTATATATATGTTGTGATCAAGAGCATGGCTGTGCTCGAAACGCGCCGCAGCAGAGCTGAAAGACTGAAATAAAGTACCTTTCTGCCAAGAATCTTGTGGCCCGTCTCTTTCATTTCGCCGTAACTGGAGGTCGTGAGGGAATGCTGGGAGTGGGATATATATATTTTTATATATATATATATATCAGATGATAGGATGACCATCGTAATGACATCAGGAACTGTCAAAGGTGGGCTCTCAAGGGGTCTCCACGCCGGCCGAGCTCTTCAGCTCCGCTGAGGCGTTCGCATCTGTCTCCTGTCTCCTGTCTCCTGTCTCCTGTTCAGCGTGGCGGCCGGGCTTTGCTCCGCCGAGTAACCTGCACTGGACTTCCTGACTGGCTGGGCTTGGCTCCGCCGGTCAGGACTACACCTCCCACCAGCCTCGTGTGCAGGACGCCGCCCCCCTCATCACACAGCGCCAGGAGGCGCATAAAGCACTGCCCACTGCCGAGCACCAAGTGTGGGCTGTCAAGGGGTCTCCACGCCGGCCGAGCTCTTCAGCTCCGCTGAGGTGTTCGCATCTGTCTACTGTCTCCTGTCTCCTGTTCAGCGTGGCGGCCGGGCTTTGCTCCGCCGAGTAACCTGCACTGGACTTCCTGACTGGCCGGGCTTGGCTCCGCCGGTCAGGACTACACCTTCCACCAGCCTCTTGTGCAGGACGCCGCCCCCCCTCATCACACAGCGCCAGGAGGCGCATAAAGCACTGCCCACTGCCGAGGACCAAGTGTGGGCTGTCAAGGGGTCTCCAAGCCGGCCGAGCTCTTCAGCTCCGCTGAGGCGTTCGCATCTGTCTCCTGTCTCCTGTCTCCTGTCTCCAGTTCAGCGTGGCGGCCGGGCTTTGCTCCGCCGAGTAACCTGCACTGGACTTCCTGACTGGCCCGGCTTGGCTCCGCCGGTCAGGACTACACCTCCCACCAGCCTCGTGTGCAGGACGCCGCCCCCCTCATCACACAGCGCCAGGAGGCGCATAAAGCACTGCCCACTGCCGAGGACCAAGTGTGGGCTGTCAAGGGGTCTCCCCGCCGGCCGAGCTCTTCAGCTCCGCTGAGGCGTTTGCATCTGTCTCCTGTCTCCTGTTCAGCGTGGCGGGCCGGGCTTTGCTCCGCCGAGTAACCTGCACTGGACTTCCTGACTGGCCGGGCTTGGCTCCGCCGGTCAGGACTACACCTTCCACCAGCCTCTTGTGCAGGACGCCGCCCCCCCTCATCACACAGCGCCAGGAGGCGCATAAAGCACTGCCCACTGCCGAGGACCAAGTGTGGGCTGTCAAGGGGTCTCCAAGCCGGCCGAGCTCTTCAGCTCCGCTGAGGCGTTCGCATCTGTCTCCTGTCTCCTGTCTCCTGTCTCCTGTCTCCAGTTCAGCGTGGCGGCCGGGCTTTGCTCCGCCGAGTAACCTGCACTGGACTTCCTGACTGGCCCGGCTTGGCTCCGCCGGTCAGGACTACACCTCCCACCAGCCTCGTGTGCAGGACGCCGCCCCCCTCATCACACAGCGCCAGGAGGCGCATAAAGCACTGCCCACTGCCGAGGACCAAGTGTGGGCTGTCAAGGGGTCTCCAAGCCGGCCGAGCTCTTCAGCTCCGCTGAGGCGTTCGCATCTGTCTCCTGTCTCCTGTCTCCAGTTCAGCGTGGCGGCCGGGCTTTGCTCCGCCGAGTAACCTGCACTGGACTTCCTGACTGGCCGGGCTTGGCTCCGCCGGTCAGGACTACACCTCCCACCAGCCTCTTGTGCAGGACACCGCCCCCCTCATCACACAGCGCCAGGAGGCGCATAAAGCACTGCCCACTGCCTCGTCCCGCGTGGACGCGCGAGGGACGCGCCGGGCTAAGCCCGGGCAATGGGCGGGCCCTCTGTGGCCCTCAGAGGCACGAGGAGGACGGGACGGGCCACCCCCCTTGTCTCCATCACACTGCCAAGGTAACAACTTTTTGACCTTCCTGACAATCTGGCAAGGGACTACAAACTGGACTTTAGTTGAAAATTCTCTAATACCCCCAGATTTCCTTGAGACCTCGTTATAGCCTGAAATTTGCACACGCCATGATGACTCACAAGGGGTTGACCAATAAACCTATCAGCCAGAGAGGCTTGCACTCAGGGTCACAAGTTCTATGTTGGCCATCTCCGCCCATCGCCATTACGAATGAACCTCCCAAGTCTAGCATATTCACCAACCAACCGCCCGACCAAACGAATGGTATAGTGCAACACCTCTCGCTGCTGGACGAGATAAATTCCCTCTGCAAAACAAGGTATGCCACTGTGGAAGCCAGAAATGAAATCAAAAGTTCCTCCCCTTGCCTCGCTAAACGAACCAGTATGTCAACCCCAATCGCCAGCCCCCTGGTACAACTTCCCCAACCCAAAAATGTCAATACACCAAACACAGTTTTTCCCCAGTCCTCATCTAGCAAAAGGAAGTGGGATGGGGTCAAGCTCACAGGGAATAAACCAAAACAACAAAAACTGTGTCTTAGCTCTCCACTGACTGCAACTAACCCCCTTCAAAAACTGGAAGAAAAAATAGACCAATTGGTAACCTCCTTCAATTCGAACTTCCTGTCCCAGATTGAACAAATGGTTACCTCACTCATTTCTCCACTGATTGTCAAAATTACCACACTAGAGGATAGGCTGTTTGGATTAGAGAAATGTTTTAAGGCCAACCAAACTCGCACTGAAAAATCTGTAACATCAATCTGTTCCAACCCACCTGGTACAAACAGTAACAATCAAACTCACCCCCTAGTCCCTATCCTTCCACCCCCCAATGCACCTAAAGCTAACCACAAACCGGGCCCTTTACAATATACTGCTTCAAGAGTAGAGCACATACAGCTACCCCCGGAGGCTGCACCCTTTGTGTGTGTTCTTGCGGTAGTCTCAGCAATCAAACATGGAAAAACTGAGCGGGAACAAGACTTACTTAACAAAGTCACGTATTGGTTAACTAAAAACAGGCCCCTGCCCCTAGGTTTTGACGGTACCATCATGTCTGTTAGAAGGGCGGGCTGGCTAGGCCCCCTACAAAAAGATATTGATGGTGACCTTGTTCTAATAAAATTTAGAAGCAGTTCAGTCGTTCCCTACCTGCGAACTTTATACCCCCGTGAAGGTGTTGGCCCTATATCCATCTGGGACCTACGCAACTTTTACCCTAGCATGGTATATACCCCTCAACTAAAACTAAGGGCAGAGTCAGCTCACCCGAAGGGCAGAAACACCGGTGCACTGTGTGGCCATGGGTTTTCCGCCTTCAATCTCCCCGTAACAATGTACATTGGCCATGGGTATGGAAAATCATGAATTCTACTATGAAAGAAAGGAACTTATTCATGCAACATGGACAAATGTTTTATCTTTTTGCCATTTTTGTGCTTTTTGTTTTTAACTCTTGTCATGAGTGTTTTTAAATGTATGCTTTTATGATTTTAAACAAAAATCGAATAAAGCTAAAGAACTGAACTGAACTGACAGCAGGAACTGTGTTTATTCCAAGATATGGCATCATTTTTTTAAAAACAAAATGTATTCAAATTTTGAATCAGTTAGACAATCATAATTCAGTTGCATAGCACTTTCATCGCCTAATGGTTAACAATTGTTGGTCCTGACATACCTGTTGCCTTCTCCATCTAACTCACTCTTGCCCCTAGGCACTCATTACTTCATGTATGCCATCTATGCCGTAGATTTGTCTATGCTATTCCAACCTTTAATGCTGTCCTGGGCGTTAAGTCCATATTGCTCTAGGCTCACACACAGTCTCATTCCTCTTCACATCGTATTAGCAACTATCAACCCACAACAAACTCCCTCCTTTCCCCCCTCCCTCCCCTAGGCCCCACCCCCGTACGACATGTCACTTCCCTCCTTCAGTTCTTATGCCGTCTAGCCTATACTCCTGTCATCCACTTCAAAGTACTTTGTCAGTGATTAAGGTCTCCACGAGGAGGATGCTCCCAGGTCAATCACCTTACCCGGCACCTTTCCCACCCACTCTACCAAGGTAAAGCTCTATATCAGTAAGAGAAGTCACCTCTTTCAGAATGTCAGCCATCCCCGTCAGCTGGAGTCTTGAGCTGGTCCACCATCGCCACCCAGTCCTAGCCACCTCAGGCAATTTGTCATTATTGGTTCTCCGAGCCATCTGCAGCCGGAAGATCCCCTCACAATCCACCCATTTTATTAATTACTGTAACATTCTTGCTGCATTGGGCCTAGTGACCGCTTTCCAGTAGCTAGTAATCTCTTGTGTAGCTAGGACTAACCCAGGGTCTATGAATTTACTGGTGAGCTTATTACGGGCTGTGTGGGGAAACCAATGTAGCAGGCAAACTCCCGGCCCCAGCTGAAATTCCCTATCCATTACCTCTTGTAGCTTGGCCATGACCCCCTCCTAAAACTGTATTAGTTGAAATCTCGCGTTCCTGGAGCATTTCCATGCCTGTTCCATCAACATCTCCCATGTCTTCTCCTCTATGGGCGTCCCCAGATCCACTTCCCATTTAGCGCGTACTCCCTCTAAGGGAGTCCTAGATCCCAGCGTAAGTCTCTTGTACAGGCTGAGGTGACCACATATTGACAGGGGAGGAAGACATGCGGCTCCTCCAGCCCTCTCTTCCAGTGCTTGCGCATGGCTGCCATCAATGCCGCATGTAGGAGAAAGTCCTGCCCGGGAATGTCATGTCTTTGCATGAGATCCTGAAATGGTATGAGGATTCCCTCTTCATAGAGATCTCCAATATTGGAAATCCCCAGTTCTTTCCAGTCTCGCACCTGTTGCCAATCCCCTCCGTGCGGTAGCACCTCACAGAGCCATAATGGGATCTCAAGTGCGTATGAAGGCCGCACCCGAAGTCGTCTATTGGCATGATTCCAGCATTGGCGCACCACCCATAGCTCCCTCGGCACATCTCCCTCATGAAGCGGCAGCTGGAGGAGTCCGAGCGAGCTGGCGAAGGTTCATGTCCATCCGCCTCCGGTTCTCCTTCGCTCCCAGCTTCCCCACCATCCACTGTGCATACCATTGAAATTGGGCCGCATGATAATATGCCTCAAAATCGGGAGCAGCTAACCCTCCCTCCCGCCTAGGGCGCGTCATAGGACTCAGCGCCACTCTACGCCGCCCGGAGCCCCACAGAAAACCCGTAACCATCGTATTCAGCTGGGCAAAGTATTTCCCGGGGATCAAGAGCGGTAACACTCCAAAATAGTAGAGTAGACGGGGCAAGGTGACCATTTTTTACAACGCCACTCTCCACATCACTGACAAAGGCAAGGTTCCCCAAAAATCCAAATTACTCCTGGTGGTCCTCCATGCGCGCCCCACATTGCCCTCGAATAAGTCAGAGGATTAATGATAAATTCTGACTCCTAGATAAGGCAAGCAACTGCGCTCACATCTCACTTCCAGCCCATCTTGCGGGTTAGTTCTGCCTCCACGCACCGGAAAAAGGCACATCTTGTTGCAGTTAACTTTGAGGCCGGCCATCCGCCCTAGTCTAGCCACAAATTCACGGGCACCCTATAACTCCCCAGCAGCATTGGCGAGGAACATTAAAAGATCATCTGTATACAAGCAATGTAGTGGGTCTGACCCATCCTTTCCAAACCCCCATAGTATCGGCCCGACTGGGCATGAACAGCCAACGGCTCGACGGCCAGGGAAAACAGGAGGGGAGACAGCGGAGATCCCTGTCTCGTCCCCATGCCCTCCCCGCAGGCTTCAGAAATATCTCCGTGAAGGAATAAACCCCGCCTGGTCTTCGTGCACGAGCGCTGTCATGTGGGCCATCAGGCGATGCGCTAGAATACTACTCAAGATCTTATAGTCGATATTAAGCATCACGAGCGGGCAATAGGCTGCACGGTCCCATGCCGGCTTGTCCGTCTTGAGGAGGGGCACAAATACTGCTTCCCTTGTTGAGCTAGGCAGATAACCATCTTTCTTTGACTGATTGTAGAGTGCTAACAGCCGGGGGGCCAATAAATCCACATACGTGGCATAAAACTCTGATGGCAGCCCATCAGTGCCTGGTGTTTTGTTCATGACCATGCGTTTTATGGCACCTCTGATCTCTCCCAACTCCACTGGTCGGCCTAAGCTCTCCGCATCCTCCTCCTCAATCTGCGGCAGTTCGATGTCTAGGAACCCCCCACCTCCGCTAGAACTCCCGGATCTAACCGACTTTGGTATAGAGTAGTATAGTATTCCAAAAACTGTGCGTTGATGGTCTGTTGGTCATAATAACCTACGCCATCCTGCCCGCGTAGCTCTAAGATCGGTGTCCCTCTGCGCGCTGGGTTGGCCAGCCAAGCCAATAATGCCCTGGATTTACCCCTCTCACTGTGCGCCCTTGCCGCATATGCCATGTGATCATGACATCTGAGTAGCTCTATACGCAGCGTTACCTCCTCTCTAGCTGTCAGAAGTTCTTCCTGGTTGTCTGCTCGCCCAGGTCGCTCCTTTCCTATCTCTCTTAACATTTGCTCCGTTCTCTGTACATCCCTCAGCAAGGTTTTTCATACTCCCACCGCTTCCCCAATACAACGCCCCTGAATCACAACTTTGGATGCATCCCACTCATTATGCAAACTAGTAGACTTGATGGCAATGTGTTGAAAGTAGTCCTCAATGGCAGAGCCTATGGTGGTTCTGAAGACCTGGTCTTCCAGCGCCTCCGGGCGGAGACGCCAGTTAGGGATGGTGGACCTTACCCAAGCCCAATTCAAGGACACCAGTAACGGGTTGTGATCAGATGTCGTCCTATCCAAGTATTCCCTCACCACAATCATTCTATGCACATCTGGCGAGCAAAGGATAGCATCCAAGTGGATGTGCAACTCATACATAGCTGAGAAGTAAGAGTAGTCTTGTTCCCCCGGGTGGTGGGCTTGCCAGGTGTCAGTCAGTCCCCAATGCCTTTGCCAGTCCTGTCTGGCTTCAGCAGTTCTATGGGCAGGTCCGTCAGGGAGCGGAGGGTGAGAGCGGTCCAAGGCTACATCGGTTATGCAATTGAAGTCGCCTCCCAGAAGTACAGGTCCCGACAGCACCATCGCTAGTTTCTGCGATAATTGCGCCAAGAAAGCTGGTTGGTCAATATTAGGAGCATATATGCTTCCCAGCGCGATATCCCGGCCATCAAGCCGCCCTGTTACTACCGTGAATCGGCCATCGGGATCTATAATCTGCCTAACACATTGAAATGGTACCCCCGCTCGCACCCACACCAAGGTCCCTCTTGTATAGGGCGATTATGTGGTGTGAAACACCTGCCCTCTCCAGCGGTGCTGTAGCGCCGCTCCTTCTGATTTTGTCAGGTGGGTTTCCTGGATGAGAGCAATTTGTACACCTCTCCACACCAGGTAGGCATGTATTTTGTGCTGCCGTCCCATGGTGTGCATCCCCCGTACGTTCCAGGACATGATTTTTATTTCTACGAGGTACCCATGGCTCTACGTCAAGTTCCTGACCCCAGATGGCCTACATAGCGACATGTCTGACCCCTTCCCCTCCATCCTTAACAACAAACTTGCCCCAACTCCCAAACCCCAGGACAGGCACACAAGAACAGGTCCCCATCCAAACCAAGAGAATCATGCAAAGAACCAAAGAAAGAAGGTGGCGTGTAACTCACATCCAATGGCCTCCGAGCCCTCCCCGGGACTCCTTCTTATACCTAATGCACCCATCAGGGCCCCGCAGCTGTTGCGAAGTCCCTCTGTAGATCAGTGATCTGGTCCTTGTGTTGTAATGTCACAGTTAACAGCTTATCATCTTGTAGCTCCTACACCCCTGCAGTACGCTCACCCAAATAACCCATCCGCTGTCTGTGGAGTGACATCCGGTAGCTCTGTATCCGAAAGCCCCAGCATGCTGCTTGATCCTGGGCTTTCCACCCCAGCCAGCCCAGTATCTGTGTCCATGCTAGCAGTACTGACTTCACCACGACTGATGTGCGCCACTGCCCGCACCGCTTTGTCACGTTCCTGTTGACGCTCAGCAGGGTAAATGGGTCTCTGCATGCGGAATGAGAAAGAAGTGCACATCCGAGCCCTCCGTGATTCTGAGACAAGCTGGGAACAGCATGGCATAGGAAAGATGTAGCTGGCGCAGCTTCTGCTTGACTGCTATGAAAGAAGCCCTCTGTCACTGCCCTTTCCGAGTGTAATCCGGGAAAATCATCACCTTACTATTCCCAATCTGTAGATTCTGGTGGTCTCGGGCTCTCTGTAGTATAAAGTCTCGATCCCTGTAGTGAAGTAGTCTCACCACCACAGGGCGGGGTGGGGCTCCCGGTTTCGATGCACGAGCCGGAACCCTGTGTGCACGCTCCAGCGCATAAAAGAGTGATAGTCCCTCCAGTGCTACCTCCGTTTTCAGCCAGGTTTCCAAAAATGTAACCGCGTCAGGCCCCTCTTCATGTTCCGGGACTCCCACAATTCGGAGTTATTGCGTCGTGAACGCCCTTCGCTGTCCTCGGCTCTCATTTCCAGTACTTTGACCCTAGTCACCAATTCTTTCAGTGAGGCTTGTAGGCTGGCCACCTCGTCCGGTACCTCTTTCATGTTAGTTTTGCTGGTCACCACTCTCTCTTTGAGGTTTCGGTAATCGTCCTTCAATAACTTGAGATCCGATCCAATGGCAGCCATCCTTGCCTCCAGTGCCTCCCGCGAGGCGACAATGGCCTGCATAATATCTCCTAGTGACGGATCTCCGGGTTGCCCAAGCCCTCGCCCCTCATCGTCTGCATGGCGTTCTGACTCCTCCACCCGCAGGACCTCAAAACCCTTTCTTCTGGACACTCTGCACATCTTGGAGTCCATGATCCACAGGAGTCAGCAATAGAAAGGGGGCTGACAAGCCACTCCTTCCCCCAAAGTGGCGGCGTAGTGCCTGCACTCCCACCACCGAAGCAGGGCCACCCAGGTCCCACAAGTAGTCCTTCAGGTCACTGACCTCTCTTCACGGTAATACCAAGCTCACTCGCGCAGAGTCCCTCCAAGTCTCAAAATAACAGGGATCAGGCCTTTCCAGTGCAACCACCCCCGTCAGCAGCCAGAAACAGCGCAGTCAATGGCCTAGTTCTGCCTCTCCGCGTGTGGACAGGACTCTGTGTTCGCCTCAGTGGTGCAGAACATGCACGATCATGTCATCAGGCCCCACTTATGTACCTGGAGGTGTGGATCCCTCTGCCTCAGCTGCTGCCCGGTCCGGGCCCTTTCTTTCTGCCGCGCTAGGCCTCCGCACCGTCAGTAGTGCTGGCCCCCATGCAGTCCTCCACTTCCAGGTCGCAATGCGCCCTCCCAGGTGGCATACAGGTCAGAGGAGTCCAGAGGTGGGATGCCCAGTGTCCACCTGCAGGCCCCAGAAGTCCTCTCCTCCGACCTCTCGGTATTGCTACAGGCAGCGCTAGGCCTTTTAGAGCCGGTCAGCAGTCTCCGGGCCCTTCACGCGTTTTGGGGTCTTTCCTCTCCCCCAGGCACACAGTCGCTCTCAGTGCCTCTCATCCGGGCAGCCTCAGCTCCCTCACGGTATTCTCACCGGGCCCCAGTCGCTAGGACTCACAATACCGTTCTCACGGCCAGTTAGCTCCGCTGGGTCCGCAGACCACCAGACCCAAGTGCAGAGGGCCTGTTCACAATGCGGGTAATGTCCGCCTGCCGCCATCTCAAGGTCAGGCAATCACCGCCGACTGACGTGCCTTCTCACCGACCTCTCCCAGCCGCAACCGACGCCCAGGAAGGGCGCTAACACCTTCCAGTCACTGGCGCACTCAAACAGCAGCAGTCTCAGAGTGTCCACTCACAATAGTCGCCGATCTCTGCGCCCGGTGTCAGCTCCGCCGTGCAGCTGCCGTTTTGCGCCGAAGGCAGGGAAACGGCAGCAGGAGGGAAAGACACTTGTTTTGTTCCCCTTTCCGTTCTTATCAACATCCCACCTCGTCACCAGGTAGGCACCTGCTGTTGCGCTGTCAGTTGCCTTAATGGGGCCCCCGTTTGAGGCACAGGATTAATGATTGATTGATTGATTGATTTATTTTTGAACTTATATAGCGTGTACTGTCACCCCACAGGTATCCTGGTTGTTGAGGGCAGCCACGGAGGAGCTCCGAGGTCCACTGCTGCTCACATCGGCGCTCAAGCCACCCAAGATAGGGCATCATGATATTAAATTTGGCCATGATTAGCCAAGGATGAGTCAAACATTTCAGGGGAAGCCATTATGCTGGCATGCATTATTAGGCAAGGGGTTGCCCAAAATATGAAGAAGAGTCAAGATGCCAGGAATGGTTACCTCTGGGCTGACTACCCCTGTATTGTAGGGGGATTGGTAGATGCCACAAGGATTGCCAAATGCCCGGATTCTGACCGAGGGCGTGCACTGTCTGCCAGGGAGGACGCACACATCAGGGACACTTGCTCACAGAGGCAGACACACACACACACTTGTATTGTTGCATTGTAACTGCATTTATATAACGCTTACTACCCCTGACGAGGCGGCAGAGCGCTTTTTCGACGAGTAGCACGCTAATCTGGATTCCATAAAGGATTAGGAGTGAATTAGTATAGTGAAAATATGAAAGTAAGTTGAGTGGGGACTATGTTGGTCAGTTTTTTGGATTGAGAAGGATAGTGGAGGGGGAATAGAGGGGGAAAAGGTTTGCATTTATATAGCGCTTGCTACCCTTGTTGGGGTGTTCAGTAGCTTTTTCGGCGATTAGCACAAACATGCACATTCCTCACCATCCAACTAGCGAGTTGTTTAAACTCCCCGGCTCTGCTTTACCCCTGCCATATTCAGCTCCTGAGCTGCTGCACCTGAGCCCCTCACTGTGACCCTGGCACCTGACCTTGAGCCATGCTGGATGCCATTGGCTTTCTTCCTTCTGAGAACTGTACTCACACACACACAGAGGGACAACACATTGACTGGTCATGCTGGTGTTTGTGTGTGTCTGTCTGCCTCGGTCTCTACCACTAGCTTGGCTGGCTGACACTCCCGAGTGTTTGGAGCTGTGCTGCATCCTTCTTGTTTCAAGAGCTAGAGATGCTCAGTTCCACACCCTCGAGTGATGGATGTCCTGTGCTGGTATTCTCTTCAGCGAACTAGTTGCTGGTAGCTGGTGAGCTGCCAGCAGCACCCACCATACTCTTAGGAGACCCCAGCTTTACATTGACCCTTGCTTTGCTGCTTAAATAATATTGCTTTTGCCTGTGCTTTTCATTGAGATTTACATATATATATATATATGGTGGACTCCATGTGACCTACTTTGATATAGGATTTTATTAAATATTTGTACTGTGCACCGTGTATTAATTTATAGGAGTAGTTTTATTGAGAAGTGTGCACCATGGTAAGGGGTGTCCTCTGTGGTATTATTCCCAGGTATCATAGGCACATCCCCAGGGATTCTTGCAAGCAGAAATGAGGAAGTCATATAAAATGGTGCCTGGTTTGACCCACAAATCCTACAAGGAGAGGGCTCCAGTGTAAATGTGAACCTCTTCTAACACCTTTCAAACAGAAATGCACACAGATCGTACCATATTAACATTTTCTTAAAAGTACCAAATTACATTTTTGTAATTTCCAACATTAATACATAATATAAATCTGCTTTAAAAAGGATCGTAGAAACAACAAGTGATGGACCGAATGTGGATCAATGTCACACATTCCCCCAGTCAAAAGATCTGGGCCCAAATCCATCGTTTTTTTGCACTCCACACCACCCTGGGTTAGACAATGGCGATATGCAAATCAGCTCTGACCCTGTTGCCCCATGGGAACAGTCCAGTCCGAACTACAAAAGCCATGTCCTTCCCAGAACGGAATCAAGCATCCGAGGACCGGACCGGTTTCGAGGTAACACCTCTCATCAGCCCGGCTAGCTTGACTCCAAGTGGTGTGGAGTGCCTGGGACCCACGTCTGGGCATCCCCAGCGCACTTAGGGCGGCGATTGCAAAAACAACAAGTGATGGACCGAATGTGGATCAATGTCACACATTCCCCCAGTCAAAAGATCTGGGCCCAAATCCATCGTTTTTTTGCACTCCACACCACCCTGGGTTAGACAATGGCGATATGCAAATCAGCTCTGACCCTGTTGCCCCATGGGAACAGTACAGTCCGAACTACAAAAGCCATGTCCTTCCCAGAACGGAATCAAGCATCCGAGGACCGGACCGGTTTCGAGGTAACACCTCTCATCAGCCCGGCTAGCTTGACTCCAAGTGGTGTGGAGTGCCTGGGACTCACGTCTGGGCATCCCCAGCGCACTTAGGGCGGCGATTGCAAAAACAACAAGTGATGGACCGAATGTGGATCAATGTCACACATTCCCCCAGTCAAAAGATCTGGGCCCAAATCCATCGTTTTTTTGCACTCCACACCACCCTGGGTTAGACAATGGCGATATGCAAATCAGCTCTGACCCTGTTGCCCCATGGGAACAGTCCAGTCCGAACTACAAAAGCCATGTCCTTCCCAGAACGGAATCAAGCATCCGAGGACCGGACCGGTTTCGAGGTAACACCTCTCATCAGCCCGGCTAGCTTGACTCCAAGTGGTGTGGAGTGCCTGGGACCCACGTCTGGGCATCCCCAGCGCACTTAGGGCGGCGATTGCAAAAACAACAAGTGATGGACCGAATGTGGATCAATGTCACACATTCCCCCAGTCAAAAGATCTGGGCCCAAATCCATCGTTTTTTTGCACTCCACACCACTCCCTGAGTGTACTGGGGTAGCTCAGACGTGGGTCCCAGAGCCTCCACACCACTGGAGTCAAGCTAGCCGGGCTGATGAGAGGTGTTACCTCGAAACCGGTCCGGTCCTCGGATGCTTGATTCCGGTCTGGGAAAGATATGGCTGTTGTAGTTCGGACTGGACTGTTCCCATGGGGCACAGGGTCAGAGCTGATTTGCATAAAGCCATTATCTGACCCAGGGTGGTGTGGAGTGCAAAAAACGATGGATTTAGGCCCAGATCCTTGTACTGGGGTGAATGTAAGACATTGATCTACATTCTGTCCATCCAATTGTTTTTTGTAAGTTTCTCCCTGAGTGTACTGGGGTAGCTCAGACGTGGGTCCCAGAGCCTCCACACCACTGGAGTCAAGCTAGCCGGGCTGATGAGAGGTGTTACCTCGAAACCGGTCCGGTCCTCGGATGCTTGATTCCGGTCTGGGAAAGATATGGCTGTTGTAGTTCGGACTGGACTGTTCCCATGGGGCACAGGGTCAGAGCTGATTTGCATAAAGCCATTATCTGACCCAGGGTGGTGTGGAGTGCAGAAAACGATGGATTTAGGCCCAGATCCTTGTACTGGGGTGAATGTAAGACATTGATCTACATTCTGTCCATCAAATTGTTTTTTGTAAGTTTCTTAAAAAGGATCGTGGCAGCAGCAGAAGAAATGTAACTCTGATTATTGAGTTTGCGGCATGCCAACTATAGGTGCCCTGACCAATCTCGGGATTCTTTACAACACCTCAAATTTTCCCTCTAGTCACATATATTTTTAAAGGACAAATTATATATCAAAGAACAAGCCCCCAAAAAATCAATTGGATAGGAGAGCCCCTTGCATCTGTCAAGGAGCGTATCTCCCATTGGGAAGCCAGCACACATTTGTATACCCATTTATTTGAAGATTCTTGAATTTGTGGCATGCCCCTGCGTTTCATCCCGCTAGAGGGCAGTGGTGAAGGTGAATTTATGGGAGACAGTTACTGAAAGCAGGCGGTATTGAATGTATCTATGCAGAAAAGGGGCTCCTACAATCTACATGCGCTGCAGGAAATCTTCTCTGAAATTCTTAGGCACTCTGATGCCACTTCTAGGCGCTATAGGATTGCATATTGGCCCATGGCAAGGGGGCGGGTTATACCGAGGAGGTAGCTGTGTTCAGACCACATAACCTGTCGCTAAATGCTGATTGTTACAGGAGCACCGTGATGGTCTTCAAGGACAAGCACAATGAAGAGGGGCTTTTGCCAAAGTGAAGTTCTCGTAGCATCAGATAGGGTATCTGATGGCCAACACACAACAATTTCCCAGAATCAGCCAATCATTTTATTGTTTTCCACTGCAACTTCCTTCACGTTTTTCTAACTTTAGGAGGGAAAGGCTAGCAGTTGCAAGCTTCTGTAACCTTTGATACAGGATACTGATAGGAATGTGCCGCCATGAGGACAATGTGAAAAATCAATACAAACATGTTTAAAAAAATGCAATCTTCTATTTTTCATGAAATGTTTGAAGTGGAAGAGAGGGACACGTGTTTCGTTGTTACTTTTTGTGGAGTACTCATGCCAATGCATCCACATAAAGTAACTTGTATCCATCTTTCGCATGAAGGGTGCCAGAGAGCTGCCAGGAGGGGTAAAGATGGCGACTGCGCAGTGATAATTTTGAGCTGCTAAATTGGGAATTGAGAGAGAGAGAGAGAGATGTTTTGTTGAAATAAAAAAAATGACTTGATGAATGTGGTATTCTGTGGGCCAATCAATCCCCCAGAGTGTTTTGGGTGGGACTTCTCCCCTTCAGAAGAGCCCACTTTACTCGCTGGGGAAGACGGCTCTTGGACCGCTCCACTCCACGCGTTGCGAGCTTGTTGCTGTGATCTGTGTGTATCTTGTGGTTGTCAGGTTTGAATCCCAGCAAGGCAGGCTCAGTCTTTCATTATGTGAGAGTGATACAATGAGTAACCATGGGGGGGGGGGGAATGAACTAATATTTCTAGTATTAAGGGAAGTCACTCTGTTCTTCACATTAGCCAGACATTTCTGTTGCCTTGAGCCAACACACCCTCACAACTCCGCCCCAACCCCGTATTCTCACTTGTAATCGTAAAGGTTTGTGCATTTGGTGTGTAAACATTCTTCTCTCATTTGCGCGGCCATTTATCCGTTTCTTTGATTGCCTTTGTGAAGTGCCTGTTTTAAAATGTATTGTCAGTGCATTTTATGTTTCACTCGTTATGACTTGTTACAGTGCTTTCGTGCCATTATATGTATATTGAAAAAAATGTTTGTGTGTCACTCCATGTTCTTTTTGTCGTGCACATCAAACAACTTGTACGAGTGCCATTCAGTATGGGGAGGGGGGGGGGGGGGGGGGGGGCAAGGCACTTAAGACTCGGATGCTCCAGCCTGGGGTCCGGCCCGGCCCGAGGTCAGCTGGGAATCTTGGGATATAAGAGAACCGAGCCGAGCCGTTCTAGCTTCTGTTTATTCTGCATCCTTCTCTGCGCGGTAGCAACATTCTCCGAGAACCCAAGGGTGCGGGGAGGGGGTGGGGGTGGCTTTCTGTGAATTCTCCGGCTTGCCAACCTATAATGCGATTGTTATGACGAGTCTGAGTTTCGTCCTCGGTTCATTCACTCTGTGCTCTTTCCTTCCTTCCTTGTCCTGTCAGACGGCGGTGCCTTGCTTCAGCGTTGCCAGCTTCGGCTGCCCCCTGGTGGTCACCATGAGGCCGGTGCCTGAGGATAAACTGGACGCGGCTGTGGGAGCAACGCACCCCATGCAGACGGCTCACGGCGCACCCGTGCACATCGGCAGCCCTGGTAAGGACCACATCGCGCTGCTCCTGCTGGCAGAGGACTTTGTGCCACAGGCTGCAGCTTCAAGGCGCTGTCATTAAAATAACATAAAAAAAGGCTCAGCAACCCCAATCAAACCGGCTAGTTGCAGGTTGCACAGACATCCCAATAATTAGTCGCTAAACCCACTGAGCTATCTTCAAAACGTTGGGGTTGCTTGAGCGGGGATCTCAAGGCCGGAATAGATCGAAGAAGCTGTCATGCAACAAAAGCCACTCAGTTGAAACCTCCTGAGAGAAACCCATACAAGCTACCCGAGGACCGCCAGATCAGCGCGGACTCGATCACCCCATAGAAACGAATCTAATAGTGCCAGTGAGATACATTGAGAGTGTCTGTGAAGATCTCTGTTCAACCTTATTGTCACAAGTTTCAGTATGTGCAGGGCTGACTCAACCTTTCATCCTTTCAAGCAAATGAAACGAGTAACCTGAATTGTGTAATATTTGAGTAGTGGCGTACAAGAAAGTACTAGTATAGATTGCTTAGTGCCTGCAGAGACATGGGTTCAGCATTTTTGCAAAATTTATAGCGATGATAACCTGGAGAACGTGGAGAACTCTGTGGGACACATCGTTCCCGGATTAGTAGGTGGCCCGCTTGTTTTTAATACAGACGAGGTCCATAAAGCCATCACCTCGACATCAGGAGGAAAAGCACCCGGTCCGACGGTGTACCGGCTGACCTCTACAAGGCAGATCCCAAATTTTGGACTATGGTTTCAACCCATGTTCTTAATGCAGCCTGTAAGTTTGGTTTTCCACAGTCATGGGCAAAGGCGGTGATCATCCCCATTTTAAAAAAAGGTACCAGGGATGACCCAGCATGTTACAGGCCAATCTCGCTCCTTGATTCTTCGGCAAAAGAATAAGCGCATAACAGCTTGGCTTGATAGTGCAAATATTGTATCGGACCTGCAGTATAGGTTTAGACGGGGAGAGAGACCTTGGACCATTGCCTTAACCTCCACCTGGTGATCGGAAAGTATACCGTCGCCAGGGGGGAATCTGCACTTGGCCTTCATGGACCTCTCCTCCGCCTTTGATCTAGTTAATAGATCCAAGCTATGGCTGGTCCTTTAAGAAGCGGGGCTAGACGCCGATCTGATACTTTTTCTGGTGACTGCTCACGATAACACCAGGGCGGCAGTCTGCTTTAATAAAGACGGCAGTCTGACTGATTCTTGGGTGGCCAAAAGAGGGGTGCGCATATTGGCGCCTCTGTTATTCACTCTTTATATTAACAAACTAGGGCATTCCCTGACAAATTGTTGCAAAGATATACCGAGAGCAGGCGCAAAAATGATCCCGGCACTTTTATATGTTGATGACGCGGTTTTAATATCCAGAACCGCAAGAGGGCTGCAATTGTTATTAAACTGTTTTATAGATTTTATGGATTCTTTGGACTTGATTTCAAATTTTAAAAAATCACATGCAATTACTATGGGTTCTAGGAAGGTAGCTAAAGCTAAATTTTACTGTAATGGGACTGAGCTAACCAAGGTATTTACTTTCCCATACCTTGGGGTGCTCTTTGATGATCAACGCTCATGGTGTGCACAACGCACGCACAAAAAGAATGTTTTAGCTAGAGCAGCAGGGGCAACATTAGGCTTCACTAAACAAATAGGTTCGAAGCCGCTCCCTGCGATCTGAAAGATTTATTACTCTAAGTGCATCCCGATGACTACCTATGGTAGTGACATTTGGGGCTACAAGGACACAACAGAAATACAAGTGGCTGAAAATAATTTCATGCGTAAACTACTTTCTGTTCCTGCATCTACCCCAATTTTCAACGTACACGAGGAGTTGGGAGCTGGTTATAGCTCAGACTTGATTGCAGTTGCCCCACTTCCCTGCTGGATGAGAATTTGGGCTCAAACAACCCCAAACTTAAGCCAATTAATAATTCAGGATTGCTTAGTACTGGACAAGGCACTAAACATCCCATGGCTTAAATATATTAAAGTTCAAACGGAGAAGTTAGGTTGCCCTGAACTGTTTATGTTCCCTACCCCAGGTTGCCCTGAACAGTTTATGTTCCCTACCCCTTTGACTAAGCCCGCCGTTAGGGCAGTAAAGCTGACGTTTTTAGACAGATGTTAATGTTTAAGGGAGGAAAAGGAACTAATTAAGCCCTCGGTGAGAAAGTATGTCACACTGAGCCTGGGGCAGCAGATGCAACCATACTTGACCTACATAAACAAAGCTTACTCCAGTATTGAAGCTTTCATAGCTCCACATACCTGAATCATTTCCCCGCCGTCGAGATGGGAGTCTCCGGTACATAAAAAAGCAATGTTTCGCAGTATAGCTAACTGAAAAAGGCCTAGGCCCATTTCCCTTTTGCAACCCATAACCTTTGTTATGTAAAAAAGGACCAAACTTTTCTCTTAGCCAATCAGAGCCACTCACCCTCTAGAACCCTCCTGAGAGAACCTTTTGCCCCTCAGATTTTCTACCTGCACATTGTGCTAGGGCAGGGGTACTCATAGTACGGCCCGCGGGCCGCTGGCGGCCCGGCAAGCCTTCCCTGGCGGCCCGCGGACCTTTCAGAGATCGTACCCGAGTTTTAAAATTTTTTTTAAAGGCTGTCTGCAACCAGAGCTCGACTCAGAGACTCTGCTGCCTGTGGGGGCCGAGCGATATCCGCCGTAGTCCGAGTGGGGCTGCAGGGGCGCTGAGAGGTGAAAATAGCCTCATTAACATTCTAATGGTCTTTTAAAGACCTGTGAAATGCTTGGGTGCGGCTGTGTGCGCGCGCCTGGAAGCTGTCACAGCCCGGGAGGGAGGTTGGGGGGGGAGGGAGTAGTGTTTACTGTCAGCCACAAAGGCATTAGCTGCACTTCCTGCTGGCGTCTCTCCGAGCATCAGAACTCCTCCATAGGCTCTCTTCTTCCCATTGTAGGTCACCGTCATGTTGAATGAAGCAGATTCAATGTGTTGTCTGAGGGGCGTGCATCTGCTGAAGAGCGTTAGTTCAAGTGGATCGATCCGGTTTCAACTTTCATACTCTGCCAAATACGAGTTTCTCAACGGGTCCTCTGGTTAGATCCGACTTTAATCAGTTGCAATATTGTGCGTGCTGCAGTCATTTATTTCACTGCAAACTTTGAGGCAGAACCCTGCATCCTTATTTTACCTGGCCTATAGTTCACTAGTAATGGTAGCTATATAACACCTCAAACCCATACCCTAACCGCAATGTTTGGCTGTGCTGTCGGTTTCCACAGAAACTGTGTCTCCTCTTGTCTTAGCAATTGTCCAGTATCATAATAAGGACAGTTACACGCTACGCATATGAAACTGGCTGCACAGGACATGCACAGCCCTGCCCAGTGCTACTTGTTAGACTCAAGAGTACCTTTTGGAATATAACATTACAGAGCTCTGGCTGCCAACTATAACCTATGTGGGACTGTGTGCCCCTCAATCCAAGGCTTGCCCAGTGCCCGAGCTTGTCTGCGAGTCAGCTTACGGTGTTTGGCTCTTAATTAGGCAGCTGAGAAGAGATGTAAATGTTGGGGCCCCACATCCATCTGTTGTGGGCCTGGTCCCACTTGTGACAGAAAGGTCGTAAAGCCCCCACTGATGCTCGGCATCCTGATCTGATTCATTGATTGATGCTGGCAGAAGGTAGGATCCCGGTGACCCAGTGTGGGCAAAAGCTGGTAAAGGCCTCTGTGTATTAATAGCTCCCCTAACTTGCTATGGATGTTATTAATAAATTAAATGAATGCTTCATTCTGAGCTGGCTGCAGCCTGTAGTGTACTGAGTGTGAGAACCATGCACTCTCGCAGTATTACTCTGCTCTGTTTACAGCTGCCTGCTGTTAGTGCATTTTAGTTCAATTACTTTTTAGAGTTTCTTGTTGCTCAAATGGGTGTCATATTTCTGATATTTATATGTTTCTCTTGTCTTCATTGCTTGACTTTGCTTGCGAGAAAATGTCACTCATATTTATTGAAATGTCACTCAAAATTACACTGAAATTATAAAAATGTCACACATAGCATTCTGAAACCTTGGCAGCTATGCTCTCAGCGCCCCTGCAGACCTACTCTGACTACGGCAGAAATCACCCGGCCCCCACAGGCAGCAGAGTCTCTGAGTCGAGCTCTGGTTGCAGACAGCCTTTAAAAAAAAAAAGGAGGGAGACAGAGGGAGGGAGGGAGGGAGGGAGAGCGAGGGAGGGAGGGAGAGCGAGGAAGGGAAGGAGAGCGAGGGAGGGAGGGAGAGCGAGGAAGGGAAGGAGAGCGAAGGAGGGAAGGAGAGCGAGGGAGGGAAGGAGAGCGAGGGAGGGAATGCGAGGGAGGAAAAGCGAGGGAGGGAGGGAGACAGAGGGAGGAGAAGGGAGGTAGAGGGAGACAGAGGGAGGGAGTGCGAGAGGGAGGGAAAGAGAGGGAGAGGGAGGGAAAGGGAGGGAGAGCGAGGGAGAGGGACGTAGAGCAAGGGAGGGATGGAAAGGGAGGCAGACGGAGGGAGACAGAGGGAGTGAGGGAGACAGAGAGGGAGGGAGGGAGACAGAGAGAGGGAGGGAGACAGAGAGGGAGGGAGACAGAGAGAGGGAGGGAGACAGAGAGAGGGAGGGAGACAGAGGGAGGGAGGAAGACAGAGGGAGGGAGGAAGACAGAGGGAGGGAGGAAGACAGAGGGAGAGAGAGAGAGGGAGAGAGAGAGGGGGAGAGAGCGGAAGAGAGCGGAAGAGAGGAAGAGGGGGAGAGGGTGTAAGGGGGAGAGGGAGAGAGATGTGTGTCTATGCCGAGTCTGGTGGCTCAGTGGACGAAGGCGTCCGCTGCAGGGACCTATGATCAACCTTATGGTCACAGTTTTTTTGTTGCTCTAGCCCCGTCCCTTCCCCACTGACCCCGCCCCCACCGGTGCGGCCCTCGGACACAAACCACACTGTAAATGTGGCCCCGATAGAAAGTTTGTGAGTACCCATGTGCTAGGGAGTCTCCTTTGAGCTCTGCTCAAACTCTGGATTTCCAACTGGATAGAAGCTCCATTACCAGTCTATTTCTTGTGGATTTGAGAAGTTTATACTCATCTACATCCTTGAGAATGGCTGGAAAGGAGAAAAAGGGTCTTTTTAGAGCCTGTGTCACCTGCTCTGAAAAGAGACTCTACACCGATGACCCACATGAAGACTGTATATACTGTCTTTACCCGGACCACCAAGCAAAGGATTGCAAGGTATGTCGCACTTTCTCTAGTAAGACCCTTAGTGATCGTGAAGGACGTCTTTTAATTTGGCTTATCAAAAATCATTCAGGTCTATACCAATTATTGACCACATATGGAAAGAAGGATTACAGGTCATGACAACTCCAGCAACGGTTACACCGGTATTGGAGAGGCTGGACAAAAAGTATAAGGCGCCAGAGAACGCCCCGGCGTGTTTACTGGGCCATCCTAAACCGGACTCAATCGTCTCGCAGGCAGCGCAGCAAAAGTCAAAGAATCCAGCAGCACCTATTGCAGCGCCTCCGGACAGGGAGGGGCGACGTTTAGATAACGCAGGTAAACGATTCTCCTCCATGTCAGCGCTCCTGGTCAGAGCTGCTAATGCCCTAGCCATCCTGGGCAGATATGACAGACAGATGTGGTGCGATATAGCACCCTATGTCGACCTCCTCCCGGAAGACTCTAAGGAGGATTAAAAAGCATTCAATACAGCCTGAGTCAGCCCCTGGTCTTTCTTAATTTAACAGCAAGTTTTAAAAAGCTCAAGATAGAACACAAAGTGCGTGTGTCCGTTGCTCTCTGGAAAAATGACTGGGCAGTTTTAGCGTGACGCAGTTTTGACTCTTTTAAAATATTTACAAGGAATCTACGAGGATTTGTATTATGTAATATGTATATTTTATGATGGTTTTTAATCATCGAAATAAAAATTTACTGAACTGACTCTAAGCAGGAGGCGAAGAAAGTTCTGCAGGAAGGGGAGAGAACTTCGGCTGAAGTTATTGATTGCGCTATGGACATAGCTACCACGGCCTTTCGTTCCCTCAGAGGAGCAGCAGTTTTGAGGCGCCAGGGTTGGCTGAGGGCCACTTCCTTTAGGCCAGAGGTCCAAAATAAAATTCTGGACCTACCCTTTGATGGGGAGGATCTTTTTGGGCGCCTGGTGGATGAGACCATTCAAAGTATTAAAAAAGACACGGATACAGCGAAATCCTTGGGTGCGTAACAGTACCGGAAGGTGCCTTTTCGAGGCCCCCGTGGAAGAGGACAACCCTTGTATAGAGGGGGCTACCAGCAGGAAAGATACACATCCTACTCTTCCTCTTCGCAGCTCTATCGGCAGCAATATGGACAGAAACATTCGGGGGGGTACTTTAAGTCCACTCCCAGAGGACGAGGAGGTTGTTCTGGGAAAGATAATAATAAAAGACAATGACAACCTACACATTGCAGGTCCTTCCCCTCTTATCTTGTCAAATGTTCCCCTGGGTGGAAGAGGGACTTATTATTTACCAAAGTGGCAGAAGATAACATCGGACAAATGGGTCCTCCACATAATACAATTCGGACATACATTGGAATTCCTCCACTTTCCTCCTCCTTTGCCACCTACATATCAAGAAGCAAAACACCTATCTCAGATGCGTCGGGAGATTTGGGCAATGCTCTGAAAGGGAGCAATAGAACCGGTGCTGAACTCCCAAAGAGGACGAGGATTTTATTTCCGTTTCTTCTTGATCAGAAAAGATGCTCTCAGGTGTTGTCCAATCTTGGACCTAAGGTCCCTAAATGCCTATCTCAAGAAACAGTCATTCAGAATGGTGGCCCTGCAAAATATTCTGCTGCTCTTAAACCCAGATCAGATGACCTACCTAGATTTACAGGATGCATATTTTCATCTCCCCATCGATCCGTCCAACAGAAAGTTCCTTCGTTTTACAGTGGCTAAAGACCATTACCAATTCAAGGTGCTACCATTCGGCCTAAAATTTGCGCCGAGAATATTTTAAAAATGTCTGGCGCCAGTGGCGCCCTATCTAAGAAGACAAAAACACCAAATATTTCCATACCTGGATGACTGGTTGGTAAAGGCACCATCGCAGGAGGCAGCTCACGCTTCAACTGCAGCTTGCATGCAGTTGTTTGCAGACCTGGGCCTGACCTTAAACGTGGAAAAATCATCTCTACAGCCATCCAGGACGATCAAGTTTCTAGGTGCAAACCTGGATACATCACAAAACAAAGCATTCCCATCCATAGAGAGACAATTGGGACTTGTTTCTCTAGCCAAGGAATTCAGCAAAAGAAAGTCTTTCAGTCCGAAGATACAAATCGCTTCTGGGGACAATGTCTTCATGCATACCACTCACTCCCCTATGTCGCTTACGAATGCGGCCGTTACAAGAAGAGCTAGACTTTCAGTGGTGCCAAGCAAAGGGATCCTTCGAGGACAAGATAAAAATCACGCATCCAATGTTGCAGGCAGCAAAGTGATGGACTCGCAGGAACAACATTTCGGTGGGTCTCTCCTACCTGACCGAACCAGCTCCATTAGTAGTTACCACGGATGACTCTCTCGAAGGATGGGGAGCAGTCCTACAGAAGTTAATAGGTTAGCGGCCGATGGAACAAACAGGAACAACACCTTCACATAAACCTATTGGAATTAAGGACAATAGGATTGGCATTGTTGACCTTCCTGCCAAGAATAGAAGCGAGATCAGTGTTAGTGCAGACAGACACACAACTGCAATGCTCTACATAAACAAACAGGGAGGCACACGATCACTCTCTCTATCAAGAGAAGCTCAGAAAATATGGAAATGGGCGATAGATCACGGAGTGACTCTGAAGGCCATACATCTTCCAGGGGATCAAAATATAACAGCGGACACCCGCAGCAGGCAGAAGGCGACCTGTCACGAGTGGGAGCTAGATCAGGACATGCTGATGACCATCTTTGCCAAATGGGGAATACCAACGGTGGATCTGTTTGCCACAGCCCAGAACAAGAAATGCCGATTCTTTGCAAGCTGGCGTCACCAAAGGGGATCATAGGGAATGCGTTTTCGATGGCACGGTCAGGCGTCTTTGCCTACGCCTTTCCGCCGATTCCCCTCCTGCCACGAGTACTCACGAAAATGAAGAAAGAGCAGAGCAGGATAATATTGATAGCCCCTTGGTGGCCCAGGCAGCATTGGTTCACAGAGCTGCTCCTTTTATCAGAGACCGAGCCAATATGTCTTCGGCCAATACCAGCACTAGGGACAAGTGCAGCATTCAGACCCAACATCATTGCAATTAGCGGCCTGGCTCCTGACTACGGAGAATTTCATCACTTGAACATTCCAGCAGAATGCAGAGAAATCCTGGCAAAGGCAAGAGCAGAAAGCACTGATAGGACATACAGGATGAAATGGAAAAGATTTTGTTTCTGGTGTCAGGAGAATGAATTGCATCCTCTGCGGGCAGAGGCGCATCAGATCATCCCATATTTACTAAGGCTGGCGCAATCTGGATTAGCCCATGCCTCTATTAAAGTGCATTTGGCGGCGATTTAAAGATACAGGAGAAACTCAGCACGTCCTTCTCTGTGGTCGGAAAGAATTGTGAAACAATTCATGAAGGGGTTGTTTCAAGTTTACCCACCCATCAGACCTCCACCACCTTTATGGCAACTGAACATTGTCTTATCACAACTGATGAAACCACCATTTGAGCCAATACGCAAAGATGATCTGAAATTCCTATCCTGGAAGGTGGCTCTATTAATAGCTCTAACATCAGCCAGAAGGGTCGGAGAAATACAAGCCCTTACGATGCAAGAGCATTTTCTCCAATTCAGAGAAGACAGATTGGTCCTCAGAACGAATCCAAGATTTATTCCGAAAGTACCAACAGACTTCCGTTTAAATGAGCACTTAATCCTAAAAAGATTCTTTCCTCAACCATCGACGGTGGCGGAAAGGACTCTCCACACTCTAGATGTCCAGCGTTGCCTGAAGTTTTATTTGCAAAGGACAAGACCTTTTAGAAAATCTACACAATTGTTTGTGGCTTTTAGTGCCCCCAGGAGTGGTTTCCCGTTATCAAAATGAGAAATCGTACGATGGATCTCATTCCACAAGAGCGATATCAACCTCAACTGCTCTATTTTCAGGTGTATCCATTCAGGACATCTGCAGAGCAGCCACCTGGAGGAGTACGCATACCTTCACCAGGCATTACTGTCTAGATGCTTATGCAAGAAGCGATGTAGCAGTGGGACAAGCAGTACTGCGGAACATTTTCCAATAACGGTGAGCCTCTTTCTCATCCCTCCTTCCTTTGTTTGGTAAGAAAAGAACATGTTATTGTTAATTGATATTGGATATGTAATTGAGGAGCAATATGTCTATGTATATATTGATACGGTTACTACTATGTGCAAGTATCATGTGTTGCATATTGGTGAAAAGAAGGTGACAAAAACAAAATGTGCTATAATTTACTGCTCGCTATTCTGATTCAGGTATGTGAATCTATGAAAGCTGCAATACTGGAGTAAGAAAACAAGTTACTTACCTGTAACTGTAGTTCTCCAGTATTGGAAGCTTTCATAGATTCACATATGCCCACCCTCCTCCCCTGAGAGGCACACCTTGGATTTGGCACGAAAAAGTATTATAGCACCAGTGCCCGAAAATCTGAGGGGAAAAAGGTTCTCTCAGGAGGGTTCTAGAGGGTGAGTGGCTCTGATTGGCTAAGAGAAAAGTTTGGTTCTTTTTTACATAACAAGGGTTATGGGTTGCAAAAGGGAAATGGGCCTAGGTCTTTTTCAGTTAGCTATACTGCTAACCATTGCTTTTTTATGTACCGGAGACTCCCGTCTCGAAGACGGGTAAATGATTCAGGTATGTGAATCTATGAAAGCTTCCAATACCGGAGAACTACAGTTACAGGTAAGTAACTTGTTTTCTTATCATCTCTTTGTTTTGACAAGATTCCGTTTAAATATGGTACCCTGGCAACTGGCCTTTCCGAAAGGTTATTTTAAATCAAACTCACCAATTAGGTGCACATCTTCTCAGAGCAAGATACTCTACATATTATGTTCTTTTGTTCCCATTATGATCTCCTACGCAGAAAGTACATCCTCCCGCTGGTAAGGGATCAAAACTTTGTGCAAGTAAGGCCAAATCTGGTCTACTTGCAAATGTTAAGCTCACCAGTAATCTGCCTGGGGGTAGCTAGTTTTTTAATTGGTACAATTAGATACAGGAATGGAATAAAGCAGAGTTAATCATTCTAAACAAGACTGATAGTATGTCTATGTGGATGATCATCGAAAGTTACCTAATAGTCATGATTGTGGTTGGTTTTTATTACCTTTTGCATGACATTTTAATGGATTCTAAATATACAAAGATATGAATTTTAATTGATTCAAATGATGCTTATACGATGCCTTATGTCTATAGATGTTTTATGTTGTACTTTTATGGCTTTAGCTAGCCGAATAAAGTTGATTTAACTGACTGACTGAGTAACCTGAATTGTGTAATATTTGAGTAGTGGCGTTCAAGAAAGTACTACCAGAGGGCAAGGGCATGGACACAAGGCGCAATAGTCGTAGATGAGGAGGAGATAAGAAAATACGTCACTGTAATTGTATCAGCGTATCTCAAAGGGCATACGTTATGAAAGGTTTTAAAATAGATAGAATAAATAGAACTGTGATGAAACTCATTGTGAGTGAGTCAGTCGTGAGTGTTTTGGGTGTGTTTTACTGTGTGCTCATAACGCTGCTGCCCATGCACTGGGCTTTTTAAGAATTACTTTTCTGTTGCCTTATTTCATTTTCCTGCGCCGTAACTCCTAGGACATAGATTTTTAAATTAATTGTTTGCTGCTCATCTTGCTCTGTTCATCCCCTTATCCCGCCCATAGCTTTTCACTTCTAGAGCGCTAACGCAGGGACAGGAACTTTACCCTGACCGCCTGAAGATTAGCGCTCTAGTTGTTTAGGGTGTTGCACATTGCTGGCTCCCCCCCTCCACTTCCTGCTGCCTACTTAGGCACAGATGTGGTGAGCCTGTCGACCTTAACATGAGTGTTTTGGGTGTGTTTTACTGTGTGCTCATAACGCTGCTGCCCATGCACTGGGCTTTTTAAAAATTACTTTTCTGTTGCCTTATTTCATTTTCCTGCGCCGTAACTCCTAGGACATAGATTTTTAAATTAATTGTTAGCTGCTCATCTTGCTCTGTTCGTCCCCTTATCCCGCCCTTAGCTTTTCACTTCTAGAGCGCTAAAGCGGGGACAGGAACTTTACCCTGACCCGCCTGAAGATTAGCACTCTAGTTGTTTAGGGTGTTGCACATTGCTGGCTCCCCCCCTCCACTTCCTGCCGCCTACTTAGGCACGGATGTGGCGAACGCGCAGCGGGCTCGCCGGCAGCGCTCCAAAGGCAAGCCCGTCTGCGCCTGTCCGCGCCAAGTCCGTGACCGACGCAGGCCACGCTGGACAAAACCCGCCAAAGTTGCCCTATCATGCAGGTGACCTTCGCACGCTCAATTTATCAAGTAAGTGTTTGTGCCATATCCCCATGGAACAGATATGGGGCCCTTTTTCCTGTCGAACCTGTAGATGGACTACACCTTGGTCCGCACCCGACCCCTACCCCATTTAGATACCATTCCTACCAGTCTTCTTAATTTTAAAGGGGGGCTCATTAATGCACGTTCTATGTGCTGTCATAGTCAAGATATCAAGGAATTAATCCTTAACCACCACTTAGACTTTCTTTTCATAACCGAGACGTGGCTTAATGACTCCAGCAACCCTGACCTGGCGATTGCCCTCCCTCCCGGCTACGTCATCCTTAGACTGGACAGGCCAAACGGTAGAGGTGGTGGAGTGGCTATAGTTATTAGAATCTCCCTGAAATGCCATACATTCAATTTAGGCCCCCTCAAAGGCGCTGAAGGCATTGCTTTTTCTATCATGCTCAATGCGGCTTCCTCCTTCACTGGAGACATAATATATAGTGCAACTCTGTTTCTGGAGTCCCTGGGAGAATCCTTAGGCCAACTTCTACTGCGTTATCCTACCTTCACGCTCCTGGGCGACTTCAACCTTCAGCTGGAATCTAAAACAGACGCCCAGGCTACCAATTTTCATCAGACACTCGATATCTTCAGACTCCACCAAAGAGTGGCCCAGGCCACTCACCATGCAGGGCACACTCTCGATGGGGTCTGTTCTAACCTCCCCATACTGGTTACACATGTTATGTTATGTTAATCATAATTTACAGAGCTCACGGGCACCCAAGGGTTTCATGGCGCTGAAAGTGAGGAAAATTGATGGCAAATAACCTATACAGATGCTTGCTTAAAGAGCCAGGTCTTCAAGGCTCTCCGAAACACCATAAGATTTTCACAGCTCCTGATTGTCAAAGGGAATGCATTCCAAACCTTAGGGGCAAGGTAAGCGAATCGACACCCTCCCTGTCACTTCCGCTTAAAGGAGGGTAAGGTAAGCAGAGAAAGATGTGCTGAGCGGAGATTACGGGTAGGCTCATGCTTCACAATCATGCTATTGATAAACCTAGGACTCTTTCCATGAAGGGGCTTAAAGGCCAGACAGCCGACCTTAAGGCCAGACAGCCGACCTTAAATGCCACCCGTTGAGCAATAGGTAGTCAATGAAGGTCGGCCAGCAGTGGTCTTGCCGATCGCCAATTAGGATGTTTATGGATGAGTCTGGCCGCTTGATTCTGGACAATCTGCAAGCGCTTTAATAAAAATGCAGGTAACCCTAGATAGATGGAATTAGAAAAGTCCAGTCGGGATAGGACCAAAGCCAGCACCACCTGTATGAGAGCAGAGTGGGTCAGCAGGTGGGCAATTATTTAAATTTTGCGCAGTTGATGGAAGCTGGAAGAGATCACAGCTCCCACCTGTCCTCTAAGTGAGAGATCTGAGTTAATGGTAATCCCAAGGCTTTTTACCGAAGAGGAGGGTGAAGGTGGTAACCCAGTTTTAATGGCCAAAAGTGCGGGCCCCAGCTGGCCTCACTTTTGCCAGGAAGCACCAGCTCTGTCTTCCCTGGATTAAGTTTAAGATGGTTCTGATCCATCCACAACTGGATGTGCAACATGGTGGCCTGAAATTCAGTGACAGTGTCCGGGGAGTCCAATGTAAATATTAATTGCAGGTCGTCGGCGTAGTTAAAGGTTGTAACCTTTCTGTTTTTTAGAGAGTGTAAAAGGGGTTTAAGATATAAGTTAAACAGAAGCGGGGACAGTGAAGAGCCTTGCGGGACACCGCAGGTAGTAACCAACTTGGGCGCAATGAAGTTCCCAAGCCTGACAGCCTGGGTACGGTCAGTCAGGAAGGAGTTCACCCAACTGAGAGCAGAGCCCCGCAGGCCGGCCTGTTCGACACGGTGCAATAAGATGGTGTGATCGACCGTGTTGGACGCTGCCGACAAGTCCAGGAGCACTAAGGCCTGATGGATACCCCTATCAGCATTGGATCTCATAGTGTCCAGGACCGCAAGAATCACAGTCTCAGTTGAATACGCCGGACGAAAGCCGGCTTGGTTTGGTTCCAAATAGTCTGATGATTCAATAAAATTGGATAGACATCTAGCCACGTGAGCTTCCAGAATTTTTGCTCCAAAAGGAAGGAGAGATATGGGCTGATAATTAGAAAGATTAGCAGGATCAGCCCCTGTTTTTTTAATAAGCGGGACCAGCGTCGCATTTTTGAAAGCACCAGGGACCCTACCCAGTGCAAGTGACTTGTTGAGGAGGGGGAGTACACTGAGAAGTAGGACCGAAAAAACGTCCTTTAGGACCTGAGGGGGGGCAACAGTCATTGGGTGAGCCCGATTTAACCCGGGTCATCAATTCGACTAACATTGAGTGGTCACATGCGCCAATTCCGCAAATTTGGACGGATCATTGCTTTATTCCGTTCAATATCAGCGTGCCCCGTCCCTTGAAAACAGTAAAAGCAATTCAGCAGCCTCTATCCAATTCAAACTGGATGGCGGTCTCCGCTAGCATTAAGCTTGAGCCTCCGCTGCAGCCTCAGGCCCCCAGCCTGTCTGGTGAAGTGGTCCAGGACTCGAAAACCTTTCACACTTGGCTGCAACAAGCTATCAAAGACCTTGTTCCCCCAAAGCGCCCCTCTTCAAAGGAGAAAAGGAAAAAGATTAGTGCCCCCTGGTATACACAGTCCCTTGCTGAAATACATCTATTGTGCAAAAAAAGTGAACGCAAATGGAGGAAAACCTGTGACCCGATTGCTAAAGCTCTCTATGTAAAACATAGGAATGCATATTTTTCTAGCATTAAAATTGCCAAAAAGGACTATTATACTAAAGCCATTAAAGAGGCTTAACAGAAATAAAAAACTGTTTTCTCCATAGTGAAATCTTTTACCCACCCGAAAGCCCTTCAATCTGTAATCCCGCCGTCTCGAGGTATATGCAACCAGATCGCTGATTACTTTGAGGAGAAAATTAAACTTCTTCAGGTGGATTTCCCGCCCATCTCCCTACCCTCCACGCAAGGTCCCAATGACACTATGGTGACAACGGCTCACACTTTGAGTAGGTTTGAACCAGTTTCTCTTTTACAAACTCGCAAAGCCATTATGGTCTGCAAATCGGGGGCGCCTTCTGACTCCTGCCCCCCGCTGATCCTTCACCAAATACTTGATGCAGTCAATCCCATCATAAATGACATAGTCAATGCCTCATTTAGCTCAGGCACTGTTCCTCCTGATTGGAAAAAAGCAATAGTTAAACCGCTGATGAAGAAACAAAATAAAATTACAACTGATCTCTCCAATCTACGACCAATATCTCTCCTCCCAGTTCTTGAGAAGATAACAGAATATATGGTCCACCAAGAGCTAAAGAACTTCGTCGAAATGCACAATATTCTACATCCTCAGCAGTCGGGCTTTCGATCAAGGCATTCCACTGAAATGGCCCTCATCAAACTTTTACAGGATGAAGGTAAAAACGCCGTCTTGATATTATTAGATCTATCGGCGGCGTTCGATACCATTTCCCATAAAGTTCTGATTGGTAGTCTGAGAGAAAATGGCATTACAGAGGCTGCCCTTGACTGGTTAAGCTCTTTCTTATCTGGGAGAACACAAACCATTTCATTGGGTCCCTTCCTCTCAAAGGAAAAAAAGGTTACATCTGGAGTTCCGCAAGGCTCCATTTTGAGTCCATTGTTATTTAATATTTACATGGTGCCCCTCATCACTTTAATTGAATCTTATGGGATACTAGTAACATCGTACGCCGATGACACGCAATTGATTGTATCCTTAGATAAAAACACCACAATTGCTGAACAGAACTTTCAGAACTGTCTGACGGACGTTTTTCTGTGGATGGAAAATAACCACCTGAAATGTAACGCCAACAAGACAGAAATACTGTCCATGGGTAAAAATGTCAACTTCAGCCCAAGTAAATGGTGGCCAGAGGGTACCTCCGCGCCGCCCAGTTCGGTAGAAGTAGCCAGAAATCTGTGGGTCCTTTTTGACTCCTCCTTGTCCTTTGACCATCATGTAAGGAACGTTGCCGGAAGCTGCTTTTATTATAAAATCTCTAAAGAAATTTTTTGATTTCCTCCCTACCGAATCTAGAAAGTCGGTTGCCGTGGCCCTCATACTCTCCCGTCTTGATTATTGTAACGGTCTTATGGCAGGGGTTAAAAAGGCCACGTTGAAAAAACTGCAGAGCGTGCAACACGCTGCCGCAAGATTGGTACTTAAATTGCCTCGAAAATCCTCCGCATCCACAGCCCTAAAGACCCTGCACTGGTTGCCCCTCCGAAAAAGGATTCTGTTCAAAATCCTTCTGACCACCTTCCGAGCTCTCAGTAACATCGGCCCTAGGTATCTCTCAAGAAGATTCACCCGTTACAATCCAACTAGAGTCTTGAGATCAGTAAGCTGTAACTTGATCACTATCCCCAAATTCCACTACAAAACCAAGGGGGGAAAAACCCTTACTGTTCTGGCCTCTAAAGCTTGGAATGCCATGCCTATAGAACTTAGACTCCTAAATCTAGAGAGTTCTTTCAGGAAACAACTAAAAACCTGGATTTCCAATCTGTCTGATGCCTATGTAATGGCCGCCATTTCATTCTCATGGTTGTTGTCTCAGATGGCCCGTAGCGCCAGGATGCTCCTTCCGGAGCGGCAGTTTGCGCTTTACAAATACCAAATACATACATACATACATACATACATTTCCATTGGCAAAGAAGTAATGTGCACAATTTCATTGTACCCATTTCCGTACCTTTTACAATCCAATACAATGAAAAAATACAGCGAGGATTCACTGACCATTTAAGCAAAGCATTATGCAGGTGTTCGAAACAGGTCTTTATGGAAACTATTCTTTTTTGCTCTAACAACCAAAAGTGACGTCATTGTTGTGTCAAATGCCTTTGCTCCGTCCTCTGTTCTCGAGCATAGGAGCAAAGTCCCAAAAAGGTCTCACTGAGGCCATTTATTTGATTTGTCAGGGCTTGTTACTTGCCCAGATCTTGCAAAGGTTTACATCGTCCTATGAGGAAAAAAAACATTCTAAGATGGTCACTGCACAAACAAGCACCAGCGCAGCTGTCATCTTTGAATGTTTTAAAAAAATATATCATTCAAAGATGGCCACCGCTCATGTGCACATGGTTGGCCATCTTGGAATGATTTTAAATCCATTTAAATGATGGCTACCTTTGAAACATGTGAAGGCAAGGTGAGCTCACCAGTGGGTTTTGTGGCAAGGGGACTAGGGCTAATATATTTTTTTTACACAGCTGGAAGGTCAAAGAAGGGAAACTAAGAGCAGAGAGGCACACAGGGGGATTGAAATCAGTCTGTTATGCACTTTTCTGACAGCAGGAGTGTAAGGATACAACTCATCCAGTCACGACATGGAGAGAGAAATGCTGAGGGGTGCTGAAAGGGGAGAGGGGGCAAACACAAGTATATGGAACAAATCCATTGAATCAGAAGAAAGGAACTGAGATAGACAAGAAAGAGATTGGACCCTTAGCACTGTGTCAATGCTGTAATACAGTGGCTGCCAGTCAGATTCCAGTTCAGCAGCTATTCTTTAGCCAGATCCGAAGTCCAGGCATGTCCCACAGGGCGCAGTGTACCGGCTCAGGGAGACCCCCAGCAGTGACCACACACTGTGAGGGTGCTTGTCGGACTGGCGATCTGCAGGACAGGGGGCGCCATTTGCTCTCAAGATTGCACTTGCTGCAAATGGCTCAGTGAACTTCAGTAATCCCTTTTGTTGGAATGGGTTCTGGCTGGGAGCAGGTATTGGGGTTTAGTCAGGGCACACCCAGACTCGCACCTTGCCTTTATACTGAGCAGCCCGTCAATGGAAACAAAGCAAGCTGCCTCTGTCCCTTTGCAAGGTGACAGAGGCAGCTTGCCATATGACAGCGTATTTGAGGTTAGATAATATTGGCATCAAATCGATGATCCGCTGTGTTTGAGATGAAAAAAATAGAAGTGCAGGTGCTCTGTATCAGATTACCTGCTTGTTTCTGAGAAGTGCCTGCACTCTCCAATTAAAAATATTACGTCTCTCTTGAGAAGTACTGGTCCTCTCCTCAAAAAAAAGAGGTGCAGGTACTCAGTACCGAACAGTACCTCCCATATACAGCACTGATGATCTGTAGTTACACACAGTTCTCTGCAGCAGGCACATCAACCCTTCAGTTTGTTTTATGATTATTTGATCAGCGACCACAGATTACACACAGAGTGTCGCCTTGAGGAAGGGGGGTCTTGTTGCAAAACAGGTGGCGGCTGGGATTGCCCTTTCGGTCACTGAATGGATATCTTGGAAAAAAAATTCTTACCGTTGGTATTGATTGCTTGGAAATATTATTAAAGCAAACTTTGAGCAAAGGAAGCCAGAGTCATTCATTTTATTTAGTTCACGTGTGCTGATGACTGTGCATCGTGCATACGTAATTGAGATGGCATGAAAAGCATGCCAAGTGTTTTTCTGGTTCTTCCAGAGAGTGCAGTAGCAAACTTTTAAAATGCATTCTGTTTGCAGCCGATTCTGTGAAACAGAATACATTCACTACTCACCGTTTCCTTGTCCATGTCTTTGGGCAGAATTAGTCAACTAATAGTTCATATGGACTGGCGACCGTCTGTGGACTGCCTTCCTTTGACTTTACTCCTATTCATGATCCTGCTCTTCATCATGAACCCGCCACTCATGATGTGTCTCCTGACCACAGTATTCCTTGGTCACCTGTGCCCATTTCCATCACTTTGTATCTCAGAGAAAGGGCAGTGTCACCAATTCAAAAGTGTTAAAGAGAAGTTACATGTACAACCTTTGCAGAAACTGTGTCTTCGAAATCTAGATTTTTATTAGTAATATCATTTATTATCCAGACAAGAAAATATTACTGCTTGTCGATCATTTTTCCTGACCGTGAGCTGTCCGGTAAATCTGCTCAGATAGGTAGGCAGATAGATCATTGGGCCAGGCTTTCTGAAGGCAGGATAAAGGCAACAGTCTTAGGCTGCCACATAGTGCTGGCACAAAATGACAACAAATGGCCTAATAATTTGCCTCACTTCTGTGTATAGGGCGCGGCCCAGACGCGGAGTATAATTTAGCATGGAGCACGTACAATCAGTGGAGCAATTCTGACAGTGGATCTGTAATGAGGCAAGCCAAAGTTCCTTGCAAATTTTCCTGTCAGATATTGTTTGACCAGCAGCCAGGCATCATGCAGCAATCTGATATTGCAGGTATTTAAACACGCGAAATGTGGTATTGCTGGTACATTGCTTGATTTGGTTTGCTGTTCGCCTAAAATGGGAGTTTCGCAGAACTCCTACAGGAGCACTGATACTGCCTTTAACTTTTGTACCTTTATCTCCAGCGTCTACTCTAGAGACAGTTCAGTTTGTGGCGCTCTGTAAAATAATCTGTTTTTGAGCCACGATTCCTGTAGCTACCTGCCGCAGACTGCGTAAGGTGCTTGTCAAAGGTGCTTGGGTGGGCGATGAAGAAGGCGCTGCAGTGTGACCATCTGTGGATGTGTTTCATTTAAAAAGGAGTCATTTGACTCCCCTCTCTGTTACCAAACTGGTTCCCTCTGGGGGACTCTACACTTTCTTCCCCTGTCTCTTTCTTTTTTCGTAACTTTTTCTTAGCTTCGGTGCTAGAATTACATTGTAGCACTTGTATTTTACTGATTTGCTCTTAAGGTATGTATATGGTATGTATGTATGTGGTATTTGCATACCACAAGCCTAGCCAAAAAGGTAGCAGACCACTGTACAGAGTCAAAAGCAGTCACAAAGTCAACAAGTGATAGAAGCGGTAACTGGTTATTGCGTTGTTACTCCATTGTGATGTAGGCTTCCTAAATTAGAGCGATACATATGAAAGAGGGGTCCCAGTTCACAGTCTATACGACAAAACAAGCAAATCAAAAAAATCATATACATAAAAAAGAAAATTCAAGAATGATTGAGCACACTGTTATTTAATCACAATGCGTAGAAGGGAAATAAAGCGTACATCTTTGACGTATCGAATACAATAACAATTGTACCCCAAGTGGGCTCCCCACCATTTTGGAGCCGGCTGGCCCATTTTAGTGATGTTTAATTGACACAGTAATTTGACTTTTTATCATTTTCTGGGGTCCTTTAACTATTTAGTTCCCCTTTCGTTATACTTATGGTTTTTCATTGTTTCAGAATCACTGAAGCCCCTCCCCTTCTATCACCGTCCTGATGAAGACCCCGCTCTAAGGCTGTATTGTTACCTAGCTACACTCTAGGGGTCGAAACGTCGACTTCTCTTCCTTCCAACCACCAGCTAAAGCCATCTCAAATATTAAAACATGTTGATGAGCAATAGGTATGGTTTTCAAGAGTGAAGTACCCATTTAGGGGGTACTACTTGTTGGCCTTGGTTCACTACCAATTGCCAATTATAACTGTGAATTTTAAGATTAGTCCTCCATTTTTTAGGCAGGATATCTTTTCATCACTTGTTCCTTCACGTGCACTTCTATATCTTCACACTCCTTGGGGCGCGATTGTTATTGTATTCGATACGTCAAAGATGTACGCTTTATTTCCCTTCTACGCATTGTGATTAAATAACAGTGTGCTCAATCATTCTTGAATTTTCTTTTTTTATGTTTATGATTTTTTTGATTTGCTTGTTTTGTCGTATAGACTGTGAACTGGGACCCCTCTTTCATATGTATCGCATTGCACCCAGGTCCCAGTGACTCTTTTGGGTATACCCGTCTACTGTACTTCCTAAATTAGAGCAGTGCAGGGATGGTTCTGATGATACAGGGATGTTCCATATTCTGGATGCCTCAATGGAAAAGCTGTGATGCTTTTTTAGATTCTTCTACTTCGTAATCTGCAGTTTGATTTTGTTGTTGCTATGGGTGTGCTGCGAACCACCAGAGACGGTGAGCTTGTCTTTAAGATAAACAGGGGTGCCAGTCATGATGGCTTTGTAAATTATACCGCTGGTTTTGAAGATGGTGCGGGCCGGCAAGAGGAGCCAATGTGGTTACAACAGAATGGGGGATGATTTCATCAGATTTCTTCCCAGCCAGAGTGAGGTGTGCTGCTAGTAAGGTTGCCAGTGTGGAGTCTGGGAGACCATGGAGCAGGGCATTACTACTATTCAGAGCTGACAAACTTCCACTGCAGTTCTGAAGTCGCTTTCTGGAAGATATAGTTTCTTTTTCTATAGAGGAGAGAGCTGGTAACAATCTGCTTTTGTATTTTTTTGCAGTGTGTTCCAGGCGAATCAAAGTGGCTTGACATTCAGTGAAAGTTGAGGTTCGAAGCCATCAAGGTTCATGCCGTGGAACCATTTTGTTTTGCTTGTTGTTTTTGGGGCAAAATAAGAAGTTCTGTCTTATGTCTTAACAAATAGAATTGTTTGCAACATTACTTTAGAGTGAATATTTTGTAAGGCAGTGTTAACCAACTATTGTTATTTATCCTGTCAAAAATAACAAATAAAATCCTAATTACAAATACAAAAGTGTTTTCAGCCCCATCTTCACTTACAATTGGCTGGGGAAGGGGTTGGGAGTGAGAGTCATCAAAGATGTATGTGGTGATCTTGCTGCATCTTGACAGAGAGGCCCCTAAGGAGTAGGGCTAGAGATTGAACTGCATCATTACAGGCTTCTGGCTGCTTCTGTGTATCCTGCCTCTAATGAGCCGCAAACACTGCTGTTTCATCAAACTGAGCTTGGCGACACTGTTGCCACTGGGAACCAGGCTTTCTTTATTCTAGCTTCAGCTTAATAAATGGTGCTTTAGTACAATTCATCGCAACTATTTTGCGTATTTACCAGATACAAGGGTCTGGGCCTGGCAAGTGGAATTGTAGGATTTTTAATTGTTGTGCTAAATGCACGTGCTGTGCAGAGGGAATACTGTTGAGTGGTGTCGTCATTCTAATGTAGAGACTGTTTTTAGGTCCTGCCCCAGATAGAGCATGCACTGTCTGTTGCAAGACATTTTTTTATCTTACAGTGGGCTTAGAGCCCAACCATTGCTTGCCATTGGTTAGTTCACTTTTTAGGCCCTACTTTTTTCTTTTTGTTTAGGCATTCTGCAAGAGTGCATGTGTTTTCCTGCTGTCTCCCTCATGTGCATCTCCCTCACACCGCACAATGCCTTCTCGCCCATGTGCTTTCTTCTCACCAGCTCAATGTTGCTCTCCTTCACCGGTTTGGTTCCCCCACCCCCTTGTTTTGCTACCTCCCACGTGTGCCTCTGCCTTGCTTCCGCCCCTGGTCGCAGTATTGCTTTTCCCCCTCCTGCGCAGCCCCTTGTTGCTTCTGCCCCCTATTATTTCTCCCCACCTACTTTGAAAATGCGCCCCACCCCATGTGTTGATTCTCCCTCCCACACTTGCCACTCCATAATGCCTTCTTCCCCTCTGCTTTAAATAAATAAATGCACTTTTTATTTACTGATACAACTGGAATGAGCAACTAAACTTGAACAAGGTGGCTGCTTCGTTTTGTGTGCTTGCTCTCTCTTCTCCCTCTCTCGCTTGTCCCCTCGCTGTGCGTGCATTAATAAGCCCCTGGAAGCGGAGGACTCAAATGCTTGCTTCGAAGTGCTCGAGGGACTACTTCACTTGTATATACCTCTCTGGCTGGCTTTAATCTGCTTACGCTGCATGTCTCAGCACAGAAAACCAGACCTTTTGGCGTTGACAATGGTTGATTAATTCCTTAACCGAGTGTAACAAATGCTGCAGTTACAGCAACATCCAATCTCTTTAAGAAAGGGTTCCGTTTGTGGAGCAGCTGCGCCCCATCATCTCATTTGCAGAGTGCATAACGACTCCTCCTGGGTTGTATTGATCCGTTAAATTCCCAAACTAACAAGAGGATTAGAACCCTTGACCTTTTTCTTCGCGTTCGTTTCGGCTCCCGGTACCTGGTGAGGAGCAGTGCTTTCCTCCCACAGCTTTAGAGTTAGTCTGAAACCAAGCAGGCCACGTGATTTCCTTCCCGGCTGCTCCCACCAGGGGGCAGTAGTTCTCAATAGTTAGGATGGCAGAGGTTGGAACCGAAGTACTTATGAATTGATTCCATTTACATTTTATTTTCTGCAAATCTTTAGTCTTAAATGATGATCCCTTAGTCTCAGATTTGTAAGGTGTTCTGTAACCTAAGACCCTTTAAAGCCGAATGGGACATATTTTCCCATTTTTTCAGAAGGGAGAAGTTCCAATTTTCTCTACAGTGGTTTACCACTGTTTGTGGTCGCCTGACCCCTTAGCACTCAAGAGAATGTGGTTATTAGTGACACTTTCGGATAGCCCTGGGTTTTTAGACAAAAAACATGTTGCATACTAGGACTTGTGGTTTCACTTTTACCACTGTAAGTGTGGCTTAAAAAAAATCACAGAATAGTGTTTTTGAATTAAATTCCAGGCCTAGTTGGAGGCCTCCCACATGACGATGGGACACTTGTCAGCTAGGTGTCCCGCCTGTGTCTACGTTTTTTAGGTGAATTTTGTGTGTGCACAAAAGAAGTACAAGGGAGTGTGTGCGCCAGAATTGTGTGTCCTGTCGCATACAACTGCCAAAACAACAAGAGAGAACCCCTGTGTTGGACAAACACATTTCCATCAATAATGCAGCAGGTGCAGTGACACCAGGGCACAGCAATATGAAGAGCCCATTTCACCGGAATTAGTGGTGTTTTTGTTTTTATTACCACACAAGGGGATGGACACCATCTCCTTACCTGCAGTTAGGGCCATGCAGTGGCTAATTTGTGAAAAAATTAGTACCGGGGCTCTCGTCCGGATGCCGCTTGCACCAGCTCATTGCGCCTATTTGCGCTCCATATAACGGAACCAACTTCTAACCATGAAACCCTACAATTGGGGAGAGGATTTATGGCCAGAGCTGCCGACTTTGGAGCTGGGGGACCTAGTTCGAGTTTCAGAGTAGGCTCAAAATCCTGTTAATCTGGGCTAATTACATAATCTCCTCATGCCTGCCAAAAATGTATGTGTTTCCGTAACTGGTGCTCATGACCTTTGGGTCGAGTTCGTTCTATAAGCCCTGGTTTTGAGGATTAGGTGCCGGGGTGGAACACCGAAAACCACCGGCTCAAATTAAGCCCTGGGGCCATCGCACCCTTGCTAGCCTCTGGCCTTACAGCTGCTATGGCGCAGTTCACAGTCTAAATAAGGACAGCGCCCGTTATTTAGTTGCCAAACTTCACCAAACAGGCAGCGCTCTGCAGGGGTAACAGAACCAGATTTTAATGGGCCCAGTACTTATGTTTTTATTGGCATATTTGTGATGTTGTTGCTGTGCTGACCTTTTGTGCATGCTTTTAAAGTATTTTTGTTTGTTTATAAATTGTACTTCATTATAACATCAAATAATGCTTACTTTCCCTATTTGAGGTGCTGAAGCACTGGCTTCCATTGGTAACATGCTGCATACACTGTATAGGGTTTGTGGTTGGAATGGTGTTGTCTTTGTTTTTGTCTTCCGCTGAAAGTGTTATCTGTCATGTGTGATGAGCACGGAGGGGCAGTTAACATGCTATGGGTGCAGCTCTTAGCAATGTGATGGGTGAAGAAGTGTGAGAGACTGGTGTGCAGTTTATGGTTCTCAGCAACCTGGACGTTTTCAACAGCTCTGCAGGTCCCTTAATGGTATAACCCTGACACAGCTTGTCTGAGAACATTACGTAAATTATTAAGTGCCAGCTATTGGGGCAGACTAACCGCAAAGCTCCATACAGAACCCGCTCATGGCACCCGTTCCTCACTCTTCCTGGAAGCAAAAGACACTGGCAGGCTGGAGGCATGTCTTGATTAAATCCGCCCGGTAACAGGCAAGAAACTATATGTGCAGTCTCACCACGGCTGTCTCCCCCTGCGTGCTTTTACTTGCAAATGGTAGCGCGGTAATCCAAGTGGGCGTCCAGCCTTTAACATGTGTGTTGAGTCTGAAATACATGTGTTCTTTTTTTGCCCGGGATATCAACTAATAAGACAAAAATGGTTAGTCCAACTGTGTAAAAATGTAGGCACAACCTATTGCATAGAAGCATTTTGAATTCTAAAATATAACCCAGACTCCCATATAGTTTTTGTTATGTTATGTTATGTTATGTTATGTTATGTTATGTTATGTTATGTTAAGGGCTTTTATTACGCGCACAGCTGCTCCAGCGAAGGAGCGTCCCGGCGCCTGACAAGGTAACAACATAACAAGCTTAAAAGAGAAGACTAAATGGGGAAAACAGATCTAAAGAAACAAGAAAGTCTTAGAAGCCCTATGAAATGAGAACAAGTCGCCAAGGGTACGCATCTCCAAAGGGAGGGCGTTCCACAGGGCTGCAGCACGTACACGGAATGAGCGACCACCGGCGCGACTCCGCTTGAACCGTGGGACTACTGCCAGTTCAAGGTCCGATGAACGTAGTTATGTTATGTTATGTTATGTTATGTTAAAATGGGACTTTTATAGCGCAACGGCTACTCCAAAGGAGTGTCCCGGCGCTTTGAGCTCCAGACCATGGAAAAGAGCAAGAAACATAACAGTAACAGAACGGGGCCCAAAGGAGGGGAAAAATTATCCAGCAAACAACCAGGTTTTCAAGTCTTTCCTGAAGACAAGCAGATTTGAGGTGTTTCGCAGGGACAACGGTAACGAGTTCCATAGCTGAGGAGCAAGGAAGCTAAAAGACCGGCCGCCTAGCCGAGCCTTTTTAATGCGTGGTACCCGAGCCAAAGCCAAGGCTTCTGACCTGAGGGATCGTGCAGGTCGATAGAAGTCCAGCCTCCTCTGGAGATACTTGGCGCCATTGCCATGCAAGGCCTTATGGGCAAGAGTCATGGCCTTAAACAGTATCCTCTTCCGCACCGGAAGCCAGTGGAGGGATACAAGGAGATTAGAGGCACTAGTGCGGCGATGAAGGCCAAAAATGGCACGCGCAGCAGCGTTCTGGGTGACCTGCAGACGTTGGAGGAGATATTCAGGCAAGCCCAGACATTGGCATAGTCCAATCTGGACCCTATAAGGGCCTGAACAGTGATCGTCCGATGTTGCTCCGAAAGAAGGGGAAAAAACTTGCGCAACATTCTGAGAATCCCAAAGCATGTTCCCGTAAGAGTGGAAACCTGGGATTTGAGCGAAAGCTCGTTGTCAATTTTAACTCCCAGGTTCTTAGCCCACTTAGAGGACTGTGTGGGAGGGAACATGTCGGCAGGCCACCATCCTTGCCAATCTGGTTCTGATGGGCATCCGAAGAATAGTATTTCGGATTTGTCCGAGTTGCACTTAAGGCTGTTATGTGAAAACCAGCTAAAAACAGCCCCAAGGCACTCACGGATCCTTTCTCCATCGAACTCTTCGCTCTTGCGACAGGTGAAAAGGAGCTGAGTGTCGTCAGCATAAGAGACGATCCGGGCCCCATAGGACTCCGCCAATGTCGCCAGAGGGGTCATAAGGATGTTAAATAGAGTGGGGCTCAAAATAGAGCCCTGAGGCACTCCGACTCCCAATGGCGGCATCTCGGCGGATCCGGGTGGGACCCAGACCGTCTGGCGGCGGTTGGCCAGGAACGACCTGGAACGTAGGGAGACAACAGGTTCATGAGAATCTGAGCAGGGGAGCCCTTGAGGATCTTGTAGGACAAACAGAGCACTTTAAATTGGATCCTCTGCTTAATCGGAAGCCAATGAAGAGAGCGCAGGGTGTTGGAAACAGAACAAAACCTGGGTAAGCCTACGACTGCTCTAGCGGCCGCATTTTGCACGCATTGAAGGCGGGTGAGTTCGGCCTGATTTATCCCTACCAAGAGGGAGCTGGCATATTTCACATTTCTTGAATTCCATATGGTGGGCAAGGAGAAACTTCCTTAAGAATCTAAACCAAGGTACTGACTGTGACTGATTTCCTTACCATCTTCTAAACCTAAAAAGTACTACTCTAGATGAAATGTTTTATCTCTTTTCAACTTTTTAAATCATTTTATCCATTTGTATATATCTGTGTGTATTCTTTCATGGTGAATAACCGTATTAAAGAAATATTGGACTGGACTGGTAATTCTTATGATCACACTGGACTAAGCTGGTTAGTGCATAAGGCTGTCCATCCTGTAAATATTGTTTTTGTTTATGGTCCTAAGCAAGTATAGATTGAAGAATGAGATAGTCAGGAGATTGTGTGAGATGGACTTTATAACAATCATCCAGTATGAGATTGTCATTGTGAGTTGTCAAGAAATGGTCATCGTATGGCATACGATGGGATCGGCAGTGGTGGACTAAATTGGAGTCCTTCAGTGGCAAGTGGTATGTAACAGATCTGTTCAATTACTCTAATGTCAAAACCCCTTTTAGAGAGCCAAGGGCAAGCGATAACTGGGTCCAACCGTGGGGGATGTGGCATTTACCTTCTGATGTCCCGGGTCCAACCTACTATGGTTCTTGAGCAAATAAGCCAAGTAGTACCCCTTTGATCACTTGACTCTGAGTGGTAGCAAGTGTTGAGCATTCCCAGGCTCTTCACGGGGGAAATAGGAGTGAGGGATTCATAAGCTCAAGATTCCTAGTACAAACAGAAACCACAATGAGCCGATTTGTTCTGTCAATTCTAAAAAAACGTTTTTAAGGTGTTCTGTCCGTGGTGACCACGAAGAGTCTCCTCTTCGCCATTTTTAGGTCTCGCCTGCCGATGCGCTTGTGCATTCGAGCTGGGCGAGAGATATAGGGGCTTATCGAGAGTTTAACCACTGGCGATTCCATGCAGTGCACGTGCGCTTTTTAGGTCAATGCGCAAGCGCATTGACCTAAAAAGCGCGTGCACATCGCCAGCCATCTGTTCCCCAGCTTGGTGCCGCCAGCAGCTCTTCCCGCTCCGCCCCCTGCTGCATCAACTTTCAGTTTCACGGCCACCATTTGACTCGCAGCCGCTTTTCAACCAGCGACGCGAGCTTCATTACAATGTTAGCCGCTTGCAATCGAATCCACCACATTTCTCTTGTTTTGCTCACCCCTCTGTTTACCTTAGTATCTCCCACATTGTAATTGTTTACATGTCATAATTGCCCTTTTATTTCGCATTTTTTCCTTCTCGTCATTTTATGTGGACACTTTGCTCTAATTTTTTTGTTTCATTGTTACCAGCTTTTATGAGTACTGTTATGGCCATTTCACGTTTTCATTTACAGTGGTTGATTGGCTTTGTTCGCCTTATAATGGGCATCAATGCTTTTTATCTTGTACTGTTTTTCAGGTTTTCCGCACTTGTACTTCACTTGTGTTTATTATTACTCACGTAGATTTTCATGTAACTTTATTTAGAGCGCTCAACCGCTCGCAACAATATCCTTAGTCCTCTTTCTATCACTATTGCGCTACGCTTATCACGCACGTTCGCGCACCACCGGGCTATTCACAGCATTCGGCAATGGTTTCACAGCGTTCGACTATGCCTCACTCTATTTCTTTCTTGGTAAGTTTGCCTTCACCATGGACACCGCCCTAAACCGGGCTAATTCTTTTAATGATTTGCACGCACTCGGAGCACATTTATGACCTCGCCTTGCCACTCTGCATGTGACTCTCATTGTGCACACCCTTACATTTTCTCTTTTCGAATCACACTTTTGTCCACACCTGTAAATATCACATCCACGATACTCACACTCAGACTTTTTTTCCGCATTTGGTATGTTCTACACCGGTGTTTCACGGTTTGTCCCAGCCTTTTTCCTTTCTTATAGCTGAGTTCCCACACAGCACTACGGTTCTTTCTTTCACATCGCTCGTTGTTCTATAACACTGTTCTATAACACTGTGAGATTCTTTTACATATTACCACGTTCTCTTGGTATAGCGTTATTGGCCACCCTTTTCCGTTACGGCCACGTTCTACTACCTGAGCACATTTAATAATCCAGCTTTGTACTAATGCTAGTGCAACTTCGCACTTCACCAAATGGACTTAGCCATGATCTAGTAATGATCACCATCCAACACAATAGTGTTTTAACATTATAGCGGGCTAGCTGTGATGCTGTACACAAGAGATAAGCCACCTTCAAGATGTGCACCTTATAGAGGAACACACAGCCACCGGTGTCATCTTCTCTTTCCTGCAGGCTTAAAGTGGAGTAATGCGTCTGTGATTTTTGTTTTATTATGCATCAAGCTCCTAAACCAAACGTGCCTTCCTGGTATTTCATGGTGCTGGAGTCGATAACATGGTTCTCACTCTCTCCTCCAATATCCCTCTCCCTGCTCTCCTCTCTCTCTCTCTCTCTCTCTCCCACTCTCACTCCAATCCCTCTCCTCTCCCTCCTTCCCTCTCGTCCTCCCTCTCTCTCTCTCTCCCTCCCCTCACTCTCTCACTCTCCCTCTCTCCGTCTACCTCTCTCCTCTCTCCTCTCCCACCCTCTCTCCCCCTTTCTCTCCTCTATCCCTCTCTTTACCTTCCCCCTGCTCTCGTCTTCCCCATCTCCCCCTCTGCCTGCTCTCCTCACTCTCTCCCTCCCCTCTCTCTCCCCTCCGTCCTTCGCTCTCGTCCTCCCCCTCTCTTCTTACCCTCCCTCTCTCCCTCTACCCTCTCTCCCTTTCCCTCACTTCCCTCTCCATCTCTCCCTTTCCCTCTCCTCTCTTCCCGTCTCCGTCTCTCTCTCCTCTCTCGCTCCCCTCTCTCTCCTCTCTCCCCCTCTCTCTCCTCTCCCCCTCTCTCTACCCTCTCCCTCTCTTTACCCTCTCCCTCTCTTTACCCTCTCCCTGCTCTCCTTTTTCTCCCTCTCCCCATCTCCCACTCAGCACCACCACAGCATCACTCAGCACCACCACAGCATCATTCAGCACCACCACAGCATCGCTCAGCACCACCACAGCACCACTCAGCACCACCACAGCACCACTCAACACCACCACAGCATCACTCAGCACCCCCACAGCATCACTCAGCACCACCACAGCATCACTCAGCACCACCACAGAACCACAACAGCACCACACTGCACCACCACAGCATCACTCAGCACCACCACAGCACCACTCAGCGCCACCACAGAACCACCACAGCACCACTCTGCACCACCACAGCACCTCTCTGCATCACTCTGCATCACTCAGCAACACCACAGCACCACCCCAGCACCCCCCAGCACCACTCACAATCACCACATCATCACTCGGCATCTCCCCAGCATCACTCAGCACCACTCAGCATCACCACATCATCACTGAGCGCTACCCCAGCATCACTCAGCACCACCACATTATCACTCAGCACCACCACATTATCACTCAGCACCACCACATTATCACTCAGCACCACCACATTATCACTCAGCACCACCACAGCATCACTCAGCACCACCACAGCATCACTCAGCACCACCACAGCATCACTCAGCACCACAACAGCACCACTCAGCACCACCACAGCACCACTCAGCGCCACCACCGAACCACCACAGCACCACTCTGGATCACTCTGCATCACTCAGCAACACTACAGCATCACTCAGCACCACCCCAGCACCACTCAGCGCCACCACCGAACCACCACAGCACCACTCTGGATCACTCTGCATCACTCAGCAACACTACAGCATCACTCAGCACCACCCCAGCACCACTCAGCACCACTCACCATCACCACATCATCACTCAGCATCACCCCAGCATCACTCAGCACCACCACATCATCACTCAGCGCTACCCCAGCATCACTCAGCACCACCACATTATCACTCAGCACCACCACATTATCACTCAGCGCCACCCCAGCATCACTCAGCGCCACCCCAGCATCACACAGCGCCACCCCAGCATCACACAGCGCCACCCCAGCATCACTCAGCGCCACCCCAGCATCACTCAGCGCCACCCCAGCATCACTCAGCGCCGCCACAGCATCACTGCGCAACCACAGCATCACTCAGCGCAACCACAGCATCACTCAGCGCCACCCCAGCATCACTCAGCGCCACCCCAGCATCACTCAGCACCACCACAGCATCACTCTGCGCAACCACAGCATCACTCTGCGCAACCACAGCATCACTCTGCGCAACCACAGCATCACTCTGCGCAACCACAGCATCACTCAGCGCAACCACAGCATCACTCAGCGCAACCACAGCATCACTCAGCGCAACCACAGCATCACTCAGCGCAACCACAGCATCACTCAGCGCAACCACAGCATCACTCAGCGCAACCACAGCATCACTCAGCGGAACCACAGCACCTCTCTGCACCACCACAGCACCTCTCTGGATCACTCTGCATCACTCAGCAACACCACAGCATCACTCAGCACCACCCCAGCACCACTCAGCATCACCACATCATCACTCAGCATCACCCCAGCATCACTCAGCACCACCACATCATCACTCAGCGCTACCCCAGCATCACTCAGCACCACCACATTATCACTCAGCACCACCACATTATCACTCAGCGCCACCCCAGCATCACTCAGTGCCACCCCAGCATCACTCAGCACTACTCCAGCATCACTCAGCACCACCACAGCATCACTCAGCACCACCACAGCATCACTCTGCGCAACCACAGCATCACTCTGCGCAACCACAGCATCACTCTGCGCAACCACAGCATCACTCTGCGCAACCACAGCATCACTCTGCGCAACCACAGCATCACTCTGCGCAACCACAGCATCACTCTGCGCAACCACAGCATCACTCTGCGTAACCACAGCATCACTCTGCGCAACCACAGAATCACTCTGCGCAACCACAGCATCACTCTGCGCAACCACAGCATCACTCTGCACAACCACAGCATCACTCTGCGCAACCACAGCATCACTCAGCGCAACCACAGCATCACTCAGCGCAACCAGAGCATCACTCAGCACCACCACAGCATCACTGGTTCAAATATGTTCTTTCAATGTTTCAAGCTGTATTCAAGCTTTCAAGCTTTATTACAAATCACAAAAATATGTTAATATTTCACTTCTGTTCTTGGATTTTGTCACAATAAAAACACTGAACATAATCTTCACGAAAGTTATTTACAAAAGTTTAAACTATTGACATTACAAATTAAATAAATTATTTAAGTATTAATTATTTAAAAAAATTAAAAGCCATTGTTATTTGTAATATCAATACATCTAAGTCACGTAAATACAAAACATGTTGCATTACAAATGCTATAGGTGTCACATTTGCGAAGTTATAACTATTGGCATTGTAAATGACAAAGCTATTAACTTAGCTATTTTAAAAAACAACACATAAATTAAAAAAAAGTCATTTATAAGACCAATAGCTCAAACTTTCCCAATGCGAGACCTATTGCATTTCCAATGCTTGTTCTTGCTGTTGCCACTCTCTAGAGGCAGCAGGGCACCTCCTCTCCATGATTCTCGCAGTCATTGGCTAGTGACAGATCAGCCTGTAAAAGGCTAGAAAGAAAAATGAGAATATTTTTATAATATATACTTGTGTGGTGTCCTTTCATTTGATTACAGGATTGTATGTGGTAAAACAGCTCGCTTAACACGACCTCTTAAGTTAAGCCTTTAAGGCTGCTTAGTCCATGCTACCACTAGGATAGCTTGTCTACAAGGTTGACTTACAACCTGACATCTTTGGGGTTTGTTTGGACTGATAACCAGTGGTTCCAGAATTGGAAACACTACCTATCAGGCCAACTTCTCACACTCATTATCTCCCGTAGGGCAAGGATATTAAAAAGCAGCCATATATCACAAGTCCATAAAAGAAGCTAAGACAAATTTCTTTGCCACCAAAATATAGAAGGCATGACACGCTCCACCAGAGATTTTCTAAGTTGCCAAGGAGTTTCTTTATTCTTATTTATTTATAGCTTGCACTTTGGACTTCCCACCTTCTTCAAAATTATTTGACAATTTGGCAGATTTCTTTGAGAAAAAGATGGAAACCATTCAAGCCTTGTTGATCAATAGTAAGCAAATGAGTTTATAGGGTAAACCTTCACCTGGATCAACTTTTCCCAGAGTTAATAGTATATGGGATGTGGATGTTTTTAAATCGGTTACGTTAGTGTTACAGGAATCTGAACTGGCCATCACAGGCTGCATGTTTTGGTCCCCTTTGGATCCATGCCCATCAGCAATTTTGGTGAAAGCTCTTGTCTTTCCAATCCTGTTTTTAACTCCCTTTTTAATTTTTCCCTGTCCCATGCTCAAGTTCCCAAATCTAGAAAGCAGGTGATGCTAAAACAGCTGCTGAAGCAGGTCGTGTCTAATCAGAGTAACTTATCCACTTTCAGATCTAGTTGTAGTTGTCTATGGTCTTATTACCTACTGGTTGGACTACAGTAACATTCTTTATTTAAGGTTTCCTAAATAGCTGATAAACTGTATGTTGTTCAAAATGTGACAATTAGACTTGTGCTCAAATTGGCTGAATGTTCTTGAGTACCCAAACAATTGCATTGGTTGCTGGTGGAGAAATAGAGCCTCTTTAACCTTTAGAGCTCTCCATCGCACTAGTCCACAATACCTCTCATACAGAGTCATCCTATATACCACTCGGAGAATAATAAGATCTACCAGCACCAATCTGTTGCACATACCTAAGTTCAGACTGGCCATTGTAGGAGGCAGGAATTTCTCGGCTTTAGCGTCCAGAGCCTAGAACCAATTTCTACTTTTTTTGAGGTTGGACGACAATGATCAAACTTTTAGGAAGCTGTTAAAAACATTACAGTTCTCTTCAATGTAAGGTTTCCCCCTGTTTTCCCCTGGTTATCTGGACAGTCAAGTTGCTGGCCAGCACCACGACACCCGTTGGGGTAGCACTGCGCTTTATAAACCAATTTAATTCATTCAAATATGTGCTTTAATGAAAAAAGTAGTATATTAATATATGCATACAAAGCATAGAGACAACACAGTAAACATTACATCCCCTGCCTCAAGAAGGGTGGTGCTAGCGTCATCCTAGGCAGGTATAAAAGAACACTTTGAAGAACAAGTCAAGACATCGCAGGGTAAAGACATCTTGAAGTCAACCCTAATATGCTACTACCAGTAGATAAAAAAAAAACCAGACGCACAGTTCTTGCAGACTACATCAATGCCGGCACAAACGGCAGCAAGGAAATGTTCGCCATCATCAAAGATTTCACCACCCTTCCTGCTGCCTCCAGCAACATCACCCCATAACAAAACCTATCCAACAAGCTCTCAGAATTCCTCTGTAGCAAAATCACCTCCATATATCATCATCTTCGAAGCTCAAACAGACCCTGGCACCAATACAACTCAACTCACTATCCTGGGCAAAGAACAAATCCTGAACCAGTGGCCCATTGTCCCCACTGTCAAAACTGCAGTTACAGTGATGGCCATCCACTTAGTGCCCCCGCCAAAGAAATACTGATAAGCGCAGCACTAAACCATTCTCAACTCCTCCATCGGGAATATACCACCATCACGCTCCTGCTCAAGAAACCATCTTCTGACCCAGCTACGCTCTCCAACTACAAGACCCATCTCCCTCCTCCCATAACTGGCCATAGTCCTAGAGAAAAAAATCAACCAATGCCTCCCCAACCACCTCAACAGCCACCAGCTCTACAAGCATCCATAAAATGTCTTAACCTTCCACCAACCCTTTTATGGATATAACCAGAACAAATTCTCATACTCGTACTCACCTGGAATTGCTGCAGACGATTGTCCTCAGCCACTTCCATTCTCAACATCAGCTATGTTCTAAAATTAAGCTTGTTACAAATTGCAACTCTATCTCAAAGCTCAAAAGGCCACCGTCCTAACTAAAACACCAAAAAAACTACTCCTTACACACCAAAAATAACCTTCAAAATGGGCACTAGTCAGGCAATTGTCGATACTTAAGTGGCATAAACTGTTGCCTGGCAGCTTAAACGTGTTCTTGAAACATGCTAACCTGCTGATGAAAATTACCTAATATCTTCCGATGGAAGACCAATTCAAAATGGCGATCGGCATTTGCTCAAATTCCAAATCTAATTACCCTAATCAACACTAAATCTATTGAAATTCCAATTTCGCGTAGTAGGAGCCAAAACTTTATCTAATGCCGGCCTTGATGTCTTAGGAAATCTGCGCAGCAATGTGCCTGTCTTCAAAATGGCCACCGAAGCCTGGCACTTCAAGCAGCGGTGAAGCTCACTTCAAATAAGGCATATGGCTTATCCATGACGAAACATGTAGCAAAGCGTTTGCTGTTGATGGCTGACAGACCGCAAACGCATGCTTGCGCTCACTGTTGCTAAAGCCGTGCAGTCCTTAGTGCAACAAAGCTCGCGCTCCAACGGTTAGCACTGCCACAACTACCTTTTCAATTAAAAAAAGTGTACATTTGTAAAACGGTACAATCCAAACTCTCTGTTTTAAAACTCCCACATGGAAAAATATAAATTCTAAATATTTTCTTGACATATCAAACTATTATTTAAATAACAAAGATAGCAAAACATTTTTATCCTTATTTACACAAACACAATCTTACAGACACACCTGGTTCACAAATTAGTACCAAAACTTTATCAACACTCCAACACTCCAAAGGTTCAACATATAAACAACATAAAGAGTACTTATCTGCTCAGAAGCAGCAAACAAAAGAGGAAGAAGATGGTGGATTGCAAGATTATATGAGATCTTAATGTTCTAGTCCTACTGTTCAGTGTTCAAAGTTCTATTCTGAAGTTTTATCTTTGAAGTGTATGGGTGGAAATGAGTTGGGGAAATCCTGACTGAAGTTTAAGGTGGAAATTAAGGGTAGGTTGTTGGGGTGAAGGATTCTGAAATTTGAGATGTGGTTGTGGGGATTCTTTTGTGGGAGGTGGCAGTGCTGAGCTAATGGGTTGCATGGTGGATTGAATGGAATCTGAGGTAGTCCGGGCCGAGGCACAAAATAGGAACCTAATGATCATGCCTTTCTTTTTGGCTTCCCTTAATTTGAACTTCTTCCTAGCAAATGGCATTGTATTTATTAGTTGTTTCGGCTGATATCTTTTTGTGAGTGTTTGTTAGCTAAATTGTGAGATTTGGTTGAATTTGTTGTGGGTGAGTCTAGATTAGTGGTATGGTTGTTGCTGTGAGCTCTTCACCTCCTTGCGAGTTGTTGGTTATCATGGATAATCATGTCCTGTGGAGATGGTAGTGGTAGATCTGGGTGCCCCTGGATTATGTGTGTGCTGCTGTATCTTACCTTGTTGTAGTTTGTGTGGTGCTATTAATATATTTAAAGAGTAAATCACTGACTAATGACTCAACTACACCTTTTGATATAAGACACTATAAGAAATGCATAACTTACAGATAGTTGAATGAGAGGTGTGCGATTGTCCTGGCCTGACCTGTTGTGATTGTCCTGATGAGCAGTGGTTTGCCCATCTATGCTTGCAATTTATCACAAACATATTTGGGCAGCACATTGTTACCCATATCCCCAGAAGCCTTCTTTAGGCAAGTGTTGGTAGTTAAGTCACATTAGTCAACATTCCCTGTTCTTCAGAGTTCTGTCCTATGATTTAGGACCGGTATAAAAATATTTCAATTAAATTCTGTCACATTGGAGGCAGCTGTTTCCTGCCATTCCTAGCGCAGCATCAGCTGCCCATCACCAACTGAGCCCAAGGCAGAAATAACCTCAGAATTTCAGTATCTTGAAAGGGCTGGGCTTTGCTTCCCACTGAATCTATTTGGGTCTTGACAACAATGGACTATTATTCCATTAATTTATACAGAAATTCATTATTTGTGCATTTTAAAGACTGGCATAGACCTACTTTACAAATTCTCTAAATTTCAAAGAATACTTTGACTCCACATACAAGGATATGTCTTTCCCATTTCCTCCTTTTGGCGGTTTAGTGTATTATTATTCTTCCTATGGAGTTATTGCATGAGGGGTTATTTTCAATCTCAGAAGTGCACAGAATCCTCATGTATTAGATTTTTTTCCTAGATGTATTGTATACAAAATGCAAAGGTTTACCCTTAGTTTTTTCATTGGAGTAGGTGTTTTAATGTGTTAGTCTGGATTTAAAATGCACGCCAGACCTATTGGCGTTGCCAGTGCTTGTTTTACATAGATATTCTGGTAATTCTGAAACTCTGGGCAGGAGTTTATCATTCAGTGACTTGGCAAGCCGAGTTCTAGACTTTTGAATATTACTGTTTTTTTCTGATTTCTCCCCCTTTCCTTTCGCCTTCATCATTCAAGATGATAGAAAGTTATTTCTAAATATATTTTTCATAGAATCAAAGTGTAAGTTATTCTGTTGCCATTTCCCTCTTTCTGTCCCTCCCTCGCCCTGTGTATTACTGGTTCATCTATTTGTATTGCTTGCAGAATGGGCCCTATGACATTGTACTGCACTAGATTTTCACCGATAAGGCTACTTAACTATTTTTGTTGTATTTTTTCACAGATCTTTTAGGAATAAAAAACCTTTCAACACCTGACTTTGGAGACCCTGTGCAGCCTCATCCTGGAGACGTCCCAGTATTTTGGGCCTGTGGAGTTACAGGCGTGGAAGCGGTCAGCAGTTGCAGTAAGTGCACTGCAAGATAACATTGATGTCATAAGTCAGGGTGGCCTCTTAGGTCCAAAATAGCCTGGTCCATTCCAGACTTTCAAGATATTCACATATTATAAATGTACATATAGTGAATGTAAATGGAACTTAATTTATGTAGTCAGCAATTACCGAGAAAATCTGAGAGGAGGCCGTGGCCTAGCCGCTATAGATGGCGGCCGAGCTTTGCGAAAGCTCCGCCAAACCGTGCTAATTCGACTAGGATCCGGAGCCTCCATGCTCTATTGGTCCACCACGCCCTGGGGCACACTCGGGGACTGGTGTGGTAAGCAGCGGGCGGTTTGGAAGCTGAGATAGTCCTGATACACCCCCAAATGACGAGTGCTGGGAAAAGGGCTATAATAGAAGCATGGTGACTGCTGGCACCGTCTGTGTAATAGACCCCGGGCGGGGACAGCAGACTGCAGATGACCCCTTCCTTGAATGCAACAGAGATTGAAGAAGGGCCAAGAGGCAATGGTGATTACGGTTCGGGACTCTTGGCCTGCAGCTGGCCACCAGGTGGGAGGCAGACAGGCAGACTGCATGAGAACAGATGCAGTATGGGAGCTCAAGGAGGCCTGCGACGCCCTGCCAAGAGAGGCAGTGAGAGGGGAGCGGGGGCTTCATTACTGATGCTACATTGGCCCAAAGCCTATGGATAGCATGAGGGAACCCCGGAGCGGCTGCTCGTGTCCACCCGCACTCCTCCACTTGATGAGGTGAGGCGGGCCACAGGGCCTCCATGGAACCTTAGAGAGAAGAAGGTCCACCAGGCCCACAACGAAGGGACTCCCTGGGGAGTGGATGTCCAGCCTATCTGGAGAACGCTGTGGCAGAGGTACTGGGACTTCCCATTTGTGGCCGGTTCCGTGGGCAGTCCGTACCCGAGATGCCCCGGAGCCCCAAAGGGTCACTGCCGGGGAGTGCGAATAATATTGAGGAGGGGGGGACCCTTTTGACATTGACTGGAGGGAAGTTCTGAAGGTCCTGTGACGTAGTGGGGTACCCTCGACACAACATGGAGAGGGGTGCCCCAGCCCATCTTCTTCCAGCACCCAAGATAGAGACAGCCTAAAACTGGCAAGGAAAGTGCCTGATGGTCATTGACATGTATTTCGTGGAGGGTTGGACTGCCAACGAAAAGTAACATGGTGAGGGGGGCTGGAGTGGCGGCCTCCCAGGGGAATATAAGCTGCTTTACAAGACTGAGCACAGGGTCAGCGTCCTCCCCCAAGGTAGGCCAGCGTGAGGTGTTGCAATGGGCCAAAGGACAGACATCGACGTCACCATATTACAAGGCATAAAAGACTCACAATAGGGCCTGGATGGTTGGATTGGGAGATTCAGCACCGACTTCTCCCTACTTAGACACAACCTTTGTAAGGTCTAGGAGCATATGATGGAAATGTAAACAAGAGTCTCCTAGGCAGAAGATGAAGTGCAAAACCTTCAACAAGAATTCACGATGCTGAGGGAAGTGACTCTGCAGCTTGATGAATGGGCAGAAGACTGAAGATCCCAGCTGGACAACCTGCGCTTGGTGAGCATCCCAGAGTGTCTTGAGGGCTCGTGTCCAGAACATTATTTCACACAGTGGTTCAAGTCCTGGTTCCAAGCCCAGGTGCTCCTGTTTCACAATAGAGAGGGCCCATAGGTTCCCTGCCCCTCGGCCACCACCGGGGGGCCCAGGACCAGTGATCCTGTGCCTGCTCAACTACTCAGAGAGGGATGCTATACTGTGGTCAGCAAGGGAGAAACAGTTGCTCGCTCTGGAGTACAAGCAGATCATGATCTTGGACTAAACCCTCCGAGTTGGGCAGCGGTTCATGTTCCTAGAGGTGAAAGCTAAATTCTGTGCACTGCAAATTAAATATATGCTCCTCTACCTGGCCAAGCTCCAAGTCATTCACCAGGGTAAGACTCACTTCTTCGATACAGCAGAAGACTCTGGAGATGGGTGGAGAAAAGATCCTCTATGATGGCCGCTCAGAAGGATCGAAACATGGAAACATGTAAGGTGGTCCCCTTGCCGAGACCCCTCCACCGGCGGGACAGGGTGAACTGAGTCCCCTGGCAGACCACGGGTTGGAGAGGAGTCATCGCAATCCGATGGAGGGGGACCGATGAACCAAGCCCTAGCTGAACTATCAGATAATAATGAACAACACCGACCACAGTCGCATGACTGGGCTAGTCCAGGGATTTGTAATGTGGAAAAACCAGGTTCTAACCTTTGACAAGTAAGCAGGATGGGGCATGGGGAGTGGCCTCCATCAGGTTGAGGGTACCAAGCTAACAACCTTGGGGCCCATTTGAAGGGTGTCGATTTATAGCTCCATCAATATACGATAGACCCCCTTTAATGCACAGATAATAAGAGACACTGATTCAAGGGGTGAGAGCAGCCGATAGGTCGAATACCCCCCACCCATGATGGGATATTTAATTTTTGGGTGACAGATGCTTCCTTTACTGAAGTGTGGGTTGGGGGGAGTTTGGTATGGGATGGCTGGTTGCCTCCCACAGTTGAGTAGTTTATGTTCAAAGTTCACCAGGGTTTTAGCTGACCCACTTGGCCCTTATGGTAGGGAGGAACCCTGTAAGACCCACAGTGGATGAAAGGGACTGGGATCCTCTTAAGCGCTCCAATGGCTACACAATACTTGGAGGAATGCATGAACGAAATACATGAATCGCAGGTGGGCAAGACACATCAATTGAGGGTCCGTCCTGACACATTTATGGCCTCCTCAAGAAACCTAAGTAAGGAGTGGTGGCCCATTACCGTAAGAGGCAATCCCTAGACCTCATACTCCTACAAGAGATGCACCTAGCAGGGAATATTATAAGTGCCTTAACAGAGGGCAATATAAAATACTGGCCCACTCAGGATTCACCAGAGGGTTTAGAGGTGTGGCAATCCTGGTGATAAAATCTCCTACCTTTCACGTCCACAAGACCTGCCATGACCCTCAAAGATGATTTGTTGGAATACAGGGCACAAGAGGACGCACTCAGATGCCCTAAGTGTCTATGACCCTCCCACATTACAACAGCCTGTGCTAGATGGGGTGGTGCCATCCTGTTAGAGACAGAGGCCGACATACTTGTGCTGGGGTTGAGACTTCAACAAAGTAATGGATAGAGACCTGGACAGATCCCATGATGGTTTTGTCAGGTCCCCAGTGGAGATCCATCTGAGACAATTTTCCCACGCATTGGGTCTCCTAGATGTTTGAAGAGCTACACACCAGCAGGTTGGACAAAATTCCTTCTTCTCCGGAGCCCACATAACTTTCTTGACTGGACTACAGTTTCATACCTACGGGGGAATGCCCAGCCCACCTCTCATCGACATACTTGCTGAGAGGAATCTCAGACCATGCACCCTTGTTGCTGGTTCTGGGAACACGGACTGTCAGGGAAAGGAGGGGGTGGCGCCTTAGCATTTGGGATTGGCAAGACCCTGATGTGGTGCACGATCTACCTCCATACACTCCTTTGAAGAAAATATGGCCTTGGGACTCTCTCCAGTGAATTTGTGGCAGGCGTATAAGACGATCGTGCGCGATAGAGCACAAGTCATAATAGCAAGGATGAACAAACATAGACAGGCCCAGGTGAGGCAACTAAAAGCGGCTATAAAGTAGGCAGACCTAGCATATCACAAAGCAGGAATCCACACAATGAATGCTATTATAGCTTCTGCAATGAGCCGAGGTAGTGCCTCTTTGCCTTCTCATGGCTTGCTGCATGGTACGCCATTTGCATCAATTCAATGTGTAATATTTAAGTCAATGCAAATGGCTCACCACGCAGCAAGCCATGAAAAGGCAAAGAGGTTCTACCTCGCTTCATTACAGAAGCTGTATGAGGTGGGGGGCAAAGCAGGTCGACTCCCTGCGTGGCTATGTAGTTGGGCAGAGATGATGGGTGGGCAAATTTAGGACCCTGATGAGACCCAGATCACAACAGACAGCAGGATTGCCAACACTTTTGAGTCATATTATCAGATTTTGTATGAGACACAACACTCTGCCAATGAGACTGACATAGAGGCTTTTCTGGACAAACACCCCCTGCCGTAGCTGGATGCAGGTGACCGAGACTGTCGGGATCTCTCCCTACAGGAGATCTTCGAGGCAGTGGGAATGATGCAACTCTGGAGGATCCTCGGCCCCAATGAAATTCCAGTGGAATTCTATAAGCAGGCGCTCTTGGGCCTGGGTCCCCATCTGTTGGCCAAGTTTAATGCGGCACAAGCCGAGGCCGAACTACCTCGACTTATGACAGGCAATATCCTGAAACTGGGAAAACCGGAACAAACCTGCACCTCCTGTTGGCATATTTTCCTTTGAAACACCGAAGTTAAGATACTAGCGAAGATCCTGACACTCTAGCTTGTGAGGGTCATATCCCCCTTAATACACAGGGGCCTAATGGGTTTTAGGCTTTCAACGGTGATGAGACAAAATCTCCAATGGCTATACATTTAGTTGAAATTCACGGAAGACAGTCAGGAGCCCAGGACACTCCTCTCCCTGGATGATGAGAAAGCGTTTGTTTCCATAGACAAGGTCTACTTCACTTAGGTCCTCTGGAGACTGGGCTTTGGCCCCAAGTACCGCTAGTGGGTACAACTGCTCTACCAACACCCAGTTGAAAGGGTGAAAGTAAATAGAAATGCTGTCTCAGACATTCCTACTGGGTAGTGGGACCTGGCTGGGGTGCCCCCAGTTCCATTTACTGTTGACTCTCCGTATGTAGCCCCTGGTAGCCTGAGTAAGAATAAGAGGTAAGATAGTGGGCTTCTGTTGTAAGCTGAATAAATACCCCACACAGCTTATTAGATGTTGAGCTTCATCTGTTTATTTGCAGCACAGATAAACAACATGTATCTCACCAGCTGACCAGACTCCAACTGTCGAGACTGGAACATCAGCTGGGTGAGATCACAAAACACAGATCACAGAAGCATTCTATAAATATGTCACAAGCAAAACTGAAGAAAGACTACAAAACATTTAAAACATAAAATCATATTTACAACACATCTCCTTCCCTAGGAAACTTAAAAGAAATATAAGGAAACAACATCAATGAATCAACAAACATAATCATCCAAATACAAAAGTGGACGACGTAATCTTGGATACCTTGTGATGGAATTGCTAACACCCTCACCAGAATTCATACTGCTAGAAGAAACAGCAATCCCCTCAAAATGCTGAGACGCATCACCCCCACCATCCTCCCTCCTATGGACAGGAAAAGAAGAATGCTCTTCTTCTTGAGTTGAAAACATATATCCACTGTTACTAGAGAAAGTACCATCCCAGAAGTTTTATCTGAGAAGTCCCTAACAAACTTTGCATAAAACTCAATCAGCCCCATAAAGGAGCTCAATTGATCCTTATCTATTGGACAGGGGGCCGATTCAATAGCAGACAGTACATTTTTTTGGGTTTAATACCTTCAGCTGTGATGACATACCCTAAATACTCTATTTCTTGAACCAAGAATTAGCACTTCTCTTTACGCAAGGTCAGTCCCGCTTCCTGAATCCTAGACAAAACAGATTTAAGTACATGATTGTGTTCACCTATAGTGTCCCCAAAAATAAGTATGTCATCCTGAAAGAACATCACTTTGCTTATACCCTTAAAAATGTCTGTCACCATCCATTGAAATACACTGGCCGCGGATATCAAGCCAAAAGGTAGCCTTGTAAATTGAAATGTTCCCTCACTTGTGATAAAAGATGTCAGGTGTTTCGACTCTTCATGAAGACGTATCTGGTGGTAAGCGTTCTTCAAATCAAGCTTACTAAAATATTTAGCACTTTGTAATGTTGACACAAGTTCACCTATGTTAGGTAAAGGGAAAACATCAGCCACAACACTCTTATTCAAAGACCTCAGATCCACACAAAATCTTATTTTTTTATCAGCCTTCTGTGTGATCACCACTGGAGAAACCCATGTGGCTGCTTCCACTGGCTCTATTATACCCCCTTGTAGCACCTCCTCAATTACACTCTCCACCTCTTCTCTCACTGCAATGGGCACCCTCCTTGCTTTGTGCTGAACTGGAATAGCACCTTTCTTCAATACCATTTTGTGCTCATATCCTTTTAATTCACCCAACTCATCTCTAAACACTTGTTTAGAATCCAGCAAGATATCATTAATTCTGAAATCATCGATCACCATTACCTGCTCACTAGCTTTAGGATTGACAATTATATATAAATCGTACTGATGCATCCAACATAATATGGGTGGACCATCCACTGACACATAAACTTTGCCAATTGTAGACCTATTTTTAAAATTGATCTTACTCTCAAAATATCCTAGAAGTTCAATTCTCTCCCCTTGGTACCCTGTGGGAGAAATGTCACTTTCCAAGCGATCTTTTTCACCCCACACATCTTTTAGAATCGAATGCGGAATAATTGTCCTTCTTGAACCCGAATCGACCATCACACTAATATTTTTCCCATCAATTATGAAATCAGCCTTTTTTCTCTCCTTTCTTGACACAAGTTCACATTCATATCTTCCACAACCAATAGTTTGTTCAGATTTTTTTTTAATTCACAATCATTGTCATCAATCATAGCCACTCTTGATTTGACTATACTCTTACACATTCTCGCAAAGTGTCCTATTTCGCCTCACTTTAAACATTCTTTGTTGTTGGCAAACAAAACTTCGCATCTGAGTTATGTGAACTACTGCCACACTTTGAACAAACCCTGCTAGTACTTTTATTCACAAAACTCTTCTTCTGTAAAATGTAACCTTTCTTCTTTACTGACGCAACTGCACTTTCATCACGGTTGTCACTGTCTACTAAATTCTTACAAGAAATTTCTGCAACTTTCTGATCAGAAGCACATTTTTGGAGTTCCCTCATACATTTTTCAGACTCCTCCACCACTTTAGCTAGATCTATCGCAGTTTTTAAATTCAGATTTTTTGCTGCCCACAACCTCTCCTGAATTTTCCTATTGTTACATTGAACAATCAGCTGATCCCAAGTCAGCTCATCTGTCATTTGCCCAAAACTGCACTTGACTGATAATTCAACAAAATCATCTATAGATTCTTCTTCACGCTTTTTATTCATGTAGAATTTGTACCTGTTCATTACCAGGTTTTCTTCTTTTGCAAATCTGATTTCCAATCTCGAAACTGCCTCTTTAAACTCATCTAACTGGGACTGACCACTAGCCTGTAAAACTTGCGAAGGTATTTAAATACTCTCTGACCTTCCTTCCCTAATGTTGTCATTAAAATGGCTTTCTTTCTCTTGGGTGAAAAATCTTCACCATCCAATGCTTCAATAGAATTATAAAACATCAATATCCTCGTCACAATTTTTGTAAGCTGAATAAATACTCCACACAGCTTATTAGATGTTGTGCTTCATATGTTTAATTGCAGCACAGATAAACGACATGTATCTCACCAGCTGACCAGACTCCAACTGTCGAGACTGGAAAATCAGCTGGGTGAGATCACAAAACACGGATCACAGAAGCATTCTATAAATATGTCACGAGCAAAACTGAAGAAAGACTACAAAACAATTAAGACTTAAAATCATATTTACCACAGCTTCCCTGAGATGGTGGGAGAACCGGAGATGTCACTTTACGCAGATGATCTGTTGCTCTATTTTCCCAAACCAGTAATGTCGCTACAGGGGTTCCTAGCAATCTTAGTACGCTTTGAGCCATAAACGGGTTATAAAATTACCTGGGGCTAATAGACGCTATTGTGCCTAGGGTAATGGAATGCCCCCATACCAACCCCATCTCACGTCAGATAGCTTTCAATATCTAGGGATAGAAGTGGTAACTGATAATGCCCCTTTTTTGGAGAGAAATCTTGCATTACTCCAGAAAGAAATCCAGGCAGCTGTAGCGAGGTAATCACGCCTACCGTCTCGTTATTCGGGAGCGCAACCCCATTTACGATGGTAACCATCCCAAAACTCCTGTTCGTCCTCCAAAATGTGCCATGGTCGATCCTCGACGTTTTCTTTGATGAAGTCAGTGCTTCATTGCTCATACTCTTGTGGGATAGAGTCACCCCCGAATTGCACTATGCCTCCTGCAACACAATGTATATATTGGGGGAGTGTCGCTTCCTGACTTTCAAGTGTACGATTGGGTGGCTCAACTGCAGCCATACACGAGTGGTGCTTCACCCAGAGGGACGACCTGGCGACCAGGCTGAAGCGGGCCCTGATGGAGCCCCACTCTTATCTCTACTATATTTATGGGAGTAGGCACAGTGGAGAACTTGGTGGGATACACAAAATGGTACTTACTAGTTATATCCACACTAAGAGACCAGGCAGGGAGGGCATATATCCCTTTAGCAGATTAAGGGACGACTACCATCTTGACCCTTCCCTAGCGTGCCGATATTGCCAACTGAGACGAGCCCTACAAGCGGAATCAAAAGTTTAAACAGAAGTAGAAGCTAGTAGGCCCATAGAGCACAGGATACTGGGTGGTGAAATGACAGCAAATGTGATCTCTCCGACTTATTGCACACTCATCAACAACAGACCTGATACCTTACAATCCCTGAGGAAGAACTGGTGAGGAGACATAGGGGAGATGAAAGACGTGGACGGGGAGGCAGTGGTGGTGCACCCACGCAAGGTAGCAGTCAAGGCAAACTCATGGCTCACTCAGTTAAAAATCCTTCGCAGAGTACATTACAGCAGAAGCAGGCTCTACAACTGTGTGGAGGCCCTTCCCCAAGTTGCCTGAGGTGCTGCGACCTATATGGTTAATTCATACACATAGCCTGGTCCTGTCAACGCATAGGGAGTTACTGAAGAAAGATAATAGCTCTCCTGTCCGAAATCCTGGGAGTACCTGACCTGGAGACCCCACAATTTTCCCTGTGAAGTATCCCAGGAGACATAGACCTGCTAAGGAAACAGATACTGTTGTTATCACCTGGGTTTGCCCTGGCTAAAAGAGACATAGGGAGATGTTGGGGAAACTCGTTGGCCCCTGCCATTGAAATGGGGATGACCCAGTGTATGGCAGCAGAGAGAGTGGTCTATGCAGCGAGGGGCTGCCCTGAAAAGTTCAATTGAGTATGGGGAAGCTGGAGACAATGTTACAGTCTGATTTGGGACAGGGAGGCTCTGCAGAATATCTCTGTGGCTAAAGAGGCAGCAGTGGCGTAGATGGGGGGGCACTTCTTTGGGTACGGTGGCTAGTAGGTAAGTTTGATATTTTCTTTATTCACTCCCACAGCTCCCGCACACCCTCCTGCTCGTCGGCTTTCGCCAGGTAACCCCGCCCACCCGCTCTTATGGTACAGGGTGGCAAACTAAGGGTTCAGCCTGGGCGTCCAAAGCTGTAGCTACGCTACTGGACGACAACACCACCTCGGTCCCCGACCATATCCCCTGAGATTAGTGGGGCCATTTCCTTCTTGTTGGTACAGGGGCTGCATGGTCGAGGAGTGACGACTAGTAATTGGGGAGCGGGTCTGGAATGGTGGTGGACCCTTGGTTTCGTGGGACAAATTGTATGATGGGGTAACGGCATTGACCTGGTGGCATTCTATTTATTGTTTTCCTGTAGAAATAAAAAAATCAAGATTAAAAAAAAATTCTGAGCTGGATCTGTCCCTCAAGTAACTATGTTGGTCATACCTGCCTTAAACTACAGGGGCTCCTAGGCAGTAATAGAATGTGGATTCAATCAAAAGAAATTTAGGATGTTGGTGGCTGTTTTACCATAGGTGGAGACAGTCGGGTTTGTGTGTGTGGACTATAAGATTGCAGTGAATTATGGGTATGTACAAAATAATAGAATAGCGCTTATGCACTCCAAGAGCTGGTTCGAATTGATGAGTGTCTGTTTTAATTGTGGGTATACTGAATTGAGACAGTTCTGTTTTCCTATGTTATTTGGTATTATATGCAAAGCACAGATGTGCAGTGGCGGCTGCCTGTGCACGGGGATGGTGCGGCAGGAGTGAGGAGGCATGATATAAAAATAAAAAATTGACTTACCTTCTTCACTGCTGCTGCTGCTGCAATTCCCTCCTGTAGTCCTGCAGAGCACTTGAAGCACCCAGCCTCCAGGACTCTACTACCTAGCCACAACGCTGCAGGAGCAGCATCGTGATTGGTCTGAGTGGCCGAAACGGCCGCTCAGGCTGTAACTGGGAGGCTGGGCATGTTCTCCACTGGGCTGTGCAACACAGTCCAGGGGAGAACATGCCAAATGTGCATGACTGTGTGGACAGCCCCAGAGGACCGGCCAAGCCGTCATATGCACTTAGGGAGGGGGTGTAAACCACTCCTGCTCCCTCTGGCGTGGGGGGGCCTAGCCCCACCCGACTGGCTAGAGTCGGAGTCCCGCTAAGAGAAATAAAATGATAATAACTTCTTGTTGTTGTTATTTTATTTTTCTTTTGCACTGCAGTGGGGCGACGCTCCTTTGCCTTAGCGGAGGAGCCGCCACTGAGGTGTTAGGCAAAGTGGCTCGTGGAACTAGTGCGGCATGTTGGGGAAAGGTGGATGTTGCAGACCGTCAATATATAATCTAGACTATTACATCTAGTGGTGCCCTAGGGCATTAGCACCCATGACGATGCCAACTCGCGTGTGCTGGAATGATTGTCATTCGTGGTAGCATGATGTCGCTCACCAAGTCCTTCCATGATTCCACACTGCGGGCACTCAGACTGTATCTTACCTTGTTGCAGGTTACATGGTGCTATTAGTAGATTAAAGGAGTAAGTCGCTGACTATTGTCTCAGCTTCACCTTTTGATATGAGACACCCAAAGCTCTGCATAAGTTACAGATAGTTAAGCGAGAGGTGTGCATTTGCTCTGGCCAAACCTTTTGTGATTCTCCCAATGAGCTTCAGGCCATGCTAATGATGGTATGCATGTGCTTCTTGGATCCAGTTCACTATCATTTGTTGAAGGAATTAATTTTAATTTGCTCCAATCGGTTCTACAGTGCTTAATTTGTAATTTAATAAAAAGTAGCGCAGGGGCTCAAGTTTTTCTTAGGACCCAACCCTGCTGAATGCTAGTGCTGCCGATTACCAAGCTTGTCTGATCTTCATTCCACTTAATGCCTCTTTCTGTCACCACCCTACGCTTCCTGTCTCTTTATCTCACTATAGCTGGTTCTTTTTTCTTCCCTGCATTCTTCCTATGTCACTGTTTTTTTTCTTCTTTTTGTTGTTTCTTCTATGCCACTTTTTTTTATCTTACTCTCTTGCTCTGAATCAAAATCTGGGGATGTACAAAAAAAATCCTCTAAAAATGAAGCCAGTGCCCACCACCACCAGCCTCCTTCCCAAATTAAGCATTAGGAATACATCTTCATATTTTCACCTGAGCTTTGCCCTGATGTGCCTTCTCCCTCTGTAGAGTCTCCTCTGGCGTTTACTCACTCCCCTGGCGCAATGTTCATCACCGACATAAAGAACCAAGATGCCCCTGCTGATCACCTTGAAGGAGCTCACCTGGTCCACCGCATTTCCACCATTCCTCTCCACTACAGCATCGCCGCGCCACAAGTCGCAGAGAAGATCCGCACTCTGGAGGCCGTCATTGGTGCCGACCCAGGTAACTGTTCCCTGCATTTACAAAATGGCCGCCATGATAATTTGGAAAGGCAGGTGACAACTTGAGAGTACTTGTTGCCAGTCAGAGGTCCCAGAGACCACTTCGCTTTTAATCATACTGAGGCTGAGTGCCACTGGTAATCTTGCATGGGCCACTTTAGCTGATTTTCCTTTATCGCAACAATGTTCATAAAATCAGTATGGCAATCTTACGCAATACTACTGGTAGTTTGTAGGAGCCACAATGCAAACTGCATTGGTGCTTTCATTAAAAGTTGCCATTACCCGAGCTGTCATTTAAATCCGAGAAGAAACATAGACACTGCTGTGCTGGGATTTGGTAGGCCTCATTTACCACAAATCCTTTCCCCCCGCAGGGAATTACAACGCATGCCATGACTCCGCAAGTCGGAACAACGACTTGTGAAGGGGGCAGAAGGTGTTGGATTTAAAATCCAACACCTTCCCTACTGTTGCACATACTGGAGTTGGAATAGTAAATGATACTATTCCAACATCCAGTCCCCCCCCCCCTCCCGCCCTCCCTAGAGCAAGTCGTTGTAACGACCGCGTTGTAATTCCTTGTGGGGAAAAAGCATGCCGAAAAAAAAGAGGCATTTTCGCTGGGATTCAGTGTAGTGACTTGCTGTTTGCACACATAACTAACGCTTGATCGTGTGCATTATCTTCCTGAGCTAGCTTAACATATTGCAGCATGGGAAGGGAAGTTAAAGCGTTAAGATAAAGCGGTCTGACCCAGAAGATGAAAATCTGAAATATGTGATTGCCAGGGCTTGGAGGGCCCTAAACAATATCCCAAACTAATTGAAAAATTGAAAAAAGTGCATTAGTCAACATGAAGATCAGCAAACAATGGGAAGTAATATAAAAAATATGACTGCAGATTAATCATTCAGTAGCAGAGAGGACAAGGGCTCATCTTGTGAATACAGGGTTGAGGATGACATGTTTTGGTAGTTGGATGCCTTGTGCACGTTGTCTCTGAGATATGAAGGACCTTGTTTGCAGATGGCTTACAGGCTGCCTCTGTCTACAGAAGAAGATTGGGATTCCACTGATTACAGAGTAGAAGGTGCATCTGGAGTAATTGCCAATTGATGCTCGGATCCCAGTTCTAGGTGTAAAACTGAGATCTCGAATGGAGATCACAGCCTGGGCAGAGGTGGGCAGCTGTATCAATGTTTATTCGGCAGGAAGGTAGTACATGGTGACAATAACGAATTTAAAACATGGCAAGCGTCGAAACGCAGAAGTTAAAATGATAAAGATTAAGAATCAATGTGCGTCACTTAAAAACCACGATGATGGACAGGGAAGGATTTGGTTTTGTTTCAAAACGCAGAAGTTTCTACTTTCCATTACACTTGTTCAAAATGGTCATTACATTTGAGAAAGGTGACACACAAGGTCAGTTTGCGTTAAGCCAAGTAAAAAAAAAACCTCCACCCACGGGGGAAAACTACTTTTATAAAACAGGCACTGCTCAGACGGTTTAATATGTGCAATCAGTGTCTTATGCATCGCCCCATTAAACATCAAGGATGCAGATATTTAAAAAAAAAAAAAAAAGATGAAAATGTTGGTGGAGACGAACAAAAAAGCTTGCAAAACCAATTATCTTGGCAGAAAAAAATGTAGAATCCTCTCCCGAGATGTTCCTCTTGTTGGTGTCAGCAATATAGCACAAGTAAATATTAGCCCACTGATTATTACCTAATCCGTATATCTTGGCGTTTTTGTTTTTCACAATTTTTTATGTCGGTTCCGGAGAAATACAATTATAACACACCTCATAAGAGTCCCCTGTAACTTAAGAACATTGTATTGCTGTTTAACAGTTGTAGTCTAGTTTGTGAATTTCAGTTTCATAAAAAACTTTTCAAGAAATGTCAAAATGGGATTCAAGGGGCACATTTTCAAAATTAAAGTATATGTACAGTCACAAAACAAATAAGTTTGAAACTGTGCCTATTTGTTTTTGATTCTTAAATGGCTCCATGTGTTCAGACTTGATAATATTGGTTGCTAGAATATTCCAGGAAGAAAAGTATTATAGCACGAAGCCTTTTGGGGTACCTCCTTGCGTCTGACCTTTATATGGGCTCTCAGCGCAGGGACTATGCTTATCTTACATTGGGTTATACAAGCTGGTACGGTTAGCAAACGTGTATCCATACATCTGTATCAAATTAATTTAAAGATGGACTGCTTAAGGTCACATAGGTGGGACAGTTGCACACTGTTTGTCTATGGTTCTGTTTTAGCATGCCCCCTCGCCATTATTTAACCCCAAAAAGTGCAAAATGTAGATGTGCTTTAAAGTTTTATTTAATTGACATAGGCACTGAGAAAAGGCATTAAATACACGCGTGCCTTTCCAAGAATCTGCTAGCCTTGTGTTTGAAGGCACCTACGTTTAACTTTGTTTTTGTCACCACCTAAGGAAATTAAGGAGGGTCTGGAGGTATCAGTCCTCAGAGTCACATGTGCAAGAAGTGAGAAAAACAAAAAATAGACGTCCACCTTGGTGTCACTATAAGAGTTAGCAACTCGTCCCCTGCTATAGTACGTCGACCCTCCACTTAGCATTATATTTATATCCAGTATTATACTAGCTCATATGTGAACCCCAAAGGACCCTGGTATCAAGTATAAATGCACATATATACCTGCATAAGCATATATTAGAGGTCATTGCTAGTCACTTTGACTAATAGAGCCAAAATAACGTCTCTGCGAATTTATACCCTGCCTCAAGTCATAGGTCGAGGGGTTATCAGAATTATTTTAATCTAGAACCTTTCCCTTTCAAAAAGGTTTCTTTCTGTTTAAAGTCAGTCAGTTTTTGACAGTCACCGATTATCTCCTTTTCACCCAGATGACAAATGCAGAGAGTAAGATTAATTTTTATTTTTACAAAAGCAATGTAACAGTTAACATTTCTTAGTTCTACACCGTGTAGGTGGTGCAGTATTACACAATTTTCCTATCGCTGGCTTTTGACTGGGGCTGGGGCAGAGCTGTGCATCTAGTTTATTGCTGGAAAAAAAAATCTGCATATTTTTATACCCACACTTAACTAAGGATATTACCTGTTCAATGATTTGTCTGCAAAAATAAAGGACTTGATTTAGTGTTAGACAGACGGTTAACTCCATCAGAAAGTGACCGATATCAGATGCTTCATATCCGCCTGCCAAATTCTAATTCAGGCCAAAAGAGTTGATTGACAGGTCCGAGACTGATCATAGCATATTCATTGTCTTGATTTCTAGGTGGGAGGGGAGTGAAGCATCTCTTTGTGAAGGACGAGCTCCTGAAAGCCTGCCTGTCCCTTTCTCATGCCACGTCAGTACTCATAACCACTGGATTCCCCACCCACTTTAACGAGAACCCACCGGAAGAGACGGACGGTCCCCCCGGAGCCATTGCAATGGCCGCCATGCTACAGGCCTTGGGGAAGGATGTCTCCATTGTGACCGATCGCAGAGCTTTGGACATGAACCAGAGCATCATTGAAAATGCTGTTCAGGAAGGTAAACAAGCAGACAAGAATGTCTCTTTGATAGGTTTGGATGCCAGATTTATTCTGAAATGTCAATTTAATCTCTTCTTTGGTTAAACTGGACCACGTCAGTGTACTTAGGGTAAGTTCATACTTGTTACCTGGTAAACTTGTGCAACAACTGCAAACACATTACTCAGTTAAACTATTGCAGGTGCCTTTTGGGTGTTTGTTTTGGCAAAGTTCAGTTTACAAGGACTCACTGTTGAGTAAACCGATAGTATGTTACTGTTTGTAGATGCTAAGGGGATGATAATACTTAATGCGAATAATATACAATTGGCACCCTCCACACACACACATATATATATATACATGTAATCAATCAATCAAGTTGTATTTGTATAGTGCGGCCAATCTCCACGGGGGTATCCCGGCTCTGTGCTGCAGGCATCAGTCGAAGAGCCTGGTCTTGAGTCCCTTCCTGAAATGGGGCAGCGAGGGTGCGGTGTGGAGGTGAAGAGTGATGGTGTTCCAGGCTTTTTTTTTTTTCAAATCTGTTTATTAGTGATTTTTGAAAAAAGATGTCACAGTACATTAGACATTTCAACAGTATCAGTATCAGTAAGTGGGCATGTCAGACGTGCATTGAGAGACATTACATCATATAAGTATGGGGTACTGGACCATGAGTAGAGTAAGAAGGAAGAGAGAGTACCCGCCCAATACTGGCAAAACACTTGCTGTCGGGGCAGCCGCCCCAAAGTAGGTCCATGACTCATCACACGCTAAGCTTGTGTGCGTTAGCATTGTTGAGGGTGGATCTTCCCAACACCAAGTTTGTGCACAAAAATGACTTTTATACAACACCTGTGAACAAACCATAAAAGGAAAGCAAAAGAGAACAATAGCGGCAGAATCAATAACACTGAAACCTGATGGTTCCTTCGCCCCCTCCCCCCTGGCAGCTCCCCCCTCCCCCTGCGCGCCCGCACGTCCCAGCCACGGCTGAACCCACACCTGGAGCCTATATGTCCCCAGTAGTCAATGACGATGCCCAGCTGAATGATTGAACAGGAGAGCATCCCACGGCACACCCCAATCCCAAAGGGTGCCACTTAATCTCTACAGATCCTGTGCCCCCAGCCCCACCCGCCGGTTGCAATGCGCTAAGTATTCTCTCCCAGCGCTCCGCCATCGGTTCCTTTCGGAACCCCACCGTTTCCTCCCTACGTATGGCTGTCCACCCCGCCCGGGCCCACGCCTGAAAGGAGGAGGTCCACGCCTGCACACTTGGTGGGTCGCTCGCCTTCCAGCGCCTCGCAAGGAGGCGCGAAGCCACCACCATCCCCAGGTCTAAGAAGCGGGATGACGCCCTGTCTTTAGGCGGTCTCTTGAATTGATGCAAAATGTATTCTGGCCATTCAAGGGGTATAATGAGTCCAGTGCATCCACGGAGCAACTCGCCGATTGCACTCCAGTAGGAGCCCAGCCTGGGACAGCTCCATAAGTGGTGATGGATCCCCGCGTCCAGCTCTCGGCACTTGGGGCAGGACGCATCCGTGCAGTGGAAATATCTATTAATAAGCGCAGGTGTGAGGTAGGCCCTGTGAAAACATAAAGCTGTATCTGGCGGAAGCACAGGTTCCTAGGAATGCGCACCGGGCTCTTAAGAATTAATTCCCATTCCTTATCTGACAATTGCCTGCCCATGTCGCGCTCCCATTTATCCCTAAGCGGAGCCGAGCTAGTCCCTGTATGTATCCTTAGCGACCCCGCAAACCAACGGACCAGGTGCTTACCCCTCCCCATGACATGTAGGTATTGCATAGTTAAGTGCTGTTCAGGCTCCGATGTCATGTCTCCCCACTTGGCTGTCATGTTTGCCACTATGGACAGGTGCAACAGGAACCCCCCCGGGGGAAGCCCATCTTCTGAAACCAGTGTCTCCTATGTCACCAACATACCGTCCCTAAAGAGGTCCCCCAATGTCTGAATGTCCGCCTCTCTCCAGTGCTCCAGCATGGGCTGCGTAAGGACTCCCTCACCTCCCAGAAAACCCTCTAAAGGCACTGCAGGCACGTACGGGAGTACCCTTCGGGTAAGGAAGAGGGCTCTGCGGAAGCACTTATACGCTACTGCCAGCAGCAGCGGGGTGGGTTTCGCAGGTGCTGCCACCCGGTGGAAAAGCTGAGTGACTGGTTCCAGTGTGTATGGCGCCTCCACTGTGGCGGTATCGCCCCTGCCTCTGTCTGCCAACCAGCGGGCAATCCACTGAAGCTGCGCGGCTAAGTAGTAGTGCTCTAAACATGAAGCGGCCAGCCCGCCACTGTCGGTTGGCAGGAATAGCTTCGCTAGCGCCAAAGATGCCGGGACGTGCCCCAGATGAAGTCCCGCAGCGTCGCATTGAGCGACAAGAAGAAGGAGGTGTCGGGGAAGCATAATCATTTTGGCAAGGGCCAGCCTACCCGTTGTGGTCAGCAGGAGGGAGGACCAAAAACGTATCTGGGATTTAAGCGCTGCCACCGCTTTACCCAGATTGCCTTCAAAAAGGTCAGCTGGCTGCCTATAGATTTGGATCCCTAGATACCTGAAGGTATCGGCCTCCCATTGAACCCTCGTGTTGCTTAGACAATACCCTGGGTCTTCTATCTCCGCATTGAAGGCATAAAGGCATGACTTGCCCGCATTTACTCTGAGCCCTGAGACAACCGCAAACTGCTCCAGCAAGTGGGCCAGCCTCTCCAGTATGCGCACCACATCTTTTACGAACACCAGCAGGTCGTCCGCATAAAGCGAGACCTGGTGTCTCGCATCCCCCAGGGGGAATTCCCACCCCCAGTGTCTGCCGCCGTGCCATTGCCAATAGTTCCACAGCCAGCGCGAACAATAGCGGGGACAGGGGGCATCCCTTACGGGCGCCCCGGCCTACCGCCACCGATTAAAAAATATATGGGCCCAGCCTCATCCGAACCACAGGGTTCGTATAGAGGAGCTGAACCATCTGCAGGAACTCCGCGCCAAGGTCATAGCGCGAGAGCACCGCAGCCAGGTACCCCCACTCCAGGCAGTCAAAGGCCTTTTCCAAATCTATTATCAGGCACCCCGCCCTGGGCCATTCCTTTGTCGCTTCAGCCGCCACCCTAAAAAACCTCCTGAGATTCAGGGATGTGGATCTCGCCTGCACAAACCCGTTTTGGTTGGGGTGTACTAGGTGAGGGACCACTGCCGCAAGCCGCTCTGCGAGAATTTTTGCGAAGATTTTATAGTCCGCATTTAGCATTGCCAGTGGCTTGTACGATCCTAAAGCAGTGTGGTCCCTGTCTGGTTTGGGTAAGAAGACCAGGAACGCTTCCCGCATGGACGGGGGGGACGAGCCTTCACCTATGGCGGTGTTATACAGCTGAAGTAGTAGGGGTGCCAAGATGTCCCTGTTCGCCTTATAGTATTCGGCGGGTAGGCCATCCGGCCTGGGGGCTTTGCCAGCTGCCATATCCCTGATTGCATCAACCACCTCCTCCAGTGTGAGTGGGGCATTAAGTTCGCCCCTGTAGTCCTCGGATGCCGCAGGCAAGGTGACAGCGTCCAGGAACGCGTCCAGCACTTGCCCGGGGCCAGTGCTACGAGACTTGTATAGTTGCTTATAATGGTCAATCAGAGCATAGTGGATCTCTTGCTGCGTGTATACCATCTCCCCCTCCGGTGTGCGCAGTGCTCCTATGGGGACTCCGCGCCCATCGCTCTGCACCAGCTAGGCTAGCAGCCGGCCAGCTCTGTCCGCCCTGGCATGTGTGCCGCATAGTTATGGTAGCGCAGCTGCTCCATAAGCATTGCGTGTCTAGTGCGCTGGTCGCTTAGCGTGCGTGAGTGCTCACACTTCCTCTCACCCTCCCTCTCGTATCAGGGGAGCTCCAACTCCAGTCTTGTAAGGGAGGCCGTTAAGGTTTCGCGTATATTCCATGTGGCCCCCATGCAGTGCCTGCGAATAGCGGCTTTATGTGCCTCCCACTACACCAATGCGCTGCTCGCCGTCCCTTCATTAGCCTCGAAGTAAGCTAAGATGGCCGTGACCAGCGAGGATCGGAACTCAGCGTCTTCGAGCGCAGCAGGCTGCAGCCGCCACGTGGGTACAGGCGGGTGATCTGCTTCCCAGTTGATCCTGAACCATAGGGGATTGAGGTCTGAGTGCGTTCTCCCTAGGTATTCTGTCTTGGCTAGGAGCGGAAGTAACGACTGGGTGCGTATTATCCGATCCAATCAGATATGTAAACCATGGACTGGGGAATAGTAGGAGTAGATTCTATCTGTGGGGTCCTGCGCGCGCCAGAGGTCGCACACCCCTCAGTGCATAAGCCAGTCCCTAAGCGCTTGCGCATTAGACGTCACTGTCGCAGCTCGGAGGGGAGGGAAAGATCTGTCCAGGTGCGTATCTAATACCATGTTGAAATCCCCGCCAACCAGCCAGGGGAATCCAGCGTATGGATGAAGAATGTGATTCAGGCTCTCTAAATAGGAGGGCTGATGTGTTCGGGGCATAAAGGGATCCTAACAAGATTTCCTGGCCATTTAATTGCCCCCGCGCTAGGGTATACCTGCCCGCAGGATTTACCATCACTTCCATGCAGTTGAAGGGGACACCCGCCCGTACCCAAATCAGAGTGCAACGCGTATGGGCAGAGAAGGTTGTACCGAATATCAGACCCCTCCAACGCCTGCGCAGTTTGTCTATCTCGACCAACGTCATATGTGTCTCCTGGAGGAGGGCAATTCCCACCTCATGACGTTGTAGGTAGGAAGAACACACTGGAGATCTTTAGGGATTTTTCAGAAGCCCTCACTCACCACCCTGGTTGGTGACATGCTTCATCATCGGCCCACCAGGAGAAGCCGAATGCCTCCCTGGTGTGCTACAACGCCAGAATACTGCGGAGCTGGTTTTTCGTGACAGTGATGTGAAAAAGGAAATGTGATTTGAAAATGTCTAAAACTGTACCAAACAAAAACATTTTATTCACTGGTCAGTCAGACATGGTTAAAAGATATGTGTGGGAAATCTACCAAAAAATTGTTATGGAAGTTTCCACTATAAGTCACGAAAAACCAGCTCCGCAGTATTCTGGCGTTGTAGCACACCAGGGAGGCATTCGGCTTCTCCTGGTGGACGCGATGATGAAGCATGTCACCAACCAGGGTGGTGATTGAGGGCTTCTAAAAAATCCCTAAAGATCTCCAGTGTGTTCTTATAAGGGAATTTTTTTCTGTCTCTGTCTTAGTGCTTAAACACAGACCTTTTTGCGCATGACACTCTTTTGTTGTTTGATACAAATTTATCCTGGGGACTGAGAGTGTCCCTTGCCCTTCCTCTCTAATTGTTATTATGTTGTAGGTAGGAAAACACTGAATAATAACGGGATGAGGTGTGTATACCGCGGATGTTCCAGGTCACTATGTTAGTGTGCGTCATGTGTCAGGTCTGTTCGCACGCCCACAGGAGCAATGGAGCGCCTCATGGGGGGCCTATGAGCGCCAGCGGGGAAAGAAAGGTCAGCGTGCCGCAACTGAAACATGTGAACGATCACAAACAGTGTAACAAGAAGGGCGAGTCCCCGGTAGGGCATACGTCCAAACTTTAACAAGATCCACCACACAAGAGTGGGTTTAATTCAGCGTGTCTGCTGTCTGGGTGTGTGTGCTGCCAACAATCACCTTACCCTACACCCCTAACTCATATCGCCTGGGAGAGTGGGAGGTGCCTCGGAGTATCCAATATCTGCGACCGCGCCGGGTCAGTGTGGAACGCCTGCAAGGGAGCCCGCTAATGGAGTAAACATTCAGCACCTGCTAGCCTCTGCCCAAGAATTACACCCTCCATCAAGCAGCCTCTCAGTGTTCCGCAGCAGTGCGAGCATATGTGGAGAAAAGCAAACATATCGCAGCAGAGCGCACATCAATAATACGAGAAATGCTTCACAATCAAGTGCCAAGTCAAGGGTATAGCCCCTGGTGTGTTCGCCACAGGTCACATTACATAAGGAGGTTGGCTGATTGTGGTGTTACCACAGGCATAACCAAGTCTTCAGAGAGTACAGTTGATGGGGATGACGGGCCGCTCATGTCTGGCTCACTGCGTGTCTGTGAGGCCATTCGGATCGCGCCCTGCACTTCTCCCAAGTTCACAACCGCTTCAAGCGCTTCCTGCCGCTCGAGTCTCATTTTCTCTGGTCTGGCCACAGCTGGGCCGATGCCCTGGCCACGACGGGCGCCTCGATTCCTGCTTCTTCTCGATCTTTGCACCTGCCATTCACCCTCTCCCTCCGTGCCCTTGGGTCGTGTGCCCTTCCACTGCCCCGTTTCCTCCAGCCAGTCCCAGACATCGGGCGGCGTGTTGAAGAAGCGGGCCCCTTCCTTAGTGATCACGCGAAGATGAGAGGGAACAGCAAGGAATATGGCAGTCCCAGTTCCCTCAGCTGTTTTTTCACCGCCAGATATGTGCTCCTCCTTCTCTGCACTGTTGCCGTATAATCAGGGAAAAGCATCACACGGCTGTTCCCCACCGTCAGATTATCCAGCTTCCTCGTTTCGCGCAGCACCACATCCCGATCGCGATAGTTGAGTAATTTGAAGAGAAACGGGCGAGGTTGGGCTCCAGGTCGAGGCTTCTGCGCTGGCACCCTGTGCGCTCTTTACACTATGAAGTGCGGGGACAACACCCCCGGGGGCAGAAGGTCCCTCAGCCAGGACTCAGTATACCGCTCCAGGTCTTTCCCTTCTTCACCTTCCGGAAGCCCGACCCCCCCGAACGTTGTTGCGCCGGGAGCTCCCTTCCGCGTCTTCAATGCGATCTTCCAGCACATGGACCCTATCTATGATGTCTTGAAGTGCCGAAGCATGATTTTGCACCACCGGCTGCAACTCCTGAAACGACTGGCGCTTGCAATGGTCGGCATGAAGTAAAGTAAAGTAAAGTCTGACGTTATCTTGTCAATCCGGGCCTCCAGGGATACCTTTGTTTGCTCCAACGAAGTGCCTATGCGCTCCACCGCTGCCAGCACAGAATCCATCTTGGCCGCAAGGGCCGCCGTCGGGCCCAGACTGTCACCCTGCGATCCATGCGACAAACCCAGTCCATATGCTACCTGCTGCTTCTGCAGGGATTTATCTCTGAGCCTGCCCATCGCCAGCTGCTGTGCAGAAGGCATCCACACCTGCCGACAGCCGCCGGACACCCAGCGCCAGGCCCTTACCAGTGTCCCAGAGGAGACGACACTTCACCAGTCCAGTGCCACCAGCTGCAGCCAGGAGGGTCGCGATCCGGACCGAGCGCCAGCGCAGGCCAGGCTCCAGCGCCCAACAGCCTGCGTCCGCCCCGCAGGTGCCCCTGACAATTGACTGACCTGCACCGCGTTTTCTAGTAGGGTTGCGCCCTCTCCGACTCTCTGGAGGCCTCTGCACCAGTGTCTCCGCGTCTATGAGCTACCACTGCACCCCTTCGGTGTCTCCCGGCAGCACAGGTCATAGAGCCGCAGCAGCGGAACCAAACTTGTCCTGTGTAGTCCCGGGCATCCGGCGCCATCCCCGAGCGCGGCGTCGATCACGCACCAGGGGCCGCCTCCTAAGGATCAACACCAGCTAAAATGGCGCCAGCTGCAAAATGGCACCCGGGTCCAGTGCATTGATTTGCATGTGCACAACTCTGTCCAAAGGGTCTCAGCCCGAGGGCAGCCAACCGCAGGACACCCCTCGTCACCGCAGCCCACACAGCACAATGTCTCACTCAGCACTCGTTTAGGCCCGGGTACGACCACCACGGACCACCACTGTCTCCTGGGCAGCCCCTCCTTGCAGCCTCCGCTGATATGACCCTCGGCCCCAGCCACGCACCTGGGGCTCCACTGCGATGTGGGGTGGCTCGGGCTCCGGGCCCCAGGCACTGGTCTCCCCGCGCTGCCGCCGATTCGGGGCAAAGCGGCCTATAGTCCGCCGCTCCGCCCAGCCGCCGCGTACCACAAGCGGCTGTCAGCGGCCGCGTACCACAAGCGGCTGTCGCAGAGCACCCAGCAGGCCTCCGCCGTACCACGCCACCGTCTTCCGGCAGCACAGGCCACAGCAGCCGAGTCCAACTTGTCCTATGCAGTCCCGGGCGCCCGGTGCCCCCTCTGAGCACAGCGCCGGTCACGCACCAGGGGCGGCCTCCTAAGTATCAACACCAGCTAAAATGGCTCTGAGCACAGCGCCGGTCACGCCCCAGGGGCGGCCTCCTAAGGATCAACACCAGCTAAAATGGCGCCAGCGTCAAAATGGCGCCAGCGTCAAAATGGCGCCTGGGTCCAGTGCACCGATGTGTGAGTTTGCAACTCTGTCCAAAGGATCTCAGCCCAGGGGCGCCAAGTGCAGCCAACCGCAGGTCACCACTTCACCGCAGCCCACATAGCACAATGTCATGCTCAGCACTTGTTCATGCCCAGGTACGACCGTCGCAGTCCGCCTCAGTCCCCCGGGCAGCCCCTCCTTGCAGCCTCCACCGATGCACCCCTCGACCCTAGCCATGCACCTGGAGCTCCACTGCGGTCTAAGGCGGTTCGGGCCCCGGGCACAGGTCTCCCCGCGCCGCTGCCGATCCAGGGCGGCGCGGCCCGCAGTCTGCTGTGCCGCCCGGCCAACACGTAGCACAAGCGGCTGCCCCGGAGCACTCAGTTTGACATCCGAAGCCACCGGTCCCCTCCGTCACCGCCTCAGCTCCACTGGGCGGTGGGGCACTGTCACAGGGTTCCTCTGGTCACCCCAGGCCCCTCTCCTCACCCGCTCAGCGGTCCGTCTCCGCCTGTCGGCCACGCCGCGCCCGGAGGGGCCTACAAGCCTCCACAGGCGGCGTCACCAGGCCCCAGCCTCGGCCAGTTGAAGGAGTCGCCGCTCCCCGAGTCCGCACAATGCGCCACTCGACTATTGCGACGAGCAGCCTCTCCTCGCCTGTCTCCCCACAGTTCCGGCGTAGGATGTACAGGCCGCCTGAGCTCCGAGCAACACCCAACGCCTCGCTGCAGTGCACGGCAACCCCAACGGCCGCCAGACGCTGTTCGCCCCACTTTGCCGCAGCCCTCAGTGTCTCCGCCTGCCGGCGGTCTCTGCTTTCACGGCCATAGCCCCGATGCGGGACCCGCTTCACTCAGCAGGCTCCCCGCTATGTCTCCACACCAGTTCCGTGCAGCTTGGGCTGTGAAAGCACCTCCTCAGGGTAAGTTTCAGGATAAATAGGGGCAAAGTGCTGGAGCTCTACACGTACACGTCTGCCATGCTGGCTGGCTAGCCACGCCCCCCGATGGTGTTCCAGGCTTTGGCGGCGAGGTGGGAGAAGGTGCATCCCCCAGAGCGTCAGCAGCGGATACATGCTGTCTGAGCGAGGGCAAGGTGTGTGGACCAAAGATTTCTGGTTGGTTGGTGGAAGAGTAGGCAGTGGTTCATGTAGACTGGTCCTTGGTTGTGGAGGGCTTTATATGTGTGGATCAGAAGAATTAAATGGCATCTCTTCTGGACCGGGAGTCAGAGCAGGTCTTTTAGGTGCTGGGTGATGTGCGTCCTCTTGGGCAGGTTGAGGATCAGTCTGGCTGCTGCACATGCATGTTAGAGGGTGCATGTACTATGGTGTCGGTGAAGATAACACTATAGCTGTTATTAAGGTCCTCCTTACTTATAAAATGAACTTTTTATTTTTGCTAATAGCTCTGGCCTCATTTGATGAATCAGAGTGAAACATGGCCAACTTTTTTTTGTTATATCCTGAATCGTATCTTGGTGTAAGATTTTGCGTAGAGCAGTCAAGGGAGAGGTAGCATTTGTCGTTGCGGGCAAGTCAACAGTACTATTTCCCATTTTAAGGCTCCAATTAATGTTTTCTCTTTACTACTGCAAAAAAATGCTGAATAAATTTGCACCAAACTTTTTTCTTCTCTCGTCAGATATTTTGGGATCTGCAGATCCTGAGATGCTGATTGACTCATCACCACAAGAAAACTTGTTTGTGGATGTCACATTATGTTGCAAGATATTGGAGAATGTGAAACTCCAGTATTTTGTAAAAAAAAGTGTGGGCATTCTATGCCCAAAGTAGCACCTGACCCCTATAATTTAGGATCCTAAATTGGCAGACTCTGGTCTCAAAATAAATAAAAATAATTTTGCATTGTGTGATTACATAATCTAGTCATGATGTGTGGATCAAGCAGATCTGTGTTGATGTTTGTGTATACCTGAGAGGATAAAGATAGACTCATTCACAGATCTTAAAATGAGACCTGCTGTGAGAAATTGGGTTTTTGGTTGACTGGGGTGTGAGCCTTTATCAAGCAACGTCCACAATCCCTTGAGGGTGAGCCACAAAAAGTCACTGAATTAACCAGTGCCAGTCCCTGGGTAGCTTGGCAGTCTGTCTTAACTTAGAGGCAATATGTAATGTATTTATGCAGCACACAAGCAGCAATAAAGTGAAAATGCAACACCAGAAACATTCCAAACCAATTTAGAGCAATGGAGTAAATTCTAATAAATTATTTGACACCAAAACATCAAAAATCCATTCAGTAGAACTGGAGTTATGAATTTTAAACGTTTTTTGTGGAAATTAGTGCCTAAAAGATCAAAACGCCAATTGTGGATATCTAATCACGTGAGACGGTGTCAAAGTCAAAAAATATGGCCGACCTCAATGAAGCACGGTTCAGATACTAGAAGTGGATTGGACCCGGTCAGCTCTTACCTTCGGACTTAGAAGAAATTCTGAGAAAAAGTGCCTGAGAAGGTAAAGTTCAGCGGGCAAGGCTGCAGGAGGGGTCCGAGGAGGGAGTGTTGTCATCGGATGGCCTTGGTTTGAAGCTGCAGTGAAGATACCTATGTTCGGACTTAGTCGCCGAACTGGAAGTTGAAAATCTCCAGTGGGATGAGGCAGAGGGCGCAGTAGCTGCAGACAATTCCATGAGGTCGGATACCCTTTAGCATACTTAATTTAGTAACCTGGAAATTGAAAAATCGCCACTTTTACATTTGTTTGGTCTCTCAATTACAGCTGCCTCTTGACACTGTTTCCTCCTCACAGCCATCCCTCACTTCAAAGCATAAAGCCTGCAATCTGTCTATACCGGGACTTCCACAGATGTTTGTCCTGCCGCTCCAGTACTCCATACACAACCCCACCTCAGAGAGCAGACGTATTGGTCTGTTATATGTGATGCTTCTGCAACATCAGAAAAAGCAGTGCCAGCCATCTTGTATTTCTGTGAAACTTGGACATGGGAGTCTACTTTTGTATAATGCCTGCTCGCCATCCACTATTTCAGTGAGAAGCCGGTATTGCGTGGTTCACCGCTGCTTCTGCCTGCTAGAGCTTGTCTTAGATTTGCCTTTGACCAACAGGAGTGCTACACAAATGGATCCTTGGCTGGAGTTCTGCCCTGAAGCATCCGGTGATCAACCAAGCTAGCTACACCCAATAGCCTATTTTTATATCTCAAATGGGCCCATTTGTAATGGTTGCTTTTTACCATACAGTCGACCTATAGCACAGGTTTAGATAAATAGGTGTTTTACACTGTTCCTAAATCATAAACGGAACCCTACAAATTAGCAACTTATTAGCAAATCTCACTGCTCCAAGGCCCTGAAATGGTGTTTACCGGAGACACATTCTATAGGAACATGTTAAAAATGTACTTTCTTGGTGAAAGATTTCTGTTTGCGGCCTTTTAAAAAAAAAAATAACATACAACACTGCTGCTTTCTCATGTTAAGTATCTGCATGTTTCTATGAATAAATAAAACAACGAACACCCTTTAAATATTCACGTCTCTGAGAAGTTTATATTTGCCGTTAAAGGCATTTTAGCAAAATGCCAGTAATTTCACTGCCGTTGTTTGTTGTTTTCTGCAATTTAGCGGTGTTTGTATTTCAGGCATATTAAACTAAGTGCTATAAACCACCTAGTCAAGCAAAACCAGCCGCCTCTATAATGCATGCTCTGGCTCCTCATGTGCTTAAAAGAAACAATATTTTACAGCAAATTGACATAATGTTTTCTGAAGTTAAGTGAAAGAATTAGATTTAGCAATTAAATTAACTACAAGAATGTTCTCGTACAATGCATACCACCAATGGTTGACTGAGGTGCATGGGCGTGGATTCACCAAAATACCAGGTGGAGCAGAAGTGACACCACACACCCTTTGGCCACATTTTTTTATGGGAGGGGGAGTTTTAAATAGCGCGAGCTAGACCCGAAGGCGGACACATTAATTTTTGTTAGGAATGGAGAGATTACGTGATTTGCCCAGAATAACAGGATGTTGAGCGTCCCTGCCAGGACTCAAACCCGGTTCCCCAGCTCCGAGGTCGACCTCCCTAGCTATTAGGCCACATCCTCTCACATGAAGCGACATCATATGACCCTTGACTCTGAATCCTGAGAAGTGACACTAGATGACGTTGATCCTGATTATATCACCATAATTGGTGTCACTGAAGCCTAATCTGTTCCTCAGAGTGAAAATGTGTTGATCAATCAGAGGGAAATGCCCAAAAGAGAGATGTAGGATGACCACCGGCATTAATTCATATGGACCATATGTTTAATAATAACTGTTCTTGGTTTGATTTACACATCACGGTTTGTGCAAGTATAGTTTTTTATATCCTCAAAAATGAAACATGGAAACAAGTTTAAAAACTAGATAGGTTTTTTCTCATTTGTTTAACTGTCCTGGCCCTTGGTCCCCACCCTGTTTACCTGTGAATTTCCCACGTCATTTGAGAGCTAGCTATTTTGTCTGTTGCCCGATGGAGCTACCTGGTTTAGCTATAGGGGAGACAGGTTGGGGATTCCCTCCTTGGACGTCACCTGCCCAGTCGGTCTTTAGCCAGACTTCCTTTCGTCTCTCCTGTTGTCTCTTCCCACTTCCTCCCTCTATTTATATCTCTGCTTCTCTCCTCTCTCAATGTATTGAGACTGAACTATTCTGTCTGATGCCCGATGGAGCTACCTGGTTTAGCTATAGGGGAGATGGGCCGTGGACTCCCTCCTTGGTCGTCACCTACCCAGTCGACCTTAAGACAGATTTCATTTTGTCTCTCCTTGTTTGTCTCTTCCCCTATCCTCCCTTTTCTCACCTTCCCTGTTCCCTCCCCATTTCTCTCCATTTATTTTGCCCTCCATGTTATTTAAATGTTTCCCATTTAGACCTAGATATTTGGCGAAAGCCCGGTGGAGCTACCTGATAGCTATAGAGGAGATGGGTGTTGGGACTTCCCCCTCGACCGTCACCTACCCAGTCGGTCTTTGGACAGACTTTCCTTAGTCTTTCTGCCGTTTCTCCCTCCCATTCTGTTTTTCTGCGAACCTCTTCCCTTGACACCTGAGACCGAACTACTTTGTCTGATGCCCGATGGAGCTACCTGTTTTAGCTATAGGGTAGATGGATCGTGGATTCCCTGCTTGGTCGTCACCTACCCAGTCGGTCTGTAGACAGACCTCCTCTCGTCGCTACGGTTGTCTCTTCTCTTATCCTCACGTTCTCACCTCACCTACCCCCAACTTCTTTTCTCTCTCCTTTCTTTCATCTCCTAATGTATTGCTGATTGTTTGATGTAACGAGTAATTGTTGATCTTTTTCTGTTATACTGTTAAACCACACTCTTGCACTTCCTTTCGTCCCTACTGTCGTCTCCTCCCGCATCTTCCCTCTATTTATGTCTCTCCTTCTCCCCTCTCTCAATGTATTGAGACTGAATTTTTCTGTCTGATACCCGATGGAGCTACCTGGTTTAGCTATAGGTGAGATGGACCGTGGATTCCCTCCTTGGTCTTCACCTACCCAGTCGGTCTTTTGACAGACTTCTCGTTGTCTCTCCGTACTGTCTCTTCCCTTATCTTCCCTTTCTCACCTCCCCTTCCCCTTCCACTACTTTTCTCTCTCTTTTCTCTCCTCTCCTAATTGTATTGTCTATTTTTTGGGGGGAATTTATTGTGTAATTGTTGAACTTTTTCTGTTTCATTGTTGATTCTCATGTAAAGCGCTCTGACACCTCCGGGTCTAGCCAGCGCTATATAAAACGCTTTAAATAAATAAAAATAAATATGATGTATTCTAAAGAGTGTGCAATATACTTCTGAATATTTTTATTTGACCTTACTGTAAGTGCAATGTCCTAGTGGAAGCTAAACATGTAACCATTGCTCAAAGATGCACTGTTTAACTTGTTTTCATTGCTCTGCGTTTGCCACCTCTGCAACCTGGGGTCGCAAGAGCAGTACCAGGCGTCTCAAGCCAGGGAGTAATAGCCTCTACCTCTGGCGACCCCTAAATGACATCTATGCTGTGGTGCTTTTGGGTAAAACATATATTATTTTGGGCTACAGAATGTAAAGATTGTCGACTAGCCAACAAAAGTAGCCATGGCTTTTATGGTTGGTGCAAAACCTGGGAAAAGGAAAAACCCTCATGTAAATGCAGTGACAGATGATACGCTGTTTTTAGGTCTTGCCAATAGGACCTTTTTATTGTCAAAAACCTATTTTGTAGATTACCAATACTTAGAGCGGGGTTTAAGTCAGCCCATTGATATTTGTTGGGCTTCTTGTCAAACTCATTTGCTTGCTTCTTATTTGATGGCTTTCCTTCCTCCTCTTTTGTTTGTCCCTGCCCTGGAGCATTAGTCTTTTACATCTTTTTGATTGGATGAGTTCTATCCTTCCATAGTTTAATGCTGTAGTCTTAAAATGTATTTGTGTTCTTAAAACCACAAGGAAACTGCAGTTATTTCTCCCTCCTGAGACCTTAAAGGTTATTCTGGCAGTGGTGACCAGAGCAAGACTAGATTATGCTAACATTATATTGGCCTTCCCAAATGCGACATTGCTAGATTACAAATAGTTCAGAACGTGGTGACCCGACTGGCCTTTAAGACCTCCCCCCATGGAACGCTCAATACATTTCTCCTGAAACAGCTACATTGGCTACCTATTAAACAGCGCATACACTTTAAAACGTGTTCTTTAGCCTTTAAAGCCCTCCATGGGCTGGCATCAAAATTTGTAGCCAAGCAAGGTCCTTCCAAAGATCTTCACTCATCCACAGCAAATCTATTGGCCATGCTGAAATTTTGTAAAGTAAAGGTTTCCTGTGCTGGCACCTATTCAATATAATTCCCTTCCGCCAGACTTACGGTCACTTACTGACCTAATCACTCTCAGGAAGGGCTTAAAGATATGTCTTTTCAATACAGCCTTTGACCAATAGTCCTAAGCGCTATTCTCTTCTACATGTCACTATTCATGCTTAAGTCAGTGCCAAGAAACCTATGGGTTAACATGTGCCCTATAAGCACACTTAACATTAAAATTGTTTTAATAACTGTTATTCTGCTTGCACTATATACAGCCTGAGCTTCATAACAATTATTTACTCTCTTCTGATACTAAATCTTGTTTTGAAGACAATGTAGTTACACCTAACCTATTACGTTTCGCATATGAGAATGTATTAGTATTTGTCTAACCAAGCATATTTATCACTTCATATGTTGACCGGGGTAGCATATAACCACAACATTTGATCAGCAGATTTTTAGTTACTAAATATGTATATTCTTTATTGAATGAGCGACCAAAATTGCCGTCAAAATTATCAAGAACAGCTCAAGGCTGGCCTCAGGATAAACAATGCCTATCTGATCTCCAATTTGGTTTCCGAGCTAGGTTGGGCACAGTATCTCAATCTTTACCTTTTGATGAACAAGTATACTAGAGTGGAGCAAGGCCACCTATATTAGGCCTGTATGGATCTCAGCTCGGTCTTTGATCATGAAAATCGGTCCAAATTATTAAACATCATGACCGTTTTGGCGTCTAATGAGAATATTGTGAGTTTCCTGAGACAGTTGCATCTTGATGTCACTGCCAGGGTCAAATATGGCCCTAATAGCTAGACCACGGGTGTGTGCCAGAGTTGTGTGATCTCCCCTTTCCTTTTCACACTCTGTATTAATGGCTGAGAAAAATATCTGAAGTGGTGCTGATGGCAAGGACCACAAACGTTCTACATAGAAACTATTGGATCAGTTTACCATCTTTATGGCCCACTTTGACCGTACCATCAATCGATTGAAACTCATAAAAGTCTGTGGACCCAGAGGAGCCAAATCTAGAGCTTACAAGGTCAACAATATTAAGATAAGCTCAGTCTCCTCCTTCCCATTTCTGAGGGTTCTATTTGATGATCTTTGTACATGAAAACCTATAGGCAAGGTTAGGAATGCCAAGTTTGCAATACGTTTAGGTTCTCTTCTAGATTGGGGGTAAACCACCTGAATGAATGAAATGGTGGCCGGTTATAAAATCAAATGTGCGCCAACATCCATATATGGTGTTGGTCTTTGTGGCTCCATATCTCAACCGGGTATCTATCAAGTTGGGAATATGTTTCTTATATTCTAAAATGTTATAGCCTGCCTAGAAAATGCTTCCTTACACCTTGTCCCGGGGGCTCAGGAAGGATTGGAGGTTCGACCACTGGAGTGGGAGGGGCCGGTTCAAAGAGAAACACTGGATCCTTGATTAAAGGTTTTAAGGAGGGCTTTATTGTTATATATGTTTTCTTCATGAACAGGTAAGTAGTCTTTAGTCTCTGGGTTTCGCTGAATGCCGCGGTGCCTTCTGGTCGTGGAAGTCTTTATCTTGATACGTCTCAACAACAGGATTCCACGTGGTACCGGAAAGAAAAGGAAATCAAGAGAAGGCGAATTACTGCCTGCACTCTGGTTGGACACATACAAGGACCGGGAGTGAGGGACACGCAAACCCCGTGAAGTGCTCCAATTAACTATGGGAGTGACGGAAGGTGCTCGTGCTCAGGTAAGGGTTTGGTTGCAGGAAGTGTTACGCCGGGGGCTGTCTCCGCCTCCCAACCCAACCCGCGACCCGGCCCCGTACCTCTTTAAGCCACGCTCCTCCCGTGGGCGCGTGGCAGGGCGACTCGTCCGACCGTTGGCCTCCTGGCTTGTCGTTTCCGTCTGCTTCTCTTCCTGGACTTGGTTCCGTGCTGCTCTCCTCCTCGATCTCCTCCTCGGGGAAAACGCCGTCCGTCTTCGATGCCGTGCTTCCTGCTTTTGTCGTCACTAGGGGCGTGACTCCACAATCCCAGCCGTCGGCCTTAAAGGAGCCGTATACATTCACACCTGATGGCCATTCCGTGTCGGGGTCTCCTTCTTCCTCATGCCACGTAGAAGTCTGCGGCTGTTGAGACAAGACGCAAGGTGAAAGGGGGGTGGCGCACCACCAGTCTTTAAATTCAGATGTCTCTTGACAGTCAGACCCGTGACACACCTCCCCCCCTGGCATCTCCCGATCGGGGAGAGGAAACACCCGGGATAAAAAGTCTGCATTTGCATTGTCTCTTCCTTTGCGGTGTTGCACAGTAAATGCATAGGGTTGTAAGGACAGAAACCATCGCAACACCCGGGGGTTGTGGCTACTGTTTTGATGCATCCATTTCAGGGGAGCGTGGTCTGTGTGTAGAACAAAGGGCTTGCCCTCCAGGTAGTAATGCAATTTGTCAATTGCCCATTTGATTGCCAAGGCCTCCTTTTCGATGGTAGAGTATCGGCACTCCCTGGGGAACAATTTCCTACTGACGTATAGGATCGGATGTTCAACGCCCTCTTTGACTTGTGATAGTACCGCACCTATCCCCTGATTAGAAGCGTCTGTGGACAACACAAATGGTTTGCTGTGATCCGGTGATATCAAAACAGGAGCCGTTGTCATCGTGGACTTAAGACGGTGAAAAGCCTGTGAGGCCTCTCTCGATGGGATACTAAATTCCTTGGCCTTGACGTCTTTGCGGAGCAGATTGGTTAAGGGTGCTGCTAACTCTGCAAAGCCTGGAATAAAGCGCCTGTAATAACCCACCAGGCCAAGAAAGGCTCTAAGGTCCCTTTTGTTATCGGGGAACGGAACTGCTGCTATCGCTCTTACTTTTTCGCTTTGGGGAGCGATGGTTCCTTCACCCAACACGTAGCCCAGGTATTTCACACTTTGAAAAGCTGCTCGCGATTTTCTTGCATTGATGTGTAGACCTGCTGTTTGTAGGGCTTCCAGAATGGTTTGTAAGTGTCTCAAATGTTCCTTCCAGTTCTGACTGTAAATGACTATGTCATCCAAGTAAGCTGAACTAAAGTGTGAATAAGGTTGTAAGACTTTGTTCATCAGGCGCTGAAATGTTGCCGGGGCGCCGTGTAATCCGAAAGGCAGGACGGTAAACTCAAAAGCACCTTCATCGGTTACAAATGCTGTTTTCTTTCTATCCTCCTCCCGAAGGGGGACCTGCCAATACCCCTTCGTGAGGTCAATGGTGGTGATAAATTTGGCGTCTCCAATTTTTTCAATCAAGTCATCGACTCGAGGAATCGGATACGTATCAAACTGCGAGACAGCATTTAATGCACGAAAGTCCATACAAAACCTTTTTGTGCCATCAGGTTTTGGAATTAGAACAATCGGGGATGACCAAGGACTCTGTGAAGGGCGTATGACTCCCAATTCGAGCATGTCCTGCACTTCTTTCCGTACAATCTCTTTTCTTGCTGCTGGAATTCTATATGGCCTTTGTTTTACCACTTCCCCCGGAAGAGTTTCGATGCAGTGCTCTGCTAACTCCGTCCTTCCTGGTAAGTCGGAAAACACTGCTGTATACGGGGTTAGAGTCTCTGTTAACTCCTGCTTTTCCTGGGGAGTCAGCTCGGGGTTCACCACCAACTGTTCTAGAGTAGAGTCATGTCGGACATCCATCTGCCCTACGAATTGTCCCACCCGGGGTAGGGGTCCCAACCACTCTTTCAAGAGATTGATGTGGTAGATTTGTGTTTTGTGAGGGGCTAATCGGAGTCTATAGGTAGTGTTTCCGATTTTTTCCGTGATCTGATATGGGCCTTGCCACTCATGCTTATTCTTAGTACTGATGGAAGGCAGTAGCACTAGAGCCCATTTTCCTACGTCCAGGGATCTTAGTCTTTTACCTTTATCAAAAGATTTCTTGTATCTCTCATGTTGATGCTCCATGGTTGTATAGGCGAGTTCTCTTAATTTACCAAGTCTAGTTCGGAGCTGAGAGGTATATTCCAACATGGATTTTTGCTCCTGGGACGTTTCATTTTCCCACATCTCTTTGGTGATGTCTAGGAGACTCCGGGGCATCCTCCCATACAGTAACTCAAACGATGAGCATCCTAGGCTGCTTTGCTTTTGGGCTCTTATCACATAAAGGGCGATAGGTAGGAGCCGATCCCAGGCGGGCCCTTCCGCCGTCAGCATTTTCTTTAGTGTTTGCTTCAGAGTCTGGTTGTATCTTTCCACCAAACCATCAGTTTGGGGGTGATACACCGAGGTTTTCAAGTGTTTTATGTCCAAGGAGGCACACACCTCCTTCATTAATTTTGAGGTGAAGGGAGTCCCCTGGTCGGTCAAAACTTCTTTAGGAAAACCTACCCTACTGAAAAGTTCCACAAATTTTTCAGCGATGGCCGCTGTGGTAGTGTTCTTTAAGGGAAAAGCCTCCACAAATCGCGTGGCATAGTCCACGATTACCAATGCATATAGAAAGCCTCTTCCCGTCTTTGGTAGGGGCCCTATCAGATCCATGCCCACTCGCTCGAAGGGGACACCAATTAAGGGCATCCTTTGTAGGGGGGCAGCCGGAGGGCGCTGTGTGTTTCTACGTTGACAGACCTCGCACCGGGCACAGAATTCTTGAACATCTTTGTAAATACCCGGCCAATAGAAGTTGCGCAGGATACAGTCAGTGGTTTTTTCCTTGCCGGCATGTCCTGCCATCAAGTGGGCATGTGCAAAGAATAGCACTTGTTCTCTGAAAGACTGGGGAACCAATAGCTGCATCTCTGCTTCTTGGTTGGCTTGTCTGTATAACAAATCGTTTTTGATCAAAAAGCGGGGAAATACTGTAGAGGTCTGATTGTCTGAGCTATGTGCGATTTCCCATGCGTTGAAAAGGGATCTGTCTTCAGTCTGGGCAAATCTGAAACTGCGATCAATAACCCAGGGTTCGGGGGACAGGTAGGATGGTATATGCACCCCACTCCTGGTTGTGCAAAGGTGTTCCTTAAATAGGGACAGGAATTCTGGATTGTCGGTCCCCAGGATCATATCTTCAGGCAGGGAATCAACTACCCCTACGCTAACAGTACAGGGGTCCCTATCCTGCGGTGTTAGAGTGATGTAGGCCATGGGGTAAGGCTTTACGTCCCCATGGACGCACCTGATATATACGGGAGTTTTATGATTCATCTGGTCCGGGGTTACGAATCTGGACTGTACCACAGATTGCCTGCACCCTGAGTCTAACAATGCTTTCAATTGGAACCCATTCATCTTTATACTCACGTAAAACGTGCTGCCCATTTCGGCGGAATACATCACAGTCCGGGGCAGGTACCCCACCTCCATGGGTTCCTCATGGCTCTTCCTTTTGGGACACATCCTGGCTATGTGGCCCCACTCGCCACATTCGAAACACTGAGGTCCTTTTGTTGGAGGAACCATCATACCGGGAGGTCTGTAGGGTCGGGGAGCCTCGAGTACTGGTTTTGGCCTTTTGTCCGTTTTGATGATAGGAGTACCTTTGGAGTTTTTTTCTGGCTCCCACGGTATAGACTTGGGTTGCGCCCTGGCATATTGGGATGCCATCTCAATGGCTTGTTCTACTGTCAGGCCTACATGCTGTTTGAGCCAACGCTGGGTCGCATATGGTAACGCCTCCATAAACTGCTCTACGTAGATTTTATTCAGTATTTCTTCCTTGGTACATACATCAGGGCGAAGCCATTTGTCAGCCGCCATTTTTAGCCTGAAGAACAGCGTTTTCGGGTTTTCCCCAGGAACCCCTTTTTCTTTTCGGAAACGGACCCTATAGGCCTCCTGGTCCAACCCTAGATGGTCCAATATGACCATTTTAATAGTCGTATATGGGGTTGTCCCCAGGGGATTCGCCGCTTGATATGCAGATTGGGCTTCGGCAGTCAGGAGAGGGGCGAGAAAGAACGGCCATTTTTCTTCGGGCCAGCTCATAGCCCGAGCCGCCCTTTCAAAGTTTACCAAAAATGCGTCAGGATCCTCACCGGGTACATATTTTTGGAGGGCCATCCCTGACGGATGTGGCGTGTGTACCCGTCCTTCGCCCGTGGCCGCCTGTTGGACAGAGGGTATGGACTTAAGACCCTCTACGTGTGCGGTCATTGTTTTAGTAAAAAGTTCTCGGTCCGCTTGAGCAATGGACAGCTGGTTCTCCACGGCCCATCCTAACTTCTCCTGCCCTTTTATGAGGTGGTCGATCAGGGTCTCCATCTTGATCTCTCTGATGGATGATGAAGCAGATCCCACTTCTGACACCAAATGTCCCGGGGGCTCAGGAAGGATTGGAGGTTCGACCACTGGAGTGGGAGGGGCCGGTTCAAAGAGAAACACTGGATCCTTGATTAAAGGTTTTAAGGAGGGCTTTATTGTTATATATGTTTTCTTCATGAACAGGTAAGTAGTCTTTAGTCTCTGGGTTTCGCTGAATGCCGCGGTGCCTTCTGGTCGTGGAAGTCTTTATCTTGATACGTCTCAACAACAGGATTCCACGTGGTACCGGAAAGAAAAGGAAATCAAGAGAAGGCGAATTACTGCCTGCACTCTGGTTGGACACATACAAGGACCGGGAGTGAGGGACACGCAAACCCCGTGAAGTGCTCCAATTAAATATTAGAGTGACGGAAGGTGCTCGTGCTCAGGTAAGGGTTTGGTTGCAGGAAGTGTTACGCCGGGGGCTGTCTCCGCCTCCCAACCCAACCCGCGACCCGGCCCCGTACCTCTTTAAGCCACGCTCCTCCCGTGGGCGCGTGGCAGGGCGACTCGTCCGACCGTTGGCCTCCTGGCTTGTCGTTTCCGTCTGCTTCTCTTCCTGGACTTGGTTCCGTGCTGCTCTCCTCCTCGATCTCCTCCTCGGGGAAAACGCCGTCCGTCTTCGATGCCGTGCTTCCTGCTTTTGTCGTCACTAGGGGCGTGACTCCACAATCCCAGCCGTCGGCCTTAAAGGAGCCGTATACATTCACACCTGATGGCCATTCCGTGTCGGGGTCTCCTTCTTCCTCATGCCACGTAGAAGTCTGCGGCTGTTGAGACAAGACGCAAGGTGAAAGGGGGGTGGCGCACCACCAGTCTTTAAATTCAGATGTCTCTTGACAGTCAGACCCGTGACACACCTATTTTGAGATTTGCTCAGTTTCGATATTGTATCCTTTCATCCGTTAAACCGGAGATGCACCTTATGACGAGGGACTAGGGTGTTTTATTTGCACCAGTGTTTTTATTTACATGGTTGGTTTGTTGCTACAGTTGTATTTACTGTTACCTCTGTCGTGTTTGAGCGTTTTCTGCCCTGAATGTATTTTTACATGGTGCTGTGTATTTTGTTTAGCTATTGTGTCTTTTATGTTTTTATTACCTGAATAAAGAATGACGATGACATGAGCAACAATCTTCGTGGAATGTTTCGGTATAAACCATTTTTCATACTTTCTAAAATCTCTGTTAAAAACAATTACATCACGTTATACTCTACTTTGTGTCTCTTTGGATCTTTAAGAAACACATACACATTAACATTTTCATGCAAAGTATCTATGTTTTGTCTTATTGCTTCCAGTGAGAAGTCATAAACTCACTCATGACATAACTTGCCAATATTGTATTTTATGGGAAGGTACTTTATTGTGCCTAGGTTCTGGTACACAGCTTTCTTTGGTAAAACTGGAGGGGATCTAACATTTGTGGAATGCTTTCAGTTCTGAGAAATTTCACATTTCAAACCTATTGTTTAGTTTGCTTTGGCATCGAGGGCTACCGGTAACGCCTCTGTAGCATAATTAAGGCTTCAGACACCTCAGTATGCACAGAGCTTATTCCGGCATGAGCGCCTTTTAATTGAATTCAATCTTTTAGATTAATTTGAAACATAGCATTTTTCTATTTTAGGCATGTTCCTATTTTAGGTATGTGTTATACCCTACTTAGTTGTAAAACATGTATTCCAGTCCTGCTGCCTGTAGCTGCTCAGCCAGAGTGTGAGTTGGTCATAGAATGTTGGTGTGCCTGTGATGCGTGGAATGCCTGGCTGTCTGAGTGGATGAGTGTAGCAGTTAGAGATGGGCTGAGCAGCTAGACAGGCTGCTCCTGGTGGGGCTGGTACCACACTAGGCTGGCTGGAGTCAAGTCTGATGTAACATGAACTGAGAGATAATAAAGAAGACTTAAATATACATCCTGGCTCCTGGTGTCTACCTTTATAGGACACAACATATTTTGGCGACGAGCGGACTTGAACCCTGAAGACTCTTGGTACAGCACAGAAACAAAAGGAACTACAAAGAAATTACAAGAAGAAACCAAGAGATCCTACAAGCAACTACATCTACAAAGAAAGTATTTCCAGGCAAGCCCGCGCCAGCTCCAGTGTTCTTCCAACCAACAGCCCCACCGACCAGTGTCATTACCAACTGCCACTACAGCCTGGGAATACTTCAGCCACCTAAAGGATTACAGTGAGTTGGAGGAGTAGTTCAACTACAACCGCATTTGGTGTTCCAGCCACAAAAGGAAGAAAAAGACAATTTGAAAAAGACAATTTTCATTTCAAAGATGGTAAAACTAACAGTGTACAGTTTCTGCACAGAAGGACATTGCAACAGAAGAAGGTTTAAAGAAACGTAGCTCCTGCCCATGGTCTGTCTACATGGGTACAGAGATCTCCGCAAGCGCTTTCCTTTGGTCTTCGCCTGCACAAAGTTAAAGCAATGCTTTATGCCTGTCAAGAATTTCCATCAAAGTGATTGGCTTCTATTTCGACTAAAGTTAGTAAATCTACTTTGCACCAGTCAACCTCTTTGTTTGGACATTTAACGGAAGGTGTCATGATTCCTGTCTGCACTGGAGCAAACGCAGAAACCAGCCCATGTGATTCCCAAAGCACAGGGTGGGCAGTGGACATTTTCTGCGTTTTTCTTCCATTCGAGCCGGTTGATAAATCGGCGTTCCCCAGCCTTACTCTTTAATTGTGCAGGTATCGGGGTAAGCCAATTTACTTAATTTTTACGGTATGTGGCTATTTTAGCAGTTAAACCGCAACCTTCATTTTTAAATGTAGTCTTGTCACGAAACAAGCCATGCACGTGCACTTACCTTTGTTCAGTCACAGGGTCGCATGCAGTCCTCCACCGAAGTTCCCTGTGTTTATGCTTCTTCAGTGTGACCTGCACGGCTGCTTCAACTTCATTGTTGTAGTGTTGGGCCTTAGGCCCACATGGCGCTGCAGTGAAGGACGCAGACACGAGGTAGTGGGTTAGTAAACTGGCCTTGAGCACGTGCGCTCTGCCCCCTTTATTAACCAGGTCACCTGACTCGTGACGCTGGTGGTGGGTGGGTGTATCAGTGTGGGTTACAAATTAAAACAACTAGAACGTGTCCAGCAGGACACTACAATTGTCTGGCCCTTGTGGACGTTTGGTGCATGGACGCACCGTGAGCCACTCTGCAGGAACGTCAACAGCGTGCCACCATCTTGTGGTTGGCGGCCGCTATTGTTTTTCCCCTTTACTGGTTCCTGTCTGCTGCAGAGTTACCGTCCACACAGCTTCCTTTTGCCAACTACGGTTTCTTTTCAATAAAGTTTCTGGAAGTCGACATGAGGGCCGAGGACAATGCAGAATTTTGACGACTTTATTATTATCTGCAATCGTCGATTTTGGCATCTTCTTGTAAGAACCTCCGTTTCATTGATGTCGGAGATATTGTACATGGATAATTGTTCCAACAGTTGCGTGAATGCCTGCTACACGTCGCAACCACGATCTCTGCTACACGTTGTTTTTTCATATTCCGGCTAAAAGTAGTTTTTCTGCCATCAGTTAATATTTGCAAGCAGTGTAATTGTTTTGAAGGTGACTTTAACTTTCTGTATTCTAGCTTTCTGAACATCACATCGGATAGTCGCTGTATTTGATGGTACTGTGATACGTGCCAGCATTCTCCCACTTTTGACACGCAACACTGGTTGACATGGTGTTGTTCCCAACAAGGCATTTCTGTGTGCTTTGCCTTGGTTACATTTCTTTGAGGTGAGGTATTGAAGAATTAACCTCACCATAGACGCTTTGTTTTTATGAGATGCCTTCATGTTGCAATATTAATGTATTTCACTGGGGTGTTCACCAGCATGTCGCATTGGGGCATACCAGTTTTCAGAGGGGCATGTTTTATTACTTTGCCTAGTGTGTTGTATCTAGTAGATTTTCTTCTACAGCATTTTTGTTGTCGTGATGCCACAGTTTTTTTATTTCCTTAAATGGTGGGTCGTCACAGTTGGTCCCGTACCCATAGCATGGGTGCGAGTAACAGCCCTTTTTCACAGTTTTGTTTTGTTACCCCTATGTGGCGGTATGTAATCTCCTCAAGGGGGTTAGGCATGAGTTAGTTCCCATATTGGATCCAGGTTAATCCTTACAATGGGTCTGTATGTTACTCCAATATGGGTGTATGTAACCTCAAAAAGGGGGTTGGACATGGGTTAGTTCCCATATGAGATCTAGAAAAACCCTTACACTGGGTTGGGATATTGTCTTAGTCTCCATTTACAGTTGCGCTCAGTACCAAGGTACATCCCTACACAGGTGTTGCTATGGGTGACGACCCATATACATTTTGTTTCCTTACATTTGGGATTGTTGTTGCAGGGTGAGTTGTCCTTTGCGTCTGTATGCATTTGCTTACAGTTTTTACTTCGAATGTTACATTTTATATTCCTACAGAATTGCACTATTTGCTCACTCTTCAAATAGTTTTCATACCTTTGCATGGGAGAGGATGGTGAATATTGTTGCTGAATCTTATGATGCTGTATTTTAACCATCCTTTCTTGTTTTCATGGTTCTTTCTCCTGCAATGTTTTGTCTTTATTACTGCATCCTAGAGACATGTACCATTATTCATTTTTCTTGTTTATAGTTCTTGCTTGATGTAATATTATGTACATGTTTCATTTTCTTTGAAGAAAAAGGGATAATGTTATACCCTACTTAGTTGATTAACATGTATTCCAGCCCTGCTGCCTCTAGCTGCTCAGCCAGAGTGTGAGTTGGTCATAGAATGTTGGTGTGCCTGTGATGCGTGGAATGCCTGGGTGTCAGTTAGAGATGGGCTGAGCAGCTAGACAGGCTGCTTCCTGGTGGGGCTGGTACCACACTAGGCTGGCTGTAGTCAAGACTGATGTAACATGGACTAAGTGATAATAAAGAAGACTTAAATATACATCCTGGCTCCTGGTGTCTACCTTTATAGGACACAACAGTATGTTTTCCAGTGAGGAGCCAATCTTGTCCCTGGAAATAGTAGTACTTCACTGGAAAACCAGGAGGTGAGATTTTATTTTACTCTACATTGATTGGACTGCTGAGTGCATGTTCAAGTAATTTTTTGTTTTCAACCAGGTCATTGGTGTTTCTTTACACCCTCACTCTGGTGTGCCAGCGTGTTTTGGATCTTCTTCAATGGAAGTTAAAGTCACAGGGCAGCTTTCTGGGCCCAAAGCTGTCTATCTTTTAAGACTTTGTAATCATTGGCCTCCCAATGTCTTAAATCAAAATTATATCCCTGCACACAGGTTGATGATTAGTAATGTAGGAACTGATTTATAAGTCTTTTACACTGCTAAAGGAGTACTTTTAATTACATAATTTCTGCAGGTGAGTCTCCTAAGAGCTTGCCGTGCATGTTCTCGATTTGAATTTTAGATCCTTCATATTCGGCTGCTCAAGCTGTTGCAGTCTCTGCTGATCCATCAATGTAAACAAACATCATGAGAATCAAGCAGTTGTTTTTGCAGACCAAGCCTCAAGAATTGCCATCGATATTGTAGGAAATCTTGTGTCCTGAATGTAGGGTCATAATCATTTTGTACCTCAGTAAGGGCCGGACTTGAGGCATAGAGTACCCAACAGGCATGCAATGCCCGTTATTTTAGAATGTTTGCCTTCATGGCAACTTCCTGGGATGGTATGGGCCCTACTATAACTATTTCTTTCCTTGGGCTATGGGTCGCTCCCTGATAATTGCAGCATGTATCGCAGTACGTATTTTACAATAGGAGCAAATAGGTCTTTTGCAGAAATGTATAAATGTAACTTAAATGCAATATGTAAGGCCTGTCCTTCATTTTACAAAATACATTTTCATCCCTATTGTCTGTTGTTATACTTCTGTTAAGAAACTATAACTCATGGCCTAAAGTTACTTAACGGCCCAAGTTATAGATTCTTTAGATAAGTATAACTGTAAATATAACTATAACTGCTGAATTTCTATGGTTTTGTGTAGGGAAAACGTCAACCTAACTATAATGTCCCTGTAACCTTTGTTTGTTTCTGTGAATTTCTATGGTTGCTTTCAGTGGCAACTCTCTGCTAAGGCGGAGGAGCATCGCCCTTCTGCTTCGCAGCAGTGAAGTACAGGAAACATAAAATGATAATAACTTGTGTTATCATTTTATGTTTCCTTCTGCTTTGGAGAAGGAGCGGGCTGCTCTGACAGAGGAGCAGGGGAGTAGTGCTTTGCTCACTCCTAAGTGCAAATGCAGTTTGGCTGGCCTTCTCGGGCTGGTCAAACATTCTTGCGCACTTTGCATTTTCTCCTTGCAGGCTGCATTACAGCCTGCGTGGAGAACATGCCCAGGCCCCCATTCCCTGGCTGAGCACAAATCCACGGTGCCCAGACCAATCACAACATGGCATAGCAGCATTGTGATTGGCTATCGGGAGGCTGGGAGCCGGGTGCTTCCTGCTGCTTCCTGCATCCTGCTGGGGGACAGGAGTCAGGAAGAAGAGGACAGAGGAGAGGTGGTTAGGTTAGGTTAATTTGTATAGCGCATGGCTACCCCAGCAATGGGGTGTCCCAGCGCTGCGGACGAACATAACAGATCAATTGTATGGAAAGACAGAGTGTGATGGTGGCTGCCACTGCCATGTCACTGCCATACAGGTGTGGGTAGGAACTACGAGGAGGCACATCAGGGATACAGCAGCACCAAAGAATAGAGAGCTTGGTGCCCCTTCCACTGGAGGGCGCTGCAGAGCATGCCTCTTCGGGGGGTAACTGAAAAGACTCTACTTCCCCTCACCCCCAGAACCCGCGCTGCGCCCCCAGCTCAGTACTTTTTCCAGGAGCCCGTTCTTTCCGCTTCTCGACGACATCTTGCAATAAGCCAACTGTCTGCCCCTCCAGTTCCTCGACTTGTGCGTCGCTAATTGGTGGATTAGGAGGCTGACGTAGCATTAGTGGGTGGAGCGAGCAACCCTAAGAGAGAGGCAGTGTCCGCGCTTCTTAACGGAACCTCAGGACAGTAGAGGAAACAGAGCCCGTAAGTGTAGAAGCCAAAGACAGTACAACATCCAGAACGAAATCTCGTTAAAATAAATTTAAAAACCAATAGGCATTCAAATATATGTTTATTCCAAATTATAGATATATATATATATATATATATATATATATATATATATATATATATATATATGTATATATATATATATATATATATGTATATATATATATATATTCTAAGCACCAATATAACATTCAGAGACTTTAGCGTGTCAAGAAGTACTTACATTCACTGTATTATTATGGAGGCTTTATTTGGATGACGCCGAGATCAGGCAATCCACGCTGCGAGCTTAGAATAACGTGAGCGTATTATGCACAACAGCCATCTTAAAAGGGTATACCTCTGTTGGACGATGACTAAACGAAAGACATGATGGTAGAAAATAACCAAGTTTTAATTAGTTTGCGGAAGCGCTGATGGTTCGTGGTAGCACGTACTTGGTGGGGCTGGTCAACTGTCACAGGCAAGTGTTTTTTTTTATCCCCTTTCCACCGCCCCCACCTCACAACCCGGGTCAAGTAGCCAACGCTACTGGTTTATTTAATATAAAGTAATATATAATTACCTTGCGTTAATAGGGCTTCTGCCGTGTGCTGCGGGAGTTGCTTGCAGGGCCGGGCCGCATGCTGTGCACAGCCTTTAGCCATTGGCGGCGGGGGTATGGTGTGTGAGTGGGTAAGGTCCCTCCCCAATTGGGCTTTGGATCCGCAGGTACCCACGGATCCCTTGCTGGTACTTGATGATCTGCGGGTACCCCCGGATCCTCGATTCATGCCCCCAAAAAAGTTTGGGCAATGTTACTCCCATGAGCTCGCTCCATGTGCCCTGTGATCTGGATACCTGTATCCTGACCTCTTATGTGTTTTCACACTTTATTTTATCCTCCCCCAGGCCAACCAACAAACAAAATAGTGGCTGTACCTTTCCTGTCAGGTTGCGGCCAGCCATTCAGGACTTTGCTTTTCCCTCCAGATCCGCAGGTACACGCAAGTTCCCAGCGGCTGGATCTGCAAAGGATCTATGTCCCTAGATATCTATACACTTCTTTCTATAATAGCTCCCAAACTACTAAACGAGTTTACACCAAATCACAAAAAGGTCGCTTTCTGGACTTAGATCTACCTTTCTGCCAAAGTTGGTGTAATTCCTTTCAGTGGTTCGAGCCGTAGCCTTGTCTAAAAATTGCCAACTCCCCACAGACAGTGCATGGGTAAAAGGTGTGTGGGACTTTTTCTCGGACGCCGCTTGACCATTCACCCCAAATGTTTTTAGACAGCAGCTCAACTAACTTGTGTACTAGTTTGGAACATTTTGCAAAGATTAATCAAACAGCTCCAAAGTTATTAGCACAATAAACAAGCATTTACAATGCAATGGTCTCGGCATTATTAAAGGTAGAGCTATTGGCATTGCCCATGACATTTTTTTTTTTTTTAAATCATAAATAAATGGCATTGTCATTTACATTGCCAATAGCTTAATCGTTAAATGAATGGCATTGCCATTTACAATGCCAATAGCTTAATCGCTCGCAAATGCATGACCTATTGCATTTACACCCACACAGAGCCACACACACAAAGCCACCCACACACACATACAGGGCCACCCACACAGAGCCACAGACACACACACACACACAGAGCCACACACACACACACACACACAGAGCCACATACAGAGCCACACACACAGCCCCACACACACACACACAGAGCCCCCCACACACACACAGAGCCACACACACACACAGAGCCACACACACAGAGAGCCACACACACAGAGAGCCACACACACACAGAGCCCCACATACACAGAGCACCACACACACACACACACACACACAGAGCCCCTCCCCACACACACACACACAGTCCCACACACACAGAGCCCCACACACACACAGCCGCACACACAGAGCCCCCCCCACACACACACACACAGAGCCCCCCCACACTTACACACCAAGCCTCCCCACACACACACACAGCCCCCCCACACACACAGCCCCCCCACACACAGCCCACACGCACACAGAGCCCCCACACACACAGAGCCCCCACACACACAGAGCCCCCACACACACAGAGCCCCCACACACACAGAGCCACACACACACCCAGAGCCACACACACACACCCAGAGCCACACACACACACCCAGCGCCACACACACACACCCAGCGCCACACACACACACACCCAGAGCCACACACACACACCCAGAGCCACACACACACACACACCCAGAGCCACACACACACACACCCAGAGCCACACACACACACACCCAGAGCCACACACACACACACCCAGAGCCACACACACACACACCCAGAGCCACACACACAGACACCCAGAGCCACACACAGACACCCAGAGCCACACACAGACACCCAGAGCCACACACACACACCCAGAGCCACACACACATACCCAGAGCGCACACACACACACACACCCACCCAGAGCCACACACACACCCAGAGCCACGCACACACCCAGAGCCACGCACACACCCAGAGCCACATACACACACAGGAGAGCAAGCCCAGCGAGGGGGCAGGGAAGCAAGCACAGCGAGGGGGCAGGGGAGCAAGCACAGCCAGGGGGCAGGGAAGCAAGCACAGCCAGGGGGCAGGGAAGCAAGCACAACCAGGGGGTAGGGAAGCAAGCACAGCCAGGGGGCAGGGAAGCAAGCACAGCCAGGGGGCAGGGAAGCAAGCACAGCCAGGGGGCAGGGAAGCAAGCACAGCCAGGGGGCAGGGAAGCAAGCACAGCCAGGGGGCAGGGAAGCAAGCACAGCTAGGGTGCAGGGAAGCAAGCACAGCGAGGAGGCAGGAGAGCAAGCACAGCCAGAGGTCAGGGAAGCAAGCACAGCGAGGGGGCAAGGGAGCAAGCACAGCCAGTGAAGCAAAGCTACTGGTTTGCAGCAAATGATTAATTAGCAGAAGGGTACTTTCCGAAAATAAGAATTTTAGTGCGATAATTTGTGACTTTGGAAATAAAGGAAAGATCTTTCAAAACTGTTAGCCAGTTCCAAAATGCTCTACTTTGGTACCCCCTTCCACTTCTAAGAATTTCAGTCCGGTGCACTTTAAGGTAGAGGGTTTCAGAAGAGATTTTGTGCTCAAACCTGTCAGTTGACCAGTTACAAATAGGTTTCACGGGACTCAGGTGCAACATATGGATTGGCAGCTGAGCAAACTGCGTTCAGCTTAAAAACAATGACATTGTTAAATAATGCACTAACTGAAACCACAAGACGCCGATCACCAGTTAAGACACAGATGGAATCAACTGAAACGTACTTGCAACTAGTTCAGCAGATAGCCAAAATCCCAAAGCACATTTACAACTGGACAGCTGTGATCCCCTCTATGGTCATCGCATGGGAGGCTGTATAACTGACATCACAGCTCCCCCCTCACAATCCACAAGGGCTCCCCTGGGACCATAACCCCCGCCGTAGGGGCGCCGTGTGGGTAGGAACTACGAGGAGGCACATCAGGGATACAGCAGCACCAAAGAATAGAGAGCTTGGTGCCCCTTCCACTGGAGGGCGCTGCAGAGCATGCCTCTTCGGGGGGTAACTGAAAAGACTCTACTTCCCCTCACCCCCAGAACCCGCGCTGCGCCCCCAGCTCATTACTTTTTCCAGGAGCCCGTTCTTTCCGATTCTCGACGACATCTTGCAATAAGCCAACTGTCTGCCCCTCCAGTTCCTCGACTTGTGCGTCGCTCATTGGTGGATTAGGAGGCTGACGTAGCATTAGTGGGTGGAGCGAGCAACCCTAAGAGAGAGGCAGTGTCCGCGCTTCTTAACGGAACCTCAGGACAGTAGAGGAAACAGAGCCCGTAAGTGTAGAAGCCAAAGACAGTACAACATCCAGAACGAAATCTCGTTAAAATAAATTTTAAAACCTATAGGCATTCAAATATATGTTTATTCCAAAGTTAGGACGAACGAACATTATATATATATATATATATATATATATATATATATATATATATATATATATATATATATATATATATATATATATATATATATATATATATATATATATATATATATATATATATATTCAACATAAGGGTTGCCTGTGAGTACTCCGCATAGATGAGTTTCACAGATTGCTTCTTTATTCAGCGGGAGCAAACACTGAAAGCCGGCACCGCGGCTAAAAAACAAATCCCTTCCCAACGCGTTTCGTGCTCTTGGTAGCACTTCATCAGAGGATGCTGGGATGCTGCTGAATGAAACCGGAAGGTCCGCTGGCTGCATTTACATAGTTTGTATCACCCCAGTGGGTGTGGCCCATGCCCAAGGCCTGATGGTAGATGCAGTCCGTTGCTGTCTGCCTCAAGTGAGTATTCCGATTTTCAAACGGCATGACATGGATAGAAACCCCAGTGGGTGTGCTCACTGCATACCGGGTTCAATGCTGCTGTTCGTTCCGTTGAAAAAGCACCCTTCTGCCCTTGACACCGAGATCCCATGTGGAACCCTGGCAGGACTGCGACCAGCGCAGCGGGAACACTCTCGCGGCTCAGGCGGGGCCGCAACAATTCAACATAAGGGTTGCCTGTTGAAAGAGTACTCCGCACAGATGAGTTTCACAGATTGCTTCTTTATTCAGCGGGAGCAAACACTGAAAGCCGGCACCGCAGCTAAAAAACAAATCCCTTCCCAACGCGTTTCGTGCTCTTGGTAGCACTTCATCAGAGGATGCTGGGATGCTGCTGAATGAAACCGGAAGGTCCGCTGGCTGCATTTACATAGTTTGTATCACCCCAGTGGGTGTGGCCCATGCCCAAGGCCTGATGGTAGATGCAGTCCGTTGCTGTCTGCCTCAAGTGAGTATTCCGATTTTCAAACGGCATGACATGGATAGAAACCCCAGTGGGTGTGCTCACTGCATACCGGGTTCAATGCTGCTGTTCGTTCCGTTGAAAAAGCACCCTTCTGCCCTTGACACCGAGATCCCATGTGGAACCCTGGCACGAAGAGCGTTGGGAAGGGATTTGTTTTTTAGCCGCGGTGCCGGCTTTCAGTGTTTGCTCCCGCTGAATAAAGAAGCAATCTGTGAAACTCATCTGTGCGGAGTACTCTTTCAACAGGCAACCCTTATGTTGAATTGTTGCATCATTGACAATTATGTTATAAACATTGGATCTAAAAATACCCGCATGAATGCGAACAGAAGGAACATTAAATCCATGCATCTTTACCAACAAAATATATGTTAGACCAGCATACAATATTTCATTTGAATTACAGCAATGCACCGCATTTAGTTGTTCGAACCATGTCTCATGTTGACTTAAAACACCAAAACAGCACCTAAGTGTGATGTGCACTTACAACAATATCGTGATTGTACTTTCCTATGCGTGGCACTATGTGTGTATGTCCATACCTTCTTCATATGTCCACGAACTTTAAGTATATAGGAACTATTTATATCAACGTGTTGTAAGTATATATACAAAAATATAATTAAAAGTGCTAGAAAGCAATAACCATTGTCACATAAAATACCAAAAGAAGAAAAAGTCCCAAGTGTTTGTTTTAAAAAAAAAAATATATATATATATTCTAAGCACCAATATAACATTCAGAGACTTTAGCGTGTCAAGAAGTACTTACATTCACTGTATTATTATGGAGGCTTTATTTGGATGACGCCGAGATCAGGCAATCCACGCTGCGAGCTTAGAATAACGTGAGCGTATTATGCACAACAGCCATCTTAAAAGGGTATACCTCTGTTGGACGATGACTAAACGAAAGACATAACAGCTAAATAATTTGTTCATACATTGTTATTAAAATATGTACCAATAGTAGGTAGCCACGCGGCTGACACAAAGTTCGTGTCCTTGAGAGTCAGTAAGCCCAGTCCTTTTCAGACTGGGGGACGTGTTTTTTAGGTTTGAGTGACGGATGAAGTCACAGATAGAAAGAACCTAAAAAACACGCCCCCGAATCCGAAAAAGACGGGGCTTAAAGGGAGTGACGCCCCTCTCCTCCAATGGCTGGCCAGCATTTACGAGGCCAGCCAATGGAGAAGAGGGGCGGGTTCAAGCCCCCTACATTAAGAAACATAAAATCTCGGAGCTCAGCCCACTGCTTACGCAGTGCGAAGGAGTCCTCGACCTAAAAACGATTCATTCATGGTAAAAGTTGGTCCTAACTCTAACTACCTACTGACTATCGCCAGTAGGATATAAATATATTACATACTTTATTATTCATTCTTTTATGTTCATTAATACCCTAACCAGTTTGGAACTTCAAGTGAGTACATACCACGATGCATTCTGGAACTGGTGCTTTAAAAGCATACTTGTTCCCCCTGTAGGTGCTGTATTCCCAAAATTACTGTCGCAGTCTTATCTCAAAGCAGCTTGTAAATGCAATTTGACGTTCTGTGGCAATCTTTTCATACTAACAAAGCACATTGACCCACTTCTTTTCTTTGTTTATAACGATAGTCCATCCGTGAAGCCAGCAACACTACAGGAAGCGAAGTTGGTCCGTGTGCAATGGAAATATAAAAAGATTGCCACGGAACATCGAATGGCATTTACAAGCTGCCCATGGCTAGCAAGGAATGCCTTAATACTTTTCATAGCGCAGCTTTGCATGGGGCTTTAGTAGGCTGGTTTCCTCTTCAAGATGGCCACTGTACATGTCAGATACGACATCAGTGCGCTGCTATGACACGTACGGAACAACGCTATCCCAGCGTGTCCGTCAATTGTTCCCCAACACACGCATGTATAGCTTAAATCAGGTTTGGAACTAGGAACTTTGCCATTTTCTGTTATGAAACGGCGAGAGACCCCGTCTACTCCTATCTATTCTGGCTCATTAGGTTCGTTATGATGGCCTCCACTATAAAATGGCTGCCCGCGGGACCAGTTGATCTAACATGCACTTTTTACATGCCCCATTCAGCCATCCTGAATTCCTAAGGCTGTCTCAGCAATATTGCTTACATGTCACGTCGTCACTATTGTCCCGCTCCGTCATCCTGAACATCTACAGCTGCATTGGTTGTTGTCAACTGCCAATTAGCCACACCGGGCCCCCATTACATTTAATACCTTGCCTCCTTTATAAGGTACAATGACCTCCTCATTCTTTACCTACAGGTCGGCAGAGGAGGGTAGGTCTTGGGGAAGATACCGTGAGGTCCGCGTGAGTTATTCACTTTGTTTTGTTGTGCCTTTATGTTTAGCACTAGCTTTACTTACTGGTACATCTGCTTTGTACCAGTTTCTCTTTGACCGCAGCTAGGCGCAGTCCTCTGCTTGATTATTCAGTTTACTCTTTGACAAAATTCTCACAGATGTATGAGTGAACCTGTTGGTTTTATAGGCACATGATTACTCGTGTTGATTTTAATTTCAGTATTGCAGTGGATGGATAATTTATCACCGTTCCTAATGTTTAGTCTGTCACAAAGGTGGTGTTCTAAATGTGTTCTGTATTTTACAGTTTGAGGTGAAATCTCACCCTCATTGATTCGACCTGCACCATCAGGGCAGCTAAATGCAACCCTAGGACATTATGTGAGATATTGTAAGCCTATTTAGTATATGGTTGACAGTAGATCCCTTATGATCCTCTTTCCTATTTGTCCTTTAGGAGGGATCCCCCTCTCTGCACCGCAGCAGTTGCAGTATTAACCTTTTTGAGTGGGTACACTACACTTTCTTTTTGGTCCAGCTCTCTTATAGGTTAGATATCAGCTTGGTCCTGATGAAATGTCATCGACCCTCCTGGCATCCTAGGCATGAAACATTTTGACCTTACACTACACGCACCATAGCTTTTAGGGGACATTTTTACCTTAGATAACCCTTCTGTGTTTAGTGTGTTAATTGTCGACTCTATTAAAGTTCCTCTGGATCCCTAAGACTCTTTTAAATCACCTTTTTCACTACCATATACTATCCCCTCCCTTGCATTCATTATTCAGCTTGATGATCAGAAGTTCTCTGCTAAAGATCCCCCATCGAGGGGCCCACCGGCAATTGCAGTGCTGGACCGATGAGGAGCTCCCAATGATGAAGCATGACACCCCACCAGGTGTGTGAGGGCTCTTAGATCTGATCACTCAGATCCCCTGGGATCCAGTTGATCAGCCCCTTGATTCACCTACTAGGGTCTATCCTTCCCTTTGTTTGAGAAGCTGCCCCCTCTGCGCTTGTTGTACATTGTCCTTGGAAGAGTATGGGTGCAGGACCTCTCTAAATAATGCTCCTCATTACTTTTTTGATTATTTGTTCATGTACTGTGGCTCTGCCATGGGATTCATTTTTCTTACCCTTCTTCTTGTGCTAGGAACACTCTAATAACCCCTTTCTTTGTGTTGATGCTACCCTGTGTTGAGACTGCCCCACACAGGCTACCGTTTTCCCCCACTTGTCTGTTTTTCCCACAGATTAATCTGATATCCCTTCATACCAGCATGGGCACCCAAAGTCTCAGCTACGATGATGACATAGTGGCTGTGATTTTGCAAGCTCCCTCACTATTATTGGCAGATGGTAGTGGCCCTGTGAGCAGCTGTAGTGAGGATTGGAATTCTGTGGCAGCCTTGGGAAAACAGATGTAGATTGCACTGCATGGGGCAATCATGACCGATTATTTACGAGCTAACTTTGCATCCAATGGCTTACTTGTTACCATAGCCCCGTATCTTCCTGGAAGATATAGATTTCAGACGAGAATGGTCCCATATAGCCTGGAAGGGCACATGCGACTAGTTGGTCCTGATAATTAATACAGCAAAACGACTCTCAGATGCCCTTATTATCACGATCACCATTGCAGAGAAAAACTTGAAAGCTGGAATTAACATCTTCATTTTTAAATCACGACTAGCGCAGATTAACTCCGAAATGGGGGAACACAAAGATTACCAAATGCAACAAACGATAAGCAAACTCCGGAAAGACATCAAAAAATGTGAAAAGGAAAAGGTATATCCATACATTAGGGAGGACTATCAAGCCCCTGGTGGGTATATGTCTTCAGATGATGGGTCCACTGTCTATCAGCGCAAACAGGGCTCTTTCAGTAGGTCGTAAAGTGGAGATAACTGGGATAGTCATAATAGTAACTGAGGCATACTGCCAGCACCACAATGGATGTTTACCCCACTGGCCCATACCAGGGGCCACAACCACATGCAGAAAACCCTCTTCCATATGCCCCAAAACCACCACATCTACGTTATCCACAACACTTTGACCCCCACCCCTTTTTAAGGCAGAGGGTGGGGCAGGGCCAACAAATGAGTACAGTAGCAAGAAACGCATCCAAACCTCAGATGCAACTCCAGAGCAAGACAAATCCACTAAGATAATGGGGAACCTTTCTTCCAGAGCCATCACATTTCTGTAGGACAATGTACTCAAGAAAGAATTGGGTTTCATACCCACAACATGCAAAGACAAATTTTGCCTGACTAAAGAATGACATGGCTTTTTTAGGAAACTCAGACTTCGTATTTACTTTCAAGAGACAACCCTACCTGAAACAGATGACTCAGACCTACTTGCTCAGTCAAGATTCACTCCCACCAATGGGATGACACCCTGCAAAATCCTTACTTTTCAGCAAGGAGTTCCCAAAGACGTGGAGAGACTTGATGACCGCATGCCATTCCATAGCATGACATTCCACCAACAAATGGCGGTAAGGACTATTTCTAATGATTCTTCCTTCACAATAAAGCCAGCAGGCAAGGGTGGCGCCATCGTGATCTTCGACATTTGATTACAACTGTGAGTGTTTCCATTATCTGGGCGTTGAGAGATACTATAGGCAGATTGACAGCGACACTCATGACAAGGATCAACAACCTTGTAAATTTGGCGGAATCTCAAGGTTGAATTTCTAGAATGAGGCGGAACTTCTCGTTAACTCTACCTCCAAGATACCATATTTCTACGTTCTACCTAAGATACACAAAGGGATAATCCCCTCCCCAGGTAGACCGATTGTTTCTGGTGTTGGGTCCTTATTGGAACCCCTCAGCAAGTTCTGTGATTTTTTTTCCTGCAACCTTTGGTGAAGAATATTTCCTCTTTTTCAAAAGACACAAGGGATGTCCTTCACCTTATTGCAGAAATGAACAGCCTAGATGAAATCAACCTCCTTATGACCCTCGACGTGGAAGCTATTGCAGTCATTGGGGCTTGCCTTCTGGCTGAAATAAGGATGTCTCCTACACCAGTGAGCTTTATAGTCGGATGTGCGACTATAGCATTAATAGAGAACTTCTTTCGATTTCAGGATCAGCTGTTCCATGAAGTACAGGGAACATTGATGGGAAGTACATTCGCCCCTAGTTTTGCCTGTCTCTACATGGATGATATTATCTCCTGCGTCACTATGTTCACACCAAATTCTATCCATATTCAGAAAATTATATGAAAACATTGGCACATTCTTCAGTCAGGATCTCTTGATATTCCTATACTGTGATTTGCCTTCAAGCACACCAGTAACATACAAGATCTCTTGGTACATACCAGACCATGGGTGAGTCCCAAACAGGAACAGAGAACCTTATGGGATCTTGCACCAGTGACCAGCTACTTCCTGTGGGGCTCATGTGGCGTGTGTACCTGACAGGACCATCTAAAGAAATCTCTCTTAATGATACACACACTTGGATCCAGAGAAATCACATAAACTGTAACACTAAAATTGCATCTAAAAAATTGCATATATCTCATCGTCTGCCCATGCAAACTTGCTATATAGGCATGACCATCAGATCTATCAAGACGCACAATGCCGAGCATCGCAGCAATATTCGCAGCCAACATTGCACGACAAAGATGAGCTCCCATTTTGTGGTAAAAAAAACATACCCCAGATGACCTCAGGTGGACCGTTCTGAAGGCCAATAACCAGTGGAATAAGCACACCTTATTCCAGAAAGAACAGCCTTGGATCTTTTGCTTGTCAACCCACGTGAGAGGACTTAATGATGAGATCCCATGGAATGATTTAGACCATCCATGACTTTTCTGGCTACTATGAGGGTTTTCACATTCAGTTATACCAGATCAATGAGTGAGGCGTTTGTGTGGCACCAGCACTCTCCTCTCGCACATTGAACTAGACATAACTCCCACACCAGGGGTGGTGGTCTCTATGTGACCACCTGCCCCTTTACAGTTATTAAGATTTACATTAGGGAGTTACGACGGTCTCCCAGCGAGTATATGGGACACATATTTAGGGAACCTTCTAAAGTAAACAGCATTCACCCACTTTGAGATCCCGAGGGCATTGACTTATACAGGCTCTGCTCATGTCGACCTTACTCTTCACACACCATAGCTGTATGGGAAAGGGAAGCACTTTATTCAGGAAAGGACACCAATTCTGTGCGTTGTAATGACTGCGTAGTAATGGTTGTTTCCCAGTTCCTCCTGTCTGCTCACGCCGCAGGACCCTATTTGAATGCTACCACCACCTATGTTCGGCATCCGCACACAGCAAGAATTGATTTGCTCATCCTTTGCATAGTTACGGACCTCCCACACCTCTGTTGGTAAGTTTCCCGGGTGGCGGGTTGCCAGGATTTCCACTGCGCTAGTGTTCCTATACGGAGGTACCATACTTCTCGTCATCACAGCGTGGAGTAGGAGCGGTGGGGGAAGTCGCACTCAGTTGCCTATCTGGAGCGTGCCCTCGTTTACATCTCTGGAGGAATCCCCCTTGTTCCTGCACTCCCCAAGTGCCAGACCTGCTCGGGACAACAGAGGAGGGGTAAGAAAGGAGCTAGTTTCTGGAGCTCTAGGAGAAATGGCCACCTTGGGCTTCGTGCAATATTTTGTATGTAAACTCCCCTCCAAAAACTCTGCAATAAACATAGTAGAATAACTACCTTCCAGAACTACAAGATGAAGTAAACTACTAATGTGTGTACACTGCCAATGACCTAGTGGAAAGGCTACTTCCTGCTACAGAGAAAGTAGGACATCCATTGTCTATGGGAGAGTTAGCGACCAGAGTCTGACAGATCCACCACGCCTGGTTCTTTGATAGTTAAGATGCTTGAATACTTTAGAAGAAGCTGCTGCTCCCTCTTCAGGAGTAGGCATTCTTTCCATTGTGTCGAGTGTAGAACAGGCAGCTGTTTTCTAAATGTATAAAAAGAAAGGGCAGGCCTGCAAAGCCCCCCCCCCCTCCCCCGGCTTTTAAAAAGCCAACCAGAAGTGGGTGCGAGGGGGGGTTAAGTCTTTTTAATCCAGCTGAAGGGCTGTGGTGAGATTCTGGAACCCATAGTTATCCACAAATATTCCAAAGGGGGTCATAGTTGCTGCTTGTTGATTGGCAACTATTTGCATGTCTGTTTTGGGAATGTTTGCCCAGGCCCTGAAAGTGTGAGCATGTTGGGAGACTCACTTTGTGTATATTTGTGGTGATCTGTGCATTACCCAACAGAGATCCTGCCTCATCATGTTTAATCAGAAGCTAAAGTTCACCAAAACAGCAATAATTTAGTACTTTACCCAAACTAACTGGGTGCTTCCTGCAGGTGCTCGTGGCATTTCCAAAGCCTACCACTGAACTGCTTCTGGTAGTAACTCTTAGTGTAATTGTGCTTGCCCTTCTATCGAAAGGCAGTTGGCCCTGCTTCTTTAACAGGGAAATCTCACTGGCATTTAAGAATGTTCTTTTTTCAGGGTTGGTAAATACGTTTAGCCTCTTATTGCATCCTTTGAAAGATATATATTTGTAGCATATACGCTTATTCGGAGATCACTATGTGTCCCTGGCATGAGCGTTCCTCTCACTCAGCCCTGCTCTTTTTTTTTGCATTTTTATGCTGGGATTGGATGAGCAGGTCCATAAGTACCGTCGTTTTACACCTGGCGTGTCAGTGGACGATCTCTGTGCCGCCTAGACTTTTTGCATGCAAGCAAGGATGTACAGCACGGTCTGTCTCCAGCACCTAAGCCGTGTGTCTGAGCTCAGGAGGCACCAGCGTGTTTCACAGATGTCTGATCTGAAGAAGCATACCTGGCATAGTTTGCCCAAGATAAAGGCTGCGGCAGAACGCTCGCATGGAATTTTTATTGGAATGTTTTTTTCTTGGGCAGTTATTACTCAATATTAGTAGACATTCCTATGCCAGGCGATCCCAGGGTTTGGGAGACTCTTATCCGGCAGTCCAGGAGGAGTAAGACTCTTGGAATGCCAAAGTAAATGTTTATTGGAAGTTAAATCATCTTGACAAACAGGACTCTCTTATGTGTTTTCTGGAAGGGAGAGCTAGCATTCCGTTGAATTCGCAACAAACATTTGCAATAACTGCAGACCACACAGTAATCCTTGAGTACGTACAGCTGATACAATCTGTTTTAGATGGATTAAAATGTCCGAATGTAATCTTTGACACACTTATTATGTTTTTTATTAACTTTTTTCAGCCTTGTTTATTCTGGGTTCTAGGTGCATATGCTAGAGTTCCTGTGTGCTAGCGGCTCGCACTATGGTGAGTCTTCTTACCTCTCTTAGGCATCAGTGGCGGCGGCACAATGAAGAAGTGGTGAGGCGGGTAGAGTGGGTGCGAGGGAGCGCGCGGGGGGGGGGGGGGGGTTAATAATTCAAAACAAACACTTACCTGAATCTGCTGGCCGCATCACTCCTCGCGCCTCGGTGTTCTGCTGCTTCCTGGTCCCAGCCGACAGTGGGACAGAAGAAGAAATTCCCTGTGCAATCCCTGCTCTGCTCTCATGAGAGCTGTTACAAAAAAACAAAGGAACCCAAAAGGTAATTCACTAGGGACCTTGGGCGGTAACTTATTATAGAGAACAGTGATCCCTAGTATTTTAGAGGATCACACGAATGATAGGCATACACTAGATAGTGAGTATGTCCTTTGTCCAGCCGGACAGGAGTTTATTTTTGAATATAGGTAATAGCACATGAATTTCTGTAAAATAACAAGTGGGCACGACCTGTGACCCACAGAGAACAAGACAAAACAAAGAAAAATTTAACAAAAGGCGAGCGAAGCGGTCTGTGTACTTGTACTCAGCAAACAGACTTGATTCTAATTCTTAATCACCATTGCATACCACATTATTGCACATTTTTACTGCATATGGTGTTTTTAGTCGACGACGTTTCGATGCCAAAACTAAATACAGTTTACAAAAAGGGGGTGGTGATGAACAGAGTGTCTGAGTTAAACAGACCACTCTTACCCAGTCCAAAGATCAGGGCTTGATCCATCACCGTTATTTATCTCACTGCCCCATCCCAGCTCAGAACCTGGCTATATGCAAATCAGTCTGTCCCTGGCCCAGTGCATCATGGGAACAGGGCAGACTAAACTGCCAAGCCAATTCTTCACCAGAAAGGAGACAAGCTACCGGGGACCGGTTTCTGGCATTTCAGCCTTCTTCGGCCCGGCTTGCTTGAATCCTGATGGAGCAGTGAGAAAGGGACTCATGTCTGAGTATACCCTGCCACACCTATAGTGGCCAAAAACGATTTACAAAAAGGGGGTGGTGATGAACAGAGTGTCTGAGTTAAACAGACCACTCTTACCCAGTCCAAAGATCAGGGCTTGATCCATCACCGTTATTTATCTCACTGCCCCATCCCAGCTCAGAACCTGGCTATATGCAAATCAGTCTGTCCCTGGCCCAGTGCATCATGGGAACAGGGCAGACTAAACTGCCAAGCCAATTCTTCACCAGAAAGGAGACAAGCTACCGGGGACCGGTTTCTGGCATTTCAGCCTTCTTCGGCCCGGCTTGCTTGAATCCTGATGGAGCAGTGAGAAAGGGACTCATGTCTGAGTATACCCTGCCACACCTATAGTGGCCAAAAACGATTTACAAAAAGGGGGTGGTGATGAACAGAGTGTCTGAGTTAAACAGACCACTCTTACCCAGTCCAAAGATCAGGGCTTGATCCATCACCGTTATTTATCTCACTGCCCCATCCCAGCTCAGAACCTGGCTATATGCAAATCAGTCTGTCCCTGGCCCAGTGCATCATGGGAACAGGGCAGACTAAACTGCCAAGCCAATTCTTCACCAGAAAGGAGACAAGCTACCGGGGACCGGTTTCTGGCATTTCAGCCTTCTTCGGCCCGGCTTGCTTGAATCCTGATGGAGCAGTGAGAAAGGGACTCATGTCTGAGTATACCCTGCCACACCTATAGTGGCCAAAAACGATTTACAAAAAGGGGGTGGTGATGAACCGAGTGTCTGAGTTAAACAGACCACTCTTACCCAGTCCAAAGATCAGGGCTTGATCCATCACCGTTATTTATCTCACTGCCCCATCCCAGCTCAGAACCTGGCTATATGCAAATCAGTCTGTCCCTGGCCCAGTGCATCATGGGAACAGGGCAGACTAAACTGCCAAGCCAATTCTTCACCAGAAAGGAGACAAGCTACCGGGGACCGGTTTCTGGCATTTCAGCCTTCTTCGGCCCGGCTTGCTTGAATCCTGATGGAGCAGTGAGAAAGGGACTCATGTCTGAGTATACCCTGCCACACCTATAGTGGCCAAAAACGATTTACAAAAAGGGGGTGGTGATGAACAGAGTGTCTGAGTTAAACAGACCACTCTTACCCAGTCCAAGGATCAGGGCTTGATCCATCACCGTTATTTATCTCACTGCCCCATTCCAGCTCAGAACCTGGCTATATGCAAATCAGTCTGTCCCTGGCCCAGTGCATCATGGGAACAGGGCAGACTAAACTGCCAAGCCAATTCTTCACCAGAAAGGAGACAAGCTACCGGGGACCGGTTTCTGGCATTTCAGCCTTCTTCGGCCCGGCTTGCTTGAATCCTGATGGAGCAGTGAGAAAGGGACTCATGTCTGAGTATACCCTGCCACACCTATAGTGGCCAAAAACGATTTACAAACTTACGATTTTTGTCCACCCTAAGCGTGGAAGGGTATTCTCAGATGTGAGACCCTTGCTCATTGCACCATCAGGATTCAAGCAAACCGGGCCGAAGACGGCTGTAATGCCAGAAACCGGTCCCCGGGAGCTTGTTTCCTTCCCAGTGTAAGAATTGGCTTTTGTAGTTTGGTTTGCCCTGTTCCCATCATGCACTGGGACAGGAACAGACTAATTTGCATACAGCCAGGTTCTGAAACTGGGATGGTGCAGTGAGCTAAAAAACGGTGTTGGATCTAGCCCTGATCTCTTGACTGGGTGAGAGCTTTCTGCTTAATTCAGAGACTCTGTCCCTCACCACCCCTTGTTGTAAATATTTTTGTCCACCCTAAGCGTGGAAGGGTATTCTCAGATGTGAGACCCTTGCTCATTGCACCATCAGGATTCAAGCAAACCGGGCCGAAGACGGCTGTAATGCCAGAAACCGGTCCCCGGGAGCTTGTTTCCTTCCCAGTGTAAGAATTGGCTTTTGTAGTTTGGTTTGCCCTGTTCCCATCATGCACTGGGACAGGAACAGACTAATTTGCATACAGCCAGGTTCTGAAACTGGGATGGTGCAGTGAGCTAAAAAACGGTGTTGGATCTAGCCCTGATCTCTTGACTGGGTGAGAGCTTTCTGCTTAATTCAGAGACTCTGTCCCTCACCACCCCTTGTTGTAAATATTTTTGTCCACCCTAAGCGTGGAAGGGTATTCTCAGATGTGAGACCCTTGCTCATTGCACCATCAGGATTCAAGCAAACCGGGCCGAAGACGGCTGTAATGCCAGAAACCGGTCCCCGGGAGCTTGTTTCCTTCCCAGTGTAAGAATTGGCTTTTGTAGTTTGGTTTGCCCTGTTCCCATCATGCACTGGGACAGGAACAGACTAATTTGCATACAGCCAGGTTCTGAAACTGGGATGGTGCAGTGAGCTAAAAAACGGTGTTGGATCTAGCCCTGATCTCTTGACTGGGTGAGAGCTTTCTGCTTAATTCAGAGACTCTGTCCCTCACCACCCCTTGTTGTAAATATTTTTGTCCACCCTAAGCGTGGAAGGGTATTCTCAGATGTGAGACCCTTGCTCATTGCACCATCAGGATTCAAGCAAACCGGGCCGAAGACGGCTGTAATGCCAGAAACCGGTCCCCGGGAGCTTGTTTCCTTCCCAGTGTAAGAATTGGCTTTTGTAGTTTGGTTTGCCCTGTTCCCATCATGCACTGGGACAGGAACAGACTAATTTGCATACAGCCAGGTTCTGAAACTGGGATGGTGCAGTGAGCTAAAAAACGGTGTTGGATCTAGCCCTGATCTCTTGACTGGGTGAGAGCTTTCTGCTTAATTCAGAGACTCTGTCCCTCACCACCCCTTGTTGTAAATATTTTTGTCCACCCTAAGCGTGGAAGGGTATTCTCAGATGTGAGACCCTTGCTCATTGCACCATCAGGATTCAAGCAAACCGGGCCGAAGACGGCTGTAATGCCAGAAACCGGTCCCCAGGAGCTTGTTTCCTTCCCAGTGTAAGAATTGGCTTTTGTAGTTTGGTTTGCCCTGTTCCCATCATGCACTGGGACAGGAACAGACTAATTTGCATACAGCCAGGTTCTGAAACTGGGATGGTGCAGTGAGCTAAAAAACGGTGTTGGATCTAGCCCTGATCTCTTGACTGGGTGAGAGCTTTCTGCTTAATTCAGAGACTCTGTCCCTCACCACCCCTTGTTGTAAATATTTTTGTCCACCCTAAGCGTGGAAGGGTATTCTCAGATGTGAGACCCTTGCTCATTGCACCATCAGGATTCAAGCAAACCGGGCCGAAGACGGCTGTAATGCCAGAAACCGGTCCCCGGGAGCTTGTTTCCTTCCCAGTGTAAGAATTGGCTTTTGTAGTTTGGTTTGCCCTGTTCCCATCATGCACTGGGACAGGAACAGACTAATTTGCATACAGCCAGGTTCTGAAACTGGGATGGTGCAGTGAGCTAAAAAACGGTGTTGGATCTAGCCCTGATCTCTTGACTGGGTGAGAGCTTTCTGCTTAATTCAGAGACTCTGTCCCTCACCACCCCTTGTTGTAAATATTTTTGTCCACCCTAAGCGTGGAAGGGTATTCTCAGATGTGAGACCCTTGCTCATTGCACCATCAGGATTCAAGCAAACCGGGCCGAAGACGGCTGTAATGCCAGAAACCGGTCCCCGGGAGCTTGTTTCCTTCCCAGTGTAAGAATTGGCTTTTGTAGTTTGGTTTGCCCTGTTCCCATCATGCACTGGGACAGGAACAGACTAATTTGCATACAGCCAGGTTCTGAAACTGGGATGGTGCAGTGAGCTAAAAAACGGTGTTGGATCTAGCCCTGATCTCTTGACTGGGTGAGAGCTTTCTGCTTAATTCAGAGACTCTGTCCCTCACCACCCCTTGTTGTAAATATTTTTGTCCACCCTAAGCGTGGAAGGGTATTCTCAGATGTGAGACCCTTGCTCATTGCACCATCAGGATTCAAGCAAACCGGGCCGAAGACGGCTGTAATGCCAGAAACCGGTCCCCGGGAGCTTGTTTCCTTCCCAGTGTAAGAATTGGCTTTTGTAGTTTGGTTTGCCCTGTTCCCATCATGCACTGGGACAGGAACAGACTAATTTGCATACAGCCAGGTTCTGAAACTGGGATGGTGCAGTGAGCTAAAAAACGGTGTTGGATCTAGCCCTGATCTCTTGACTGGGTGAGAGCTTTCTGCTTAATTCAGAGACTCTGTCCCTCACCACCCCTTGTTGTAAATAAAACTAAATACAGGGCATCATCTTCAGGACAATAGAATGTGACATGTTTGTCTTGACATCATAATACTTTATGCCTTTTCAACAACACTGTCGGGCATAGAATGCTTAAACTTGTAAGTAGTTTTAGTGTAACGGGTACAAGCGCGTATACCAATTTTGGATTCCGGGGGTGCAAGCAGATTTTTACTGCCTCCCGAGTCGATTGCTCGAATTAGTGCCAGCAGTCAATCGAGGTGGTAATTCAGTCCGAGTAAATGCCCAATCGCATCTCGTTTAATGCCGGTAGCGTAGTGGCATCTCCAGCTTCAGTTTGGCGGGGATCGCTATTGGATCCCCGCCCAACACTTTTGTAGAGATGTGTTCGGGCACTCCAGCCGCTTTGGGTGACCAACTCCGGAAGGGAACAAGTCAAGGGGTTAGTGAGGGTTTGAAGGAATATTACCTTGTCACAAAACCAGTCTCAAATCCAGTGTCAACCTCTATGGGCGGCACGCTATAGACATTAACGGAGAGTTCCTGATGAAAGGGATACAGAATAGGATGCAGTGCGGTCGACAACGGAGTGGGGGGCGAGCAGAGTATGGGGGTCTTCCTGCCCTGGGGCTACTTCTTGGTCTTTGTGGGGTAACTTGGGCCACAGGCAGGGGTCCATGTCCATCAAAGTCCTGGTGGGGTCCAGCAATAGTCCATTTGCCACTGGATTGCTGGTCTCCGGTCTCAAAAAACCCAGTGAAATCATTTGGCGGATGCTAGTGTCCTTCTTAGGCGACCCACCTGCACGTTGACAATGTTCCCAGGTTCAGCAGACTCTGATGCAACTTTTGAGCCTCAGGACTCTGTCTCCTGTGCTGCAAGTCGGCCGTCAGTGGCGATCAAGCGATTGTGTCTATTGACTAGCCAAGGCAGGCATGTTCGTCTTTTGAGTCCCTGTAGCAGAGAACAGCAAGACAGCCAACTGACTTTTGGAGTCACCTCTTCTGTCTGGGGCTCTTTGACGACTTTTCCTCAAGGCAGGCACCACAGCCACAGTCCTTTCTTTCTTTGCTAGCCCAAGGACCAAGCAGGTGCAGTCCAGTTGGTGGTGCAGCCTCTCTTTGGCAGATCCAGGGGACAGCAGAGCAGTCTTTCTTCAGTGCTCTCTCCAGTCCAGATGTTATCTTAGGTCTGGGTGCCATATTTATGCCTAGGAATTCCCTCGGGTATGCGACAGTGACTGGCAAATGGGCTATTTGGGTCCCTCCATCATGCTTACAACTGCAATGTGTGGCATCTAGCAATCACAGAATGCAATATTCTACCCACTTGCCAGATGGTGGGAACCTTCTCTTGGTTTGTGGAGCTTCATAGCCCACCCTAGAGATGTAAGAACTGTTTTCTCCTCCCTGTCCCCTGCCGCCAACTTGTCTACTAGAACAAAAGGGCAGCCCCTCCCGTGTGTGCATAATCTATGCCCTTTAAAGGCAGCTTCACCTTTAAAGCTCGCCTGTTGGGTTCACATCCAATTTGGGTTTCCTGCCATAAAGAGATTCATACCTCTTCCCATGGCAAGCCATTATAGTTCCTTCTTTAAAGTCATTCACACTCCTTCCTGGGAGCACAAATCTGTCTTGTAGTTAGCAACCGTAAATGGCCGCTGGAATCTTGGGCAACAGAGTGGCAACTTTCTAAAGTTGCATCTTACTCAAAGTGGCAACTTTCTAAAGTTGCCTCTTACTCAAAAGATACATTACATTTGACTGAAGCATTTGTCAGATTAAATGTCACGATTCTAATTATGCCTTGAATTATTCTTTTTAGTTGTCCCATTCAGCAGTTAGCACTGCTGAGTCGTCGGCGTGGACCCGGCACTCTCCAATGGGGTACTAGCCTTATTTACAGTAAAAATTACAATTTGGGTTTTTTACTATCAGCACATGTTAAATACATGTTCTGCTTCTTAATATACTGCACCCTGCCTAAGGACTCGATAGGATTGCTTGAGGGGTGACTTATCTATATTAAAAAGGGACGGTTGGGCTTTGTCATTAAATTAAATGGCAAAGTTGATTTGGCAATTTGTACACTGATCTGCCAGCCTGCAATGGCGGGCTGGGAGTCGTGTTTTACTTTGTTTCACTCAATGTGGCATAATAAGTACTGCAATCCATGAGGGACAACTTAACTGACAGGCCTTTGGTACTCCGAGTACAACATACTAGGGACTTATTAGTAATTTAAGTTGTGCCTATTTGGTTTAAGCCAATCAACCATATATGTTTTAAGAGCCAGAGCACTGACACTGAGGCCTGGTTTGCAGGACTCAGTGCATCATCAGAGTGGAAAAACCAGCAGCATCACTCCAAAACTTTGTAAGGAAATGCCTCTTTTTGCATAATCGTTCCCAATGTCCTCTCCTGCTTTCTAGATATGTTGATTTACATGTCCACCGATTCCAGTGAATGTGGTTGGTGATAAGTGTTCAGTCTTCTGTTTGTTTTGCAACATAGTAGACGTTTCCCTAAAAAGCATGCTATTTGAAAATAATCATTTGGTCCTTGAAGGCTTTACTGCTACCAGCCTTTAGCAACACCAATCTGGCTGCCATTCCGAACATGCAAAATGCACATGCTCAATAGAAACACGCATACACATCATATGTGGGGATTGCATGCCGGTTGGACTCTGGTTACTATTGTGCTACTTGGGTCAAGGCAAAATATTTTCTTGGCTAGTGTTTTTTTTAACTAGAAAAGCCTATTCGTGAATGTTCAAAGTCAGTCTCCACCTGTCCAAACTAACCTACTTATTATGAGAAAGTTACAGATTCTGGGTGATTCTGGTGACACCGACACAACTAATGCATTCCGTTATTTTTATTGTAACCTTTACCCTGCTCTGGGCCATTAATAAAATGTATGCCAAGATACATTCCTCTAGATGCTTTTTTCTCAAGTTCTGCTCATATCATGGAGTAGACATATATTTGTGGCAGTCAGTTCACAATCCTTCCTCCATATTATGTCTGTCCTCCTTCTGACTTTCCTCCCCTAGGGTTCCTTTGAGTTAGGGAAACACCTGGATGAGGGCGCCATAGAAATGGTCCCCCTTGGTAGAAATCAACCAATACTGCTTCTTTGTGGTGTATGAGAGCATAGGAGACAAAGCTCCTTCCATGACCTACACCTCTTCAACCTATCTATGCAAAAGAATGCTATATAATGGTGACCCTGACACATGCAGTTCATTAATGTCAATTCACCAAAATGCCAGTGGTAGTAGAAATTATATCGTATGCGCTTTGACCTTAATGATGTCACAGGATGTGACATCATATGACCTTTGACCCTGATTATTCCTAACAAGTGATGTCATGTGACCTTAGTCCTGATGACATTGTAATAATTAACCTTGCTGAAGTTTGATAACAATTGGATGATTAATATAACAACACAAACAAATGTGTATTTTGAATATCATCTATATAAAGATGCAGACATGATATGTCATGGTAACTGTTACCTGAATTGTAGTAAGCAAGCAAAGTGAGTCTGACATCTTCTGGGGGAGATTGGAGGGAGGGGGTTTGTCTTCCCCTAAGAACATTTTGATAGTGAATTTTAACACCCAATTTTCAAATAAATTTGCTAAAAAAGCCATGGGCGTGGAAAGACACTTATTAAATGTTCAAGTCCTTTGATGGTGTGCCAAACTAATGAAGCCTATTAGACCACACACGTTGACCCAATTATGTTCTTAAAATGTCATATGGATGCCCCTATATGTCAACAAGTACTTCCATTGCTAGGGCCAACATTTTGGCATAGCTGCCCCTTTTACCCAAACATAATATGCAATATGCCAGGTCCAGAATTTTGCTAATATTGCTGCCCATGTACTATTGGTACCCTTATGTCAGAAGTTACATTTAGTATGTCGAGGTCTGTATTTTGTCATGGATGGCCCCCATGGTATACCATGGTTGTCCTCCAATGTGCCAGCACTGGCAATTTGCCACAGGAGCCCCATATGTCAAGCATTTCCTCCAGTATGCCAGCACTGGCATTTTTCCTCATGTGCCCAATGCCAACATTTTCCTACAGTTTGCCGGCATTAGCATTTTCTGTGGGTATCTCATATGCAAGTATTGTCTCCAGTATGCCAGAGTAAGTATTTTGCCAAAGGTGCTTCTATGAGCCAAGGCCAACAGCAGACTCACAACACATTCTCACTCATGCTCACTTACATTCAGTTACACTTTGTGCCACTTGCTCATTGACACTCACTTGTACTCATTCATTTTTACTCCTGGCCTGATTCACAAAGTTTCTCCACACTTATGGTAGAGGCCCTGAAGTTGTCGGAGAGTCTCCGCACTTGAGGCAATAACTCTACAATGAGAATTCTCATTCCAGAATGCAGAGACACCCCAACGACTGCAGGGCCTCCACCACAAGCATGGAGGCACTTTGTGAATCTGCCCTCAGTCTCTTGCACTCACTCTTACCTTGACTTGTTCCTTTGCACATTTTCACTCAATCCTACTCTGCCTCACTTATAGTTATTAGCTCACTTTTGCTCCCTCACACGTTCACACAGACACAAACAGACATGATTGTGTTCTTGGCACTGAACACAGCCTGCAACTTCACGCAGTGGCTGACCGCCTGCGCCGACGACCTCGCACCAATGAAGAACCCTCCCAGCAAACCCAGAAGCAAGAAGGCCCCCTGGTTCACCGACAAACTCAAGGACTCCAAGAAGACCTGCCGCACCCTCGAGAAAACCTGGCTCCTCGACCAGACCACTGAAAACTTGACCGCCCTCAAACACGCGGCCCGCAAGCACCACCAGCTCATCCGCACCACCAAGAAGAAATCACTGAAGGATCGACTTGACAACGCCCACGACAGCAAGGAACTCTTCAGCATCGTCAAGGAGTTCTCCAACCCCAGCCCCGTCAACGACGACATCACCCCACAAGATCTCTGCGACTCCCTCGCCTCGTTTTTCCACCGCAAGATTGCCGACATACACAACAGCTTCGGCGCACCATCCTCGCACCCAAACACCCAACCGCCGAACCAACGCACCCCTCCGCCACCCTCCGCACATGGACCGCAGTGACCACCGAAGACACAGCCCGCACGATGAACACCATCCACTGCGGATCTCCGACTGACCCCTGCCCCCACCACATCTTCAACAAGGCCGACTCCACCATTGCACCCCAACTCCAAGACGTCATCAACACCTCCTTCGACACCGCCACCTTCCCGGAGAGCTGGAAGCACGCAGAGCTCAGCGCCCTACTGAAGAAACCAACAGCGGACCCCACCGACCTCAAAAACTTCCGCCCCATCTCGCTCCTCCCTTTTCCTGCCAAAGTCATCGAGAAGATCGCCAACAGACAGCTTGCCGCCTTCCTTGAGACGAATGGATCCCTCGACCCCTCGCAGTCCGGTTTCAGAGCCAACCACAGCACCGAGACCGCCCTCATCGCAGCCACCGACGACATCCGAGCCCTTCTCGACAACGGGGAAACAGCGGCACTCATCCTCCTGGACCTCTCCTCTGCGTTCGACACTGTCTGCCACCGCACCCTAGCCCAACGCCTCAGCAACACCGGCATCCAAGAGAAGGCATTGAAATGGATCATCTCGTTCCTCGCTGGAAGAACACAGAGCGTCCGCCTCCCCCCGTTTCGCTCCGAGGCCACCGAAGTCATCTGTGGCGTCCCGCAAGGATCATCACTCAGCCCCACCCTCTTCAACGTCTACATGAGACCTCTCGCAGCCATCGCATGCCAACACAACCTCAACATCATCTCCTACGCCGACGACACCCAGCTGATCTTCTCCCTCACCAGAGACCCCGACACCGCCAGAACCAACCTCCATGAAGGGATGAAAGACGTCGCCGAGTGGATGAAGAACAGCCGCTTGAAACTGAACTCAGACAAGACGGAAGTCCTCATCCTTGGGCCATCACCCTCCGCCTGGGACGACTCCTGGTCGCCCCCATCCCTGGGCACCGCCCCAAAGCCGACAGACCACGCACGCAACTTGGGCTTCATCCTGGACTCCTCCCTCTCGATGACCAGACAAGTCAACGCCGTCTCCTCTTCATGCTTTCACACCCTCCGCATGCTCCGCAAGATCTTCCGATGGATCCCGATCGAAACCAGGAAGACGGTCACCCAGGCCCTCGTCACTAGCTGGCTGGACTACGGAAACACCTCTACGCCGGAACAACAGCCAAGCTACAGAAAAGACTACAACGCATCCAGAACGCCTCCGCCCGACTCATCCTGGACATCCCTCGACGCAGCCACATCTCCGGCCACCTGAGGAACCTGCACTGGCTCCCCGTCAACAAGAGGATCACGTTCAGCCTCCTCACCCACGCACACAAATCTCTCCACAAATTGGGCCCCAAGTACCTCAACGACCGCCTGACCTTCCACGCGCCCACCCACCAGCTACGGTCCGCCAGCCTCGCCCTCGCCGCCGTACCTCGCATCCGAAGAGCCACCGCCGGAGGCAGATCCTTCTCCTACCTGGCTTCCAAGACATGGAACTTCCTCCCCATCCACCTTCGGCTGACCCAGGACCACCTCACCTTCAGGAGACAACTCAAGACCTGGCTGTTCGAGCAGTAGCGGCCCTCCTCCCCCAAGCGCCTTGAGACCCTTCCGGGTGAGTAGCGCGCTATACAAGTGCATTGATTGATTGATTTTGCCAACTTTAATAGCGAGAGGTCGCAAAAAGCCAGCTGCTGTGACCCCTGAATGATGTCCATGATTCTATGGTTTCCCCAAAAATCACTGATCACCTAGAAGAATACAAACTGTCCTTGAGCCAGCTTCTTTCTACACTGAGCACTGCTAAGTGTACATACTTGTCAGATTTAATAACCATGCTGCATTCCCACCCGCAGCATTTTGCCCTCCCCATCATTAACCTTTTGTCCACACTCAGTCTTTCAAGCTTTCAGTCCTCTTTTTCAACATCAGGGTTCACAACATATTTCTTCTCAAAAATCACAAAAGTAAAACCTATCAGGCCATATTACAAATAGGGTGTACTGTCCCTGTTTGCACTGCGATGCACCTTCAAATTGATGTTCCAGTTGAAAGGGGACAGTGTGCCAAATTACGGCAAATTACCGATAATGCAATGCTTCCAGGGCAACCTTGAACACAGCAGCTGCACTGTCAGCTGCGTGAAGCAGCAGTTTCGTCTTTCACAGTGCGGGCTGCACCCGGCCTGTACTTCAGATAAGAAAGAGATCGCCCTGCAGGCGGGTGCAGTGAGTGACAGAACCTGCATGCAGGGGGGTATCTGGGAGGGAGGGGGGGGGGGGCAACCCTGAAAGGGATACCCTCAGGGATGCACTAACTGCACCAAAGGAAATTTTCCAAATTGTGAACGACCTGAGTAGCGATGAGAGAATTTTACCCATTCAGGCTCCTACCCAAGAATTATGTTATTCCCTAAACAACTTTTTTCTGGACAAAATCGCCGTCATCAAGGCGAGCATCCCACCTAATGCCAACAGGGAATCACTGGATGACATCTCCAGAAACCCATTTTGCCTGAGTCACCTGTCAGCTATATGTCCTAACACGCTACTAGATCTCTTGACCCAAATTAAATCCGGCTCCCCCAGCGACCGCTGTCCTCCTCCGGTACACAGGGACATCTTCCCTGCACTGCCTCATAGTATTCTCCCTTTCCTGAATGAGTCCCTCAGTAAAGGGGAGCTACCTAGCGCCTTCAAAAATGCCACGGTGGTCCCACTGCTAAAAATAAACGGGGGCTGACTCAGCAAACCCCTCCAATTATCGTCCTATTTCCCTTCGCCCTTTCCTAGCCAAGATCATGGAGACCCATGTGGCCAGGTGCTTCTCTAACTTTATAGAACAATCAGAATACTTGGAGCCAAATCAAGCGAGCTTCCGGCCTGCGCACACAACGGAATCAGTAATCCTTGCGGGTATTGATATGCTGAGAGCTAATGCTGACATGGGGGTTTCCCAGGCTCTAGTGCTCCTGGATCTGTCGGCCGCGTTCGACACGGTTGATCATAACATCTTATTGAACAGTGTCGAAGAAGCTGGCATACAAGGCTCTGTTTACAACTGGATCAAGTCCTTTCTTACAGGCAGAACCCAAGCAGCACACCTTGGCACCTTTAAGGCCCCCTAAGTATCCACCTCTTGTGGGGTACCACAGGGTTCTTCCCTTTCGGCTTTGTTGTTTAATCTCTACCTTAGGCCACTGATCCACTCATTAAAGGATATGAAGGTAACCGTCTTTACTTACGCCAACGATTTTCAGCTGGTTTTTTTTTCTCTAGACTCCCCTAACTCTGTTGCGGAATTTAAAACCACTATGCTCCATATCCAACGTTGGATGGACCTTAACCATCTGAAGCTTAACCCGGGCAAGACGGAACTTGTGTTGCACGGGAAAAGCGATAGCTGCGGCCCACACTTCTGGCCAAGTGAATATGGCCCCCCCTACTCCTTCCTCCTCTGTGAAAAGTTATGGGGTCATCATAAACGCAGATCTCTCATTTAGAGGTCCAGTGGGTTCAGTGGTATCCGCCAGCTTCTTCCAATTGCGAAAAATCAGAAAGATCGCTCACCTGCTGACCCACCCAGCCCTTGTTCAGGCGGTGTTAGCACTGGTTCTCTCACGCCTTGATTTTTCAAACGCTCTTTACATGGGCCTGCCTCTATGCCTGCTCAATCGTCTTCAAATAGTCGAGAACCTGGCGGCAAGACTAATTTTCAAAAAGCCGAGATGGCAGTCGGCCAGGCCTTGTCTGTAAAAACTCCATTGGTTGCCGGTGGCGCAACGGGCTGCTTTTAAATCGGGCTGCCTTGCCTTTAAGGCGCTGCATTGCAAGAGTATTAAGTTCATCAACGACATGGTCACTAAGCATGTCCATATGCGCAACTTAGGTTCTTCTCACCTACACCTACTGTCCACCCCAGCCGTCAAACTCAAGCGACAGGGTGGCTGCAGGTTCTCCTACCTAGCCCCCAAACTTCCGAATTCTCGCCCATTGTCAATCAGGAGCAGTGACAATCTACTGGGCTTCAGAAGGGCCTTGAAAACGTGGGTGTTTAAACAAACCTACTAACAACCCGTACGCAACGCAATTACACAGCATCGGCGCCATGAAACCTTTAGTGACTGTGCGCTTTATAAGCTTCTGATAACATAACATAACACAACCTTTTTGTGGTGTTCAGTCTTGATGGGCTTTTGCCTCTGCTGAGTGTCCATAATATGGCACGGGCACATATGCACAGCGTTTCCCTCTTTTTGATGTGGCCATGACTCCATTGAAATGAGGGAACACCCTCTGAAAATAGCACCTGCACTGTATGTTTTCCGGTCCGATCTCCATTACAGAAATTCAACACAAGCGGCTATGCCTGTTCTGTAATACCATAGTGCCCCAGGGGTTCAAAAATGGGTGCACAAACCCATTGACAACTTAGAACACTGTACATCATGTGGTCCCAGGCATTTAAATGTTGATTTGTGAAACATAAAAAGAGCAACATTTATATCTGGTCGTTATAGCCCTTAATAAAGGTACGCACAGCGAAATAACTGGAAAGTAGGGATAGCACTGTAGCAGCAGAATCGAGAGCACAGAAGTGATAAATAGTGACTCTTGAATGTCTGCAGCAATTCGCAGTTTAGTGGCGGCTACCACAGATTTTATTGATGCAGTATTTAGGACTCTTGCTTTGCAATCAGTTTGTTTCTTTGGCTCCATATATGCGGCCGACGTTGCTGGCACTGCCTCTTCAGTTTGGAAAGTGCTAGTAGAATTTGGTCTCCTTCAAGGAGACTTGTGATAGGAGAGGTCTTCTGGTGACCCTCTTAAAGGTAAAGTGTCAGTTGTCCTGGTGGACATATCCTTCATATGCAATTTTCATTTTGGGACACAAACTTCCCTATCGAAGTCTCTCGAGTGCAAATCCTTGAAGTTTAGAAGAAGCTTCCAGAGTGAGCATTTATTGAGTTGGGTTTGAAATATTCAGTAACTGGAGAGTGTTGTTGTTCTTCCTGGATTTAAATAGTCATTTTGTCTATTGATTGTTCTTATCCAGAGTGGTGTCTCTTGTGGACTATATTCGTCTATATAAAATTATGCAAGATAACATGAAAAGGCACTGATCAGTTTACATTTGAAAATATTTGATTTACGTATGTGCTGTTCCCATCAGTGTAACTCATAATTGCTTATGTTACAGAAAACATTTCCTTGTCATTAGCAATTTAGAGAACAGTCAGACAAGGAATAATAGTAGCAGGAACAGTTTGTGAAGAAGCTAAAAATATATCAATAGTATACTCCAATCTAACTTACAGTTATAGTTATTCAGCAAGGAGAATGGGTTTCGACAGGTGTAAGCAAGTAATGGCGCACTGCGTATTCCTTAGGTTTTGGTTGTTGCTGTGAATGTAAAGTCCGGTGCATACAGGTCAGGGAAACAAACCCAACGGAAAACCAGCCCCTACAGCGGTAAGGAGATACGTCTCCTGTACCAAGGTTCATAGGCAGAGTCCTGTGCACATGAAAAAGTAGAGTGGTTCCCTGGTGGAGACCTTGATTGAGCATTTTTTTCCAAAATGATTCAGAAAGATTTGTCTGGTTTGTAATAAAGAGTTTTAATAGCAAAATGAGAGATCAGAACATCCAAGTAGCATGTTGTAAATGAAAAATACTGAAGCCGACACGTGTTTCGTCACAGCGTGTAGCGGCTGTGACTCATCAGGGCTGAATCGCAGCGGTGGCGAACAAATAAGTCAGCGGCGTGCGTAGTGATCGCAAGCCTTAAGTGGGTGAGTGGAGAGACGGTATGTCTCCACACTGCTTAGAAACAAGAATATCAGCACGGGTCAGTGCGGGCGTCTCTGTCTTCATCAAGGTTGTGGATCTGCTCAATCAAGGTCAGGGAAGAAAGTCTCACATGTCACCCAAATGTAGTACTCTGTGCACCAGAGTTGCTTCAAGTGAGTGACTTGTAATTTTTTCGCTGAATGCATCTTGAACTAAGGAAGAGTGCTCCACATGAGGATGTTGGCAGCTTTCAGAATATTGGCCATTTTATCCCAGAATCATGATGTAGACTCATTGAACGTTTAATGGCCATCTAATACAACTAAGACACCACCCACGTACTGTACAATGTGTTGTTCTGTTGTAGGTGTTCTTAAGGCCCCGGTCCCCCTCCTGTTTTATCAGCACGAGGATGAAAAGTCTGCCTTGAGATTTCTTTGTAAGGATGGAGATCCTGCATCACCCAGGTAATTATGAAACATTTTCACAATTTATTTCATCCTGTGTCTGTCATTTTCTATCATGCTCTATGTAAATGTAAATGTAGATGTAGTAGTATTTATATAGCGCATCGAATCGACCCCCGAAGGGGTATCTCAGGCGCTTGTACGCATACCGCTGTGGAACCCTTCCTGGCTATTTCCTGTGAAGTGCCCACTCCTGGGCACCCCCACGGTGAAGCCAGGCATCCTAGCGTTGTTGGGGCCGTTGTGGAGATTAAGCAAGCTATTGCCCAGAGTTGCAGAGTGGGACCCCTGATTAGAATAGGCACCGAGGCGAGAATTATCAAGTCCGCGGAAATTGAGCCCAAGACCCCTCGAGGCGGGAATTGAACCCTGGTCCCGGGCTAGACCTCTGCATCAGGGTCTACCGCTTTAACCATTGAGCCACACTTCTCCACTATAAATGGTGAACCTATTGTTGGAAAATGGCTATGACGTATATATTTTGTCACCACATGGATTTTGTTCACTAAGTGATGAGTTAGAGACCAGGCCGGTTGTACAGTACAACACCGAGAGGAGGCACTCGACGGGCCCCAAAATCAGGCACTAATTCCTAGATACATGAGGGGCCGACGGTGGCAAATAGACACTTGGCATATTGCAATGACAATCCTAGCATCTGCCTTGGCGCCTGGCATTAACTCAAATTATAAATAGAGAAAATGAGAATTAGTTGATGTGGAAAAAAAGGCTCTCAGACAATATAATTGAGATACAATGCAAAATCCAGAAAGTCACACTTTCAGAACCTTCTAAAATTCAAGTCCCCTTCAGCCGGTCTTGTCCCAACACAAAGACAAGTCGATCCTTAGCGTGCCCGCTTTAAGGAATTTGGCTGCAGCAGGCAGATTGATTAAATAATTGTGCTCTTTTTCAAATTTTCTGTCTGCTCATTATGTGACAAGAGTCTGCCAAATTAATTATGGAGAGTGACAATGAAGTGACTCAGGGCTTATAATGGCTGGTACAACATTTCTGCTCCAACATGCCAATGTTTGTCTTTCTGTTTCTCCCTTTTTAATTTAGAACATTAGACCCTCAGTGGGTGTAATGTTCTAATAGCCTTGTAGCCCTTCTGGCTTGGGCTATATTGGTTGTAAAATGCCTGCTTCCTCGTTATAAGCCCTCTCTTCGGACCTATTAATAGGACCCAATGCTTTTAACTACAGTCCTCGGCAGGGGCCTATCAGGCTATATTCAGGAGGGGGCGACCAAGAACACCTTCCTAAACATGTACTTTACTTGAAAATCGTTTTTAACGAGACCACACCCACACAAGGTAATTTAAAAATATATATATATTAATAAAGCCATTTAAAACCAAAATCAGTTGTAATAAGATACATGTGCTTGAAAGCGAGGGGCATGCAAAATCACTTTTTTATGAGCAAAATACCATGAAAAGTTTTTGGGTATCTCTTGTGTCTTTCTTCACAGGTGCACTCGGTGTAAAAAGGAGTACAAGATACCATCAGATGATTTGTTCGGGCAGAAAATGTCTCAACGACTCTCTGTCATTAAAAAATTATGTGAAATTGTGTAATGAGAAATTTCAAGACATTTTGCATAATGCAAAGTTCTGGAGTTACACGATTTTTGTAATTCACTACAATAACACCACTCCAGAGATGCATTTTAAAAGGAAAAAACAGAAAGCATGTCTATGACCTTACTTTATCATATGAGAAACGGACACTAGATGATTATTTGTCCTATCCTCTTACCGTAGGATCAGTCAAACTGTTTTTTTCTGTTTGCTGAGCTTGCCATCTGCCCACCTTAAAACCTCAACTTTTTCTCAGGTGGGAGTCCTTTTGTCTCTCTGAGTTTGATAAACATTAGTGACATTGAATTGGGTAATGATTAAGTCCTGATATCGGTGGCGCCCCACAAATAGTAGAGTGTGCAATATGTGTGTAGCAAGGATTAGGGTTTTTATTTTGAGTGGCCTAGCGATTTGGGTTTGGCTGCACCTTGGGGGAGGGGTTGAATACTCATTGCTTTAGAGTTGCTTCTTGTGTCTACCAGTGGTGGTTTCCTCATGAGAGTGTGGGAGCGTCGCCTTGCTGTGAGCCTTGCATCAAAAAATAAAAGGGCAAATAAATTATTTCATTGCCATTTGATTTTTTACTGATGTGCACGCCACAGCCGCCAGCCTGCCCCATGTGCCCCCAAGTTGAGAGACAGGCGGGCCCTATTCCTCTGGTGCCGCATCAGAACTGGAGCAGTGGCTGCCAGACGTTCCAAGTGTGCATGTCCGTTTGGCCAGCTGTCTTGCAACGGCCAGCCTGACATGCAGACTTTGCGGCCCTCCATCCCAAGCTGTCTTAGAGAGCTGGGTGAAAAGCAAGCACAGGCCTCCAAGGCCTGAAGGAGCGTCCAGCCAACCCACTCCATCCAATCCTGGTGTTTCTCTCATGTTGGTTAATAGCACGAGAACAGTGTCTGAATTGGTTAGGGGAGCTCTTCTACTCATGCCACAGCCTACTGCAGATTCAGAACACCGATGAGGGCGGACAGCCATGGATAAGTACCATTTATTTTATTTCAAATGTTAGTGTAGTTGTTTTTGGCAGGAGTGGTTGTTTTATTATGGGCTTTTGGAGGGAGTTTTTTTAATTATAGGCTTTAGGAGGTAGGGGGTGTTTTATCTTATTTTTTGGGAAGTGTTGATGCACTTCGCTCGACCCTCCCCCAACTTCAAAGGTTACCAGCCACCCGTGGCGTATACTGGTATAAACAAGATAACAAAATTATGGAATGGAATCAAACTGAGTGACTACATTATGTCATTAATATTGATTTAGGAATTTCCATTCATAACTTTTGTGTGCATAAATAAGATACCATTAAATACCAAGAAAGATGTGCCCCTTGGCTACGAGGAAGGAATCTTTGCTTAGCAAACCTGCTAGTTCCACCAAAACGATGAGGAGTTTTAGAACGCTTGGTTTTCTGGAATGCTGTTTAAATCGCCACCAGTGATTCCATTCTACATTCTGTTTACGAAGACTCTCGAAAGCTTTGATTTATTAATTGAAATGTTTTCTGTAATTTGATAGTCGCAGAGTTGCCACGAAGGGATTACTAGCATAGGAACCATGAATTACATTTTTGTCACTTTGTCCTTAGGGCAGGATCCAAGCAGATAGCCTAATATTAGTTGTTCAGCACATAAAATGCTCCTTCTAAACAAGTTGACTAAGGCTGTTTTAAAAAGACCAGTTCGAATCACAGTGGTAGGTACTCCGAGGTGGTGTGAAGTCTGATGGCTTTTGTCACGTACCTTGCTTGTATTCAACACCTACCCTAGGCGACTCTCTCCACAGCCCAACACCCCTTTTTTAACTCTTTAAGGGCCTAAATCTTTGTATTGGCAATTACTTTTTATGTTTCAGTCTATGGCTCAACTTTTTTTGAAAACATACATTTTATTGTTTTACACAATTTACATCAAATACTTTGGCTATGTATGCTTCTTACCACATTTTACACACACCCATCAATACAATTGAGTTACTGTATAGTCCATACGAGAACCTTCTTTTTGCAACCTGCCGGGAGTAAAATGATATGATCTTATAAGTAATGGATGGTTTGCATTATTCATTCGAAAATCCCAAGCTGTGATAATCAAATTCCCTGTCCAGCCCTTCAAAAACTCAGCAGAGAGTGAACAATATTACCGGGTCACACATAGCAGGGTTTCCAGAATTTAGGGATTTTTCTGCTCCTGTTTACCACCTGCAGTTTGTAGGTGGCAAATGAAAATGGATTGTGGGGGCACAGTGGGTGACTTTGTTGAGGCCACGACATAGGTTGGGTTTCAGGGGCATGGGTATACATTGAATGTTCCCTTGGATCTTTGGAAGGGGATTGGGTGGGGCACACTTCCTGTGCAACAGCTTAATGGAGGTTTTCCTACAATTTGTACCTGATAAAATCAGGTAATTCTGGTGTTGGAACACCGGGCTACTTAAAATCAGACATTCGGTTACTATCCTCCTATACGCCACCCCTGTCGATGCTGCTCTGCCCCACTTAGAATGAGTGCCTAAGTTGTATACTTAAAGGGGCCACCGGATGAAGAATATCACAATATGTCTCAAAACCCAAGCCGACATCACCAATCATAGGAACATTCTAGATTGCCTGGTGTAATCGTTGGTGATGCTGAATTACGTAAACAGAAATGCTCTTTCATATGTGCTGTATGGCCCCTTTAAGTTCTGGTGTTTGTGAGCTAGAATGTTGGCTTTAATACTATCAAACTTCTACCCATTGCAATAATTGGTGTGTTAACATGTACCATACTATAAAACAGATAGATGAACACAACCACCTAGCCAAAATGTTATGCTACCTTGGTTAACAACTGTCCATATACTAAACGTGGGATACAATCAACTGCAATTGGATGAATCATCTCTTTTATCGTGCCCAGGTTTCAGCACCTGGTGGCGATAGAACGAGCAGGAATGGCTGCTGATGGTAATTACTACAATGCAAGGAAAATCAATATCAAGCACTTGGTGGATCCCATTGATGAGCTCTTCCTAGTTGCCGATACCATCCCCGGAGTGACAACAACAGGTAACGTACAAGAAGCAGAAGCTTAGCTTGTTAAAATGTAGTAATTTCTCCACATTGTATGTTAAGGTCGGAAACAATCAATGTGGAGATTTAAAATTTCCACTTACTTCAGAAATTGAGCATGGATGAACATTGACTAGAAAATGACCTTACTTCCTTTATTAACACGTTCAATAAGAAACTGAATTTCAAAGCATTAACTCATTACAGTTATGTTTGGGAAAATGAAAATATTAGAATGTGACATTATTGAATAATCATATAAGAATATTGTACAATTACAAATTAGACTATCACATTTACAAATTGTTGTATAATCACATTACCTCTCTGTCCCTAACCTGAGGCCAATTTAATAAGGTCATACCATCAAAAGATCAAACCATTTCAAGGTCAGACTGTCACACGATTCTAATATCAAAAAAATATAATGTTTTAGAAGAAAATCACTTTACGGAAATGGTTACAGAATGAGATGGGTATAAATCAGACAATCTTCTTAATATCAGACTATCTCTACTTGGAAGATTTAACTAAGATGAGACTAGCACATGATTAATCTATCACTGGGTGAGAAACTCAAAATCACAAGTTCAAGCTATCAGAGAATTGTTTACTGCAGATCGAATTAGCACTATTTCACTTCCTCAAGAGTGACCACAAGACTGCCACAAAATCCGGCCATTAAAGGATCAAGTCATCACAAGTATAGATTAGCAAAAAATCACACAATCAGGATCAGAATATTGGCAATGAAACAAATGCTTTGACTGTAGATACTGACTTTGTATCAGAGGGCTCATAAGACGACTCTGCCCGTAAAACGTCTCTCTCCCCCCACCCATGACTGCTGAAATACTTTGAGTAACAACAAGATCCACAACCCAAAGGATCCCTGTCTTTTGTTGTGGCAGGGGTGCGGGTCAAAATATTTACTGAAATGCGCCTCTCATTCACCCGAAAATTGTGGGGCCAGCCGTATTGAGGGCCTAATTTAGATCTTGGTGGACGGGTTACTCAGTCACAACGGTGACGGATATCCGGCCCGCCAAAATATAAATCGCATTGTATCCTATGGGATTTATATTTCGGCGGCTGGGCAATCCGTTACCGTTGTGATGGAGTATCCCGTCCACTATAATTTAAATCAGGCCCTCAGTTTTGTTTTGATATATGCTGGTTATAATGCATGTAGAGACGGACTGTGGCTAACAGCTGATAAACATGATGCGCTCTTCCGTCTAGCTACCATTTTTCAAGACGGGAAACGAGCCAGTAGCACAATAACACACAGGACAATGGTTTTCAGCATGCACATCACATCCCCCTAATGAATGTTCAAAAATAGAAATGACGACAGAAACCAGAGAATTTTTTGACCTGGAATTTGCAGAGTATGACAACTCCTACTACATGTCATAGACTACATGCATATTTGAAACATAGACATTTACATGTAGCATGTTTACAAGAACCCCATCTCTTCTAAAGAAATGAAAGGACCGCATATTTGGAACATCCTTTTCTATTTTTACAAGGGTATTGTGCCCGGTGTCCTCTAGAAATATATATTGAAACTCAGTGACACCTACAGCACATACATCATACTAGAAGGCACAGCGGAAGGGCAACCACTGTCCTAAGCAAGCCTGTATGCCCTGAACACTATTCAAGCATCGTTCTCTGAGCACTTGCCCCCAAAAGTAATATGTAACAAAGACATGGATGGACTAGTGAGAGGTGGTAACTATTATCTACACTATATATACAAGATAGATCTAACCCTGCATTATGTGATTACCTGAGACATAACCCTTCAGACTGTTTTAAGGACTGTCTAACACAATGGCTGTTCTCCAACATGCGGCGTAACTTGCATCCAGGGGCTCACAAATGCTCCTATTACTCACCAGTGCATGATCTACGTACCTGTTTGATTTTGTTCCTTGGTACAACAGATATAGAGTGCTTAACATACAACTCAGAATTCTTGAGCTGGACACTGGTTGAATGAGAAGGCTTTAAGGTGATGCTTTGTGAGCTATGCAATATTAAATCTTTGTACGTACAGAAGAAGGCCCTAAAACGACGATGGTCATGATCACTTGTGATAATGAAGTCAATTCAATTTTTTGCATTACATGATAGCATAAAACCTATAGAGTATTTAAAAATCTGGATCAGAAAATCATTAGATGAAACCTGTACAAAATCAGTCTGCTCTAAAATCAGATTATCACTGTACTAGAAATTCAGCTGAGATCAGACTGTCACATGAGTAAGCTATCATAAAGCTAACACTCAAGAATATATCAACAGTGTTAAATGTCTATAGTTTTCCAGATGAATGGAAAGCGATTCTGAGTGGTGGATGGGTTAGAACACTTTCACAGCAAAGATATTTTGTAAATCGGATTATTTTTGGCTCTGCCTCACTTGCATACCTGCTGGTATAAGGAGGCATCAATCCTTACTCTTAGCTTCTGATCACTGCATTGATGTGCATGGCGCCTGCTGGTCAACACTATCCTAATAATTTCTTGATACTTTTTTAGGCAAGTCAGGAGTGCTTCTCCCCTCAACTTCTTCCCTTGCTCCTAGGTTACCACATATGCACAAGTTCAAAGTCTTTAAGCAGCATGTATCTAGTTGGTCCTGTTTAACTGATGCTAACCCATACCAGCACAACTTGGTGCCCCTTGATTGTCACCAGTCCATGCACTTTTTGTTTGTTTTTCTGATACGACTGTTGAGAACAGGTTGAATAGGTAAAGAGGCACTTTCAGAATCTGTGCACTGCTGACGTTTTGTGAGTTTCTAACACAGAATCTGGCATCATAAGCATTGGATCTATCAATATGATCTTCTCATAGTGACCAACGATTTTGAGGAAGAACTGCCATTCATGGGGCATCACCTACTGAAAAAGATTTCACTAGGGCTATGTTGACGTTCCTGAATGTGACCATACTAGTGGTGTATATTAAGTATATGCTAACAGGCTATTGTGTAAGTAAGATACTCTATGTAATAGGTCTATGCCCTTTCTCCTAAAACTTCACACACAATCATTCTTTCCTGAGCACCCCTTCACGTATTTCTTTGGTGCAACCATATATGTATAAAGTACCTATATTTGGTGTTTTTCAAAATACAGAAAATTGTGTATATTCAAATGTGTTTCTTTTGTGTGTGATGTTATAATTTGACAATAATATAAGCAAACTCTCCCTTACTATTAGAAAGAGTACCTATCCCCATCCTCGAGTTGTATGGGTAGGGCTATTGAGAAATATTTAGGATAAGTTAATTCATTAAAACTTATCTGCATAGTGGATCTTTCCGATTGGACTGCTGTTGTCGCGTATCAATAACTACCCAGGTCCTTCGGATTCTTTTTGGGTCACCCCATTTTTACGTATTTGACAAGGATACAGGCTGAGTTCAGTTTCCAGCTGATGTCAGTGACTTGGATAGCTTTTTCTTAGGCTGGGGATGAAATGAGCTACCAGGCCTCTAGACTGGGTCATTGGGAGGCGGCAAGTCCACTCTAAAATACAAAGAATTCGGGTGGTATATATTGTTTTGATATCCTTCTCTCAGGTCCAAGGGTGATCGTCTGTCACCAAAGGACAGGAGTCTCAGACTTGTTCATGGTATATGTTTGACTTCCTCCACTCGGCTCAGCATCATGCCAGCGTATACGCTGCTCACCTTTTCTTATGCTAAATGTCTGGTATCCCAGACTAAGTTCCAGGGAATCCTATAGTTAGGTTGAACTTTGCAACACACATGGTGCTGCATGATTCAGGCTGAAAAGAAATGTAATCTTTTTGCATGTTTTTCTAAAAATCCTGACCAGAGAATTTACTGTGTGATCTTCCAGTCAGCTAGTGAGGTCTGTACCCCAGCAATATATTCCTTTATGGTGTTCTGTATTTGGAAAACACTGATAGGTGCACTAAAACAACATTTATGTTTTATTTTCTTACTAATCGACTGCCTGGCCAGTGTTCAGTTTAGCATTTGTGCACCCCAACCCCATTGAAAACCTGTACAGGCCTGCCGGTCCCGCACTCAGAAGACACGGGGGGATCAACATATAGAATTGCCTTACTGTCCAGGGAAGGTTGAAGAAAAGGTTTCCATTTTGTTGACCTTTTGTGAGCTATGGGGCAGTACACACACATGCATATATGAGTGGGACACATCCTACATAATGGGCTTCAGCCACTCCACTTATTGCAAAATGTTCACAGAGGAGATCATCAAATTCGGTTTTGGAGACCAAGTTAAGACACTGCAAGGAATGAGATCTCCTTAATTAGACGGAACTGTAACAGTAACTTTAATCTAATACGTGCTGGAAATCTGTGAGTTACCCACGGTGACACCCTGGCCCCCTCCTGCCCCTCAACCTCAATTCATAAGCAAGTTCAACTTCCCTGTGACCATGGCAGCTAACTTAATAGGGGCGACCCCAGCAGCTCCGCGAAAGTTTATGGGCATAGACAACATCATAAAATAAGACATGCCTCATTTTCAGCCAGTTGTGATATTGTGGATGGCCATGGGCAGCCTTTTTGCAGGGTTTGCAAAGGCACATTTTGCTGCCTCCCACCCAAGCAGCCGGGGATTCCATGCTGGTGGTGCCTGAAGTGGCCGCCTAGTCTTGCTTGGCTCCATAACCAGCCCTTGCCTGTACTACACCTAAGCTATCTGGGAATTTTCACAAAATCGCCTATTATCATTTTTGTTTGTTTATTTAATGGTTTCTTCAATGATTGGACATGCTGCTTCTGGCAGACAGCTCTGTTGAGTGCTCTGCTCCCTCACACAGGTAAGTACACCCGGAAAATAGACATTTCCATACAGAGGCCATCTTCACAGCTCCACTCATTTCATTTAGAAATAATCTTAGAGCATCATTATTATCCAAGTCCAACAGCAGTATGGATACTACCATAGGTGGAGACAATTCATTTCAAATGCTGGGAATTGAGAAACCAGATTAACATTAAAGGAACAGGTTGTGGGCAAAAGTAAAGGAAATGATTTGCTATTGTCTGATGCCTAGAGACTCTCTCAAAGTTGAAATTCAATAGTGTAAAAATGTGTACAGATCATTCTGCAACTGCATTCTAGTTCCATATTCTCATAACCCCATATTTTCATCCGTTCCCTTTATTAAGGCATTGGCGACGGAGGAAACGAGCTTGGCATGGGCAAGGTGAAGGATGCTGTGAAGAAGCACATCGCTGGGGGAGATGTTATTGCTTGTGATGTGGCTGCTGATTTTGCTATCACTACTGGTGAGTCTGAAATATGTGTAAAGAGCAGTCTTTTGCAATAATCCAGGTGAATGATTGCAGAAAATACCTTTCTTTTGCAGAATCCAACAGTTATAGGTTCACACGCTTTGCATAATCCTGCCATGTATTTCTTGGACCGAAGTTAAACTTTGTAAAATTTGGTCATGGGCAGCGGGCATGTCATGGGATTCTCCAATGGCATTCACTGGTGTTCTACAATGCCTCAGGCATTTGTGCCATCTTTATTGTTTTTCCTTCATTGGGTCACACCTTATGAAGAGGAGATGTGACTTTTTCACTGAACAAATCTATCACAGATTGCAGAGATCAGATTTCGAGTTTCACTACACAGATACGTCCTATTAATGTTACTTTTTTAGATGGTTTTCAAAGCTTTCACCACTTTTTTCAGCATAGGGTTATTGAAAAGGTTCCCACAAATGAGCAAACTCCCTATTTGTAATTGTTTCCAGGGGGCCACAACGAAAACAAGTGCAGTTTGTATACAACATACTGGGCCAAAATCCGACAGTTCTGTTGACCCATCTATATTATGCAGTTTGATTATGGTTCTGTCTCTCTTGTGTATCGAAAAGGACAAGTCAGAAATTGATGAAGAATATTTTGAAGACACAGTCTTTTGAGACAGTGATATTTCTTCGTCCCCTCGCAGCAGACTTGTCTCAAAACCAGTTAACCTGTGCCCAGGTTATCATCCCTAAAGCTTGCAACATCACAAGGATTTCGAAGGGTGTGCTATTTAGCATATAAAATAACAGAGGCTCCCTGTCAACAAAGCCTCCTTTGTTGCACATTTAGATGGTGCAGAAACATCATCCAGTCAAAGTAACACCACTTAAGTGCTACAAAGGCTACCTTCTTAGGGGTTTATGGCATATGCTCAGAAGTTCAGGGGTTATTGCAAAATAACCCTTTAATGAAGCTTCTTTGGAAAAGAAGGTTAATATCTCCGGGGTACGATGAAGTAAGAGACCAAGACAGCCAGACCAATTTAGGCTCTACCAGTGTACCTAGAGCAGTTACAGAGCCAACATCCACCCAGCCGAACGTATGGACTCAGGCCGATATATTTCTGGTTAGATGCACTACCATGTAACCACTGCACAGAGTAGCTGCAGCCACAACCTTCATAAATTGGAGATCGAGAGAGGTGGAGCAAGAGAGTTAGAGATGACGCAGGAAGTGAACTACCACCCAAACCAAATTTTGGCTTGAGAACTTCTCTCCTTAACCACTGCACACAGGTTTATTTATTTATTTATTTATTTAGAGAGTTTTATATAGCGCTGGCTAGACCCGGAGGTATCAGAGCGCTTCACACGAGAATCAGCAATGAAACAGAAAAAGTTCAACAATAGTGGATGGCAATGATTTTTTCCACATGAAGTGCAAAAGATTTTGTCAGATAAAGGGGTGATGGAAACAGTAACCAATGGTTACTGCATGGCGTTAGAAAAGTCTGACAAAATATTTTGTCCGACAAATGGGTGATGGAAACAGTAACCAATGGTTACTGCATGCCGTCCACAGAGTATGTACTTCACGTACGTCCTTAGTCCAAAAAAGAATGCAACACCCAGACAGAACCTTTTCTGGATATCTGACCAATCAACTGAGGACTTGGAAGTCAAAAATTCAAGATGACAACTCTACACAGTGCTTTTCACTGACGCAGGAAGGCAGCATCATGAAAATGATAGATCTAAAAGACAGTGTATTCAGATTCTGTTAGAAGCAGACCAGCAAAAGATTGATAGCAGTTGCAAAACATAACCAGTTTGGTGAAGTTTGCATCAAATGGTTTTGCCAATACAAATCGTGTCTTATGGCAGCACATCTCAGGAGGGAAACCTTTGATGTTTATTGTTACCTGGGCACTCAACGAAATACCACCTAGGCAATGTAGTTGTTTTTATTAGTTCGATTTCACAATGAGCATCAATAAACCATGTCTAACTTGCAATCCGTTAATGACTTTTCTCGAATCAAATTTAGAAACCCTACTCGCAATTTCTTATCCAACACATTAAAAATAATGACATTCCAGAGAAAGATTCCCCACCACCAGGTATCATCAGTCTGTGACTCATGATGCAATGATCAGACTCATCATTGTCAGGGTGGAGGGACACAAATGCAACACTGGATCATGCAAAATTTTAATTCCACATGACAGTGTTGGAGTTGATGACCCGTGTGGGTCTTGCAATCAACTCTTTCCCAACAGAACTTAAAAACAAGCTTGACCAAAGTCTGGAAGGAGAGCACATTCACAATGTATAGTGTACTAGACCAGGGTTGGGAGGGGGGCAAAGCATTTTCTGTTAACATTGAATAAGAGAAGCCCAAAGTTTATGTATTGTTCAAGACAACTAGGTCCTTAAAATGTTTTAGTATATTTATATTGGTAAATCAGTGTAAGGATAGACACATTTTTAATAGATCGTGGTTGTAAGTTCCTCAGCAGTACTGAATAAACTTGTTTTCCATGTGCTGCAGTTTGAAATTCTAAATTGCACATTTCTTTCCACATGCATGTGTTATTAGATTTGGTACTGCATCACCTTGAAGATGCCATCTTAACACCATGAATATTGGAAACTTATTGGGGTGCTTTGGAATAAAAATGTATATGTGGTGTAGGCTGTGTGACTTGTATTGGCTTTTATTGTAACCTTCTAGGACCTTGGATCTGTTGCTAGAGCGGGAATGAGATTCGGTAAAATGCAGTGCTTAATATGTGCCAGTGTTTGCTGGTGCTCAGCAGCTGCAGTTATGTTTTTTTAATACAGGCACATATTTGTGACATTCCACCACATGGTAGCACTATACATCTATTTTTAAGAGTGTATGTGCTGACTGTTAACAATTTGATATACAATTAAAAATAATATTAATACCAGCTTGCTCAGGACGTTCTTATAGCTTGGGCTTACCTAGTATAGTCCACATGTTTACATATATGGTGCAGCCATAGAGGCCTTCTGATAAATATCTTAGGGCCCCTTTATTATTTTTGATATCTTCTTTTGTTTTTTTTTAACACAATAGTCAGCTGAATAAGAAATACTGAACTATGTAAATGAAAGTAAAGGGGACAGCTAATGCAGACCTAGTTCTCGCTTAAATTATCATAGGCAGAAAGACATGTCTCTCCTGGACAGAATTACCAATCCTTGCTTTAACTTTCTTTCTCTTACGGTGTAGAATATGAGTAAAGGTTTAGCTTTTAACAATGGTGACACATTACGTTTCTGGTCCTGATGTTTAGTCCGAATTTAAAAATAAGGCTCCCGGTTTTCAGTTTTTACAGATAAATACAGACCAAAAACGATGTATTTTCTGTCTGTATTTTATTTTTTAAGTGACACTCCATGCTGTCCTTCATATTTTATTTATTTATTTTATTTAAAGAGTTTTGCATAGCGCTGGCTAGACCCGAAGGTATCAGAGCGCTTTACATGAGAATCAAGAATGTAATCGAAAAATATCAACAATTACACAATACATCAAAAAATAGGCAATACAATTAGGAGAGGAGAGAAAAGTAGTGGAGGGGGCAGGGGAGGTGAGAAAGGGAGGATAAGGGAAGAGACAACTAGGAGAGATGAAAGGAAGTCTGTCTAAAGACCGACTGGGTAGGTGACGACCAAGGAGGGAATCCACGGCCCATCTCCCCTATAGCTAAACCAGGTAGCTCAATTGAGCATCAGACAAAATAGTTCAGTCTCCATACATTGAGAGAGGAGAGAAGGAGAGACATAAATAGAGGGAGGATGCGGGAAGAGACGACAGGAGAGACGAAAGTAAGTCTGTCTAAAGACCGACTGGGTAGGTGACGTCCAAGGACGGAATCCCCGACCTGTCTCCTCTATAGCTAAACCAGGTAGCTCCATCGGACATCACACAAAATAGCTAAATCTCAAGTGACGAGGGAAAATTCACAGATAAACAGGGTGGGGACTAAGGGCCAGGACAGGTGAGGGCAAAGGTCAGTAGCAGGAAAGTGGAGAAGAGTAGAGCGGAGAGGGGTAGGGGGTAGGGGGAGGAGGGAGATAAGGTCAGGTGAGACGGAGGAGGGTTTGTTGTGGCCGTCATTTTAGGTAGGGACAGGCAGTATTTCAGGAGCAATCACTGTGTGGGGTGACTACATCGCAGCTTTGTTGTCTCACGTGTCCCTGTAAGCTCTGAAAACTAACTGCATACCACTGTTTTTTGGGCTTGGCCACTGTATTCGTGTTGGCCCCTTTACATGCTTGGTGCCACACTGCCAGGTTCCATGTCATGCCATTCACCTTCTTTGTCGCTGGTTCACAACCCATTGGCTAAGTCTCTCGGCAGGGTGAGGGGGAGGGGGGGCCCAGCGCTAATCCCTCGAACTAAGGCCCCTGTTGTACGGCTGTTGCACTCCCCGCTCCCCTCAACAGCTCATAGTGCCCGTCTTGATGTTTTCACGGTGATCGCCGGTCCTTCCCCTCTCTGCCGGCCTCCTTAAACTTCACCGATCAGGCCAACAGCTGAGCAGATATAAAGCATGGCGAGTTAAAAAAACAGGATAAAATGTTCTTAAATACAGGCATTGGTTAACATATTTTTTAGGTCTCGTAGCGATACAGTGCGTAAGCACTGTACTCGCCGAGATCTATTGTTACTGACTCTGCTTCCCAGGAGACAGTGCCGGCCGCGCGCTTCTCTCAAAAGGCGATCGGCACAGGCCGCGCGCGCGCCGTGTCTGTCTCCTGGGAAGCGCAGCATACATACACAGGCACACTTCCCCCTGCACGCATGCGCACACACATACACAGAGCACACACACGCATGGAGAGACATCCCCCCCCACCCCTCCGCCGTCGCACACACAGACACACGCACACATACAGGCATCCCGCTCACACACACACACACTGCATACACACACGGTCCCCCCCTTACCTCAACAGATACACACACGTGTGCGCACACGCGCGCGCACACATCCCCCCCACACCCCACTCACCAGGTTCTTCTTGCGTGTCCCTCGGCAGCCAGCGGGTCATTCCGGTTAACAGGCGGGGGCCGCGGGGCTCTCCACGAGCACGGGAGCCCCGCTAGCTAACACGGCAATCCTCCGGCGGGCACAGGAGTGCCTGCTTCCTGTTTTTGTCCGGCCCCGCCCCCGTCCCAACAAAGGTTGCCTGGCTTCCTGTTAAAGCCGGGCTGTGGCGGTGAGTTTGCTTGTTTTCTCATTGCGGACCTTTAATTTGAGGATGCAACGCGGGCCTGACACTGGCACTCATGAGATCCCTTCTGACTTTGCGGCAGCCTGCTCTCATGCCAGGCGTTTCCCTGTGTTTGTCACAGCACGTCCTGTTCTCTGGGGCGAATGCCAATATTTCATATTACCGGAAGGTGCAGCGAGCGAAGCGAAATCTAAGCCAGGTCTCTTGGCAAAACCGCGGTTTTCTCTTCGGTCTGATGCCTTCTTAATGTGTCGGGTTTCATAAGTCAAAAATAATGAAGTTTCCTTGCAGGGGGGCATGTCTTCGTCGATCGTGATAGTCGGTGCTCACTGTACGTGGTGTTATTTCCTCTGCGACATTCCTCAACGCTCTGGTTCAGATTCTTTCTGCTTTTAAATGTGTGTCTGCCTGAGTTGAAGCATACTTTTTGCCCCGCCGCATCTCTGTCATTTGCGCAACATCACTGTAGGTCACGTGCTTGCTGCACTTTTAAAACAATGACCCAAAGAAGGCCTCCCCCGAAGACAAGACGCTCCTGAAGAACAGCTGCTTCACAGAAAGGTGATGCAGTCATGGCATTGTGCCTGCTGTAAGAATCGAGCGCCCTCATTCAAAATAAACCATTTCATGTCCAAAAAGACATCATCTCACAAAACACTAACCCCATTACATGTAGGACAAGGCCGCACATGCTTTTATCGCTATGATAGCCGCAACATATTCCTACATGCATTATATCTAATTTTTTTGCTGCGTGCGGTTTTCGGCATGTCTGGTGAATAACCACTACACGCATTCGTACATCTAAAGGCAGGCGCATGTATGGCTCTTAGCACGTATGACTCTTACACTACTGGGCCCACACAAACAAACATGTACACATTTTACGGGTGTGTTGTGCGCACTAGCATTGAATGCCCTCCACTGACGAGCGGGGATGGGGGCGGCCGGGCCTGGGGGTAGGGAGCGGACACGACACGCAGAGCCCCCTCTGCAGACGCGCATGCATATGAACCTGCCTGTAACAAAGTTAGCGCGGAAAGGTGTAGTGCTCACATGACCGGGGTCCCGCGCCAGGCACCCGGACTGGTGTGCAGCAGCAGGCAGCGCCCGCAGGCAGCAGAGGCTAACTGGGAGGCTGTGATGAAAGGCGCGAGCCTGCCTCTCACACAGGTGTGGTGTCTGTGCACATTAAGGCTGCCTGCACGTAGAGGCCTCTGATTGAATTATGGGATCGGTGCTTGATACCCAAAAGCCGCGGATTCAGCAGCCAATGAGGGGAGCTGCTGGGGGGCCTCCCTCCCCTCTGCTTATAGCTGCATTATTTTTACCTTGTTAATTGTCAACGTTGCCTTTCGCAGGTCTTGGACAGGCTCGTTGTTTTGCAGATGTGTGTATACCTCTCACTGTTTCACTCTTGCTGGTAGCGAGTGTGCCTAGCGCAGCACGTCATATATTCAGAGCAGGTCCGATTCTTTATCATTATTTGATAGTGCTCGTGGTCCGGCGCGCAGAAAGAGCAGCTGCAGTGGACATGATATTGAGAAACCCTTTCTTAAGTAGCACTCACCAGTTTCCGTGTGATTATTCAGAAGTGGGTTTCGCATTTTCCGCGAATTACGTTAAAATGAAATTTGTGCTCCCAAATCTGTTTCTAAGGATGGCAGCCATTTGGTCAATTAACATTCAACATACTGTGGTAACAAGGGCCAAGAGCCGAACATTGCATTTTTATAAAGATGCATAAATACCACAACATGTGTCAAAACCATATGTGTAGCCTTTGATATCTGGCTTTGTGGAGTCCGGCAGTGCAGTAACATGGACGAAGGATTCACCCGCAGAAGGTAATGTCTCTCTAGCAAAGTGAGCAGGACGCCCCTTTTGATGCTCATGTATCTACCTGTCCACGTTAAAGATGGAGAGAACAATCCTTTTGCTGCGTGGGCTCTCGGTTGTGCAAAGAGTGGGCACCGCAGATCCTTGTGAAAACCGTGAGCCGGGTGCCAGGGGAGCTAGCTGCTGGTGTTCTGTCGTTGTGAGCCAAGCTAGCCTTTGTCTTGCAGGCACATCTATACTTGCATGTCACAGGTCTGATGATAGGATGCCACAGTGGACTGATCCGTAAGGGATGCCTTGGTGGCGTTGAGTGCATGTGGACCGGCTTGGGTCTTAGTCGTGTTATCCATGTTTTAGGGAGGCAGCAGAAGGGCTGTGATGATGGCTAAGTTGATGACGAGTCGCTAGTGCGCTAGTAGTGATGGTATGGAGTTCTTGATATCATTTCTTTGCAGGGTCACTGCTGAGGTGTCAGTTTTGCTTTAGTATTAGACCAGCATCACTGGAAGAAGGTTGTTAAACGAACCTGGTCTGCTGCAGTAGTTACATACTACAGTATGTAGCTATAGGTGTTTATTTCCCCTGAAAGACTAAAGAGCATTCTATCTTTTCTTTCCTTCTTGTTTTTTTTTCCTTTTTCATTTATTTCTTTTAATTTGACATTTGTAAACACTCAAAACGTACTTTGTATGCAAAGTTACAAAAACAGAACTTGTAGATTACGACAGAATGTATCCAAATACATAAGTACAGTTTAATTACAACCTCGTGAACATTGTGCCAAAAGCTCACCGTCGCAAACCATACTTAATTATTACTTGCTTTATTCTGGATGTTTTTTTTACTACATTTGTTTTCAGTTTACAGTGCATCAAAACAGTCACCACGGACCTCAAAACCTCTATACTTACCTTAGTGAGCACAATATGTTCAATTGATACAGTCCCAGTCCACAAACTCTACAAACCCAGTCTTCTGTGAGAGCCGGATACAAACACTCTCTATGGTAACATAACCACCTGTATTTGAGTCAAAATGTAGGGAAACCACAGAACGGGGCTTCAGCTGGTCAGGCATCCTTATATGTTTGAGAATCATTTCAGTCAGCCCAGTTCTGGGGGAATATTGTCCTGAATATTACTTTCATAATGGGGACATCCTAAAGACATGAGTGTATTGTCCACGGTAACCGCAGGAGGGTTCTATAGTGCCTTGATATTAAGAACCTTCATTAAACCCACTCTGCCATTTGGGAATGAATGTACCTGTGCTACGCCAGGGTTGCACCAGAAATTGCTTGAATTATCCAGGTGGTTGTTCATGTCTGAGACATAAGGGATGAGAACCTCCCCTGATGCTGTCCACCCTCACACAACGCACCCTCATACACCAGGGAGGTGTGATCGTTAGTGGGGGCTGTGTGGTTTCAGGTGAATGGTTAGTGAGATGGAAAGGCTAGCGAAGTTTAGGTAATATTATATTACAGGGATAGGGTTTTAAAGAGGAGTATCCGCCAGTTGCAGAATTACATTAAGAAGGATTAAGGCAGGTATGACAAATGGAAGGTATGCATAAGATGAAAGGTAAAAAGAGGATCACTGACACTGACTGTGAGGAGGAACTCACCGCTGTAGCTCCATGGGCAATTACGTCTCCTAATTCGTCCACGGACTTATCGGACACTCCCAAATCTGAAACTCCATGCCGTCTTTCCGTATTCCTACAGAGAGCCAACGATAGTCAGGACCCGGAAGAGGTTGGACCTGACCCCGGAGGTGTAACTAGCGAACCAATGAAAAGGCGAGTCGACAGGAACGAAGGCGCGTTGGGTTGGAAGAGGAAAACCGCGGAGGAGACGCCAGCCGAGGAGACGCCAGGAGAAGAGACGCCAAAGGAGAAGACGGACCCTTTCCCACGGAACCGAACCAGCGGACCAAGACTCCGGAACGACGACGTCGCAGAAGAAGAAGTAGACGAACCGTGGTGTGAGGACTGGTGGAGTCCCCCGGAGGATGCTGGAGAGCGGCCGTGACTCTGGAGAGTTACGGCAGGGCCGGTGAGTGGGGTGTGACAAGGGACTGAGGGTGGAGTGTGGAAACATTGATGTTAAAACTGATTCTTTGACGTAGCAAATGCATACTCAGTTATCCTGACATAACGTGGTAATTTCTCGGTGAAACGTAGAAGTGCTGTGTAATTTTGTTTGAACCGAGAGGTGATATTGAGAAAAGTATCAACTCACACTATACAATTTTCGTGATGGTTGACGGTTACGCATCCCAATAGGCTGTGGTGACCGAGGGTACCTGGTTAATTTCTTGAAGTAATAATAGGAACGCTATGCCTCAGTGTCGTTCCACCGTATCTTAGTTTAAACCTTGTTTAGGTTTCCTTATTTACTTGGACCCTTTTTGTTTAAATCTACACGGAAAGTATTAGAGACAGGACACGTGGTGTGGTGACGGTATCCTACTAAACTAAAATATATAGAACAAGTAGTCTGACGGCCCCTTTCTTTTTCCGCTTCTTTTATGAGCCTCCGGGAAAACCCTGAAGACTCCGAAGACGAGGAGCCGGGAAACATCTATAGCATCGCCCCTCTACCAGCGGAAGAAACGGACGAGGACATTCACAAGGACTCACGAACCTTTACCCATCCATCTGTTATTAATAAACAACCAATTCGAAACTATCTTTTGCCTCCACGCCTGTTTATCCGTCCTGCGCTCCCACAAGTGGTGTCAGAAGTGGGATCGCAAGGCGTGATGGAGGCCGCACTCGCCAAAATGGCCGAAAATCAAGAACACCTGGGAAAGGTGATGGAACGGTTCTTGACTGTAGTGGAAGAAGACCGAGCGAAAATACAGCAAGTTATAACCGGTCAAGGGCAAACGCAAGAGACAGCATTGGGCAAACTGACAGAAGCATTGGGACAACAGAGAGGTCCTACCACGTTGCCCTCCGTTGTGTTACAACGATATGTAAGTGGGGAAGATCCTGATTTTTTCTTTACTAACTTTGAAAGAATGGCGACCGCAGCATCATGGCCTGCAGATAAATGGGGCCAGTACCTAGGACCACTGCTTTCAGGTGATTTGCAAGCAGCTTATCAAGCGGCAACGGTACAAGGAGGTGTCGCATACGCAGATATAAAAAAATGTATCATGGAACGTTTAGGCATTGACGATGAATCATACAGACAAAAGTTTCGTCAAATGAAAGAGGGTCCCCAGGAGACGCCTCGAGCCCTATATTTTCGAGTGAAAGACATGGCCGACAGATGGTTGAAACCTGCATCCACCGACAAAAACGGCATTATGGCAAAGATTTACTTAGAGCAATATTTGACCTCTCTTCATCCTCCCATACAAAAGTGGGTGCGACAACAAGCTAATCTAACACTTGAGACAGCAGTAGAGATTGCGAGTGCTTATAGTAGGGCTCAAGAACTCCAGAAAGGTAATGACTTTTCCGGGAAAACAAGTGGACCTGTACCACACCGACCCTCGCGCCCACTTCCACCGAAAAAACCTGAAGCAATAGCCATTGTACCCGGAACACCCATGATTCGGGCCCCAATGGGACCACAGTGTTACCAATGTGGAGGTATGGGACACATAGCAAGATTTTGTCCACAAAAAGAGAAGGAAGAACCCATGGAAATAGGGGTAGTGCGTAATTATTATTGTTCATCCTCAGAAAAAAAACAACCCCCATATCATTGCACTGTGTCTGTGAACGGACAGAAAGTAACCGCCTTAGCCGACACGGGTTGTCGACATAGTGTAGTACGGCCTCAGGATCTGGGTGCCCACATAGGCCCCGTGGATGGAGCAGTAGCCATCAGGTGTGTTCACGGGGACACAAAACCCTATCCAACTGCACAAGTAAGAATAAGACACCCGAAGGATGACGGTACCACTCTGACTGTGGGATTGATTCCACAGTTACCCGAACAAGCAATCCTTGGAACAGACTATCCCAAGTTAGATCAATTGTTACAGGATAAGTCCTCTCAAGAAGAGGAATGGTTATCAACTGCCCCGTTTTCGCAAGACGAAGAGAAGGAATGGCCGGATGCAAAAACACGAAAAAGTAAAAGGCAAAGACGGGCTGAGAAACACAGAAATCCAATAGCCCTACCTATCACTGTGGACGAAAATCCCTGGGAGACAGATAGGAGTTTCCATGCAGCTCAACAGGAAGATCCGACATTGCAGGGAGCATGGAATCAAGCACTCAATGAGGAGGATCCCCAACATGTATGTCCTTATTTTTTCAAGAAACAGGGTTTGGTATATAGAAAAGGAAATCCAACACAAAAAGCTCAACTGCTAGTTCCTGAGCCATTTAGAGAAAAGGTGTTATATTTAGCTCATAGCCATCTACTTGGAGGACATTTTGGGGCTGAGAAAACGGAAAAACAGATTCTAGAGTTGTTTTATTGGCCTGGGATATATCAGCAAGTAAAACGATACTGTAAAGAATGTACCATTTGCCAGCGTAACAGCAGATACCACCCACCCAGAGTCCCATTACAGCCTCTCCCCATAATTAGCGAACCTTTCTGTAGAGTTGGTATGGACATCATAGGCCCTTTGTTACCCTCACGTAGTGGGTGTCGTTACGTACTAGTGATCGTAGATTATGCCACTCGATTTCCCGAGGCTTTACCCCTGCGGAAGCCCGATACCACGAATGTGGCAAAGGCCATGATCAATGTCTTTTCACGGGTAGGATTTCCAAAAGAAGTCATAACAGACCAGGGAACCCCGTTTGTATCCCGTCTTATGAAAGAAGTGTGTTTGCAGCTAGGAATCAAGCAGCTACGGACCTCAGCCTATCATCCCCAAACGGATGGCCTGGTTGAAAGGTATAACTCCACCATCAAAACGACTTTGAAGAAACTCCTAGCCTTAGAAACTAGAAGGTGGGAGGATATGCTGCCTTTGGCTCTGTTTGCCATACGTTGCAAAGAGCAGAAGAGTACGGGTTATTCTCCCTTTGAGTTATTGTATGGCCACAAACCCAGAACCCTACTCGAGATGGCACAGGAGAGGTGGGAGACCGAACCACACAATTCGAAACCCATCACTGAATATGTGTCGAATTTACGAACTCATCTGAGCCAGATAAGGACCATTGTTAGAAACAATTTGGAGGAGGCACAAACAGCACAAAAACGTCAGTACGACAAAGGTGCTAAAGCCAGATCTCTCCAGGTAGGAGATCCTGTATTATTGATGATGTCGTCATCTGACCACAAGTTATTGGGACAGTGGCAGGGACCCTATATGGTGATAGAGAAAGTAACCCCAGTAACCTATCGCATCGAGCTAGATTCCATTAGACATGTGACCCAAGTGTATCACATCAATTTATTGAAAAAATGGGAAGGGCCCCTACCTGATATGGTAAACCTAGCCGAAACCGAAACCACTTCCTTTGATCAGTGCATAGACCCAGAGTTGAATGTGATGTTACGAGAGAAGTTGACACAGGTGTTACAACCGTTACAGGAGACATTTTCCACCACCCCGGGTAGGACAAGCTTTATAGAACATGCCATCAGAACGCCGCCTGGGAAACGGGTTCGGTTACGACCATATAGAATTCCTGAAGCCCGTAGACAGACTATAAGGGAGGAAATACAGAAAATGCTCCAAATGGACATTATCGAACCATCCATGAGTGAATGGAATTCACCCATAGTCCTCGTTCCCAAACCTGATGGGTCGGTGCGCTTTTGTATTGACTTTAGAGAGGTGAACAAAATATCCGAGTTCGATACTTATCCCTTACCAAGAGTTGACGAGATGGTGGAAAGAATCGGTCAAGCAAAATATATCAGTACTCTTGACCTTTGTAAGGGATACTGGCAAATTCCACTGCGCAAAGAAGACCGTGAAAAAATGGCTTTTTCTACACCCGATGGGTTGTATCAGTTCAAAGTTCTACCCTTTGGGTTACATGGAGCACCAGCTACTTTCCAGAGGGCCATGAATGTAATACTACGACCCCATGAACGGTATGCTGGCGCTTATATAGATGATATAATCATCTACAGTGACACATGGGAACAACATTTGAGTCATCTTTGCAATGTGGTTCAGTCTCTAGGAAAATATGGGTTACGGATCAATCCTGCAAAAAGCCACCTGGCATCCCAAACAGTAAGATATTTAGGATACTTGTTAGGTGAGGGAGTAATCAGACCCCAAACTTCCAAACTCACAGCAATTTCTCAAGTACCGTTACCTCAGACAAAGAAAGACTTAAGAGCCTTTCTAGGACTGTTGGGATACTATCGGCGATTCATTCCTCAGTTTTCCCAGAGGGCAGCCCCTTTGACCAACTTGTTGCAAAAGAATTGTAAAACCGAAGAAATTCTCCGACATCCCTCTCTTGAGATTATACAAGCGTTTGAATCACTGAAAAACACTTTGACCTCAGAATCTGTCTTAATCAGTCCGAACTATTCCCTCCCTTTTATCCTACAGACGGATGCTTCCGACTTAGGTATAGGAGCAGTCCTGTCGCAAGAGACCCCACAAGGTGAAAAACCCATCTTATACATAAGTCGTAAATTGTTTCCGAGGGAACAAAATTACGCCACCATAGAGAAAGAAGCCTTGGCGATTAAGTGGGCCATAGAGTCGCTACGATACTATTTAGAAGGTAGGGAATTCACCCTGTTTTCAGATCACGCACCATTGGAATGGTTGGCTAGGAACAAAGGACATAATGAGAGAGTACTCAGATGGTTTCTGGCTCTTCAACCTTTTCGATTTTGCACCAAGCACAGGAAAGGTAGAGATCAAGGCAATGCAGACTTTTTGTCTCGTTTCCCTCAGGAATTATCCCCAAGTAGTAGGACAGCAAGGGAAAGGGGATGTGAGGAGGAACTCACCGCTGTAGCTCCATGGGCAATTACGTCTCCTAATTCGTCCACGGACTTATCGGACACTCCCAAATCTGAAACTCCATGCCGTCTTTCCGTATTCCTACAGAGAGCCAACGATAGTCAGGACCCGGAAGAGGTTGGACCTGACCCCGGAGGTGTAACTAGCGAACCAATGAAAAGGCGAGTCGACAGGAACGAAGGCGCGTTGGGTTGGAAGAGGAAAACCGCGGAGGAGACGCCAGCCGAGGAGACGCCAGGAGAAGAGACGCCAAAGGAGAAGACGGACCCTTTCCCACGGAACCGAACCAGCGGACCAAGACTCCGGAACGACGACGTCGCAGAAGAAGAAGTAGACGAACCGTGGTGTGAGGACTGGTGGAGTCCCCCGGAGGATGCTGGAGAGCGGCCGTGACTCTGGAGAGTTACGGCAGGGCCGGTGAGTGGGGTGTGACAAGGGACTGAGGGTGGAGTGTGGAAACATTGATGTTAAAACTGATTCTTTGACGTAGCAAATGCATACTCAGTTATCCTGACATAACGTGGTAATTTCTCGGTGAAACGTAGAAGTGCTGTGTAATTTTGTTTGAACCGAGAGGTGATATTGAGAAAAGTATCAACTCACACTATACAATTTTCGTGATGGTTGACGGTTACGCATCCCAATAGGCTGTGGTGACCGAGGGTACCTGGTTAATTTCTTGAAGTAATAATAGGAACGCTATGCCTCAGTGTCGTTCCACCGTATCTTAGTTTAAACCTTGTTTAGGTTTCCTTATTTACTTGGACCCTTTTTGTTTAAATCTACACGGAAAGTATTAGAGACAGGACATGTGGTGTGGTGACGGTATCCTACTAAACTAAAATATATAGAACAAGTAGTCTGACGGCCCCTTTCTTTTTCCGCTTCTTTTATGAGCCTCCGGGAAAACCCTGAAGACTCCGAAGACGAGGAGCCGGGAAACATCTATAGCATCGCCCCTCTACCAGCGGAAGAAACGGACGAGGACATTCACAAGGACTCACGAACCTTTACCCATCCATCTGTTATTAATAAACAACCAATTCGAAACTATCTTTTGCCTCCACGCCTGTTTATCCGTCCTGCGCTCCCACACTGACTATCACTCACACTGCCTCTCACTCACACTGATTCTCTCACTATCACTGACAGACTCTCCCACTCTCGCACTCTCTCACTGTCACTAACACTCTCACTGACTGACTCTCCCACTCACTAACTCACTCACTGTCCAGACTCACTGACCGACTCACCCACTCTCTCTCTCACTAACTGACTCTCACTGACTGACTCGCCCACTCATTCTCACTCACTGACTCACTCACTCTCAACACATAATGCAGTACAAATGCAATAGGTGTCACATTTGCGAAAGTTATAAGTATTGGCATTGTCATACACAATGCCAATAACTCAAACTTAAATGCTGCGAGACCTATTGCATTGTAAATGCTTGTGTATATCATGCTGTACTTACCATGTGGGTGGTGGGTGCAGTGTTTTGTTATATTTGGCTGTTTAATTTGCTAAAACGAGACGGGCATTCAAGTATGAGTGCATGTTTGTCAGTTAAATAAATGTGGAAATATGCCATTTTGAGACTTGTTTTGTGTGTCTTGTTTATTCTCAAAACACAAAATAGCTATGGATAAATAAAAATAAGATGGCCGAAAAAGAAATATGTATAAATACAGACACAAAAAAAAACATTAAACCGGGAGCCCTAATTATAACCCATTCCAAATAATATACCACTCTCAATTAGTCTACAAAAATCATTGGTTTTCTATGTGTACGTGTTTATCTGTGAAACCATGAAATATCCCTGGCCTGGGTTTTTTCTTTGATTACTTTATCTTTTAACGGATAGTTCAGCTTTTTTTAGTTGAAATGCATCCCTCGTACTTTTTCCACAACTTGATGCGAATTTATTGTAGTTCTTGTAGCCAAATGTTTTTGAGCTTTTTAAAAAAAAATCCAGACTAAAGGTGCATACTATTTTACAGTTTCTTAGCACTCAGCTCTGTTTGAACAATCCTGTTCTACTGCCAGAATTGCAGCTTTTTCTTTCTTTTTTGTATTTATGATTTTATTGAATATGAACAATATACACAGAAGTCAACAGAATCCAGCAGTCTTTAATCCTCCTGAGGTTGCTCCACAATAGTACTATTAAGTTCTGCATAATAGTAAGACCTGTTATGTTCATGGCTACAAAGGCACCAGACTGTGGCAGCGAGTGTTTAATTATAAAAACAAGTTATTACTGTCATATGTCATTTTTACTTTATAGGTGTCTCTAACTGGGGAGGATATGCTGTAGCCTGTGGGTTATATCTCTTAAACACCTGCGAGATGCATGAACGCTACCTCAGAAAAGCTGTCGGATTCCCAAGTTTGTCACAGGAAGCGGTCTGGAGAAAAGCCCTTCCCTCTATCAGCAAGGTAATGGATATCTGAACATACATATTTTGTCTTCTGGAAACGTTTTTGCTATTATATAAATGTGATATTTTTAATTTTTTAATTTAAGGATGCATTTTATAGGAGGAACAATTTCATAAAATACCTTTATGCTGGACAATAGGAACACCATGTGGCTGAAATACAAAAGCATTAATGAGTTTCTGGAAGCAGTGCTAAAGGAGTACTCTTTTACATATTCTGAAATGCCTTTGTGAATCCCCCCTGAAACAATCAACTCCTTAGTTGTAACATTTCAAATGGGGCATAGTGGTTTCTATGTGTAAAAATTGTATACAAGCATTCCCATTTTACATATTTTGAGGCCAGTTCACAAAAGCATGAAAAAGTATGCAATAAACATTTGTTATTCAGCTGCAAGATACCCTTCTGGATGAACTTTGCTTTACAAGTACACGTTCATTTTATGTTATATAAAATAATAGTACAATAAAGCTCCTCTTATATGTACTCTTCTATGCCTGTATACGTCCCCCATAATCGGAATGAACTGATCAATATTGAATACAGCATCAATAGAAAAAGCATTTCCATGTGTACACTGTAAATGTATAAACTTGTTTACTGCATTAATAACATAATGTAGACAAAATATATTTTAAAGGTTTTAGATGCGTCCTTAAATGACCAGGAATGTTAATGCAGTAGTTCCAAGTGACGTTGTCAATCCCTCTGAAAGATTGTTTTGAACTATCTTTCTTCCTTCAGAGTTGCATGAATTAGTAATTACTTCCACAGGGAACCCTAGATGGATGCATTTTTGTTCCTGGTTTGCCAATTTAAATTGCACTCTGTTTCAAGTGGCAAACAATTGAGGTTTTCGGGATTAGGGTGATCTGTTAAAGCATTTTGATTTTTAATATTATTTGATTTGCCTTAATTTGATTATTGTTTATATTTTCCTGATCACAGGAAATAGAGCAGGCTCTGCTAATTGTTTTGCTAACTGAGCAGACTCTGCAAAGATACTTAACAGGCACATCTTAGACAATCATGTGGCAGCCAGCTGTGTCCATGTTCCACAAACCTCAAGTGACAGCATCACTAATGGGTATTGGGTAGTATATCAATCAATCAATCAATTAAAATCTTTATTCGGCCTTGCGAACAGAAGTCCATAAAAGTACAAAAGACATATTGCACATAACTGTAAACACACATTAAAATGTATGATGATTCAAATGTACAGGATATTTAAAATACTAAAAAGGGACATACAATGTACGAGACAAAACACAATAGCTGTGCATCAAGTGAACAGGGTGGCATAACATTGTGACCATACAATTGCATAGAAATATTGCACACAAAATACATCAGTCATCAGAAATGTAAAAAGGAACCTGGGATATAAAAACATATTCTGAATATGTGCACTGTTATGGACTGAGAGGTGAAAATACGGATATAGCACCAAGAACTATGAACGGGGAATGGAAAGAGGGCAAAGACCTCAAAAGGGTCCATCATGTGCCCCTTCTACCGCGTTAATGAAAACAAACCCGCGCATTAAACGAGATCGGTGTACTTTAACAAGCTGCACATAAAAAATTCTGATGGATTAACCCAGCGTGGTTTGTCTGGTTCTGAGTGCAGCTTTGAAGATGGCACAGACATGAAAAGCGATTTCAGGGGAACTGAGAGACTGTTAGTGGAGGAGGACAGGACGGTAGTGACGAAGGCCTAACCTCCTTAATAGGGGAGTTAGAAAGTGTGGACGTGCTAATCTGTGCGAGTTGCAGAAAAACATAAAGTGCAACAAAGATTGGGCAGTATTGTTGTCACACGGGCGCTGGGAGACCGTACTTCACTCTGAGTCTAAATAATGTTTAAAAGATAAGGACTAGTAGATTGAGCCAGCTCTAAAGCGAAAAAGTATAGACCGCTCCCATCTGGTCAGCTCCAGGGCCAAACACAGCGGAGGCTCACTGGTATAATAAAAACTGTTATATTGCATCACCAGGGGCTTTAGCTCTGACTTCAACCTAATATTTGCATGATGCGCCTTAAATAATAATTTCACCTCAGACTTGGCGTTATTAGGAATACGATTAGGTTCAGCGTACCACCAGGGTTTGCCAAGGGAGCCGAAAGTTTCTAATAAATAGCTCAGCTAAGGTATGGAAAAAGCGTTATCCAGCTTCATACAGTAGAAAATAATGTCCTTACAAAGTTTAGCGGCTGGATTCAACCAGACGCTAACCCATAATAGGAGCGGCGCCATCTGGATTGTATCCTCAATAAAACCCTGGTTTAGCTCAAGGTGCAGAGTGGGGGGGGGGGGCGGGGGTGCACTTAAAAGCCTGAGGTGGAAGTGGTTTTCTTCTGCCTGAATAGAGCAGCATTTGCAAAAACCCCAAACTCCCGCTTTGTGTGTGGCCATGCAATGCATTGGGAATTGAACACTTTCAATGGGGGAACACAGTGTCACTCTAATTTGTGGTCTGATGAGGTTACTTACTGTCCTTGTGCATTTACTGAACTTGGAACAGACCTGGGCACAACAGGGGTTTCTTGAACCGGAGGTAACAAAGGTCTTGACAGATGTCAGAACATGGGCGTTAATACTGATTTTGTTGGAACTTAAGTTCCCTGGGCCACAAGACTTAATATGCGACTTAGAATAATTAGTGCTAAGGTTCAAATTGTGCATAATAGAAACGAAATAGTCCACCTGGTATCTCAGGTCTTTTGTAAAGTATTCACATTTTACATATTTTGAGGCCAGTTCACAAAAGCATGTAAAAGTATACAATAAACGTTTGTTATTCAGCGGCAAAATACCCTTCTGGGTGAACTTTGCTTTACAAATACAGGTTCATGTTATGTTATATAAAAGAATACTACAATAACACTCTTTTATGTACTCTTCCATGCCTGTATACGGCCCCCATAATTGGAATGAACTGATCAATATTAAATACAGCATCAATAGAGCAAGCATTTCCATGTGTACACTGTAAATGTATAAACTTGTTTACTGCAGTGATAACATAATGTAGACAAAATATATTTTAAAGGTTTTAGATGTGTCCTTAAATGACCAGGAATGTTAATGCAGTTGTTCCAAGTGACATTGTCAATCCCTCTGAAAGATTGTTTTGAACTACTAGCTTTCTTCATTCGGAGTCGCATGAATTAGTAATTACTTCCACAGGGAACCCTAAATGGATGAATTTTTGTTCCTGGTTTGCCAATTTAAATTGCACTCTGTTTCAAGTGGCTAACAAGGGAGCTTTTCGGGATTAGGGTGATCTGTTAAAGCATTTTGATTTTTAATATTATTTGATTTGCCTTTATTTGATTATTTTTTAAATATTTTTCTGATCCCAGGAAATTGAGCAGGCTCTGCTAATTACTTTGCTATCTGAGTAGACTCCGCAAATATATTTAACAAGTACATCTTAGACAATCATGTGGCAGCCAGCTGTGGCCATGTTCCACAAACCTCAAGTGACAGCATCACTAATGGGTATTGGGTAGTATATCATACATGAACATTTATAACTTTGTCTGAAATGCAAATTTCATGCTTGGAATTCGATAGGACATTCTGATAGGTTATCACCAACACGTTGGCCTTGCACCTTTCCAATATAATCAAGTTGTCAACTTTCATACGTGCTGCAGAGAAATATCCTCTCTCCTGGGATGCAAACATTGTAAATCCTTTATACTTCTCACCTAACAAATAGTACAGGTGGGTTATACTACCTCTGCACACTGCTCTATTGGCTACTATGAGCTTGTTACTTTTATTGCCAAACTTCAATGAATTGTACTCAGGAAAAAAAGTACTCATGCTAGTAGCTGTTAATGATTTATCTTGTCCCTTTCATTTTATGTATCTGAATTCCATTCACTTGATATGAGCAAAACCTAGCTGTTCCTTTAGTCCAATGTGTTCAATGATTCAGAAAGTTGTTAAAATGTCATCCCATAGGTGCCCCTATGCAAGTTCTGCTAGTAATGTCCTTCATCAGGGGTATATGTTCCTTATGAATTCATCTGTAAATAATAATCTGTCAGTCCACATGGATCAAGGAAAGCAATCAAGAGTTACCTTACCACTGCAGTGTACAATTACATTAAAACGGGTTCGATTAAGTGGGATAATGTGAGTTCGAACATAGGGAACAATGTAAACAGGCATTCAACGTGTGCTGTGTTGTCTGCGAAACAAATGTATCTATCCACATGCAGGAATTACCTGATTGTATGCATATGGACCTTTTGATTATGGTAGAGTCATATTTGAAAATACCACATGTGCCTTTGATGCTTTAGAAAGAATAATCTCTCATGACTAAAAGTCTGTGATGTCTGCACCATCAATCGCCCATGAACAAAGCAAATATAATTTGCGCATTAATGACATCAGGCACTGTAAGCATAATCTAAGTATACCTGCTTGGGTGAGGGAGAAGAATTATGCAACAAGAATGGCATGCAAGAAAAACATGTGGTTAATATATTTATATGCGCCCATAACCAACTTGTTCCTTTACATTTAAGGAACTTGCGAATATTTATAAGGTTTAGAACCCAAAACTGCAAAACAGAGTAGCAGTCAGGATTCTATCATCTCAAACTTTTGCACAGAAGTTGTTTTTGCTCAGGGAAGTGCTTTAAACTAACCTGTCTACATCATTTGTGTCTAGTGCGTGTGTCTAGTTCGTGTCTCTTGTGCGTAGGGTAGGAAGTTGTGCTCAGCATCCCAGACACAGAGTAGCAATTGTAGCTTTCAAAACTACGAACTCTGTGCTATCAGCGGTCTGTAAGCTTATCATAGAGACACACACTGGTGTCAATGTTAGTTACAAAATTAAGCAAACACAAGGAGATGATAGACGGAGTGCTGAAACTTTTCAAACAGTCTTCCCCAGTCACAGATCTGAGTTGAATCCATCATCGTTCTTTAGCCTCACTTTGGCACCCCAGTTCAGACACAGCTATATGCAAATCAGTCTTGACCCTGTGCCTCATGGGTACAGTCCATTCCGAACTGCCAAGCCATGTCTTCCGTGGACTGGAAACAGCGAAAAGTTTCAGCGCTCCATCCATCATCTCCTTGTGTTTGCACAGTTACAAAATTGTCACCATCCTTAGTGGAGACCTCAAAAAATTTTTGTGGACAAGTTCTACAGATATATATTCCTGGAGGACAAAAAGAAAATGAACTACTAATACGAAGAAATTAAGCACTGTTGTGAGCGTACAACATTATTCAGTTGAATCAACCAACTTATGTCATTGGAAACTGCTGGTCATTTTATAAATGTATAAAGTATAGCAGATGCCTGTTTGGTCTCTTTTGAAACATTCTCCATTAAGAATAAAAAGACCATCTAATCAATAAATTCAGAATTAATTCTGTCTAAATAATCAATTTGACATACTGAATCATAGAAAGCAAGATATCGCTATTCTTTCATGAAGACCCTTTAGATTGTAATGTTTCCAATGTTCTTATCCGAAAGATTTGCTTTTGTAGTAATTAATTTCTGTTGTCCTTGTCTTCTGCAACTAATGTGATTTCAAGCTATTTTGTTCAATAAGTCTTAATTTGATATTTTTTCTATGCGTTTTCCCTAATATATAAAAGCCCACTTTGGCAATTCACAGTAATACGTGAAGTTTTTGTTCTACAAGTTCGTGTTGGAGTGATTTTCTTAAACTGAGTGAGTTGTGAGCAAGGGAGATTTTTTAACGTGGGAGGGTGGAAGCTCTGAAAATGTAATGGAGTATTCTTGTCTGTGGGTTTCCGAACATCTTAGTTTGTATTTCTTTCAAATCTATTTCACTTTGAATATCCAGATAACTGATTTTTGAGGGATTGATGCCATGGCTAAATTTCATGTTGAATAGCCATCTCAGCTGCGGATAACGTAGAGAGGCAACGTAAGCGGGATGACCTTACACAGCAGGTCAGGGAGCTAGAGCAAATGCACCAGAGGACGGGGGTACCCAGGATCAGGCGGCAGTTGAAGGCCTTCCGGCAACAATTAGTGGCGTTAGACCAGGATAGGGCGGAGTTTGCTGCCCTCCGTTTGCGCCATGCCTTCTACACGGGAGGGGATAGATGAGGGAGACTGCTGGTGCAGAAGTTGAGACCGACCAGACAGCGGCAGATAGTGCGAGAGATTGTTAGGGGGGATGGGAGACTCATCACGGAAGATCACGACATAGCCGAAGCGTTCAGGGATTTTTATGCCAACCTTTACACTGGTGAACCCGCGGGGCTCGCAGAGGAAGAGGCTTTTCTAGACTCTATTTCCCTTCCGACCCTCTCGCGAGAGCAGGCGGACCTTCTGGAAAGTGCCGGAAGAGATTATAGCGGCCATCTCCCGCTTGAAAGTGGCCAAAACTCCGGGGCCTGACGGGTTCCCAGCGAGTTTTTACAAAACATTCTGTGCGCAAATTGTCCCCATATTGGTACCTCTTTTTAATTCGTTCTTGGAGACCAACGCGATCCCGAGTGATCTCTTGGAGGCTTCCATTGCGGTCATCCCGAAAACTAGAAAAAAAGATCGGACTTGTTGCGAGGCATATCGTCCCATCTCCCTTCTCAACGTTGATTTGAAATTGTACACAAGGATTTTAGCGGCACAACTCGGGTCACATATTTGGGGTCTGATCGACCCGGATCAGGCCGGCTTTATTCCTGAACACCAGACCTCTGATAACACAAAGAGGGCTTTACATCTTATTGAAAAGGCTACACGACCGCCTGGAGAATACATGATACTGGCTATCGACGCCGAGAAGGCGTTTGATAGGGTTCATTGGCCCTACCTGGCGAAGGTCCTTGAGAAGGCTGGTATGGGGACGAAGTTGCGTACTCACGTACTGAATTGTTACAAATACCCGACAGCGACAGTGCGAGTTAATGGTTTTACCTGCCCTCGGTTTGCTATAGAGAGGGGAACGAGGCAGGTATGCCCATTATCGCCCATCCTTTTTGCTCTCTATATGGATCCGTTAGCGCAGAACTAAGGTGAAACCCGGATGTTACAGGGATTAACTTTGGGGCTATGTGCATACGATCAGTTTATATGCAGACGATGTCTTGCTATCGTTATCACAACCCGTAGTCGCCCTACTGGCCTGCATGGCAGACTTGGATTCCTTCGACCGAATCTCTGGGTTTAAGGTGAATCTGAGCAAATCAATAGCACTAGATCTATCCCTGGAGAAGGGCACCCGAGAGATCCTAGCTAAGGAGTTTCCCCTCCACTGGGCAGCTGAGGCGGTCCCATATTTGGGGATCAAGCTGGCCCCCTCTCTGAGAGATACGGTGGACATTAATTATGCTCAGTTACGAGCTAAGATCCGGAAGGAATTGGGGCAGTGGAGGCACTATCCTCTATCCTGGTTAGGCAGGGTTCCAGCAATTAAAATGACGGTCCTTCCACAGGTTTTATATCTATACCGTACAATTGCCCTACGACCTCCCAAAGATTGGATAAAACAGACAAAATCTGAACTGGTCCAATTTATTTGGAATGGGAGTAAAAAGCGCCTTAAACTCCGAATAGCAATGCTCCCGCCGGAATACGGAGGGATTGGCCTCCCGGACTTGGCATTATATTTTCAGGCGGCTCAGCTCCGCCTCCTGGTGGAATGGAGCAGGTGGGAGTCCAAAAAGCACTGGCTTTATCAAGACCAGGCTGTTGCTGGCAGACCTTTACAGGAAGTCCCCTTTTTGCATAAGCACCATAGACCTCCCAATCTGTAAGCCTCGTACATTACTAGGGTCCCCCTGGAGATATGGGATAAGACGAACACCAACCACGAACTCACTACCTTTCCTTCTCCACTTACCCCTATCTTGGATAACCCGGACTTCACGCCGGGGTTGGACGCTGTAGCCTTTGCGGGCTGGCGGGCGGCAGGATTTTCTTTTCCCATCTATATGCTGTGGATGGGGTGATTCCCTTCTCTCATTTTCGTCAGGAGTTTGGGCTGTTGGAAAGGGAAAGAGTCCGATACATGCAGGCGCGTCATTGGCCTCTAAGCGAACAAGTTCGCTCTGGGGCTGACAGACAGCTTACTCCCTACGAATATTGGTTAATTACTCGTAAGACCGACAAGAAATTAATCTCTGACCTTTATAAGATTCTACTGAATAAATGTGCATACGTCTACAGCACTAGTAAGGCTCGTTGGGAGAGGGAATTGGATAGGACTTTTACCCGCGTAGAATGGGAAGGTATTTATTATAGGGCATGTCATTCCGCCTACCATATGGGACTCACAGACACCCTAACAAAAATTGTAACATACTGTACTACACCCCTGAACGTCTTCACGAAATGGATCATCTGGCTTTAGTCATTTCCGCTCTACTGCTTCCAACCCCTCAGAGTTGGGGTATGGAAGTGTACAAAAAGTAGTCAACTATTCTACATAACAATAAATCGTCTTTGAATTTCAGACCCCATATATATTAAATATATGTGCATGGGTGTATATATTATATATTATATTACATTTCCCTTAAAGGATGAACAAATTAATACGCAAGTACTTTTTTCGGAACACTATTGTTGGGCTGTCAGTTTTATCTATAGACGGTCGATAGGCCAAAGCCAGAAATATTAGTTTTCCTTATCTTATGTTGTATTGAAGTAAGACAACCCTTCTTTAACCTGCATGCTATTCTGACAGTATGCACTTAGTATTCAATTCCTCTGCGATTCATGAAATAAATCCTATTAAATTGGATGATGTTGATATTGTTTAATTTCAGTTTTGGTTTGTTCACTATTTTTTGTCAATAATTGCTTTCAAAATTATCTTCTTCACAGGAAGATAAGATGCTGAGCATACTTGTAAGACATGGAGTCCGAAGTGGAAAAACTGGAACTCTTGGAATGGAAGTAGACGGGTTGCCATTTTATGATGCTCACTCAAGTGTTATTCAGAAACTTCTCGATGTCTCTTTGGAAGGTCTTTCTGGAAGCTCATGAAGTTTGTATAAGTGATGTGCACTGTTTAGTTTCCAATCACACACTGAAAATATTCATGAGCTCTGACCCACTTTGCGTGGTACACTAAAGTAAACCTTTTTGTAGCACATGATAAAATTGGAAGCCGAGTCCCAATTTTACATCCTTGATATGTATATTTTTAACCAAAGACAAGTAATACTATTTTGGGATACTATCTATTGAGTTGACATTATCACAAATGGAGTATATGAGACTTCCCTTTTTGTACGAATGGCCGAGAGCTTGCATTGGAAAACTAGAATCCAGCCAAATCATGGTTTTCCAACTTAGGTCTGTGTGGGCTAAATAATGCCACATTTTCTACATTGTGGCTAACTAATGAGTTACAGTTAGAGCATGTGTGCGAAAATTTATCATATACAGATATCCTGAAAATATGGCTTGACAAGACCCACGCCAGATACCTCTGATCTTAGACACTGAAAACATCATCAGCAGTAAGGCTGATGTGCCTGACTAAGAGCTAATGAATGTAGAATAAAGGAAATGCCATAGCACTTCTTAAGGTAAAAAATAGCTAAATTGAGGTTGTTTTCATAATATTTTATAGGTTACTTTAAAGATTGTAATAGAAAGATCACAACACTAAAATGAAAATAAGTTTAAATCTATGTATACATGATGAGAAATAGCAACAAAAAATAACCAATCTATTGGCAGAGACTTAACAAAATGGGAAAATAGAAATGCCGTTAAATTCACCGACTATCAGACATGTTATTGCTGTGTTGATGTCATACTGAAATACAATAGTTCTAAAAGTCAAAGTTGTGTTTATTTGTGGTTTTTTATTTAATTGATGGGAGGTGAGAGGATGTAACACTTTGTAGCGGAAGCAAAACAAGAAAATATTCATGCTACTCATATTCCAGTACAATTCTATATAATTGTGCGTAACTCAAGTTATGCCCCTCAGTTGGTTTTCTTCCTCTATTTATTTTTTTTGCTAACGCTTATTTGTTCTCTGTTAGGGTTGCCATATATTTCATTACGGGGCTCTCATTCACGGAAGCTACGCATTTTGTAGGATACCTGTTTCTATCTAAGAAACAATTATAAAAACATGAAATCTCTCGAAAAAGGACTTGACGGAATTCGGACAGTCGAATCACAGTGGACCCAGTAGGCAATGCCCAAACCAGCAATTAACATTCTTGAAAGAGAAGACTTCATAAAGTAGTACAGATTTTTGTGTTTTGTCCTGAAGAGAATCCTCTTATTTGAAAGGGCTTCGAAACACGTCGACCTTGTTATTTTTGAGTGTGTAGACCAATCGATTACAAACTTGTGCTGTAAATGTGAAATTGCCGATGGTCTATTCCATGAGTATAATTGAACTTTTGCATTCCTCCATTTAGTGGATTAGGTTTTACCTGCCAATACAAATAGGACTTACGCAGGGCCTACAATATCAAACATCTCCCCCATCTAATCCTTTCCCACCACCACCCTTCGTTGTCTGTCGTCAATTTATGTTCACGAGTGAAATGTTTGGAGTGTGAAATTGTCTCTCCCCCACTTTCCCTCATTCCTGAATCACGCATTCCTCTTTTTTAAAATCCCCAATTTTCAGACCTGGTATTCCTCCCCTATGTCATTCACATTAAATATGTTGAACTAAAGTCTAAGCCATCCATTTTAGTTTGTTGTGTTTCAAAACAATACAATAATTTTCTTCCCAAAAAAAATTTCAAAACAAATTTATTTGATTTATATCTTGACTGAAAGAGTAGTCTGTGGAAATTAGTCCTTTCTAGCTCATTGCCCTTGTTACTTATTGAATTGTCGCACAGTACTGGCAATTTGTTTGTTCATTATATATTTCATCACATTATAATATTTCATAGTCCACAATGTGTAATGTGTTTAACTCCTCGCCCCATTTCAGGCCACACACAGTTACTTTTAGAGACACACTACAATGCAACTATTACTACCTTTTTGATGTGTAAACTTTTTTAGCCTGGTGTGACATTGCTGATTAGTAAATCTGCTTAGGAAAAGAGCGTCTGGATTGTCAGCTCTGTGGAGTACCAGACTGCCTGGTTGCCCTTTTTTCTTTAAAATTCCAGAATTATTCTGTATTTGACAGATTATGTTGGCATGGCATGGCTTGTTTGTGGTATAGAACGTATTATGGCAAATGTGAACCTTGGTTTGAGTGAGTTTTGCAAGATGTTTTTAAACTGATTATACCTTTCTCTGTTCTTCCTTGGTAACTTGCAGACCTAAGTGGTCTTCCCAGAGTAACTCCGATACTGTGCCTGAAGCCGGTTTTAAAACCTTAAATATATGCCACAGGTAAGCTGAACAGTGATCAAGCTCAGTAGATGCTTCCTACCGATCTGTGATTCATGGTGCAGATCTCAAAATTGTCAGTTTGTTGCACCATGTCATATATTGGAGATCCTCTCCATTGGGTAAATGACTTCTTTGGAGTCCCCTTTGCCATTATGCTTGCCCTTTCTGAGTGCGTATTCCCACAGTCTGCCACTGGGTCCAGTGTATTGGTTGTTTTTTTTAAATGTTTTTTAAGACCAGCACTAAGTAATCTGGGATATTAGTTAATATGTTAATATAGCAAGGTTAATTAGGAGTAGCACTTGCAGTTTTGTGTTCCCTCTTAAGGTTGCAACCTATGTATACTTTGTTTTATCAACACTTTTTAAAAAAATCTTGAAAGGCCCTTGTGTCCTGTAGTAAGTAGTAAGATGTTTCATTGAATGTGGATTGCTGGACAAATTGAAGGTGCCATTTTTAGGATGATTAATAGCTTACGCTAGATCCCATTATTTTGATGGGTTATTCAGTTTCTTCATATTGTATCATGGTGCGCTGCGTTATATGCTACAAAGAGAACTACCATATTTTTGGGGGCTAAATCAAAGACTATGCAGTTAAGTTTTGACATAGTCATCTCTGTAATAAGTTGTACCAAGGTCTTGAGTGGTACAACGCGTTATTTTACAACGCAGACCGTTACATCGCAATTTTTACAACGCAGGATCCATTACAATGCATGCCTTTACAACGCATGTCATTACATAGCAGATACTATTACAACGCATGCCATTACAACGTAAGTATAGGTAAGTATATCTTTTAAAAAAAATGTAATTAAGTTAATTTAATTAATTTAATTTAATTAATTTAGAAATAGTAATTAATTTAATTTAATACATTTAATTCTAATAATATAATAAAATTAATTTAAAAATAGAAATTAATTTAAGTTAATTAATTAAAATAATTTAATTAATTTTAAAATTGTAATTAAAATTAATTAAATTAATTAAAATAATTTAATTTAATTAAATTAAAAAAGGAATTAATATAATTTAATTAAATTTAATTTAATTAATTTAATTAATTTTAAAATTGTAATTAATATAATTAAATTAATTTAATTTAATTAATGTAATTTAATTAATTTATAAATTGTATATAATATAATTTAATTAATTTAATTAAATTTAATTAATTTAATTTATTTAAAGTCGTTTTAAAAAAAAAAAAACTGAACACTAAAAATACCCCTGTACCCCAAAACCCAAACCCAGCCCTAAAACCTAAAAATACCCCTGTACCCCAAAACCCAAACCCAGCCCTAAAACCTAAAAATACCCCTGTACCCCAAAACCCAAACCCAGCCCTGAAACCTAAAAATACCCCTGTACCCCAAAACCCAAACCCAGCCCTGAAACCTAAAGATACCCCTGTACCCCAAAACCCAAACCCAGCCCTAAAACCTAAAAATACCCCTGTACCCCAAAACCCAAACCCAGCCCTAAAACCTAAAAATACCCCTGTACCCCAAAACCCAAACCCAGCCCTAAACCCTAAAAATACCCCTATACCCCAAAACCCAAACCCAGCCCTAAAACCTAAAAATACCCCTGTACCCCAAAACCCAAACCCAGCCCTAAAACCTAAAAATACCCCTGTACCCCAAAACCCAAACCCAGCCCTGAAATCTAAAAATACCCCTGTACCCCAAAACCCAAACCCAGCCCTGAAACCCAAAGATACCCCTGTACCCCAAAACCCAAACCCAGCCCTAAAACCTAAAAATACCCCAAAACCCAAACCCAGCCCTGAAACCTAAAAATACCCCTGTACCCCAAACCCAGCCCTAAAACCTAAAAATACCCCTGCACCCCAAAACCCAGCCCTAAAACCTAAAAATACCCCTGTACCCCAAACCCAGCCCTAAAACCTAAAAATACCCCTATACCCCAAAACCCAAACCCAGCCCTAAAACCTAAAAATACCCAAACAGCCCAAAACATATACCTCAGTACCCCAAAACATTTACTCCTATACTCATACTTATTTTTAAAATTACTTAAATTTATATATTTCATTTATAATATAAAAAACAAATAAAAATATTTATTTATAATTAATAATAAATAAATTAATTAAATAATAAATACAATTTAAAAAAATACATACTTACCTATACTTACGTTGTAATGGCATGTGTTGTAATAGCATCTGCTATGTAATGTCATGCGTTGTAAAGGCATGCGATGTAATGGAACCAGCGTTGTAAAAGTTGCGTTGTAACAGAAGTCCGTTGTAAAAGTTGCGATGTAACGGTGCAATACCCTTTTCATCATCATCATCATCATCATCAAAGGCTTTATTCGGTTTTGATTCAAACCATAAAAGTGCATTTACAGTATAGACAATTTAAAACATATTGAGACACACAGTAATTATAATACCTGAGCAGAAAGTGCAAAAGTGCAGGGTGCAGCAAATTTTCAGACATAACAAATTCATTAATAGGTACAGTCAAATTAACAAAGATACCATTATTGGTCCAAACAATTTCTCAACTTGATAGACAGTTTTAAAAATGCAGTAACTTGAAGAATACTGTCACTGTGCAAAAGTTGCAGATACAATAATGCTGGTCTGATCCGATTGAAATTGAGTTTCTTTAAAAGATCTACCAGATAGCGTTTGCAGGGGTATTCATAAAATTTACATAAAAATATAAAATGCAGCATATCCTGTGGAGACACACCGTTGCAGCCACAGGGAACTGCAGGTTTAATAAAAGCAGCATTTTTAGGTCTAAACAGCAAGTGATGGAAAATATTAAATCTAAACCTCGTTATCAGGAACTTCTCATGGGAAGACCGCGATCCCATCAGATAGGGCTCCATCATATCACCTGTTTTTAACATAACAAATCTTCTTACACTAGGTTTCAGGAGCTCCTCACCTTCCCTTTTAAGCTTTCTGTCCAAAAAGAAGGCTCGCTTAACTGCATCCTCATCACCCTTCACAATCCCACTCGGGTGCTCAAACAGATCCAGGTGGCCAAGCTTAGAAAAGTTCGATTTCAAGTATTTTAACCAGGGTGTACCCATTGCCTTATCCTGAGGCAAGTAATCTCTCATAATCAGGTGGGTCAATGGAATATCTTGATTCAGCCACAATTTTAACCAGCAAGTCAACGGGCGTAGTGAAAAAATATCACAAAGATATTGCGACCCTAGCTCTTCGTGCACTACAAAATTAGATGTGCCTACTGGGACACACAAGAGCCGTTTCATGAAGGAATTTTCAACAATCTGTAGTTGCTCACCGGCCACATAACCCCATATTTCACTGCCATATACGGTAGTTGCCACTGATTTTGCATTATAAAATTTCAGCATGGCATTGTTAGGTTTTTTCCCCCAATTTGGATGCAAAGTTAAAAATAGTAGAATTCACCCTTACCAATTCCTTTTTCTTTCTGTCAAGGTGTGGGCCCCAGCTAAGTTTGGAGTCAAAAGAGACCCCAAGATATGTGAATGTCTTCGAGATGGGGATTGCTACATTATCTATTTTAAATAAGAAGTTGCTTCTTGGTTGTTGGCCAACTTGCATAATAAAGGATTTAGAATTCTTGACCAAGAGGTCCCTATCCATCATAAAATTATTAAAACCATTTAACAGAGCTTGTAGACCTCTCTCTGTTCTGGAGATTAAAACTGCATCGTCTGCATATAAAAGAACAGGAATACCACGCCTGCCGACTCTAGGACAGTCAGCCATTACATTCTGCAATACGCTGTCTAGTTCATTAATATAAAAGTTAAAAAGAAAAAGGGCAAGGATACAACCTTGACGCACACCCTTCCCAATGTTAAAATTGTCAGTTACACATAGCTCTTGAGAATAGCTAACATTAGCACTAGTATTATTGTGTAAATCAACAAGAAAGTTGACAATCCCACTGTCAACACCCTTGTCCCTCATAGACTGCCACAGCTTTCCCCTGTTGACACAGTCGAAAGCTGAGGACAAATCCATGAAGGCAAGGTGGACAGTACCCTTTTGGGCAACAGTGTACTTACTTAAAATTAGAAAGAGGTTAAGGCACTGTGTGATGGTAGAGCGTCCGCTTCAGAAGCCGTACTGGGAGATGGACATAATGCTGTTTTCCAGCGCCCAGTTAGAGAGCCTCTGCAGTAGAATTCTTCCCACTATTTTAACCATAGAATCAAAGAATGAAATGGGTCTATAACAAAGAGGGCTACCCTTGTCCGCCTTCTTAAAAACTGGGACAATCGTTGATACCCCCCATGACTGTGGGCAGCCCATTTTGGCAGCCGCGTTAAAGACCGATTCTAATATTGGTGCCCAAAAGCTGGGATCAGACTTATATAAGTCTGGCGGGATCCCATCAGGTCCCGGAGCTTTCCCGGCTGTGAGTCCCATTATTCCCTCAATGACCGCACCTCTGTCAAACCTAATAAAGTCACTGCTAGTAGAGGAAGGAGAATTGGAATTAACATTCAACGTGCCACCATATAGTTGCGTGAAGTGGGTCCTGGGTCAAAAAAGGTCTTTTTACTACCGCCCAGAATCTAGAGCTACAGTTCAAAGTAGAGGGTTCGAGAATCTCATTCCATGCCTCTTCTCTTAAAAACTCCTTATGTCTATTAATAACGGACTTATATTCTTTTCTACACTGTTGGATATTCTCTTCTATTCTGGGTTTTGTTGTCAGGCTGTCCTTAAATTACGTGAGGCCCTAGAACAATCCTGATTAAACCATCTTGGTCCCCTGGTCTCTGAACGCTTTACTGGAGCTGACATCAACTGAGACACCTTATCTGAAATATTTTGAAAAGCACATAGGACCTGACGTGGTTCAGGCCCATCTTGAGTACATTTTGCCATTTCCTCAGTACATTGATCCTTAATGTCTTTATACAACCGGTCTGGTGCGATCATAGACCACTTCAGGCGCCTTCTGCCGTCTGTAGTGCTCAACCTACCAGTGGTACAATTCCGCCCCTCCTTGGCCACCCAAGGGCCCCTCAAGAGAACAGTCAATGGGTTGTGATCACTGAAATCACTGTGTTCAATGATGAAAGAGTCCACAAAAGTCTGCATTGATACAGAGAGCAAAACATTGTCAATGAAGGTACCCTTGCCATGGCCCTTGAAAGTGGGAATCTCAAAGCGCATAAAAGGATCCCTCAATGTCATTGTCAGTGATAAATCCAAGTTGGTCAACAGGTCATTGAAGGCTTCCCCCTCCGATGTGTGTTCCAGATGCAATCCCTCTATACGTTCACAATACAAATCTGAGAGATTTTTAAACAGGGGGTCCCCGCATGGGTGAACATTGAAATCACCCATTATCATAAGATTATGGAGACATTCCTTCATCGAAGTACTAATAAATACATGTAGTGCTAATATAGAACTATGAGCTGAACAAGAGTTAACTGCATTATAAAAATTCACCAGACCAACCAGACAGTTATCTCCACTTAGTACTAAACCAATGATACCAAAGTTATCTGTTAAAACTCTACGAATTTTACAAGAGAGTGCCACCGAAATAAACGTTACCATGCCCCCCCTTAGGTCTACCTCTCCTAGATGCTATCGCAGGGACATAAAAGGCTTTATAGCCCTCAAGAAAACAGTCACAGTTCACTGACCAGGTCTCCTGGAGACAAATGATCTGAAACTGCTTGATGTAGCTGACCCAATTACAATCTGTCATTTTAGTGCCCAATCCCGCAATATTCCAGGAGATTACATTATTTCCTTGTGATTTCACCTGCGTAATCTCCATGTGAACCACTTCACCAGGGATTACAATTCCTTGGCCCATAGACTCCTCCCGTCAATCACATGCCTCGAGGCCTGTGAGCAAATCAAATCTATTCTGTGTTTCCACCATAAACCCATTCCTATTTTGATTCACAACAGTATACAGGTATGGTGGTGCTGGAGCCAGGGGCTGAGATTGAAACAGAGGCCTAAAGTTCCTGCGTCTAGACGGGGCTTTAAGCAGGTGAGTGTAAAAATATGCTATTGCCACATGTTGGGGATGTCTGAAGTTTACAAAAATACAATCCCCACTGTTTGACTTTCTAGATGGGCCAATCCAGTTTACCCTTCTCACGCAAGTATTTAATCGGAATATGCAGTTGGAAATCCACAGTTAGAGTTCAGCCAGGCTACTGCTTTATTTTTTAGTGAATCATGTGATTCCCCTTGTGACTGGGCAAGGTGGTCTTCTATAATTGGAACTTCAGTCAAGACAGCCACATACGGTGCGCAGTCAGGTGGGAGATTAATGTAGCGGCTTCTTCTTACTTGTCTAAAATCTGGCCTGCCATCCTGGTCTGCTGATGTCTATTGTTTCAGGCATATCTTTCTGCTTGCGATTTCAAAGCTACTACCGTTGATAGACATTTTTTCAGATTTGTATTTTTCATTGCATATCCATGCTCTTCTGCTAATGCCCATCAGGTTTAGAAACTCAGGAAAGGAGGACCGTAGGTTTGAAGAAACAGAACCATATTGTCTGCACACACTCCATGTTTTTGTGTTTCACTTATATGTGTATGTTATTGTGCCCTTAATGTGATCAGTTTAGAGAACTATGTCTTTGAAGAAGATTAGAGCTGTAACGAAAGGTTGGAGAGAGGGGTCAGCTCAGCCTCATGCTCTGCAAGATATGGAAGAATGATGTCGCGATTCGATTTACAAATATATTTGCTTTGCATGCACTGTATTGCACCATTTGTTATCTGTGCGAAGGATTTCTTTGAAACGAATCCATTCTAGAACATTTATCATGAATTTCCATGTGACTTTGCCAGATACCTTTTTGGCACCTGAGATCACAGCTGTGGCTGGCCCTTGCATATCTTTTGCAAGTTATATATGATGACATAGGAACCTAATGTTATCACACTGCCGTCTGCTCTTTACAAAGTCTACTTGACTCCGATGAATTGAAGTCAGTGTCATTCTTGTAAGGAGCTTGACTAGTATCTTTGCATAAATATGGCAATCGTTATTTATAGATGATGTGAGCTGAAAGCCGGCAACTAGTTAAGAAGCTTTCTCTGGTTCTGGAAGAGCTACAACTCTGGCCATATTTCAATATATCTTCTTATATATTCTGAGAAGTGACTGATTGAATGTTTTTGATTGTGTAATACACAACTTTCATAGGCCATCAGGCATTGTAATAAATATTGCATCGCGCAACGACAGTTAAATATAGGACTTGCTATGCTATCAAGCTATGGATGTATTCTGTATTTTTAGCTTATGATTTTAGGGCATATAGGTTTCTGTAACGTGGGGGAAAGACGGCTACTTCAATAGTGCAATGTGGATCTGTTGTGATCCATAGAGCTTATTCTTTTCACTTTTGCTATATTTTTTTCACTTTTTATGTTGATAACTGTCTGTTTGCTTTATTAGTGTCCCGGATATCTCTGCTTCATTCTTAAGCAAACATATGCTGTCTCCTCGACATAAACTCTTGTATTCAGATTGGGCCAATTTTCAAATCGGTAGAGAGGACTAGCTGGGTTAATGTGCCCCTTGTTTATATGTAATTTTGAAATCTAATTCATTTAAATTAGTGCAGGTGTTTTGTATGCCAATAATCAGACTACTTTTCAGAGAGGCCTTAACTACTATGTATTAAATGTAGTTGAGGGCCTCCTTTCCTGTGATTCAGTTTTTGCAGAGGAAACTCAAAACATATTTTTAAACTGTGTGCAGTTGTGCGGTATAGTGAATTTCAACACTACTTCGTTTACAGTGGTGCTACCTGACTTAAAATCTGGGAGAAATAAATCACTGCATGATCAGAAACAAGAATTTGGTCAATGCAATAATTGCCTACTCGGGAGTATGGCATCTCACACCAACTATTTGGTTTGTGTGGTGTGGGAAGATTTGAAATTCCAAGTGGTGACTAAGAATTTATTTTGAATCCTAGATTTCTTTGCTTCTTGTGCTTTGATTGGCGAGAATGTGGGAGCTGCAAATCTCTTATTCTCAGGGTCCACAGTGATATTGAAGTCTCCTTAGTATATTTTCATAATCAAAAGGTAAAAATCTCTCAGTCTGTCAAAAAGTGGGCGCCATAATGGGGTTGTGTTATTTAGGATTGCAAGCATTTGTGAGTCACCTTTGAATTGAGTACACATCCAAGTTCCATGCCCATCTACTGATTCAGCCATAGTCGAGCTGTGTGAAGAGTTGGATGGTTTTCAGCACCGCAAGGAGGGTGGAAAAAGAGGCAGAGAACAAACATGGATGAAAGTAAACAAGAGCAATTTCGCAGTGTTGTAGAGGAAGGGAGAAAAGACAAATTCAGAAAATGGAATGAGTGTAAGATGGATACAAGAGCTTGACAGAACTATCGAAATGGAGACACAAAGGGAACGGCGGATTAGAGGTGCTTAAAGAAGACTGGGACCAAGGGAATAGAAGGGCAGGGAATGAGGTGGAAAGGCAAGGCTTGAGGGGCATTGAAAGAAGGAAGACAAGCATTGGCATAGCCAATAGGTCTCGCCTTTGGGACCTTATAAGTGTTTAGCCATGCAACAGTGGATGTTGTTGCACTAAGGATATTGTGCTGCATACCTAAATACTTATAAGGTCCCAAAAGCGAGACCTATTGGCTATGCCAATGCTTGTTATAACTTCACAACATGTTCATTAATTTGTTAGCATCTTAGAGCAGTTGTACCCATGTATTGTAAGCGGATGTTCTTGTATGCAAGTGGTCTTAATACTTATTTGACTCTTCTATGTTGCTCTTACCCCAGTCTATTCATGAGATTGCGAAGAGCGTCACTTTAATTGCCCACATGGAAAGTGACAGTTGCCTCTTTCAGCGTGAGCACCAGGTTGTATGTACTCTGTGCGGTGCTTTAACATGGGTGTCAGTTGGAGCAGGACCCCACTTTTAAATGAAACTCTGCTGGTGATGCAGCCGATGGTGGACTGAACGGCAAATAAACAACCATGTGTCATTGGAAAAGGCAGATAAATCGAAGGTTCTCAAATACAAGCAAGAATGCTCCTGGCTGGAAACATCTATAGCGCCTATGGTTTTGAGAAGCAGCCTCTAGGGGTTAACATTCGCACGTGAGCAGCATTTTCTACATAAAAGGATCAGCACACGAACAGAGGGGGCGTGTTGAAGGAAGGTGTGTGCTCCGACTCTCAATGACCTCATTCGACCCCAACTCACCTATTACAATATCTATAAACAAGGACCACTGGTGGGCGTCGGGGCGCTGCAAAAATCAGTTTAATCATGAGGTGGAGTAAAAGATACTGTAGGGCAAATTAAAAACCAGTTAGGTTATCACCGGTTTTTAAAAGTGATCCTTTAAATCCAGAGTTCAAATGACGTACCATAGACCTTTCATTCGATGGGTTGTTACTACAGAAGCCTGAGGGGGCGCTGCTGTAGTGGCATTCTTTTTAGGCGCAATTTAAAGTTACCATCTGCCAAAATGAGAACGGTCTGAAAAGTACCAAAATGCATTCAACAGCTGTCCACTGTCCCAATCTAAGGTGAGCCTGGCTAAAACAGTACAAGTACTTCCGCTATTTAATTAGTATTTCGTAACCTTAACAAGGTGGGAGACATTTCTCTTTCTAAAGATACCCTTTCTAAAAAAATATGTGACACTGCCTGGTGCTCGCTGTTGGTACAAACGTTCTACTCCTCCCAGCCTCCATCTTCCGGCCTCACTGCTGAACTCTCCCAGCCTGGGACTCCTCCTCCATGGAATTCTTTTGTGGGGGGAGGGTTAGGAAATTAGAAATGCTCACCTTGTTGGGTTTAAAGGCCCTGGGCAGGGGGGATGGGCTGAAAGCAATCTGAAAAGATAGCAGGGGGTAGTGGGTGGGGGTTACATCAACCTAGTGGTCGGTTCTGGAAGGGCGGAGGTCCCTAGTGGCAAAAGAAAAGCCAGTTCATGTACGTGATGTGTGGGCTACACAAGGGGTAATGCTTAGGATTATAAATCGTCCGCATGGGAGCCAACGTAGCCCAACCCTTCCACTTTCAGTCTGGTATAAGTGTTCTGCGTATAAAACCTACAACCTCCGAGGAAGCACTGTAGTGGGCTGCTATTGCAGGCTACTCGATTCAAACTAATGCGCGCCAGGCGATAAAGGTATCCATTTACAGGACAATACCCAATACATGAACAGCCATATATGCAAAGAATCACACAGCAAGACATCATTGGTAGCTAGGATCAGGAGGTCCATTTCCGAGTTTGCAAACAAAGCGAGGATCTGTCCCCTGATAGCCATGGCCAGTACTATGTGTACGTATTTCACCGCCGATCATGGTGCAGATTCTGGGGCTTCCACCTGAGTTTGTGGTGTGTCACCTCTGCAAAGGGCTTCTACACACGAGAGCAGTGGTGATTAGAGGATCAGGGATGAAACCCCATGCATAAAGGACTAAATGCCTCAGCAGGTTAATGCATATAGGGTACGACTGATTCCCCGGGGTGACACCTGCATGGAGGGATAGACCAGGGATAGACCAGAATCTTTGTGATGTAGGGTTGGGTTCCGGCAGGATCGGCTCGATTCCTCTGAGATAAATCTCTCCACACGGAGTTTTGTGAGGTACAGACAAGGGGAATGGATAGGGTGGGCGAGATCATCTCTTTTCTGGGTTGGAACCGCATCACGTGGCCCGCGGTGCGACCCTCTGAAGTCTCCCTCCTCCACCAATCACGCTACACGGCACTGGAGCTGTGCGTGGCACGGATCTAATTGGCTTTAAGGGTGAAATCTCACAACATGGGCTAGAGACTTGTCATCTCTATGGGGAGGGCTAACTCTGTCCATCACCTTTTCCAAAATTGATTTTATCCACACTAAGTGTGGGAGGGTATACTCAGACGTGAGTCCCTAGCTTATTGCACCATCAGGATTCAAGCAAGCCGGGCCGATGACGGCTGAAATGCCAGAAACCGGTCCCCGGTAGCTTGTCTCCTTTCTGGTGAAGAATTGGCTTGGTAGTTTGGTCTGCCCTGTTCCCATCATGCACTGGGACAGGAACAGACTAATTTGCATGTAGCCAGGTTCTGAGCTGGGATGGTGCAGTGAGCTAAAAAACGGTGATGGATCAAGCCCTGATCTCTTGACCGGGTAGGAGTATTCTGCATCATTCAGAAACTCTGTCCATCACCTTTTCCAAAATTGATTTTATCCACACTAAGTTTGGGAGGGTATACTCAGACGTGAGTCCCTAGCTCATTGCACCATCAGGATTCAAGCAAGCCGGGCCGATGACGGCTGAAATGCCAGAAACCGGTGCCCGGTAGCTTGTCTCCTTTCTGGTGAAGAATTGGCTTGGTAGTTTGGTCTGCCCTGTTCCCATCATGCACTGGGACAGGAACAGACTAATTTGCATGTAGCCAGGTTCTGAGCTGGGATGGTGCAGTGAGCTAAAAAACGGTGATGGATCAAGCCCTGATCTCTTGACTGGGTAGGAGTATTCTGCATCATTCAGAAACTCTGTCCATCACCTTTTCCAAAATTGATTTTATCCATACTAAGTGTGGGAGGGTATACTCAGACGTGAGTCCCTAGCTCATTGCACCATCAGGATTCAAGCAAGCCGGGCCGATGACGGCTGAAATGCCAGAAACCGGTACCCGGTAGCTTGTCTCCTTTCTGGTGAAGAATTGGCTTGGTAGTTTGGTCTGCCCTGTTCCCATCATGCACTGGGACAGGAACAGACTAATTTGCATGTAGCCAGGTTCTGAGCTGGGATGGTGCAGTGAGCTAAAAAACGGTGATGGATCAAGCCCTGATCTCTTGACTGGGTAGGAGTATTCTGCATCATTCAGAAACTCTGTCCATCATCTTTTCCAAAATTGAGGGCTAACATAAGGCAAGACCCAGCGCTTCACGGTGCGTTACAGTAGGAATTAAAAGACGGAAATTGTCTCTTCATTTTTAAAAACCCACTTTAGCGCAAAGGGGTGGAAATATCTTTAGAAGCCAAAACAGTTAATCAAGGATGTAACAAACAGTCCTAAAACACCTGCGACCGGGGGAAAACTGAAGACGGAACGGTAGAAAAAAAACGAAGTATGTGCAGACTCACTGTAAGATTTTTTGGGTGGAGAAAGAACACCACATGGACCAAGCAGGGGGTGGACATGGTGCAAAAAATTATTAAGTTAGAATCAAAGGTGGGAAACTGGGACAGAGGTCGAGGCTACATCTTTAAATACCTGGAATGCTGAAAATACATACATTTCGTCATCCGAAGGCAAGGGTCTGCTAAGAAGAGATCATCAGATTTAAAGCTACACACACCCTTTTTGGATACAAGCTATTTCAGAACAAGAACGGTGCCTTCTTTAAACATCCACAAACTGGGGAATAGCAAGGACACTCGAACTCTAGGGGAAGTATAGTACAGCAGGGGAGAATAGGGGTTTAAAAAGGCGCTTAATTATATCCATTAGTTGGGTCAAAAACATCGAGCCGAACTTGGTTCAGCGTTCTAATACAATAGAATACAATAGAATACTAAAGGAGCAACATTGGATTGGATTATATCAGGCAACAAAAACACATCAATCCTCTCAATTGACCCGTGCGACTGGTCTGATCACTATGCAATAACCTTCTCGATACCGATATTGAAAAAAGGCAAGACCTTCCAACCCCCCAATTGCAAAAAATGGATCCGAGACACAAGAGAGGCTAACATTGAGCTGCTAATAGAAACTTGCGAGAGAGACTTAAAGACACCTAACAACTTGCAGAACGTAAATGAGCTGACAGAACACCATCTAACTTCAGTTGGAAATATAGTCAACAACACCTTGCCATTAAAACTAAAAAGAATCACGGAGAAGACGAAAAATCCTTGGTTTGATGGATCACTAAACGAAGATAGGCGCAAACTAAGAATGGCGTAAAGAAAATGGAGACAACACCCATCATCCCCTGAGCTGAAAGCCCTGAGAAAAATGAGAAACGAATATAACAAGAAGATCATCAATTCCAAAAAGGAGTTTATAAGAGCGGAATTGGACAACGCCAAAAACAGACCACGAAAACTCTTTGAAATCCTGAAGCAACAATCGAACAAACTAGCCAAAACAGCCCATGAATATGCAAAAACGACGCTTAGCAGTGAGGAATTCTCAACGTTCTTCACAAAGAAGGCCAAATCGCTGGAAACAGAACTCCTAAGCGCCGCGACTAAACACCCCAACCAACTAATGGCTATAGGCGAGGCCAACCCGACTGCAGGATGTAGAAATACGAAAAATAAGGCAAACTGGGACACATTCGAACTATATGATCAGGCCACGATAGCTAAAACGCTTTCCAAAATCAAACCTAACAACCATTACCAAGATCCCCTACCAGCGAAATGGCTAAGAGGAATTAGCCATATTGTGGTACCAATCTGGACCAAAATAATAAACGCATCACTATCACAAGGGATCCTCCCAGACTGCCTGAAAACAGGTCAAGTGGTCCCTCTGATCAAAAAAGCAACTGCGGATATTACTGACCCGAATAACTTTCGACCAGTGACCAACATTCCCCTATTGGCCAAATTAATTGAGAAATGCGTGCAGGGCCAACTGAGCCAACACATCTCTAAGTTCTCACTACTAGATGAATGCCAATCAGGATTCAGATCAGGGCATAGCACAGAAACAGCGATCCTCCATATTGTGGATGACGCACTACAGGCACTTGATCGAAATCAAGCATGCTTACTAATTCTCCTAGACCTGTCATCTGCATTCGACACAGTTAACCACGAAGCTTTACTAGCCAGGCTAAAGGACAGAATGGGACTGTCCGGAAATGTGCTGAAATGGTTCGACTCGTTCCTACGAAACAGAACACAACGTTTCCTGGTCAACCAATCAATATCACCACCATGCCCCAACTCGATTGGGGTTCCACAAGGATCAACATTATCCCCGGACTTGTTCAACCTGTATGTAGAACCCCTTACAGCAATTCTCAGCAACTCAAAAATATCCTACCATATGTATGCGGATGACACGCAGATATATCTAAAGATATCCTCCCTTAAAGACATTGAGCATATGAATGAAACACTAAAAATGACAACGGAATGGTTAACTACGAACCACTTGAAGCTAAATGCTCAGAAAACTGAATTCTTACTAGTCTCTCCACCAAGGAGCGTTACAGAAATAAAAGAGTGGACCAAACTGGTGACGGCGCTCAACTGCACCCCGACGCTCGTCAAATCAGCCAAGTCACTGGGAATTACTTTAGATGAGAATCTTGACATGAAAGCTCACATTAATTCAATGGCAAAAAGCGCCCGCTTCCACCTGAACTACCTAAGAAAACTGAAACCATTTATCTCGGAATCTGATCTGAAATTAGCAACCCAATCCTTAGTCATCTCGAGAATTGAATACGGTTGCACTACCTTAGCGGGTTTACCAAAAACATCCACAGCGCCACTAAAAGCCTGCCTCAACGCTGCGGCGAGACTCATCTCGGGTTCAAGGAAGTTTGACCACATATCCCCACACTTGAAAGCTCTAAACTGGCTACCCTACGAGGCCAGGATTCAACTAAAGATCGCATGTATCACCCATAGAGCTCTTCACCACAATACTCCTGGATACCTATCCAAGAAAATTGAGCTGTCAGGAGGAAACAGACCGGCCAGGAGCGCCAAGGAGTTGGTGCTGAGACCAGCCATCTTCAAAAAGAAAAAAACTTATGACAGAGCGTTCTCCGGAGCAGCTCCTAGAATCTGGAACTCACTCCCCCCTAGCATTAGGAAGACTCCGAACACAGCAACATTTAAGCGGGAAGCGAAGAGCTTCTTAATGAGTAAATACCTTACATTGAAAATTGCATGGAACGCTATGTGCTACATTCCTGTACTCAAACTAAACACTTACGTCCTCGTAAGGAAATGTTCGACGGGAATCAGATGAAAGAGAAACAATGAGGCATAACCGATGACACCTCCTGTGATTAATCCGAACACCTACTGCTACCTTGTGTTATAGTGAACTTATACCACTATCTGAAACCTTATAACCTACTACCTCTTATATACGACGAAAAAGACTATGTTAATATCTTATGCTTTATAGTATAGTATAATGTAATAGATAACCTCTCTATTAGAAGGTAGTTATTTATGCATTCACTAGAGCCTTATTATTATCTACCTCACACCTTATATGTTCGAATGGAAGGTGGCTATTTATGCATTCACTAAAGCCTTATAATTATCTTCCTCATACTTATATGCTGTTTAATGGACTTCATATTATTAATTTGCTTAGCTTACCTCTATGTAAAGCGCTCTGATACCCACGGGTCTTGTTCGCGCTATATAAAACTTTTCAATAAATAAATAAATAAATAAATAATGTTAAAACAATTACAAAGCACACGCGTGCTTGTCACAGTAAAAGCAAAACACACTGCTGGCACTGCAATTGTGTGTTTGCTGGCCCAGGAGTGGTGCGTGCGTGCGCGCACGCAGCCTGCTCTTTTTGGAAGGACATACTCGTGCTTGTGGCGCGCCCCTGCTCGCTCCCGCATTGTGGATGCCGCCATAAGCACGAGTAGGTGCTTCCAAAAAGAACAGAGTGGCGGCTGAAGGTCCTCCTATGTAGCGCATGCCCACTGCGTAGACGAGACCTAAAAATCAAGGAAGACAGACACGGCACGGTGTAAAAAAATGCATAGTAACAGAGGGGAATAACTGCCTGAAATAGTAATGGGGAAGTGAAGGGAGGAAGTGGAAAGGATGAGAATACAGGGGGTGAGTGAGAAGGATGAAAATTGGGGCGATGAATTCTAAAGTCAATATGTGTGGATGATACACGGCTGATCCACATTTTATTCCTTGCTTCATGCCACTTATCAGGTGGTGTCTGTAAAATGGTTAACACACAGCACCTCAAAAGAATTTATGCACACTGGTGGTAGGATTACAACAGATGAAAATGGCATTTACACCTTTTTTAGCACCAGAACCTATTAGTAGCTAAGTGCAAATTTCACTTACTCACTTTTTTGCTGAGGTGCTTGCCACCAGCACAATAACTGCTGTTTGCACAAGTAACTTCTTTCTAGTTCTCCCCTACCAGACCACTTCCAGCAGTCTATAGGTGAGATCTCCATGTGGATCATACCAAGAGCGTAGTCGTGCAAGAGCCCATCTATTGCCAACCAATGGTTGGCTTTGTCACTCTTGTTTTCTTGGTTCTTATTCTATGGCTTACCTTCCTGTTTTTGTGTTTGTCCCTCCCCTGGAGCATAGTTTCTTTATGATGCTTTTGATTAGCTGACTTGTACCTTTTCACTGCTCGCATTTAAGGCACTATTTCTTTCTTTTCTATTCTGCAATTAATGAACAAGCATATCTTTTCAAGCTTTCTCACTCATATGCTGCTTTGCCCCCATCCAACCTCCTCAAATTCCCACTCCCTCATGCTATATTGCTACCCACTTCTCCCAGTTTGTAAAAGCACAGTCATAGGGATATTTTTGATGGGGTATGGTTTTTATTTTACCCCCAGCATTCCACATATTACATGAAACCCCACGCTCTGGTACACAAAGGCTTTAAAGCACTGGCGGATGTAGTGTCTTGCGCATTCGAAATGATGGAAAACTTTTGGCTCCAGGTGGACTCTGTAGAACTGTGGAATGCACTGAAGGCTGGTTTAGAATGTTGTTTGCAGTTACACGCAGAATAGAGACGTGTATTACTAAACTCCGCTGTGGTGTAGGCCTTTGTGGGTACCCAGGCTGGGGAGGACGCTACATTGGAAGGGCCCAGTTCATTGGTGAACAGGTAAGAACAAATAAATGTTGAGTAATCAATCAATGCAAGTTAACAAATACTTCATATAAGGTAAGAGTGATGACACAATATGAGTCATCGTATGTTGTAGTTCAAAGTTCTTTGAAACTTTGCCTGGAGCTAGAGCTAGCAAGGTCGAGACCTTGTTACTGCAAGTCTGCTCTAACGTTCATGGGACAACTATTACCTTTCCACCCATCTTTGAACTACTTGCAAAGATTGATTACTCAACAAACCTAATTTGTTCTGACATGTTCACCAATGGACTTAAGACTTGAAAAAGTTGTTTTAACGAAACGTGTGTTAGCTCTGTCTCTCTTCTAAGAAGTTGATGAGTGCTTATACATCTGGTCATAGAACTGTTACCCGTATTTCATGAAGTCTTCGATAACATCTGGTCACAGCACTTCATTACTGATCCTGTCTACATACTATCTCAACTGTAAATACAGCTGTATCACCCTTGGACACTGAACTTACTTAAAAACACGTTTCATTGTGGACTTGAAAAAAAAAGGGGGCGGATCTATGCGTCACGCAAGGACGAAACAGCTACTAGGATTTATCAAGGCATGCAAGACCACCTTAAATAGCCCTGCGTGGCTTGATAAATCTTGATTAATGCAACTCGGCGCAAATCAGTGCATAGCGTTACTCTGCTCCAGGGAAACGTTCCATGGGTGGAACGTGGGTGTTCCCACACATCAAATCATGGATTTGGGTGCATTCCAAGATTTACCATGAGAGGTAAACCTGGTAATGCGTCAAAATGCTACACTTCCCCAGGTGAGGTGTAACGAGGAGAAATTTCTTTCTCCACGTTTTCTCCCGTGTCCAGCACACTTAGAAAGAGGAAATGCCTCAAATTATTGTTTTGTCATGTCTGCAACGCGAGTACCCTTGCACCACAGCGCAATGGTGCCTGCATTGGCTCTAGGCAGCACATCATGAGCCAGCACAAGGAAAGAACAGGAATGCGCCGTACCATGCTAAATATGGCACATTCCTACCCTTTTCTTAGCGCAGCAAGGTGGCTTGCTGCATAAAATAATAATGATAAATCTGTATGTATATATATATATATATATATATATAAGCCACATCTTGAATAATTTACCTTTGGTGTTTCGTGATCTGTTCCACGGCGGTGCGAGGAGACGCATTGCAGGACCCTTTGTTTTGATATATATATATATATATATATATATATGAGTAATCTCAGTCGGACTGTGGCTTCCCTAGATTTGCATTCCGAACTAAACGATCTTCATTTAGAGTTCACGGTCAAAACAAGCAGTGTATTTTTTCAGATGTGGAGATCTATGTGGAAAATAGCAAGCTTGAATCCCATCTACATAGGAAGCCCACATCAGGCAACACAGTCCTACATGCCTCCAGCCATCACCCCTCGCACCTGATCAACAGCATCCCCTATGGGGAGAGAGCTGAGGGTCAAGAGAATATGCAGCTCTGAAACTGAGTGCAAACAGGCTCAAAAAGAGAGCACAGAGAGATTTCTGGCAAGGGGTTACTCTAGAAAAACTAATAATACAGCCATGAGTAAATCAAATGTTGCGGAAAGACAATCATTGTTGGCCAAAAAACCTATTCCTCAGCAGAGCAATTCAGATTCAATATCAGAACCAACAAGATTGGTGCTGACATATAATCGACAGCATCAGTCGGTTCGAAAGATCATTCATAGAAACTGGCCACTGGTATTGCATGATCCAGTGTTGGGTAGCGGTTTAACAAAATCCCCAAATATCACTTACAGGAAGGCATGCTCCATGGGCAATGCCTTAGTTAAAAACTGTCCTGAAATTGGGAACTCTGCTAACTGGCTAGCCAGCAGAGAAGGCTTTTACAAATGCGCTACCTGCAAGCATGCAAACTAGGGGTCAACAAAAAGGCATTCATTTCACCCTTTAAACCCAAACCAGTTCCTATCAAAAAATCTCTGAACTGCAAAACTGAATATGCTATATATGTGATGGAGTGTCCATGTGGCCTGCAATACGTTGGGAGTACCAAATTGCAGGTCCACAAACGGATACTCCAGCACATCAGAGCCATCGTCACCAAAGATCAGGCATACCCGTTGGCGAGGCATTTTGAGGAAAGTCACCAAAGTAACATTAACTCTTTGAAGTATTTTGTAATTGACACTATCCCGCCCTTACGAAGAAGTGGTCATAGGGTACAGCTCTTGAGAAGGTTGGAGACAAAATACATCCTAGAGCTTAATAGCAAAACACCGAATGGCCTTTCATGAGTGAGGATTTTTACACTTGCCTTTAACCTACTGATGATAGATTTCTTAATTGCCCTTGGACATTACTGCCCCTAGGTCGACATCTAAACCACCTCACCAGCTTATATGTAATTCTTCCTTTGGAATTATATTCATCTTTACTAATTTTGACTTGTATTAGTTTTAGATATAGTTTTACAATTTTTTTAATCATTGACGGCTGTCAATCAATTAATGGTAAGCCATTGTATAACTGCACTATATATAGATCATTATTTTACACATTGTTATATTTAATGAGTTTTTCACATTGGTAGAGTCAGGCGGGCTGTTGCTCACTTGAGCTTCATTTTTAAACACTGTTGACGAAAATTCACTTTATTAATATATGTAAAGGGTTATACTTCAGGATTTGTTTTTACACAAGGACTGCCGTTTATTACAATGGTTTAACATATTGTATTTATAATATTGTTTTATAGTCCCTATGTGATTTTATACACCTCTTGACATTTTAGAGATGGTATTTAATTGCACGAATTTAGATGTGCATTTATCTATTCATTTGAATATTTATTTATTTACATGATGATCAGTTTAAAATAATTGATCGCGGACATTGATTGAAGCATTGCACTATGCTTTTAACCCTGTGAAGTCTGTACAGCAGTCAGTGATTTTTAAGTTGTGTTTCAATGCTTCACTATGAGGGGTATTTCCAACTAACACAATCTGTTTTGCCATCAATTTACCTATTTCACCCATGTGACTCTGTGTGATGCACTAGCACTTTAAAAACAAAAAAATGGCAGAGGATAGCGTCATGTGATCAAGGACTCGGACGAGTCTGAAACGCGTCATGGTGGAGGTGCGGGCGGTTGCCAAATAAACCCGTTTTGCACAGTAACCTGGGTCTGCTTTTTGTTTTTTTATGGACGGATTTGGATATAAATCGTTCCGTGAATGCGAGCAGCTGATATATATGTATATATACATATATATATATATATATATATCCTTAATGAGTAATCTCAGTCGGACTGTGGCTTCCCTAGATTTGCATTCCGAACTATACAGCTGTCTGAAGTAACCATGACGTGATTCAGAGGACATCCAGGGTGGTCGAAGAGGGCCGGCACTGAATTGCTATTTTGAAGGCATAAACGTGGTGAAAAGGCAAATTATCAACGCATTGCTTAATTATTACAGACAGGGGAGATTCAGAGTGAAGGGAGTTCTTTCCAGACTGTCCGTAATGAGAAAATATTTGTATTGATGAATAAACACGTCAATCATTTTGCTGAGAACATATCCATTTCCACCTCTTGCAACCCTTTAAAATGTGCAACTGAAATGATACAATTTGCCACAAAAGTCTGGCCATGACTGACTGTGCAGTTACTCCAGTATTACATTCCACCAGTGCATTGATGCCATGTTGGAAATGTAATCAACGTTGTGTGTAGCCCTCCTATAATCTTTTCTCTAGAATCTTCGCCTCTGCCTTTCATATGTTAGACACATGTGTTCACTTTACCTTCACCGTATTGAGTTCTGCCTTTTCATGCTTTATAAAATACTTTATTATGAGTTCATCATTTAGAAATGTGTCTTTTGTGTTTCATTGCGTCTTGGCATTTCATTTTCCATTTTTCTTATAGTCTCTTTGTTTCTCCATCCTTCTGTTGGTTATGAAATATTCATAATGTTTGATCCTTAAATTCTGGAATTTGCAGATTGCTACCCAATTACAAAGCTAAAATCTAACGAAGACAAGGGCAATCACTTTTGGGTCAAGGAAATACAGAGACGGCGGCTGTTTATACAATGGTAAGAAGGTAGAAAAAGCAAACACTTACAAGTACCTGTGGGTCCACATGGACAGAAGGGGCTCCGTCTCTAAACATAGAGATGAGGTAGAAGCCAAAGCTCTGTCGATCCAGGTTGCATTCAAGACACTCGCCAGACCACTCTCAGGGCCATCCCTGACCCCTCTCATAACTGTCATGAAGGTAAAAATCACTGGCTTTCTTACCTAGGCCAGGAGATCATGCAAGGGAAGGACAACAGTCTTGTGAATAAAATAACAACAAGAATATTCAAACAAGCGTTGAACCTGCCGAAATCCTAATCCCCTGCTCAAATACGCCTTGAGTTCGGCCTTCAAGACCACCACGCGGTAGGGGCAGGAGCATTCATTAGGCTGTGTAATAAGCTGCGTAGTTCTAGAAAAGGAAGCCTGGAGGCCCTCCTGTGGCAGGAAATGTCCGTTGGTCAGCTAGGTGGAACATACCGGTGCTATTTACATGATTCATTAAAACTTCTGGACTCTGAGGAAATTTGGAATTTTAATTCATCACAGCAGGCACTCAAAATCTATATAAAGAGGAATGTTCGCGTCTGGTCCTTTCACTCGGACAGAGCTCAACTTGCTAAACGTAAGCACGCCTGGACAATCATTCCATGGTTTAAGCCAGGGGTCATGGCCCCATACCTGTCATGCACCAACTCCGTGTTATGGAAAAAAAGATTCATGGCCCTTAGAATGGGCAAATGGCCATTCTTGTACCATCTGCCAAGTTGGAAACGTGCAAACACAGAGGTAGCGTGCAGGGGTGTGGTAGTGACACGGAATCAATCGAGCATGTGGCATGTCACTGTCCAGTACTTCTCGACGACCGGAAGTCCATGTTAAAAAGCGAATGGAACAAACTGGGCATACGTACATGCAGACAAGCCATACTTGCATCAATGAACCCGGACAACCCAATGCTTAACATTTGGTTTACTAAGTTCATGACAAGAGCAGCAATAAGATTTTCAACCGGAAATGCCCACAAGTAAACAATGGTCAACATTAACCCCTTCCATGCTGGGCCGATTTTTCTCGTGTGCTAGGCTTATTGAAGAATCAATGGCTTTATGACGGCCCCCAGCCGTCATGAGCACACGAGCACTGTAATGCATGACGGATGGGGGCCGTCATCAGCATGGAAGGGGTTAAATGGGACGACCTACCCCTTTGTACCGTGAAATAGCAGCTGCTCGAGGCTGCATTCTTTCTTTATATAGACAATTTACAGACACTATGCGTCTCGGGATCATTAAGTCATCATACGTAGTGTTCTTACTGTTTCAACAGATACGTGTTTTTAGCAGTACCAACTATGTACCTCCAAAATCCTGGCTTTCGCCTTGTGTTCATTTTTTAGTAGACGTTAACTCATACGGGACAACAACGGCTTCCAAGTGTCCTTTTTTAACATGACTAATAAATTGCTAAAATCATGTGAATTAATTTATATTGTTTTTTTTTTATAACCTCAAATGAATGCTACTTTTAATATTATGTGATGCTACAAACGGATGATTGTAATGATTGTAATGATTTTAATTAATCAAACAATAAAGTTTTACTGATGTGAAGCTAAAATACGAGTTTGGAGTTTCGCTGCCACACAACAGCACTGACTGCTGCAAGAATGTATGCCTCTGGTGTTTACTTTACACTCACACTTTTATCTTGTAGGAGTATAATTTCACCAAGTGAAACCTTCAAAGATGCGCCTCTGTTACAGTCAGTAAAAAAATATGAATAGAATTGGAATATGCTGCTTTTATTTCAAGAAAGTAATCATCGGAAAACAGGACCTAGGAGGTCAAACTCGCTACAAAATATGCGTGAGGCAAGTCACGCTCATCATGGTCACATAAACGACCTATTTTCTTGCTTTCCTATAACTATGCATTCCACCCCAGAATCCGTTAAAGGCACCAGGTTTGAATATGCAAGTATTTCCAATGCAAAAATTCAAAATGCTTGCATCAGTTTGAACTAACGAGAATTTCGGTGGATGTTTACCGCAAGTATTGTCAAAGCCAGTAAGTAATTGGTCACTTATGTCAGTGTCATTGCATGTTATCTGGATTTTGCAAAAATAATTTTTGTGGTATCTGATGGGCCCTCGTCAATCTGAAAAACAACACTGGCAAAAATAAAAAATATATTTTTTGGTCTCAAAAACACATTGTCATAGTAGTCACTGGCACTTAAGACAACTACTTTATGTTCCTTGTGAAAGGGAAGAATGCGGACACTCACATTAAAGTTAGCGGAAGGCTGAAGTAGAATGACCCATTGCCTCATGCTGTAGTAGGAGGAAGAATATTGTGAATGATATAATTGACCAATGGATTTGGAAGGCTTTCTGAGCACCCCTAAAACTAAGCATGTTGTACATATAAGTTTAGAAAATCTGAAGGCCTTGGCTAATAAACCATTTGTTAGGCAGTCATGAAACCAAACCATAAGGCAGGATGGAAATAAAAGGTAGGATAAAATGCTGCCCACAGCTAATTCCCATAGTTAAGACTGATCCAAGACCTTCCTTTCATCGCTTTTGTGTTGTCTTGGCGAATCTCCTAAAGTTTGCCTAGACATGGGCCCTATATTCGCTGTGCCATAGACATTAAGTTGTATGCATACCAGCAAGGCCTAGACATAATTTTAGTGGGGGGCACCAAGATTGGACAGTGATATTCAGTATCACAAATGGATGTACAACCTTGTGTGCCTATTATAACTTTGGCTTTCCTTTCATGTGATCTTTAGCATACAGTCACAGATCAAGGCTTCACCTAAGCCCCAGTGAATTTCACGCTTGTCCCTACACCTGTAAAGGCCAAGGCATGTTTTGGAAGGAGTTTGCTCTTTTTAAATGGTGTCGGCCCAGAGGTTTGTAAACTGGGTGCCATTAACTTAGGTGCTACTGAAATCTTATTTACAGCACACATGGCAGAAGTACAGTATGAGGTGCTATCGAGTAACTGCTTTTATAATGTGGAACCAGTACTAAAGCATTCTCCAGGGCTGCTGTCAGCTCACAGTCCAGTCCTTCCCCCACTGAGTGCTTATTTACCTTTTAGGAGTTGGCAGTGGGTGAGGATAAAGCCTTAACAAAATACTGTCATGCAAGTGGGAGGTTGTTGCATAGATTGTTATTCTACTGCACACTGTTGCGGATATCAGGATTTCTTACTCCAGAGAACCATAAAATGATTTGGCTTTCAATAGAAAAAAATAAGCTTTTCTCAGATTTGTGATTGGCAATAAACCAATCCACATTTAAAACCTCTCCTCAGCAGATGCATCCCCGATCCCAGGTGGGGACTGATTTTCTTCTCTGAAATACCTGAAGAGATCCCGGCATTGTCTCAACTGGTCTCCAGCCTACAGCTTGCAGTGGGACTCTGCTCCTCCCATCAGAGACCAGTGCTTATGACAAGACCTGTAGGAATGAGGATAGTCAGCTGAATACCAGCCCTTGCTTGATCTACCACTCAGTCTTCCTCATTCCTACAGTCCTATCATTACAATCAACCTGCCCATCATCTCTCAAATATACACCTCCTGACTCTACTGATCTCTGAGGCACTGGACTGGTGAGAACATTCTTAGTTGTCCACAGGCCAGTGCCTTGCATGTTGACATTAAAGGGCAAAGTTGGATTCTGCCGTTGTATTACAGTCCTATCTTCATCCTCACCTCATTGGACAAGGTTTTCTGTATATTGGTGGTTCTGCTTTGTATTCTTCCAGCTTGCTGATTGTAGTATTCCATGTTGGAATTGTTATTGTACATTCCTACTGTAACATTCTCTGTGTGTTGATCTGAACAGTCTCTACTGGTACTCTGCTGAAGGTGGTTGTTCAAGCTGTCTCTCTCAATAAACCTCTCAACTACTACTTGGACTCCTTGAGGTATTTACTACATAAATTTGGCGACGATCGGGATCTATGATCTAATGGTCTAGAAAAGAACCTCGCATTTTCAAAGATTAATTTTGAAGAAATCAAGAGATAGAGACAGCGTTCACTTTTACAGCTCAAGAAAATTTAAGGTATTTTTTTTTCTTTCTCTGTTTCTTTATATGTGTATGCAGATTGCACCAGCGGCGGCTTGTCTTGTTTTCGTGCTTTGATCGCACCAGCGGGAGTTGTACTTTATTCCCATTTAATTATTATTATTTTTTTTTTTGTCTTCTTTAACCGGAGGAGCGTTCCTGTAACTGCCGGACATTAACTAGCTAACGCATTTGGGTTTCTGCTAACGCATTTGTTCAACTTTTTTGTCACTCTGCTTCGATCATCTAACTCCCTTTGCATCATTCAAAAAAACTCACCGAACGTGCGCTGCTGCCCGTGGCTCATCAACGCTGACTCGGAGTGAAGAATCACCATACGCGTCATCTCCACAGCGTCATCACGCATCACGTCCTTGCGTGTGCGTTTCAGCGGCCATCTTTGTTGTTCACCGTTTCCACAGCAACAACTGCGATCGTTTCTTGGCAAACTAACTTTAAAAAAAACCCCGTATTTTCCCTCGTTTTCAGCGTTTTCATCGCAGGTTACTATATTTTTACAGCACTACTTTCCTATTTATTTAACATATAACTTTAACCACATCGTTTAAAAAAAAAAAAAAAAAAAAAAAAGACTTTGTATTGGATATTCCCTGATGTGTTTCCTGCTCTTCTATACAGACAGCGGTGAGTACTTTTATTATTTTGTGTAACCTTTTCTTAGTATCTTCCGTTTAAATCTTAACATTTTATGTAAAAAATTATATGTTTAATTGATTTAAAATGTCAAACAACATTACTTCTCCTGCACACTTTCTACCTACAGCTGGAGATCCAAAAGTAGAATGGGACCTTTGGTATCCCACATTTTTAGCTTATGTAGATGTTATTGAGGAGGATGGTTGTTCTCCAAAAAGAAAGTTAGCGTTACTAAAGAATTGTTTAGGTGGTGCAGGACTCAAAGAATTAGAAAACTTACCTCCAGTTGAAAATGTTGGTGCTGGTGATTTAAATATTTTTGAAATTGTCATAAAGCAATTAAGCACTAGATTTGGAAGAAAGATCAATACTGTAATGGAAAGATTTAAATTCTATTCTAGAGTACAAAAAGAAGATGAATCTATAGAAAACTATGTAGCCACTTTGCGCACTTTGGCTGGGTCTTGTGCCTTTGAAACTATAAATTTTGATCAGGTCTTGAGGGATCAAATTATGATGCGCACTAAAAGTAAAAAAAATCCAAGAACGTCTTTGGATGGGCACTGAGTCTTCTCTCAGTGCCGTGTTAAACATTGCCAAAGGTATTGAACAATCTTAACTATTTGTGAATGAAATTAGAAGTCAGGATGCCAAAAGTAAGGTGGTCATCCCTGAAGTTTCATTAGTAAAAAATGTCAATAATTTTAGGAAGACTTCTGTTCCCCCAGAAAGGATTTCTCTGGAAGAGAAAGTAAATTTCCTGTAAAAAAAATCTCAAATTATTTGTTATAGATGTGGTGCAAATGATCACGTAGGTAACTACAGAGGTTGTCCTGCTTGGAACAAGATTTGAATAAAGTGTAAAAGATCTGGTCACTTTAGCAAAATGTGTAAATCTTCTCAAAAAGTAAATTTCTTATCTTACGAAGAATATGAGGACAAAGAACAACCTTCTGAAATCAATACCTTGTTGTGTGTGGGCGATTCAAAATGTAAAGGGTTTCCCACTGATATTATCATTATCAATGGTAAAGAAATTCCCATGCTCATTGATTCCTGTGCATGGTACACCATAATTGGCAAAAATGTTTTTAACCGATATTGGAACTCGACCAAATTATTACCACCAGATGTACATCCTGGCGGGTATACTGGTAAGAAAATTGATATTGAGGGTTACATGTTAGCAGATATTAAGTTTAAAGACAGGACGACCAAAGGAAAAGTTTATGTTGCCACCAAAGGGGCATCCATATTATTTTGGCCTCATCAACATGATCTGGGCATTAAACTTGATCCCAATGCCTCTCCTCCTGTTTATGTCGTCCCTCCTGAGAATGATTTTATCGGTCAATTGAAGCACACGTTTTCATCCATTTTTTCTGATAATTTGGGAGTTTTTGTAAACTTTAAACACCGCATCATTCTCAAAGAATCAGCTATCCCCATCCGGCATAAAGTAAGAAATGTGCCCTTGGCTTATCGTGAAAAATTGAGAGGGATTTTGTCTGATTTGGTTGATAAGAAAATCATAGAACCTGTTGAATCCTCCCCATGGGTTTCGCCAGTAGTTTTGTCCCTTAAGAGCAATGGCGAACTTCGTCTGTGTGTTGACCTTCGAAGTTTAAACAAGGAGATTTGGATTGACAGACATCCTTTGCCTCATATTCATGAGCTCATCTCTACCCTGTCAGGTGCATCTGTATTCTCTACACTAGATTTAACTAGTGCATATCATCAAGTATTGTTGCATGAAGAGTCAAAATTTTTAACGACCATCATCACACCAGAAGGAATGTTTCAATATTGCCGAATGCCTTTCGGCTTAGCCAGTGCAGCTTCTGTTTTCCAAAGGCTCATGAAAACTGTCTTGGAGGGTTGTTTGGGTGCCATCGCCTTTCAGGATGATATTCTTATATATGGTAAGAATTATGAGGAGCATGATGAGAATCTAGAGAAAGTTTTAAAGAGTGTCCAAGAAAAGTGTTTAACATTAAAATTGTCAAAATGTAAATTCAGACAAAGCAAAGTTGAATATCTTCGCCACGAGATCTCCTCAGAGGGTATCAAACCTAAATTCAATCACATACAGAGCATTTTAAAAGCACCGGCACCGTCGACCAAGGAACAGTTAGTGTCATTTTTAGGTCTGACTGAATTTTATAGTAAGTTTGTTCAGAACTACGCCTCAAAAGTACACCCTTTGAGATCTCTGTTAAAAAAAGATATAACATTTATTTGGTGTAATGACCAACAATCTGCTTTCGATTTGATGAAGCAAGAAGTGGCGAATGCTCCTTTTCTTAGACCGTTTGACCTGGGTAAAGAATGCATTGTATGTGTGGATGCAAGCAATGTAGGTTTGGGTGCTGTGCTAATCCAGAAAGGCAAAGGGGATGAACATGTAGTTTCATATGCTTCCAGGACGTTGCGTGGCGCTGAATATAACTACTCCACCATAGAAAAAGAGCTTTTAGCATGTACTTGGGCCTGTGAGCATTTTAGACCGTTTATTTGGGGAACCAGGTTTCGATTAAGGACCGACCACAAGCCTTTGATAAATATGTTGGCAGCTGGTGGTGGCAGAACTTTAACTGCACGTTTGGCCCGCCTAGCTGCAAAACTGCAAGAATTTCAGTGTACATGCCGATTGCATGTCCAGGTTACCGTTAGTGAATTCCATTTGTCCTGACCAATCCGATTCTGATGTAGTTTTTAACATTGATGATGTCAATGAATGTAACAGTGCAGGTCTGTCTGATGGCATATCTGAGATTGCTTGGAGGGAAGCAATGTGTAATGATACTTGTTTATCTGGCGTTGTGGATTATTTGCCGCATGGTTGGCCCCAAGAAAGGTACCTTTCTGGTGATGTTCTTTCTTTCTTTAAAGTTAAGGATGAACTTATGTTTGACCAGGGATTCGTAATTAGAAGTGATAAGATTATTCCTCCTTTTACTTTGAGAGAAAAGATTGTTTTTATGGCACATGAAGGCCATATGGGAATGTCCAGTACCAAGAGACGTATCCGTGAATTTTACTGGTGGCCCGGGATTGATAAAATGGTTGATAAGTGGGTTATTTCTTGTTCTCCGTGTGCCAAAAGTGACTAGACTGTTAAACCTTTGTCCACAGATATTTCTCCCATTGAGTTTGTCACCTGTCCCTGGAAAAAATTAGGCATTGATATTATTGGACCTCTTTCTTTGTCTCCCAACAAGGAAGTGTTTGCTTTAGTCCTAATCGACTACTTTTCTAAATGGCCTGAACTCAAGATCGTGGACAAAGTTGGTTCTACACAGGTTATTCAGTTCCTGGATGAAGTTTTTTGTAGGGAAGGGATTCCAGCTGAAGTTGTGTCTGATAATGGTCCACAATTTGTCAGGAGAGAATTTGGGTCTTTTCTTGAAAGATGTGGCATTGTGCATAAAAGGGTGTCTAATTACAATCCCCAGGCCAATGGTCAAACGGAACGCTTCAATAGGGTCATTAAGGAATCCATCCAATTGGCCATTAAGAGTGATTTGGATTGGAGAAAAGCTTTGCGCGCTACGTTATTGTCTTATCGAACCTCGCCCAACTCGGTCACAGGGTTGTCTCCTTTTGAGATGCTTAGAGGTAGAAAGCCCGGTTCAAAACTTCTTCCTTGGTGGATGAAAATTCAATTCCCGGGTGAAACTTCTTTTGACAGTGATAAAGTTAAAGGTAGAGTTTTGAAATACCAAGAAAAAATGAAAAGCAATTTCTTATCCTTAAACAACCGTAGTAGGAAGATCAGAGTTGGTGATTTTGTACGTGTCAAGTTTGGAAGGTCTGTTGGGAATAAATGGAACAAATGGTCTGATCCTTGCAAGGTTATAGAAATTTTCTCTAAAGCAGTTCGTGTTGAGGGGGTAAAGTATGGAATTTCAGAAGAGTGTCTCTGTGTAAAAATTTGAGTTTGGAAGGAAGTCAATGTTCATCATCTTCCTCTAGTACCTATGTTTCCACTTCGGATAACATACCAAAGAATTCTGTTGTTGAGGACTATGTGCCTTACTCTGCTATGTTAGACTCTTTTATGCAGGAGAGTCAAGATTTAAATGTTCCTGTTCCTGTGGTTGATATCTCTCCTCAAGATGTTTCTCCCACACTTGCTAATGAAGGTAATGTTGGTAACTCCATCGTCCAAAAAACTGTTTCCATTTCTCAAAATCCTGTTTCCCGAGACAATGACGTTCCTGACCTAGTTCTGAGGAAGAGTTCTCGTGTCAAGCAGATTCCTGTGAAATTACATGATTACTTGTGTTGAAGTTTTTTTTTCTTTTCTCTCTGCTTTGTTTTCTATTTTTCTTTATTCTGTTTATCTTTTGTTTTTTTTAGGGGGGAAGGTGTGTAGTATTCCATGTTGGAATTGTTATTGTACATTCCTACTGTAACATTCTCTGTGTGTTGATCTGAACAGTCTCTACTGGTACTCTGCTGAAGGTGGTTGTTCAAGCTGTCTCTCTCAATAAACCTCTCAACTACTACTTGGACTCCTTGAGGTATTTACTACACTGATCAATATCTCGACTCACTGTGGCACCTGGCCATACCAGTGTAGATGGTCTTTTAGCCGAAGAGGAGATCTGTCACTGACCATGGCATCTCTCTGGTGCATGAACACCTGTTTCCGCAGGGTGTTGATTGAGACTGAATGAATGAAAATACTTCTAAAGCACACAGCTACTAAAAGAGTGTCCTGGTGCAAAATGAAAATAAAAGCATAAACCACCCTACAATTTGAACAGATGAGTTTTTAGTTGCTTCCAGAAGGTGGTTTCATCATGAATACATCTGAATTGGAAAGGGGACTGATTGTGTCTTCTGCTCCTTAGCGTAAGCCCGAGTCCAGGGACTGGCTAACAGACTTCCCTGGTGGTGATCATGGAAGGGGAGTAGGGGACGGATTTGTTCCAGACCTGACTGTCTGAATATTTGTCTGTCTTGCTATACCCAAGTAAAGAAATAGAATGTGGATTCATACAATAATGACCAATCAGACATAAGCCATTTTCTGTATTGAGCTTGTATAGCACGCTTCTGCCACAGGTATAATCCCTAAGGTTATGTATGACTTTTTATAGTGCGGCCTGCTTCAGCTTGATAGAGCACCCTACAAAATACCAATCTGAAAACAAGGAAAAGGGACTGTCAGAGGTTGGAAGAGGCAGGTGAAGAGGCTTGAATTGTAATGTGCCACTTTTTAACAATAGGAAGATAGTGAGTTGGTCATAAATTGCCTCACAGAACTGAGTCGATAAAGACCGAGGTGTGATTGCTACCATAGATGGGGATATGTTTTTTGAGTGTTCATCAGTGGACTGGACTGAATGGGATCCAGATGTTTTTGATTATGGTGGTCCATATCGGGCTGTGCAATGGATGCTGCTGCCATGGTCAGCTGGATGGGCCGATTCTATGTTGAGTGACTTTGAGTTTTAATTGGCAGTGAGTTTTAAGCATGGCGTGTACAAGTGTTGTGTGTATGAGAGAGCACGTGTATGGACACTAAAGGATTAGTAAATTCGACTGTGACACAAGAAAATTTGAAGCTATGTTGCCAGTTAAACCCAGTGCAAGGCAGGGCTTGTGTTTGGGGAATAGCTTGAGTGCACATTGTTCAAGCCGAATTCAATTAGTTAATGGAACTTCTGGCAAACGTGTGCATGGGTGTACCCTTTGAAGCACTGCAGCTGCTTACAGAACTTTAATATGATGTAAAACTGAGGTCTGTTGGCTCCCACGTTAAATGGAGAGCATTATAATAGAGTAAAGGCAGAGTAACGCTTTACCATTCGCGTGCCTTGCAGCAATAATGAAGCCCAGTACCTTCCAACAATGGCTTTGATTCCACATAGGTCATGGTTGGTTTGGCTTATTAAGACGTATAATCAGTGGTGCATTTTGGTTTTTACTGTTTTCCGTAAGCATGTCTTAATCAGCAGTCGCTGTTATGTATTGTATTGTAATTGGCTTTGTATAGCACTCACTGACCCATATGAGGCGTCAAAGTGCTTTTTCGACGAGTAGCACGCTACTCCGTAACCCATAAAGGATTAGTGGTGAATTAGTATAGTGAAATCTGAAATTAATTTGAGCGGTGGACATGTGAGTCTGTTATTTTAAATAAGAAGGATAGTGGAGGGATAAAAGAGGGAACAGGTTTTCATTTATATAGCGCTTGCTACCCTTGATGAGGTGTTAAAGCACTTTTAGGTGAGTAGCACACTACTCCAGAACCCAAAAAGGGTTAGTGGTGAATTAGTCTGGGGAAATATGAAATTAATTTGAGTGGTGAACATGTTAGTCTGTTATTTAGATGGAAAAGAAATAGTGGAGAGATAGAAGAGGGAAGGGTCTAGAAAGTTTTTTTTATGTCTAAACACACCACTTTAACAAAATATGCCTATAATAAACGCTGCATTAAAATCTGGGCTTGGCCCCCAAGAGTGTCATACCCTTGGGGACAGCCTTCTTTGCATCCTACTATCACAACCACTCCCACCTCAGTGCTCTAGTGGGTATTTTGGAAACTTTGGAACCAAGGGGTATGGTTTTCAATCCTGGTCTCTGAATGGGACTAAGTTGTTTGATCTTAGACATTCATTTTCTGTCTTTGGTTATCTTTACAAGAATAGAAGAATTTAGAATTTGGCTTAGAGTTTGCAGTAGTGTGATAATAAAATTATATTGGAACCCAACACATGCTCATTGGATATTTTGTCTTTGAAGACTGAACCCAGTCTTTTGGTTCACTCATCAAAATGTATTAGGAAAGCCAGGATCCTGGGAACAAGTAACAATTGTAGTTTTGGTTCTTCAACTTCACCAAAAAGTAACACTTGTAGTTTTGGTTCTTCAGCTTCACCAAACTGTCTGATCTTGTGCAAATACGAAGCAAGTTGTATAAACATTGTTATGGTAGCAAACAGTCCAAATCACGGTGTACGCCCGCAGAAATGTTTTTTGCTATTTACTAAACCCATTTTAGGATTCAGTAGTATTTTAAAGGCTTCTAAATAGGTTTGGACTCCATATTGATTCAGTACTTGGAGGGGCATATTGGGAGTGCCCCTTTCAAAAGCCCAATTTATATGAGTTTAGCTCCATTTGCTTTAAGGAAAATGGGCTGATTAAAAAATAATAACCATAATCTTCATTTAAAAAACTATCAGACATAGTGGTCTGCTGACCCTTACAGATCATTATCCCTGTGTTTGTGTCCAATGGAATTGAGTCGCCATGAATATTAATTGTGACTCATTCAGATTTGGAATGTGTACATAATTTGGGTCCACACAGCTAGGAAAATTACTGGTCGCAAATTGAGACTACTTTATGCGATGTAATAGTAAACTTGACCCTTAGTTATCCCAATGCCTTTGCTCCTTTATCTTTGGATGAGAAGTTTGAGACAGGCTCACTACCAAATTTGAGTACAAAGGATAAGCACAGTTTTAAAATCAGACATGTTTAGAATGTTATTTGTTATAGCTAAAAGGCAACTATCACAAACAGTTTCACTAGGCCCCTTTTCTCTCTGACGAAAGACCCACTACATCAGGTGTGCCCCAGGGGTCCATACTCAGTCCACTCTTTTTTAATATCTACATGGCCCCCCTGCTCACACTGATTGAATCCCACGGCATCCTCGTAACATCTTATGCTGACGACACCCAACTTGTCGTCACCATAGATAAAAAACACCCCGATGCTGCCCCCAGATTTCAGAATTGCCTCTCCCAAGTCTTTTCTTGGCTTAACAATAACCATCTCAAGTGCAATAGCGCCAAAACTGAAATTATACCCTTAGGCAAAGACATCCTCTTCTCTCCAAAAGATTGGTGGCCTCAACACTCTGAAGCCCCGCCGAGCGCGGTTTCCTCGGCCCGCAATCTGGGTGTCCAATTCGACTCGTCCCTCAGTTTTGACGATCATGTGCGCATCACTGCAGGGTCCTGTTTTAACCTCATTAGACAGCTGAAGAAATTTTTCGACTTTCTTCCTATCTCAGCCAGGAAATCAGTTGTTGTGGCCCTGATCCTATCCCGGCTGGATTACTGTAATGGCCTCTTGGCAGGAATAAAGAAGTCCACCCTTGAGAAACTGCAAAGCGTCCAACACGCAGCGGCCAGGCTCGTTCTTAAACTCCCAAGAAGGTCCTCGGCCTCTGCAGCCCTCAACACTCTCCATTGGCTGCCCCTTCACAAAAGAATCCTCTTTAAACTCCTTGTCACGGTTTTCAAAGCCACCAGGAACACAGGCCCTTTCTATCTAGCTAAGCGCTTTTTGCGCTACACTCCATCGCGCTGCCTGAGGTCATCAGGAGCTAATCTGGTTACTATACCCAGAATCAAGCTCAAAACGAAAGGTGGAAAAACGTTTTCATTCCTGGCGGCTAGGGCATGGAACGGCCTCCCCTCCAACCTCAGGCACGCCCCCACAGAAAGCCTTTTCAGGAAACTCCTGAAGACTTGGATATTCCCTCAGCCCGATTCATCGGTTCTCGCAATATTTTTGATCCTTGTTTCACCATGCTGGTTCTTCTGTTTGCTCAGCGCCAAGATGCTCCTTCTGGAGCGATAGTCGCGCTATACAAATCCCAATAAATATCAAATATCAAATATCAAACTGACCGCAGGTAATGACTATCTGGTACACCACGGTCCCTGGCTAATGAATCACCATGTGTAGGAAAGTGCCCTTTCTGCGTGGTTGCCTCCTAACTTTTTGCCAGCTACCTGATGCAATTTGACTGAGTGTGCCCTGGGTGCCTGCTAATCAGGTTCCCAAGACCTGTGTTCTTCCCCTAACCTGTACTATTGTTTCCACAATTGGCACAACTCTGGCCTTACTGAAAGTTCCTTGTAAGGAGTACCTATGGCACCAAGGGCACTATGGCACCAAGGGCATGGTAGCAACAGAAAGGCCCCTGAGGGCTGCATCATGTATTATGACAACCTCAGAGACCTCTCACCATAAACAGGCACCACTGCCATTTCAGCCTGCATGTTGTGGTGCAGTTAAAAGTGAAGAGTCCACATGGCACACATCTCTGTTAACAAGAAAGCTAAGAAACCGCAGCACTCCAGGGTAATAATATATAGTCTTTGGTAAATCCTAGAGAATTAAGGTATGGGATTACAAGAGGATCACTTCCTGACCGTGAGGTGCTGAGCTGAAACGTTCTAGGAAAAAATCTTACGCAGTGTAAGATTGGAATCTCGAATCCTCCAAACGCGGTGATACTCGCTGTAGGGTAAATGGGAAGTTATCAATAAGTAATGTTCCAAATTGAAACGGTTTATTTTAAACCAGTCTTCAGGTCATATTACATCATATGCTGAGTGGTTTATGTTAAACATATTCCAAGTTGATAGTATCAAGAAAGAGTATCCAACAAGGTATATCCGTACATTCAATCACAAATGCGTCCCCAACGGCATTTAGAGCATGGCTCTTCATGAGGGAAAAGTTCTACAAGAAAATCAAAGGTAACAGAGTTTATAACACTCAGCACGAGCTAAAAGTCAAGTCTACAGAGTTGAAAAAATATATAATAAGGGTTGTGAACTTGAACTAAAATCGCAAAAAACGTGGTCGTGAGATGTATGGGACGGTGGGGTTAAGTGTATCAGATGTGAGCAAAGAAAAAGCATGCTTTACGAAATAATAGACAGCGTGCGCATAAATGAGTAAGACTTAAAGGGTCAACGGGGTCATGAGTAAAGGAGAGTGCAGAGATGTGTTCAGAAATAAAGAACCAATGATAGAACCAAAAAGTGCTTGTGCGGTCAAACAGATAGCCCAACAATGGGTGAAGTCAATCATGCAAGCGGGATTGGAAGAGGAAAGCTGTGCGTGCAGCTGGGAACGCCGTCAAAACTGCCGGATAAAATTAAAAATAACGTGCATGGTCCAAAGTAACGAAGGAACCGGGAGAAGGGCTCCCAGTAAATCTTACCGCTAATTGTGAAAAGTGCGGGCACCTCGATGAGATCACGACAGGTCTGTAGAATGTCGGCCACGCCAGAAAGAGCAGCGGCGTTATCAGCGTGCAAGGGTGAACATAGAAAGAGGACTCCGAGCAAGTAGTGGAGTGAATGTGCATCGTAAAGAGATAATAAAGTTAAACCAAAAAACGCGAAAGAAAGAATAAAAAGAAAACAAGAAAAAACAGAAAATAGTGGAACATTGCTTTACAAAAAAGGAAAACAGGGGCAAACTGGGGACAGGGAAGGGAGAGCCTTAGAAGACACTAGGTATAAGAAAGGTTACAGAGAACATTCATGAGTAAAGTGTGAAACAGAGATACAGGAGGCTAAGGAAACGGAGAGGCGATGTGATTAAACGGAAACATGAATGGCGCGGGAAGAGGGGCGTGGCTTGGATGCCGAGGGGACAGACAGCGTGAGCCCGGAGCTCCGCGCCCGATCCCCGTTATTATCCTGCTAAAAGCACGGACTCCGACGTGTGCAGGGTTCTCCGTGCACTATAGGGAATCGGAACAGCAGCGGACCCCCAGGCACGGGTCATAAGGCTTCTCCAGCGGCACAGCGGCCCGGCAGGAAGAACAAAGCAACACCGAGCGCGCTGGCCCAAGATGGCGGACAGGACCCTGAGCTGGAGTGGATAGAGACCGAAGGAGCACGGCGGTCCCCCAGCGACGACTCGGGGAGGAGGCGGTGCCGCTCAGGTTCGCCCGGGCTCCTACAGAAATGGAAAGTGGAGCCTTTAATTCCTGCGGCTGGGGCGAACTTGGCCGCTGATTGACTACGGCCACGGAGGACAAGATGGCGGCCGCCCCGGGACTCAGCAGCCGAGCGCAACCCTGTGAGTAGCAGCAGGGCAGAGAGGCGGTGGGCGCGCTGAGCGGCGGAGGACCCTGCTCCGGGCTTTGCTGCGGGACGAGCGGCGAACTCTGCTTTCAGGGGGTGAATTCCTCGGAGGGCGGAGGCCGGGGCTAGACGGGCTCGACGGGGCCACGCATGGTCGGAGAGCAGCAGGCGATGGCTGAATGATCAGGAGCCTCTGCTGGCACGCCACGGAGGCAGGAGCACGGGACTTGGGCTACGCTGGGCCTAACTACGCCTCTGGTGGCGCCGGGACTACAAGCGCTATACAAACTGAATGTGAGGAGAACCCTAAAGAGGAGTCTAGGTCCCGTGGTTTTGGGGCTTGGTTGCCGGCGGCGCTGGCTGCATTGGTGCAACCTGAGGTAGGATCGGAGAACAAACTGATCCCTGAGTGAGCACGCCCTGGGCGGAACTGAGACAGGTGCTACAGGGCTAGCTGCGGAGCCCTGGAATAGCCCTGGGATAGCGCTGAGAGGTCCCGAGACTCACTACCAACCGGACCTGGGTTGAGGCAGTGCTGGAGGGCCCAGGAGACAACAGAGCTTTGAGAGGAGAATAAGAGCACGGACCTGGGCGCTATGACGACCTGAGGTCCCGCGAGCAGTGTGTGGGGCGAGGAGAGCGCAGGGCACCGAACGGTCCTCTGAATCCTGGGGGAGCAGCCACTGGAAAAGAAGACTGAAGAGTTGATCGGTATACTGGGGCTGGCTGAATCCGGGAGGTAACAACTATGTGGACCTGATGTGGGACTGACCCATTAGAACGGGAAGCCGAGACAGCGCAGCGCTTGAAAACTGTTGGGATTTTGCCGCTAACTGACGCCAGTGGCCCGCTGCCTGAGGAGTGTCGGAAGCAACCCGAGGCCTGGCACCGCCACTCTCTAAACCTGCAGAGCGAACCCACTGGATCCCAATATCCGGAAGGGAGCGGAAAAGAAGCGCCCCCCCCCCCCCTGAGTTAGCGAAGCAGGCGCTGACGGCTGGTATACAGATCAAGATGGGGAAGCCCAAGGGGAAAGTGGAGGAAACTGCGGGCTCTGAGGCATCGGATGGCACGACGCAGGGCCCTGAGGACCTACAGCAGCTACAAACCTGTATCCTGGAAGCTATCAAGGCCACGAAAGAAGCGCTGCAGCAAGATATAGTCCAGGTGGCGACGGGGTTGGGGCTTCTGCGGGCCGATCATGATAAACTGAAAGGTAGGGTCAAAAGTACAGGAGACACCCTGCAAGAGATATTGCCTGAGCACAAATCCATGGAAGGGCGGCTGGCAGATGCGCTTGATCGTATACAGGCACTGGAGAGGAGAGCGGAGGATGCGGAAAACCGCGGCAGGCGCAACAACGTGCGCTTGGTGGGCCTTCCGGAGAAAAAGGAAGGTGATGACATGGTGGGATACCTAGAGAACTGGTTGAAGACGGAAGTAGCGCCGGAGGGTCTTTCGCCTTTCTTCACGTTGGAACGGGCGCATCGGGTCCCAGCTAGACCCCCCAGACCGGGCCAGCCGCCCCGCCCAGTGGTAATGAAACTGTTACATTACAAAGACGGAGACTGGTTGTTGCAGAGGGCTAGAGACATGGGCCCTTTCCAAGTGGACAACAGCAAAGTAATGCTTTTTCCTGACTATACGTTCGAAACTCAGAAACTGCGTGCCTCCTTCCTGTAACTTAAGCGGGAACTACGAGCGGAGGGCATAACATACTCGCTCCTCTTCCCAGCAAAACTCAGAGTAGTAGTGGATGACAAGACGCTCTTCTTCCCTACGTCAGCGGACGCCTGGGCGTGGTGGGACACTTACAAGGCCGGAACGGACTGAGCGAAAATTAGAGCCGAAGAAGAGCAGCGTCGGCCACCAGTCCGGAAGTCGCAGAGGCTCCGGAAGCACCGGCAGAGGTCTAGAAAACCTACAGAGTCGCAAACGGAAGGTGAGAGAAGGGCAGCGCTACAAACAGTAATTGATTTGTCGGGGACTGTGAGAACTCGTTCATGCGGGGGCTCAGACTCGGAGGGCCATGTTACTGGCTCGGAAACGGACCTATCGGAACTTAATGGTGCCAAGGGCCCAGTGGTGATGCCGCAGACATCGGGAGAAATAATTGAAGCTTGATAAAGGAGACAGTCCATGCTGGCTATGTATGATGCCTGGGGGGGCCGGAGCTAACCGATGTTGAAGCATTCAACAAAGCAAGATTGATGTTCGTGAGTGTTTGTGGGGGATTGTGGGGCGGGAGGGATGGGACTGTGGTGACCACCTTCGGAGCCGAGTTACGCCTTCCAGGCCCTTAAGGCCGCCGTAGTGCAGACTACGGAATAGTTGGGCAGTTGGGGGGGTTAACTAGCCCTTACTAGGTTTGGATGCGAAGCTGGGTCCTGTTCTAGGGAGGAGGGAGCCGAGAGTAGTTGGGGGGGCTCGAGGCAGGGTGGTTGGGGAGGGGGGGGGGAGATTGTTGTTTTGAGGTTGGGGTGGGAGAGTGCAACCCTGTGGGCCTGGATGCGGACTACTGCTGGTTTATATTGGACAATATGGGACCATGGCTAGTACAGGAACAGTGAAATGTGCAACCTGGAACGTGAGGGGACTACATACGATGGCAAGGAGGCATAAAGTTCACGCTTATTTGGTTCGGAGAGGGGTTCAGATTGCGCTTTTGCACGAAACACATTTGACAAAGCAGGAGGGCATTGCGCTGCAGAGAAGGTGGAGAGGGCAACTGTTCAATACCACATACTCTGCATTTGCAAGGGGCGCGCTGATTTGGATACATGCGGGGACTCCTTTGCAGGTGGTCAGGCACACAATAGACCCAGAGGGTAGGTTTGTGGCACTTGAAGGGAAGCTCAAAGGCAAGGATATAGTGCTATGTAGCGTGTACGCACCCAATACTGATCAATCGTCTTTCTTCACGAAACTCTCTGGAGCGTTGGCAAGTTTCTTAGCGGGCCCCATCGTCATGGGTGGAGACTTTAATTCAGTGGAAGATACTGCATTAGACAGGTCCCATCCACCCCTGGGAACGTCTCCAGTGCACCGTCTGGCGAAGCGTAGACTTTAATGGCAAGAGAGTTGGGAGTTGTAGGACACCTGGCGGGTGCAACACCCAACTGTGAGGGATTACTCATACTATTCTAGCCTGCACGACCTTCATGTCCGCCTTGACACCTTCCTGTGCTCCCCACTGGTGCTCCCGGCGGTAAAAAATACGGAATACTTAACCCGCACGTTATCCGATCATAACCCCTTGTTGCTAACGCTGAATTGGATGACAGAGACCTCGCGTGTCTCGGTGTGGCAACTAAGACCTGACACACTGGATGACTTATTGTTTCGGGAAGCGTTGGGAGACAGGATCACACATTACTTTGAAGAAAACGATGGCACCACGACATCCAGAGCGATGGAGTGGAACGCCTTTAAGGTTGTTGTTAGAGGCCACTGCATCGGGAAATATGCCGGAGTGCGTAAGGCCTTACTGGAATATCTGGATACGGCAGAGAAAACTCTGCGGAAGGCCGAAATAGCACGCCCTAATCATCCGGAGCTGCAAGAGGTGGTATGCAAGGCCAAGGAAGCAGTTGCGGTTGAAATGGAGCGACTCCGCAGCTTTGACCATAAGGCTTATATGATGAAAGCGCATGCTGAAGGGGACAAGGCGGGGACGCTGCTTGCCTGGTTGGCTAACCTCACTAGACGTAGCCACCCGATCTTAGCCATAGAGGGGGAGGATGGCCGTACACACGACACCCAAATGGGAATACTGGACTGCTTCCACTCGTACTACGAAACGCTCTACAAGAGCGCGCTGGAAGGGAAGGACAGTGAGATCGATGCCTTTCTGGCGGGGCTGCAATTGCCGCAACTCGAACAAGAGCAGGCGGAGGCCCTGGGCAGGGATATCGAACTAGGAGAGATTGGGAGTGCGGTGAAGCGAATGGCTTGTAACAAAACTCCGGGTCTAGATGGGCTGCCCATAGAATTTTACAGCAAATATATAGAGCATTTAGCTCCGCGGCTCCAGATAGTATACAATGAGGCTAAGTCTCGAGGAAGGTTACCTGAATCCATGTGTGAAGCTCTGATGATACCGTTGCTGAAACAAGGGAGAGAGAGTAGGAATCCAGCATCCTACAGGCCGCTGTCCATGCTGACGACGGACTACAAAATCCTGAGCACTATATTGGCGACCAGGTTATTGCAGCACATGTCGGAGCTGGTCCATAGTGATCAATCTGGATTTATTCCCACGCGAAACACAACTGTTAACATACGCCGACTAGTACGCCTGCTGGAAGAGCCAATGCCAGACACACGAACGCCGTTAGTACTATCGATTGACATTGAGAAAGCATTTGACAGCTTAGAGTGGGAATACCTGTATAGGGTCATGCAAAGCTTTGGCCTTGGAGACGGCTACATATGCTGGACGAAAGTGCTATACGCGTCGGCGATGGCACGAGTACGGGTGGGCTCCCTCGTGTCGCACCAATACCCGGTGTGCCGCGGCACTAGGCAGGGGTGCTCACTTTCCCCCCTGCTATTTGCATTAGCGATAGAGCCCTTTGCAGCGGAAGCCAGGAAGGGACATTTCTATAAGGGCCTAGTCTACAGGGGAAGTCCACAGGTTATTTCGCTGTATGCGGACGACCTCTTGTTATTCCTAGAGAACGCGAGTGAGGCATTGGAGGGAGCAGAGAGACTCCTGGTGCTCTTTGGCAGGCTGTCTCGCCTAAAAGTCAACTGGTCTAAATCGTGCTTATTTCCATTGCGACAGGGGGAGATGCGGCCTGCCACCCGCCCACTGCTTAATTGGGAGCCCAATTGTCTGAAGTATCTGGGAGTGCACATATATCACAGGGCAGTGGACCTGCTCAAGGGCAATGTGGGCTGCTGTATACGGGTGTTGCGGGGCAGTATGTCCTTTTGGGCCACCCTCCCGATCTCGGTGACGGGACGCATATCCCTTGTGAAAATGATAGCCTTGCCACACCTTCTTTACTACTTTCGCACGCTGCCTGTGTGGATACCTAGATCCATCTTTCAGCAATTGAAGTCATTACTGATATCGCACGGGCAGGCGTAGAATAACTCTGACCACGCTACTTCGGACGAAAGATGAGGGAGGCCTAGCGGTCCCAGATTTTGAGCTTTATTACTTGGCAGCTCAGTTGCAGATTTTCACACAGGAGGTGGCGAGGGTGTATCGAGGGCCGGAGCACGAGAGAGAGAGGGGCACCCCATGGCATGTGCTGCTGTTCATCGCCTTGCAGAAAAAGCTGGCCATAAGAGATTTATCGCTTGAAGAGCAGACGTTCAGGCTCTGCTGGAACCGGTCACAGAGACGAGCAGGGGTACGACGCATGTATGCGCCTGAGATACCGTAGGGCATGGTGACAGCACTCCCTCATGGCGGCGATTGGTCGCGCTTGCAGGGATGGGAGGAGGCAGGTCTGCAGATGCTAGGAGACCTATACGAGGATGGAGCGTTGATCCCATACCAAACCTTGCAGGATCGTTTTGACCTCCCGAGGGGGGACTTCCTGATGCACGCGGCTATAACAAGGGCGATGCAGGTGCACTGGGGGGGGAAGGGACCCAAGAGCCCACCACGTCCATGGCTTGCCAATACACCATGATGGCAGCTGGTACGTATAAAGCGGTGGCGTGCCTTTACTCAAGAATGCTGCGCGAGACGCTGCAACCTTTAACGGCACTGAAAACTGCATGGGAATCAGATCTACAGATAGAGATCCCTGACACTACTTGGGCGCAGATAGTGAGGCGGGTGAGGAAGAGCACGAGAAACGCTCGTTTTCAGTTGACACATTTCTATGTCCTTCATAGAGCCTACCTCACACCAGGGAAAATCGAGACGTATTTTGGTGTGGAGAACGCGGCATGCCCTAGGTGTAACACGATAGAAGCGGACCTGGGACATATGCTCTGGGACTGCACACACCTACGGGACTATTGGAGGGAGATTCTCGAGACATTAAACAGCGTAACGGACAGGGAGTTACAATTTACCAAGGTTGTGGATGTGCTGCATACGCCCAGGAATAGAATTTCGAGCAAATTTATAGACATGGGTCTGCTCTTAGCCAAAAGAGAATTAACAAGAAATTGGAAATCGAAGAAGAGTCCTACGCACAAACGATGGATCAATGAGGTTCTTAAGTGGGCAGCGAGCGAAAGTACACTTAGATACCAGCTAGCTCGCCGCAAGTCTGATGACAAAGCAATGGAGGCGGCAATGGAGTGGGAGATGCTAGTGCAAGCTTTGCGAGACAGCACGATGGAAGAGGAGGAGGGACTTTCTGATTTAGGCGATGAGGCTCCCTCACACACACCAGGAGCACATTCTCAATAGTGCATTAGTTACTCCTAACAGTACCTAGACACGTACATCAGCTAAGAGCTCAGGCGTAGGTGGGGGCACTCGTGGGTGGGAGGGAGAGGGAACCAGGGTGGAAAGAGTTGGGGAAGGGATGAAGATCGGGTGGGAGGGGTGGAAAAAGGAAAAAAGCGGAATAAGGAACTCCTGCAAGTAGAATAAACATATTCAAAAGTTGTTGAGAAGGGAGATCCATTGATTGACGCCGCCCGACTTCCGGGTTGTGGGCTTGCTGGCTGTGTACGAAGCTTAACTGGTGTAAGAGCTGTGCATTAGCACGGTCAGGACAGGATCATTATAAGGATGTGCTGTGTATTGTGTTTCTGCAATAAAAACGGTTTAAAAAAAAAATGAATGGCGTGGGAAAGGAAACTGAGAAAATAAAGAAGGGTACTAAAGAATGCTGCTTGAAGAGCTATTTCGAGAAAACATGATGGGTCATACGTAACGTAGAAAAAGAAATGCGAACCAGAATAATCATATACTGGTAAACGTGTGTAGTCATAAAGTGGCATAGTCAGTATGTCACATGAATATGGAAAGTAAGAAAAAAAAAGTCAACAAGTAGGGAGAAGGTGAATAAACCGAATAGGAGAACGGGGGTGAAAAGAGGAAGAGAAGAAGAAGAATGCACCTGGGAGTAAAGAATGAAGATGAAATAAAGTGCAACTTTAAAACGGATAAATCTGTGGAAAATAAAAACCAGTCTGTAGAGAGCAAATGGGTGAGGAAAAAAACAAGGAAGGTGTTAGGGGTAGCAACAATGAATTGCAAAAAGGGCTGGGTGAAAGAGGGGTCACAAAACAGGTACAGAGGCTCTGAACACTAAAGTCCTTCATAAATAGCAACTGTATTCGAGTCTCTCGTTGAGACCTTTCGGGTGTATGGAGTTCAGTCTATGCATCCAATAAAATTCTCTTTGTAAAAGAAACTTCTTATTGTCTCTTCCAGCTACTTTGTTCACGACCTCCAGAATCAGAAAATGTAATTGACTGACATTATGGGATTGATTGATGAAATGAGCTGCTACACAAGATCTCTCGGTCTTGCCCACGTAGGGTAAGCCACATGGGCATTTGAGGAGATACACCACAGCGTTAACCTTGAGGTGAATAGGTGTTCCTTGTGTAGGATGTTGAATGACAGTACCTTTAATAATTCTGTTGCAATTACCACAGTTGTGGCATGGTATAGTTCCATTATAAGTTGCATCTGTGGGAGTCTTGCCTGGTTTAAGCATCTGTTGCATGTTTTTGGTACGTTGGTAAGCAAAAATCGGCAGCATGTGAAAGATGTTGTTAAAATCAGGTCACAATTGCAGCAATGGCCAGTGTTTTTTGATGGAAACTTTAATTTTGGTGCTGGTTGTGGAATATTTAGAGACAAAGCAAGAGCGAGTGTCTGTAGTCTGCGAAGACGCTTTGATTGTCAACAATTGAGACCGATCCTTAGTCTGTACCCGATGCTCTGCCAGTTGTATGATGCTGTTGGGGTAACCTCTTTGGTGAAATGTATTCACAATAGTTGAGCTGTCGACTTTGAAAAGTTCTTCTGTGGATGCAATGCGCTTAGCTCTTAGTAATTGAGAATATGGCAAATGTTTTTTAAGACTCATCTTGTGAAAGCTTTTGAAATGTAAATAATTATTACGATCGGTAGGCTTTGTGTAAATGGAAGTCTGAAGGGTGTTGTCCTGAATCCTAATTTTAGCATCCAAGAATGATACGTGGGTTTGGCTGATGGTATATGTAAATTGAATTCTGGCATCAACTGAATTAAGGTTGTTAATGGCTGTGACAAGTTGCGACTCTGAGCCTTTCCATATCAGGAAGATGTTGTCAATGTAACGGTGGTAACTGGTTAGATGATTTTGCCACTCTTGGTTGGATGTGACGTGGTCGGATTCAAATTGGTGCATAAAAAGATTGGCATATGACGGCGCGGCACAGTTGCCCATTGCCACGCCTGATAACTGAATGAAAAATGTATCAAGACAGGTAAAATAACTGTGGTGCAGAGTAAACTGCATCAGTTCCATAAGGAATACCTGTAAAATCAAAGGCTTATTCCATGGCTTGTAGTCCCAAATTGTGTGGAATGGAGGTGTATAGCGAGCTGAAGTCGATGGTACATAGGTAAACGGATTCATTGGTGTCTATAATGATATTATTGATTTTGGTTAAAAAATCCGTGGTATCTTGTATATAGCTTGGCATGTTTCTTACGCTCGGTTGAAGATGTCTGTCGATATATATGCCGATTGGCTCGTGAATGGAATTAGATGTGCTGACTATGGGTCGGAACGGTGGTCTGGTAGCATGTTTATGAATCTTAGGGACCATATAAAGATATGGCACTTGAGGATGATCCTTCATAAGGAAACGCTTATCTCGTTCAGTGATGGTGCCCGCTGTGACGGCTGTGCCAATGATGTTCCGTAGCACTTCAGTAAATTCTGTAGTAGGACCAGACTGCACTTCCATGTATAATGTGTTGTCATTCAAATGATCAATGATGTTATCACTGTAAAAGCTGGAGTCTAGAATAACAAGGGCACCTTGAAGTGTGGCTCACTGGTTAGAGCAGCAGACTCTGAAGCAGAGATCAGGCCCGGAACCAGGGTTCAAGTCCCAACGAGGCAGGGTCTTGAGCTCAATGTCCGTGGACTCGATAATTCTCGTAATTCTCGCCTCGGCGCCTACTCTAATCATGGGTCCCACGCTGCAACTCTGGGCAATAGCTTGCTTAATCTCCACAATGGCCCCTACAACACTGGGATGCCTGGCTTCCCCTTGGGGGTGCCCAGGAGGGGCATCTCACAGGGAGAGCCAGGAAGGGTTCCACAGCGTTATACAGCGCCGGGACGCCCCGTTGGGGCAGCTGTGCGCTTTACAAAATACACTACATTTACATTTACATACTACCCCCTTTGTCAGCTTTACAGATGGTTATATTCAGGTTCTCTGCCAGTTGTGCCAAAGCTTGGTGTTCTTGATGAGATAAATTAGAGCGGTGGTGAGTCGGTCCTTGGTAAATTTCATGAAGGTCTTGTTGAACTAGCAGTTCAAAAGTATCCAGAATTTTGTGGCTCACAGGGGCCTGAAAAGAACTCTTGGGTCAAAGGTCCAATAAGGAATCTGCGTCTCCTTGTGGCTGTGGGTCACAAACGTTGCGAAAAAAGTGTTTAAGTCATAAAGACCTCATAAACTTGTAGAAGCAAACTTGTGTCTCCAGTTCATTAGAATTGTAGGTGGGGACAAATGAAATACCCTTTTCTAAGACTTTGGTTTGTACAGCTGTTATCTTGGTTTTAGAAATGTTGATCACTAGGTTCGATGACTTCTTGTCGATTTTGCCACCGGTTGTTGTAAATTTTGAATGTTGGGACCTCCTGGGTCGCCGATGGGACCGGGACCTAATGATAAAAAAGGAGCCGGTGTGGTAACTGCTGATTTAGAAGTTGAGGGTACATTCTCCTGCTGTAAAGTGGTCTGGAATTGTGGACCTCTTTGTCCCGATTTCCGGGATGAGTCATCCGAAGAGGAAGTTTCTCCATCTGTGGATTTGTTAGTATAAGGGCGTTGTTGTCTACAAGCTGCATATGTTTCGGCCCAGTTGTAAACTTCACCAAGTTTATAATCCACGGTGTCCTTTTTAAACTTCCTCAATTTCCTTTCGTTGATTTCTTTTGTGTATTTTTCGAGTTGAGAGTTGACATCCTCAAGTATGTTGTTAAGTCCTTCCAGTGTAAGTTTGCTGCTTAATTCTTGTTTTAATTGAGTGACTTCACCTTGTAATTCTTCAATGAGTTTGGAGAGTTCTTCTACTATTAGAAGGATCAGGTCAAGCGAGCACTTATTTAAAATTCCATACCATTTTTCTGTGAAACTTGGGTTGTTTTTGCAGAGAGTTGATTTAAATGGAATGCGTAAACCCCTGGGTATGCGCTGGACTTTATGATATCTGATTAAAGTCCTCGCATGCAACCGTTTTTTTATTTCCATTTTAGCTGCGAAAAGTAACAGACATATATTAGACAGTACTGATCAAGTACTGGATGAAATACATTCAGGCTCCTGGACAAGCGAATATATTCTGTCTATATCTTCTGAAGAAAACTCGAATGTGTCTGCCTTGTTAGCTGTTAAATTAGCAATCTCAGAGTAGGACATGTTGAAATCTTGGGTGCTCGCGGTGGAGTCAGAAATGATAACAAGAAAACTAAGAAACCGCAGCACTCCAGGGTAATAATATATAGTCTTTGGTAAATCCTAGACAATTAAGGTATGGGATTACGAGAGGATCACCTCGTGACCATGAGGTGCTGAGCTGAAACGTACTAGGAAAAAATCTTACGCAGTGTAAGATTGGAATCTCGAATCCTCCAAACGCGGTGATACTCGCTGTAGGGTAAATGCGAAGTTATCAATAAGTAATGTTCCAAATTGAAACGGTTTATTTTAAACCAGTCTTCAGGTCATATTACATCATATGCTGAGTGGTTTATGTTAAACATATTCCAAGTTGATAGTATCAAGAAAGAGTATCCAACAAGGTGTATCCGTACATTCAATCACAAATGCTTCCCAAATGCCTTTCGAGCGTGGCTCTTCATCAGGGGGAAGTTCTACAAGAAAATCAAAGGTAACAGAGTATATAACACTGGGCAGGAGCTAAAAGTCTCAAGTCTACAGAGTTGAAAAAATGTATAATAAGGGTTGTGAACGTGAACTAAAATCGCCAAAAACGTGGTCGTGAGATGTATGGGATGGTGGGGTTAAGTGTATCGGATGTGAGCAAAGAAAAAGCATGCTTTAGGAAATAATAGACAGCATGCGCATGAATGAGTAAGACTTAAAGGGTCAACGGGGTCATGAGTAAAGGAGAGTGCAGAGATGTGTTCAGAAATAAAGAACCAATGTTAGAACCGAAAAAGTGCTTGTGCGGTCAAACTGATAGCTCAACAATGGGTGACGTCAATCATGCAAGTGGGATTGGAAGAGGAAAGCTGTGAGTGCAGCTGGGAACACAGTCAAAACTGCCGGATAAAATTGAAAATAACGTACATGATCCAAAGTAACGAAGGTACCAGGAGATGGGCTCCCAGTAAATCTTACCGCTAATTGTGAAAAGTACAGGCACCTCGGTGAGACCACGACAGGTCTGTAGAATGTCGGCGCGCCGGAAAGAGCAGGGCCGTTATCAGCGTGCAAGGGTGAACATAGAAAGAGGACTCCGAGCAAGTAGTGGAGTGAATGTCCATCGTAAAGAGATAATAAAGTTAAACGAAAAAACGTGAAAGAAAGAATAAAAAGAAAACAAGAAAAAACAGAAAATAGTGGAACATTGGTTTAAAAAAAAGGAAAACGGGGGACAGGGAAGGGAGAGCCTTAGAAGACATTAGGTATAAGAAAGGTTACATAGAACATTCATGAGTAAAGTGTGAAACAGAAATACGGGTGGCTTTTTAAACCAATGTTCCACTATTTTCAGTTTTTTCTTGTTTTCTTTTTATTCTTTCTTTCGCGTTTTTTCGTTTAACTTTATTATCTCTTTACGATGCACATTCACTCCACTACTTGCTCGGAGTCCTCTTTCTATGTTCTTTGTATGTTCACAGCGAGTATCACCGCGTTTGGAGGATTCGAGATTCCAATCTTACACTGCTTAAGATTTTGTCCTAGTACACATCCCTGTGTGTCATGCCTGCCCAGCACTGCATGAGGCCTACATAGTCACCCTTAAGGCAGGGTGCCCTATACCTCGTGATAGCATATGTGCATGAGCATACAGATTCCTATAATATCTTAGATATTATAAGTGCCCAGTATACCCATCCTGAGTATGCGGTCTAGAAACTGGTCATTACGGGTTTCCTAGCACCATAATGGCTTTACTGAATCCTGGGATGTTTGGTATCAAACATCTCAGAATAATAAACCTGCGCTGATTCCACTGTCAGATTTATTATTTCCTGCACTCAGAGGTCCCTTCTAGAGGGGACTCCTAAACCAAACATGCCACCACAAGACATGTGTGAGGGTGATAAATTGAGTAAGGAATTTTTGTGGGGGATGTCTTTACTACGGATGACTGTTACCATGCAGGTAGGTACATAGTATAGCTTTTTACCTTTACCAGGTATCCTTTACCAGGCAGGTTAGAATTTTTCAAAATAACAATGTTATACAGTCTGTTTTAAAAAAAAAAAGGGTAAAGGTGCGAGTAGAGGTAAAGGGAGATATGGGTGGCTTTAGGGTTAAGGGGAGGTAAGGGTAAATTTTGAGTTTATGGGTGGGTGGAGTTAGGGTAAATCTAGAGTTTAGGATTCATGAGTAGGGAAGAGGTAAAGAGAGGTTAGGGATTTAAAAAAAGAAATAGAATATATTTCTGTTTTGACAATAACTTTGGCACTGTTTGAACAAACATCACGACATTTTCAAAACGAGATTGCCACTCACTTCAGCTGGTGTGTGGAAAGTTTTGGGATGATTCATCAAGATGAGGTGGGGACTGAGAAAGGGGGAGGGGGATGAAAATATTTTTTCCCCAGCAGTTGCAGTTATACTTACAGTTTCTTCAGATAAGTATAACTATAACTTGTACCATTAAGTAACTTTAGGCCACAAGTTATGGTTTCTAAGCATGAGTATAAGTATACCTATACCTGCTGAATTTCTATGATTTTGTTTGGTAAAACGTCAACCTAACTATATTGTCCCTGTAACCTTTGTTTTTTTTTCCAGTGAAAATATATATTTTTATATAAATACGGCAAAAATGTGTGGTAAAGGCCAACGATGTAATGCAATGCATTGTATTATATGCTTGGATAAGGCATGCATTGTAAAGACATACAAGCAGGTAAAGCAATTAGAGGTATCTACAGCTGGATGGGTGTTAGCAGTCCTTTCTGATGTGTCTCGTTGAATTGTGTGTGGCTTGTCAGAAAGGTGAGTGTTGTGAGAACAGTGAAACCCAACGGCAGGGCAAATCAGTGCTCTGTTGAGTGCACATGCGATGTTACCTCCTAACGTGGTATGTGTTTGTTGTATCTTGGTGGCTAGTGCTGTTGTGAGCACAGTGACCCCTACAAGGAGTATCTGAGTTGTCTTAGATGCGTTTGTGGAGTGCTGCCTAATGCTTTCTTTTGTGCACTAAATCGTTCATCAGGAGCTCCATAAGCAGTGTTAGCTCATCAAATTATATTGATTAATTGGTTACAATGAACACTGAATGAAAATTTTACATTAGCAGTCATATCCTGAGCGACGGCATCTGTTGATTAAATGAATAATACATTTGATTTATTGGAATAGTACATATAAAGCATTATAGCATAATTCATAATGTAGACACGCTTCGAAAGTGTTCTACTCTTTTGTTAAGTAATGAAAGGTCTCATTATATTTTAACAATGCATTAACTGAACTTGGTGTATAACTGAGAGGTTGTAGAACATGCACCTGGGTATCCCTTTCAAAAGAAGCATACAGATAGTTCTAGTTTGTTTTGTGATCCCTGCAGACTGGGGGATTTAAAGAAACTCATAGTTCTTGGAAGTGGAAGAGGGTTTCAGGAAAAGTGATGGTGAACTTGAAGGTTTTATCACTATTTTGCACCGATGGGAGTATTACGGATTGGCCGAAATATACTATAATTGAGGAAGGTTCTGTACCGAAGAAGGTTCAATGTAAATCCTGAGAACGAGAAGTTAAATTGCCGGTTTCCAAGCCAAGTAGATCCTACATTGAGAGGTCAGTGCTATTAGATAAGTCCTCCCTTATTTTATGTAAAAGGAAGGTAGATTCCTAATCCACTTGTAAAGTAGGTTGTAGGTTCAGCCAGAAGTGTCATTTAGGCAGGTTACTCAGCCCCTGAAAAACTGTTTTTGAATGTTGCCCAGAGGTAATTTACAAGGAACCTATATGGATACTCAGTTCCTGGGAGGGCATTTTTATTTGAGGGTCCTGATATTTGTAGTCTCCACCCAACTGTGAAGTAACAGATGTGAAGTTACTAACAAATGTGATATTGAGGTCCTCTCAGAAAAAACAAGGAATATTTGTTGCCTCTGTGTCTAATAAAATTAGGACTTTCCCTCATTAACAAATGGAGAATCCACATTTATCAGGAACATAGACTGTTCCATTCTCACTGATGCTGGTACAAACTGTCTGAAAGCTTGGTAGCCTCTCAATGGTCAGCGGTGTTTAAAAGAAAACAATTCACAGTTGTGACCGATGAATATAAAGGTCACTTACCTGAGACTTCTGGGGTTGTCTTTGCTTTGTGAGCACGAAGGGCTGAACATCCAGCAGCGAAGCATTAAGAGTAAAATCCATCTTTTCACCAGCCAAATATTAAAACATGCCTTCTGGCAGTATGTTTAACCACATGCGTGCTAGCGGGTTTTCCCGCTGTGCGCTGAAATTTTAAAAACGAGCCTTACGTGACAAAGCCAGCTCGTCATGCGCGCAGTGCAGGTAACGCCCATGATGAGCTGGCTTTGTCACCAGCATCGAAGGGGTTAAGAAACACATTTGAAAAATGCGATTGATATAGAGCCATAAAATTTGCAGCTGCATTACACTGTATGGTGCACTGTGATGCTGTACAGCACCATTCATGCCCCAGAGTCTTGACCCATTTACATAAAAGACAGGTTGTGACCACAGAGAGGAGGATGATACTTCTCCTACCTCGCCGCAAAGACCTGGAACTCTCTTCCTCTACATGTCAGGCAATCACTCTCACTGCCTCCATTCAGGAAGGACCTCAAGACCTGGCTCTTCGATTGAACTGCAGAATCTCCCCCCCCAGTCCCCCACCCCACCCCCAGCGCCTTGAGACTCTAACAAGGGATTAGCTGCGCTCTACAATAACCCTGATTGATTGATTGAGAGGTGCTGGTGGTGGAAAGAGTCCCTGCTGCCGTCCATTTACAGGTGATACTTTGGGGTGCTCTGACAACTTCTCAGAAGGGAGGTAATAGCCTACGTTAGGAAGGAGAATGAGCTTTGACCCTTATTGTGTATGTTTAGTTTGCTACATTGTACTTGCCCTAAAATACTGTTACTTCCTAGAGACGCTTTCACTGACAGACCTTCCTGTGCTTCGCAAATTGTACCCAAGGCCGTGGGATGTTAGGGAGAAATGGCATTACCCACCAGAGATGTACTTAATACTTAGTCACTGCTCCTGGGCCAGAAAAAAAGCTTGACTCAGGATAAGCAAATTAAGTTAATTCTAGGACAGCCTGTTAAGCCAGAAAAATAGTTTTTTACAGAAGCAACTGAAAGGTGGACAAAGCGAATGGAGTATGTAGAGATGAGTGCATGCAATGAACACATAGTGGAGCCAAACCTGCAGTAAGTCGACAAAGCCCTCTCCCCAACCCAGTCAAAACAGTTGTTTGAAGTGTTAACTACACTAGGAGGATGTTCTGATGTGGGACGCTACAAGGTGGGGAACTCAAATCTCAATGTGAGGGGATTCCAGTATGGCTGCTGTTCAACAGGAGTCAGGAAGAGATATATTTATTTAATTATTTGTGTTTTATAGAGCGCAAACTTGACCCGTTAGGGTATTAGAACGCTTTACAGGATTCACAAGATGTATACAAGAGACTTCAAGGGGGGTGGTGGGCACATTTGGGATAAACACAAGTAAACTTGACCTGTAGGGGTATTAGAGCGCTTTCAGAATTTGCAAGTTGTATACAAGAGATTTAGGGGGGTGGGTACATTTGGGATAAACACAGAAAAATACACTTTACGAGAAATAGAAAGTCCCAGTTCCTAGGGTGGGGTGCCAGGTGGATGGCAACAGCATAGACCCAATGAGAGGTAGTAGTCAGAAGTAAATGGAAGCGGGACAAGGTCGCTGAGGTGATTTCAAGTCAATATTTAAGAGAGGAATTTGCCCATTAGGAAGGTTTTGGCATCCTTTTTAAAGCATGGCAAAGATGGAGTTCTTATAATGGCAGGAGTGAGTTCCATATTCTTGGTGCACCTCAAGAGAAGGCCCGATTGTACGTTTTGTTGGAGCAAAAGGTCTCTGGCGGAACGGGAGTTTCTGGCTCCTCCGGATATCACGAGTTTCTGGGCAAGAAATGCCATTGAGTTTGAGTATAGGGCGTGAAACATGCCAATTTATGTTGGATTCTGACCTCAAGAGGAAGCCAGCTCAGAGCTTCAGATGTGGAGAAATATGGTTGAATCTCCTTGAGCCTGTTACTAGTCTGGCGGCTGCATTGAGGCAAGCTTTTAGTGGGTTCAGGGAGGTCTTGGGTAAACTTGAGAGGGTAGAGCAGCCATATTCCAGTCTAGAGATGGCAAGTGCCTGGACTGCCATTTTTAGGTCGGGAGTGTCGAGGAAAGGTTAATTTCCTTAGGTAGCTCAGGTGAAATCTGGCTGATTTGGCCATAGAGTTGATGTGGTCACGCATGTTCAAACTACAGTCAAGGGTTATTCCAAGGGATTTGGCAGAGTCCACTAAGGTTGGTGGGCAGTTTAAAGCTGTGATCACCTTGATCTATTCCTGAATGTCAGGGTTGGTATTGGGTGGGGAGATTATGAGAAATTCTGTTTTTTTCGCGTTAAGTTTGAGCTGGTTAGAGGTGAGTCATTGGACAGTCAATTTCAAGGCCTCATTCAGGGAGAGATTCTCCTCAGGAGAAGATATTTTTATGTAGATCTGGGTGTCGTCGGCATACAGGTGGTAGGAGATATTTGCTGTGCGTAGTACTTCGGCTAGCGCTTTGTGGTAAAGGTTGAAGAGGGTGGGGGACAGGGTTGATCCTTGGGGGACTCTAACCGTGATTAGAGAGAGAGCAGACAGGTTACCTTTGATTAGGAATCTCTGTGACTGGTTTTGGAGGAAGGACCTAAACCATTCAGGAATAGGGCCATCCAGTCCCATCCTGAGTTGGAGGCGTTGACCGTATCGAAAGCCAAGGATAGATCTAGGAGGATTAGGAGACATGTTTTGCCTTGGTCAAGAGCTTGGAGGGCATCATCCATGATGTGGAGAATGGTGATTTCAGTGCTGTGCCCAGGCCTGAATCCAGATTGGAAGTCATCTAGTAGGTGGAAGTTGGTGATGTGTTGCTCTTGCACACATTTCTCCAGAACTTTAGCTAAGAGTGGGATATTAGATATAGGTCTAAAGTTGTCAGGGGAAGCAAGAACCAGCAACGTTTTATTTAGGATGGGGAGGACTTGGCTGGCTTTCAGAGAATCAGGTATTAACCCCTGTAGAAGGGAGGCGAAAATTATTGCAGTCCAACTAGGAATGATGGATTGGGCGGCGGCAGCTAGGCAGATGGAGGGGAGTGGGTCATTAAAGTGGTTGTTCGGGTTCAGAGAGGATAGAATTTTCGAGACGGAGTGTTCATCATACACTTTGAAGTTGGTCCAGGGCACTTGGTTTTTGGGTGATGCCTGGGGGTGCAGCGCGGAGGGAGGGGGCAGATCCGGAAGAAGTTGGGAGTGGGATGCGGATTGGAGTTTGTTTCTTAGGGTAGAGATTTTGCCGGAGAAGAAGGAGGAGAATTTGTCCCATGAAATTAGGAATTTAGGGGTTTCTTTAGAGGTTTTGGCCAGTTTGCTTAATTGGTGTGTGTCCATTTCAAAAAGCTTGCGAGATCTGTTCTTGGCGTTCTCCAGTTCCGATCCGAAGAATTCTTTTTTTGAGACGAGGATGTTCCTATTATAGGCATTTCTGGTTTGGCGGAGAAGTTTTAAATGTACGGCTGAAGGGTGCTGCCTCCAGTTTCTTTCTGTCTGCCGGATGGATCTCCTCTCTCTGTTGAGGGACCCGTTGAACCAGGGGATTCTGTCTTTGATTTTGGTTCTTTTTAGTTTAAGCGGGGCAAGATCATCAAGAATGTTAGTTATAGTCGTGGAGTAATGTTCATTGAGGTCATTGACCATTGTGATATGGGGGAAGGGGTAGGTCCGACTTGCAGCAAGCCCCCAGTTCTCCGTGATCGAGGTTCTTGGTGTCTCTAACCCATCGTTTAGGAATCACCAGTTGCAGTGCCCTTGTCTTGTGGGTGCCAGCTAATAGGAAATTGATAGCGTGGTGGTCAGACCAGTCGCATGGGTCTTTAGAGATAAGCTTGACTGCTGATTCCTTAGCGATGATACAGTCTAGAATGGCACCTTTCGAGTATGTTGGGAGTGCTCAGGCTTGGGTAAGGGCTTGGTCAGCCAGGGGGTCTTTGATGGCATTGACCAGAGGATCCTTGAGGTAATTCCTGTGCAGATTGAAGTCACCAAGGAAAATGTCTTTAGAGGTGGAGGAACCCTTGGCTGGGATGACTTCCATGAGGTGGTCAGTGAAGGTGTCATTCATGCCTGGGGGGTGGTAAAAGATGTGCAAGCTGCACAGTTGGGTGGCGTTGCTGCATATGGAAAGTGCAAGGTATTCGCAGGAGTCTGTAGAATCTGCCAGGAATTTAGTGAAAAGGAGGTTAGAGCGGTAGATACAGGCAATGCCTCCCCCTTTTTTTTAGATTGCCTGTCCAGCCTTGCGATGTTATAGTTTGGTGGGACTAAGAGGTCAAGGTCCCTAGGGAGATGAGGATTCATTGAGCCACGATTCGGGCATGATTGCTAAGTCAAGTTTTTGGCTCAGGATGACTGCTGAGCGGCAGTTAATTAAGAGGCCAGACAAAAGGGGGGGTCGGAGAGAGAGAGACAATAGTGGGGGCCGACCGGTGTACTGGCGCTAAGTTGCTATCAACCACACTTCTGTTGCGGAGGGTAGCTGATCTGTTGGGGTAGATCGCGACTGTGCGGATAGCCTGTTCGACATTCATTTCAGGTGGACTGGGGTTACTGGTGCAGAATTGTAGATGAGGGGGATGGCTAGAATTTCCTCTTCTGTGAGGTCTAGTGGATTTGGGGTTACAGGGGCGGAGTTGTAGGAGAGGAGGAGGGCTAGAATTTCCTTCTTTGAGAGGTGGCAGGGCTGCTTGTTAGGGCGAAGGTGTCTCAAGGATATTGGTAATGGGTGATGGGGGGGTTTGGAGGGAGGGGGTGGAGTGGAGTTCCGCAGGAGCTTGAATTTTGAGAAGGAGAGTTCAGTGAGGTGAAGGAGGTTCTTTAGTTCCAGAATTGAGTAATGGATGCTCTGAGTTAGTTTGGCTGAGTTTCAATATCCAAATAAGAGGAAAATGCTTGTCGGCAGGAGGTCGGTGGATCGGGCGCGATTCTATTGGTAAGTGCTGGAGGTATGGAAGAGGGGCTAGGTCGGCTAGTGTTGTAGGCCCTTGGAAGAGTTTCAATCTCCAGGTCAGGGGGGATGAGCTTGGGGGCAGGAGGCCAATGGCTTGGGGTTGTTTCTGTTGGCAGGCCCTGGTAGCATGGTAGTGGGCCATGGTAGTGGGCTAGGTTGACTTGTATTGTGAACACTTGGAGAAAGGGGATTTGTGGGTGGCTAGGCACGCTTGGCAGGTTGGTATGGGCGGGTGTTTGTTACCATGCAGGTGTCTGGCATATGAGACAGTGTAGGCGGGGGATGAACACTGGATGGAGGAGGGGGGGGGGGGGGGGGGGGGTTAGCCGGATCTCCTTGAGGGATGGCAGAGGGAGTGAAGGAATTGGAGGAGAAACCCTAGAGGAAATAAGGGAAAACTATGGTGAACTACCAAAAAAGATTTACTGTAATAGTTAGTCAGACACCCAAACGGACCAGGAGGCCAGAAGAAGAAACTAGAAAGATTAGGTGCAAGAGCTGCTAGTTGGAGGAATTGTGTCAGTCTGGTTAACCAGGTAAGAAGTGAGCGGCTTATGAGTAAACTTAAGATGATAACAAACAAAGTTATGTGCAATTCTAAAAAAACGAGACCCACAGAATGTAGGCCAGCGCAGGTCTGTGGGTTCGTGGAGATGTGTCATGAAAAGGAAAACAAGAAAACTGTGAGGGTGGATAGTAGATGGGAGATTTGAGGAGCATTACGCTACCTCTGACATTTTCAGAAGTGTGTAGAGGTATATCCCATTTCACTTGTCTCTTGTGTTACTTTCATCGTCTATTATTATCTCCTTTGTCCATTGCTGTATATAAAGTTGTGATAGGATTGTGACTCCAGTCTCATGGCTGGCTTCATGAAATTATGAAGAGGTAATATTCTAAGTGGGATGGCTTTTACTTCCTTTCTTATCTACTGAATAAAACCTATAACCTCTGTAAATGTAGTTGTCATTAACGTGTTGGGCAACAGACAACTGCGAAAAATGTTCAAAAGGAGGCCAATCAACACCATACAACATTGATCAATGGCAACTGAACAATAATCTGAGACTACAGCCAGGGCACAGGGGAAGATGTGCACTAAAATGACGTTGATTACAGTGGTACTAGAGGGACCACTGTAGCATACAGCTAGAGTGACAATGCATTTACTCATCTGGAAGTAATTGAATCCTTTCTGGAGGCAAGAAGAGGTTAGGCTTGAGCAGGAGATTTAAGACTGAATTTGGGGGTCCTGCGAGTAGTTATGTAGTTACATATTGTGCAATGCTCGCTGTTGCTGACCCTTTTCTTTTTGATCAAGAGTGGTGCTGAGGGGAGAGCGTTTCACAGAAGTAGAAAAGTGCCAGAGAGAACGTTTTATTTGGTCCCAGTTTCCCCTTTCCTCTAACATCCCCCGCCTTATTCATTTTGCAAGCAGAAGGTGAGGAGATGAGATGGCATGCTGTGGGATTATCCTAAATTAATGGGGACTCTTCATCTTTGTTCGGCTTCATGTGAGCAATCGGTTTGGTAGTCATACTTAACCTGGAAAAAAAAGGCCAGGATGGGACTTGTTACACCCAGTAGCTCATCACAATCTGCAGTGATCACCAGGATGGCTTCTATCCTTATTGATGTCTGTCGGACAGGTAGGTCAGTGCTTAATTTGAGCCAGTGGTTTCCAGCGCTCGGCACTTAATTGTCAACACCGGCGCTTGTGACAGTCTGCCACAAAGTTGCGGTGTCTGGCTAATTAGCTGCAACCAAGACATTATGATAGCTTTGGGGGCCTGAAATAGTCCGAACTGTCACGCTTGTAGGAGTGTGATGGTTAGGAGTTGTGTTGTTACTATCAATGACAGCACAGCAGAGGCAATGTGAGGTGTAAGCTGCAGTCACCTCCTGACGAGAGCACTGGCACTTTAGCACTGAGGTAAGTGAATCATCCCAACATGGTGAACTTGAAGTCCATGTGGAAAGGGTGTTTAGTTTTGCTTGATGGTTAATTCTGTTAAAGGCAGCTGACAGATCCAGGAGTACCAGTATAGAGCATTGCCAGTGTCATTGATGAGGAGAAACCGGTATGGTTGCCTCTTTTTGGTGCAAAGAGGTCTGAATCCTGATTGGCCATCTTGAAAGAGGGCATTAGTACTGATACTTCTGAAGAAGTCACTTATTGGTCAGCATGTCGCTCTAGACAGTGATACGATCAGTGCAGGGACGGTTCCTTCACACTGCAGTAGATTATTGGACACAATGATACATGCTACTATTATAGCAATGCACTAATATTTTTTTTATTCAGTGCTTCCACCCAACCTTTTCCAGTTTCCAAGCACTGTAAATAATGTTGGTGTAGTGTAGAGGAGACTAAACTTGCTGTCTTGTTTTATAATGATTTTGAAGAATGTTTACATTAACATCCTTTAAAATATTTTTAAATGATTGCAGTACTTACATAAAAAAAAGAAGTGCCACATAAGCGCTCATCTATTTTAATGTGGAAATGTGGATTTGGTAGTGTTTTGTGGGCCTTAGTGAGCAAAACTCAACATATTAACTTCAAGTACCAATTGCTTTAGTTGAGTCTAAGAATACCATGTCAGCTGCATTTTGCTGGACAAGTACATTTGTAATGTGTGAAAGAAAGGCATCAGATTTGGTAGACAGATTTATTTTTTACAAACCCAAACTGGCTCCTTGTTATATCCTGCTCTTCCTCTCTCTTTGTCCCTCCTTAGTGTTAGTGTCTACTTGTCTATGTCATGTCTCTGTGATGTCATCCATGATTCTCCCTGTTGCTATTCAAGGGATTTATCAGTTACCTGGAGGCTGAGTAGGAAGTTATCTGCTCCCGGTGGGGTTTCTTACCATATTACATTCCTACTTGAATGCTGTACCTGACTATCTAATCCCAAGAATAAATATACTACATGAACATTACAACAAGGATCCATCATGATTATTTTACTGAGTGCAACACTCCTACCGCCCTATTCTGAAGACTTTAATATTGAAGGACTATGGGCCCGATTAAGAGTTTGGCAGACCAGGTACTCAGTCACAAACACAATGGAGTATCCTGTCCCCCAACTCTCTTTCTGCTCACCTCACTTAGAGACGGGCCGACCTTAAGTTTTTAGTCTCTGCACAACTTCCTCGGGTGGCCCGATGGAGTAGTGCCATCCGAGGAAGGACATTACACCATCTGCCCTATTTAGGGTCCACAGTGTAATGTCTTTATTTTGCTGTCCGTCATGGCCAGGGAAAAACCTGGCGATGAGAAACAAATAAAAAATTTAAAAACAGTGTTTGGGGTTCATAGTTTTTTTGTTAAACAAACTGCCACTTTTGGAGTTTGTTTCTGAAAAATAAAAACATGTTAAAAGGTTGATGAATGGCTGTATAACCAACAGTGGCCAACGACCAAACCTTTTTTTACTTTGAAAGAAACCACCCATTCAGCAGTTCTTTTCAGTGGACAGAGAGAACCACAAGGCTGATGTGCATCTCTAAATTTGACTGACAGTCATCCGTCACAATGACGGAGGTAATGTCCTACACCACCCGGACGTCAAAAACTAAATCAGGCAGGGAGGAGCCAAGCCAGCGACCGAGATGGCCGCATAGACGCTCGGCTCCGTGAGCCCTCTCACCCCGCGCATACATCCTGGCAATTATCCTGAGCCATAACGGCATATTTAAGTAGGCGAAGGAGAACTTTCACTTACCGTCTGCTCCTGAGGCTTCTACGTGCGGCAGACCCGGAGAAATGTCCCCGACTGTTCTGCGGCCCTCGCGGTGTTGGGACCGGGGTGCCGAGTGAGAGGAGCAGCCGACCGCGACTGCGACAACAGCGGCCACTGGTGGAGGTGAGGAGTCGGCCGGAGGGCGCCGGTGAACTGATGGGCCGATGGCGACAGTAACTACCCAGTCCACCTAGCGGAGTGCCTCGTGGGGCTGCGTGGCAAAGCAGGGTCGAGGGGAGTGCACGACATCTGGCCCCCCTTCCCAGTTCTGTGTCCGGGCATAATCAAGGATTACCCCCGGAATCGGCGGGCGGCTCCCGGGGAGCGGCAGGGATTTTGTTTAGCCCTTTGGTGACTCTTCTCCGGGGAGCCTGCCTTGCATTTCTGAGTCCCGGCTGTGAATCCTGTAGCGCCCTGGTTTGGGGCCCGGTCCCTGAGGTGAGGTGAAGAAGGACGAGGCCGGATCAGCTAAGATGGCGGCCGGCGCCCTGCTCTGTGGACCACATCCAGGTCGAACAGCTGCTGTGCGGGTGAGATCAGGGGACTGGCGGTGCGAGAAGGAGCCCACGTCCAAAGATATATTGGATGCTCTAACGACCCTGCATGAGACCCTGATCTGTAATGCCCGGGACTTGGGAAGAAGGATGGCCGCCATTGTTGTCCCGCCATTCCACACGGGCACAGATCGATCTCAACTGAGTGCCGACGTGCCCGCCTCTATGTTCTTGAAGAGTGCTCCAGCTACGCCGAGGTTCATGGAGACGCTGAAAGACCCGGCTCAAGTGATCACCCTGGACAGCTCTGTTGTACATGCGAGTGTCTCTTCGGGGCACATTTCTAATTGGCGGCTGGGGAAACAACGCCGATTTACTTTTTGGGCTGCCCCGGCGACGTCGCGGCGCTTGCCGGATTGTGTGACTCTCCCTCCTTGGATGGTGAGACTGTGTTCGGACTTGGGGATGTGTTCGGGGTCAATATCGACACAAACGGATTTCCGCCATATAAGTTCGGATGGGTTTGGGTTGCTGCAGTCCCGTGAAGCGATAACTCGGCCTGGCCCGCCCGGATCACCTGGACCCTCCACGCCGCTCTGTATATAAATTAATGAGTGGACGTATGTTGGTTCCATTGATAGACAAGGCCAGGGATGATACCGTCCAGAGTCTAGTGGACTTATTGTTGACTGACGGTGCTTGGGGGACATTCGTCCGGGATTATATTGCTGGTGTGGTCGGTGATTGATGTTCTCCATGGATATTCTGATCTTGCTTTTAGGATGTCTCCTGGGCGCAGGGGTGAGGGGCGGGGCCGGGTGGCAAGATCAAGGGCCCTCCTCCACTTTTTTCTTCTCTTCTTCTTTCTCCTCTTTTTCTATATTTCGGGTCTCCATTACGGCGACAGGCACGCTGCTGGGAGAGGGGGGGGTAGGCCGTGGCCTTCTGCAGGGGTACAGGGGGTGGGGGGGGTTAGGGGGATGGGGTTTGTCAATTTGTCCGTTATTGTTTCTATCGCCCTTTAGTCTTTTTTCCCTTTTTAGTGTCGTCGTCCTTCATGTCTCATACAATATGTTTTGTATTGAGGGGTGGGGTTCAGTTTTGCTACGGAACGGATTTGTGCCTACATTTACCCTGACTCGCGTACCTTACCCCCAATACTTCATTTGTATTTGTACTATTTGCGGATATCCCGATTCATGCTCGTTATTGTAGGACCATGTATGACCGTATGGCACTTATTTTTAGTTTTTCCTTATTGTAAAATGAACCTTCATAATCCTGAATTCCGATCTGTACGCCTGAATACAAGTCATGCCCTGGACATTTGTAGGACCCCGGTTTTCGAACTGTTCTAACTTTCCACATTGCTCCCCTGTACTTATGCTTGACTAGCGGTCGACCGGGGTGGTTGTAGGCCCATACTTGTAATTGCTTGAAGTAATAATAAAAGTTCTCAAAAAAAAAAAAAACTAAATCAGGCTCTGTATTATTTGCTTGTTGAATTCTATTGCACAAGTAAAAAACATATGTTGCATTTGTTTTTTAGCAGTGCTACAAAATTGATTTTCTTCTTTTTCGCGCTGGTGCAAACCTTCTTTCGTAATATGACCGTTGGTAAAATATTTTACATCTTTTTAGTGATACACAAGCAACAAAATAGATGTGCTCAGTTTTTTGTACTTGGGAAAAGTCTCTGTTTATGACCTCTTTAAATTTTTTTATCTCAGGCTTTTCACCCATCTCCAGTGGTTGTCCAAAACACTTCTGTCAATTTCTATTTGCCTTGAAAAATCTACTTTCCCGTACAAATATATTCCATTTTGGATAATGCCAACCATCTTTCAGTGCTATGGTCGAGTAAAAAAAAGCAAATTATGTAGACCTTTACTGGAATGTGCAGCAGAAAAGATACATCTTCTGTGACCTATCCTCTTATCAATATTTTCTGTTTATGAACAAGATGCAAGCGGGAGGCGATTGTATTCCATAGTGAAACATCTTGAACCGTCGGCCTGTGCCTTGACCCTTGGTTATCTGTATGGAGGGTGTTTGATGTACAGATGGGGATATGGTGTTTACATCTGCACATTACCATTTTGCTTGAACATTTAAACAGAGAATACATAGAATTATGGTTCCTGACATATAAGAAAGTCGAAGAGCACAAAAATAGGACAGCATTGAGATTATGCCTTCACTATTTATAATTATTGTCAAACAACCTAGACAAGTTAGGCTTGATGGTGATACTCAATAGCATTGTACTTCGTGCCTAAGTTAGTACATTTAGAATTTTAGAGACTAATGCCGACGAATCAGCATTCAGTATGCAAACATAGGTTCGGCGCGTGCAGCATTCGAAGCCACGATGTCGAACGTAACGGTTGCAAACTGTAGAAATGTACTTCTTGTGAATGAGATGGGGAGAAAACAATATTCATATACTGTTTTGTGAACAAAAACAGTTCTACTCGAATAGGGCCCAGGGAAAGCAAAGAAGGGGTGGACCTTGTGGAGGGCGCAGAGAGAAGACATGAAGTAGTGACTCTCCTGACTATAAATTTACCCCCATCCTCACTTCCGTATGTCATTATACTGACAGGAGTGCCTGAGATTAATAATAGCTAGAAGGAAACGCAGTTGGACCTTAGGAACAAATGCCTTTTCTGGCTGGCTAAGCACAGGCAGTTTCCTTATGACAGGGCAAGAGAGATCCTAATGGTTTGTAGAGTTGGCTGGGTGGGTGTGAGACAAAAGATAACGCAAGGGCTCTGCATAGTTATCAACTTCAGTAATCCCCTGACTTTCCACACAATAGCAGGCCAGAATTCCTTCCCCCAGGACCCATATAACAGGGGTTAGGGCTCACACATTGGATTATTTTTCATTCCCACTGTCATAGCCAACCTAGGACCCATAGCAGCAGTGCCCCAGATAAATGGTCTTTAGAACATCTAATGGCAGGCCCACCCCGAGACCTCTCCTATTTAATATTCCAGTAGTGAACAGATTTGGGGCCTAAAAGAGGTGGACTGACATGTGATAAAGGTGGTCCAGACCCTGAATTTAGGTGCCGGGGGTCTGGTAGGGACCTAGGGGAAAGTAACAGTGGTCCGCTGAGTCAGAACACACGCTACGGGAAAGGGGTAGACTTATGGGTCCTGCACACAAACTCCACTGGTGGCCATTGGTCTTTATGGGACTTGTGTAGAATCGTGTGGAATTCCAGTTACCGCATCTCCCGATCCCTGAACCTCTAGCACATCTAGGAGAGGCCAACCCCCCCCCCCCCCCCCCCCGGAAGTAGCAGAAGTACCTCCCTTTGTCCAGTTGGAGGGTACCCAATTACCCTATTCCGACAGCCATAATGCCCCTTTTGACAACCTTAACCCTGACCACAAGCTGAGGGTTTTATCCTGGAACATTGCCAGACTAAAAAGCAAACTGCACTGCCCAGAATGGGGGCTTTTTGTGGAGAAATTTGATGTGTGCATGTTCCAGGAAACGTGGGCAAGGGATGACATCGTAAGGAGGGGGTATGCATCTTTCAATGTGCCGGCCATTTCGGGGGGGGGGGGGGGGGGGGGGGGGGGGGGAAAGGTAGACCGTCAGGGGGCTTATGTACTTCGGTCGCTACGCACCTGGGCTGTACAGTGGAACAGCTGAATTCCCTGTCCAACGACATTCAGTGCACTGTACTCACCTTATCTTCTAGGTTCAAAATAGTCTATATTAACCTTTATTCCCGTCCTGTAAGCTTTAGCCATGAATCCCTGACCATCGACCAACTGAATACCTTCAATGCTACAGTCCCCACGAATATAAAGCTGGTTATCGGGGGTGATTTTAATTGCCAACTTGAGTCCCTTGCTGCTCCTACTGACACATTTTTCAGTGAGGAGGATCAGCATTGGTTAATTCCTGATCTTCAAATCCAAACGATAAAGGCCTGGACCCTGTGGCACTCCATATCAATGCAGTAACACTGACCCACTCCCTGCGAGCATGCAATGGCTGCACCAAATCAGATAGACCAGGGAAGTTAACTTTTAAGAGAATTGGCCAATCGTCCCTGTTGGACTACATTCTAGTAGAAACAAGACTATGGCAAAGGGTTGTTGATTTCGCTGTCCTGCCACGATAGGACAGCGACCACAATACCTTGACCATGGAGATGGGAGTTTCCAGATCTTCAGAATCCCATGGCCCGCGGTACCCCCGTAGATAGTAGCTTAACACTCGCTAACAATAGAAGGATAATGAGATGGGAGACAGTCTAGCAGACAAGGTAGCCACATTATACTCTCCAACTATTTTGCCCTTATCAGAACTGGGGGAGGCGGTCATGGCAACGGACTCTCCCCAAAGCATCGTCAGAATAGCGGCATTGAATGCAGAATTGACAACCAGTTTAACCAACATATTCTACCCTAGGATAACCTTTTAAGGCGAAAAAGGGTGCCAAACAATCCTGGTTCAACGACACCTGCCGTAAGGCCAAGAGAGTCCTCCTAGATGCCATCAAATGTAAGGACAGGCACTTAATTAAACAAAATGAGGGTGCTTTATCGAGACAGTGGCCAACAAGCAAAGAAGAACTGGGAGATGCTCTTAAAACAGCCCTATCTAACAGGGACATGAAGGCATTCTGGTCAATAGTGTGTACAGATAGTAGTGAAGGGAAGACAGCCCTAGAGCCTAACATTGCAGCGGCTGTATGGAAGACCAGTTTCCAAGCTCTATACACCACTGAGGAAGTTTCAGACTCAAAGGACGAAACATCCTTAACAATCCCAGGGACTGTTCTGGAAGAGGCCCAAGGGATTACTTTACAGAAGTTTTAAACGCAATAAGGAAGCTCCCTCTCTGCAAAGCTCCAGGTCTAGATAAGCTACCAGGGGACCTATTCTGTGCAGAACCAAAAAATCTGGTGGCACTACTTATGAGCAATTTTTAATGCTATCTTGAGAGGTATGGCGATCCCAGAAACTTGGGCAGGGGCCAAAATCTTCCAGTTTTTAAAAAGGACTCACCTCTCCTGCCGACCAACTAACTATAGGCCGATCGACGTCACCCAGAAACTGTTTTCAAGGATCCTCCTCGATTACCTCCATGTGTGGATAAGGGAGCATGAAATCTTGAGTTCATACCAAGCCGGTTTTAGAAAAAATATCTCTACCATCGACCAAATCTTTAGACTCCAACTAATATACTGGAAGACGGTGTCAATAGAGGGTGGCAGCCTCTACTTGATATTTGTTGATCTGAAAAAGGCCTTTGATTTGGTCCCTAGAGACAAACTGTGGGAGGTACTTAAACACCTGGGAACCCCCCCTATCTTCTGGCCTTAATCAGGAGACTGCACAAGGGCAATTTTGCCCAAGTAAGGTATGGGAAATTTGAGAAACTAACCTCCCACCTCCCAGTTAACAGAGGAGTAAGGCAAGGGTGTGTGCTTGCCCCTACCCTGTTTTGCCTTTTCATCAACGCTCTGGTTGCCCAACTAAACGAGGTAAAGGATAACAATGCCACAAAGCTGGCGTGCAGTAAGGTGCCAGCAATGATGTTCGCGGAAGACACTTTGCTATTATCTAAGTCCCCCATGAGCGCCCAGAGGGTTCTTGATAATTTGCTACATTCTGCAAAAACAGGGGACTGGAGATCAACACACTGAAGACCAAATTCATGGTCTTCAATCCAGCCAACTCATCCCGCCCAAATCCCTCCCTAAATGGTACCTTGCTCGAGAGGGTGACAGTCTTCGACTATCTAGGTGTTACGCTGTCCGAAACATTTGAGTGGGGCCCGCAACTAGCCAAAGAAAGTCTCAAGCTAGCACAGACTGTGGTGGGGAATGGAAAAATATATAGGAACTCCTACCACAAACCGGCCGGGGCTGTAGCTGAGATATATAAAGTGCAAGCTAATGGCGCCGCGATGTATGGGGCCGAATTATGGGGCCATCGTCCCTCCGGCAGACTGACTAAAATCGAGAATAACTTTATGAGACAGATGTTAGGTCATCTGCCAAGTACCCCCCCTTATCCCCTATGCCTGGAATAAGGAATCAGTTTTATCGCTGAGGAGATTGGACTTAAGCCACTAACCTTCTGGCATGGACTGTGGTTGACCCCGGAACTAGCAGTTTCCCAGTCAGAGCTAAAGGAGTTACTGGGGCTCCTGGGTCTGGGTAAATTACCATGGCTTTCATATATAAAGGATGTATGCTGTAGGCTGGGCATTCCAAGCTTATGGAGCAACCCTGAGGAAGCGTGCCCGGCAATCTCATTCTCAGAACTAATAAGAGCCTTTAGGTCGCTCAAACAAGCAGACATCCAGGGGAATTCTGGACTTGGTCCCCTAACAGTTGATTTCTTAAGTATTAAAGCTGCGTATTTGATTGAGTCCTTTCTGGATGATATCCAACCCACCATGGCAAGGAAATTATACGGCCACTTTGGTCGCACTACATATATAGACCGGATTTTATCACCGACATGTTTTGACACAGTGAGGATAGTCCTTGACTCCATGGCGACCTTTGGGCGGAATTACCTCTGATAAGTAACCTGCATCTTGCTACACTGGCAACCCAAGGGACCCCTTACATCATGGCCACCATCCGCAATAAGACATCAGCTTTGTTTACAACTACGTGTGAGTCATACCTAACAAATCGGTTTAGCACTCATTCGCTGGACCCCTTGGTTTCCCACACTGTGCAGAGGTCTAAGCAACCGAAGTAATTGAGGCTCTGTTAAGCGTTTCAAACAGGGCGGTAATCCAGGGCAATAGCTGCTCCGCAGTGTTTACACCATCACAAGATGGCCGCCACGCACTCGGCTTTGCACACGTGATCTTGGGCAGGGGGCGGTTACCCAACGTGTCACGCTGATCGTCCGGTGTTGTTGAAATAACCCCCGCCGCCGAGCTCAAACATCTACTCGAGCTCGGCGGGGATGGGTAGGTCACAACACCCGGACTCAGAAGACTTCAGGTGAGTGCGTTTAGCGCTTGACAAAGGGAGAGCAACCAGCACCAATACAGGTTTTTTGGCCTTATTTAGTCCACCAACATTAATGCAGGGATACGTTTTTCTCTACCGCGTTTTTTCCTACACCTACTCCAGCCACACCTCTAGGGCTCAGCTCTGTAGTTCAGCCCCGCCGAACACTCATGTGGCCTCTAACATATGACCAGTAGGTGAGTAGGAGAATTTACACATGCTTCTTTAAATGGTTTATTCAGATCACAGTGGGAGTGTGCTGCTATGCCTATAAAGCTACCTAGTGGTGTTAGCACAAAAGACCTGCCCAATACCTGACATACTACAGGCAGGCATTGATATTAAGACTGCTGCATTTTTAACTTTGTATTTTTACATTGCTGTTTTTAAACCATCACCCTCACTGTCCACGGTCCTAGTCACAGTTCTAGTTATTGCGTGTGCTCTTCACCTTTACATTGCACGCTCAATACACTTGGCATGCGGTGGATGTGTAAAATCACTTTCAATACCACCAGCATGTTAGTATATTTTCATCCTGGCAATATTGTGACTTGTAATTTTTGTTTAATTACTGTTTCCTTATCCTTTTTCTATATATAGGCATAGGAGGATCCACTAAGGTAATAATACAACAAATATGATACTAGCATGTTGTTGTTCTCACTTTGGTCCTGAAGAATCGCGGTCAATATACCATTAGCGAGAAACATGTTGACCACATGCACTGCTAGTATTTTCTAGGGTCACACAACATAATAGGTTGACACCTAGGAAACTAGCTTCACCTTTTAACTGTAGCCAGGGGACCCCCAGAATAAAGTCCATTCCGGTACCCCTTGTTACATTTTAGCTGCCTTATCATAGGAATACACCACCCTGCCCACATACCCCCACTTCACCAAAAGGCAGTTGGAAAAAAGATCTCCGCCAAAGAGCCCCTCTCTGAGGTGTGCCCGTCGGGGATTGCACCGCCTCCCCGACGAGGAGCAACCGCCGATGAAGAAGCATGACACTCCTCGGGGTGTGTGAGGCAAATACATCCAACATAATGGATGCCCCAGGGTATCATTAAAATCCCCCCCTTAGTCACGCCAGCTAAAATCCCCCCAAAATATCCCCCCACCTCTTCTTCCTCCAGGAACAGTGCAGCAACCCCCCTTTCTTGATTTGAAGGAAATTATATATCCAGTTCAGAATAGGGACCTTGCCGCTCCGTGCCTTCACCAACAAATGGCTAAAAGCCACTCCCTTTGGGTGCCCTGCTTGCAATTGTGCCGATGAGTCAGAGCTTCATGTTTTTTTTTCTTTTGTCCTGGCTATAAAATAGCCAGACAGCGCTAGCTCGTCCCACTTTGCAGGAATTTGGAGTGTATGCAATGTATGGAGGCATTTAGAATCTTGAAATTTGATACTCACCCGCCCATTGTTTTTGCCGTATCCCGATTTTTAAACTCAATGTGGCGTAGGCGTAGGGTGTTGTTAAATTCGCCACCGCAATTACAAAACTCCTATAGTGCATACATTGATATATTTTAACCGTTTAACTTATTTTTAACCCCTGCCATATTTTAACAATCAACATTAATCATGAACTGAAATCTGACTACATCAAAATGGTATGTGTATATTTTTATGATTGTTGTGGCTTTACACAGGGTATTTGACTTGGTAGCTGGTTGAGGACGAGAAAGTCTTGAATCCCACAAACCCCCCACCCTGTGATGTACTCTAATGCTGCTAAATATGCAATTTGTGTTTTCACCTTATCTGTAATTTATTGGTTTATGTTATCTGGTTTTATCATCTACTTTTTATGGTCTATACTGACCGAAATAAAGTTTGTTGGAATGGAACATTCATTTACACGTTTACTTTGAAACATTCAGTAAAAATACGTAATACATAATTTGGCATTTAACTTGCAAAGCCGAGTCTCGACGGTACATCTCAACAAAACTCATTTTTTCCACATTTAAAACAAATTTCACTGAGTAGGTTTTGTTTATGTCTTCGCTTCCCTGACAGTTGCGTGGACTGCAGGCTTGAGGGGGCGCCTGTTGGTCCAAACAAGCCTCCTTCGCCACTACTGCGCCTCGTTTTCAGAATTGAATATGACCTTGTAACGACCTGTCATTGCCCAGGGGACTACATTGTAACGAGCTGCTGCTTGCAGATGACGACATTATCCTTGGTAGGAGGACTTGTCCTTAGTCGATGTCGACCCTGTAACGACCTATTACTTTCAGTTGTCGAACTTGTAAGGACTCGATTGTAGGTACAAGCAAAGATTCAATTACCATTGCAGATTCAACGTTTAAAAAAAAACACAGGACGAATGAAGGCAAAAGGTGGAAATCACGTGACACCTTTTAAGTTTAAAAAAATAAATAAGGGTGCAGAACAAACTTGGCTAAAGTGGTGCTGGCTGAGCTACAGTTTCACGAAACAGTAAGTACAATGTCCACTAAACGGGGAGGAGAGAAGCCACCTCCCCCACCCCACACACAGCACTGCACTTTAGGGGGAGTAAACATTTCAGCACCACTAAAAGCAGTCAAGTTTCCCAGGTCCAGGCGTGAGTAAATTATTCAGTTCTGGTTTTCACTTTTGCATTATGTGACTTGTGCTCCTTTCATCACATTAAATAATCAAGGATTATGCATCCCAGAATGAGGAGAAACTGATTTAAATGAACTACTCGTGCATAAACCTGGGAAACTTAAATGCTGTGTGATGCTGGAAATATACTTGTTCTATGTGGGTGCAACCCCAGCGCCTGCGTCTGTTTGCAGGAATGGAATGGCATCATCTTGCACATGCATCGACTGAGTTTGCTCTCCACAGTATCCTCTCCCATGGCAGATACAGGCACTTTTTGGGAGAAATTTATAGCACCCTAGCAGAAAACTTGAAATATGATGGGTTTTCATTCTCATGGTGGAGGAGCAAGGTAAGCCACAATGTCAAGCAGCCAATCTCTTAATCAGCCCAACAGGGTTAAGTGCTTAATGTGTCTTTTTTAAATCCATTAATAGTTTCTTCAAATTAGTTTCCAACTGCAATGAGTTGCATGTAACGTATATGCACTTATGGAATTTGTGGAAGAAGTGCTTGGCGTCTTTGACTCAAATCTAAAAACCCAGCTCCAAACTGACTACTTACACCGCTGGCTTCCAGCCATAGCCCTTGGAATGCGGACCTTTATAAACAGCCAAAACACTATATTATTGAACATGTTCTGCCCATCCTTCGGCAAACTTAGAGCCCATCTAAGCTCTTTGATGGAGATTCTTGCATGTCCTTAGCTGGATGATCCGTACGAGAAACACTCTGCTTATTTAGCACATCTGTCTCCGTCTCTGCAGTATCCCCACATTCTATGCAGTTTTCCGGGGTGCTCAGTTCATAGGTTTCTGGTTTCTCAGCACTCTTACATTTCAAGAAAGCCAAGCACATGTTTTTGACTCTCCTGAAATCTTTGTAGGTACTTTCACTCGCAAAGCAGTACAACACCGGGTCGGCAACACAGTTCAGGCTGGTCAGAAGAAGGGAGAAGTGGTACACATTGAAGATCTTGCCAGCGAAGCTACAGTCATTCTCGAACAAGCTGCGAACCACAACGAGAACGTGGTACGGCCCGAAGCAGACGAAGAATATAAGGCCAGTACTAAGGACCAATTGCTTAATCCGGAGCTTTTTCTTCTTCTGAGTACCATGGCTCTTCCGGACTACCTTGAGGATGCAACAGTAAGAGAACAGCAGTAGAAATATGGGGAACAGGAAGCCGGCGAAGAAACGATAGTAGTTCACGTTGTGCTCCCAGGATTTTATAGGGTAATGTTCGAAGCACACCACGTGGCTCTCAGGGTCCTTGGTGATTTCGCCATGGTGCAGGAAGAAAAAGCTGGTCAGCAACTCCTTCAGCCAGATGATGCAACTGACAATGATTGCAGCCTTCATGGTCCTCAGCTGGTGGAAGTGGAAAGGGTAGACCACCGCCAGATATCGGTCAATGGATATGCAACAAAGGAAGCCAATGCTGATGTATATATTCTCATAAAGCAAGATGCCACAGATCTTGCACATTAGCTCATTGTATGTCCAGTTATCGTGCTGGAAGACATACTGCAACCAGAACGGCAGGGAAGAGATGTAAAGAAGATCTGCCACCGTAAGGTTACAGAGGTAGATGCCCAGCTCGTTCTTGGCCTTAATTTGCAAATAGCCATAGTACAGGGAGATGCAGTTGGCTGGAAGACCCAATGTAAACACAAAGATGTAAACGACTGGGAACAACGTCTGATGGATGATGTGATCAATTGTACAGTTGGAAGAACTGTTTTCCCCAAATGTTTCTGTAAAGTTACCCATCCTCTGGTGGGATTCGTTGATGCTTCTCAGGTGATGAAATAAGCTGTTCTATCCATTATGTTTCTTTTCCAAATTCTTCATGTGGTTTCTACCTTCTTCTAAGGTAAAATTCCTGAAAATAAAGAAGAAAAGATTGCTGAATTTCAGTAAGGTTCAAAAAGGGACTGCAAAATAGCCAACAAAAAGGTATTTTTGCCAATAAACATTTGCAATCAAGAGAAAAGGTTGGCCAGCTGTATAAACCTAATTCGCCTGGTTAGTATCTAACAGCATGTGCTGCCCACTCCCTCTGGGAACTTACTTGATCATATTATTATGTAACCATTTATCCCTTGTAGGCGCACTAAAATCTATCCCTGGGGGCCGCAATCCTTTGTTTAGGTCTAGGTCAGGTACTCTGCCTTGCCAGTGTGCCATACATAATATTGGATAACAAATGAACAATTGTCCCTAAAGGAATAATTTTACACTATTTATAATTTGAAATTTGTCACACTAGTGAACATGAAATCACAGTACTCGAGTCAATTTTATCATAAATAAATTTTTATGTATCACTTTTTCAAAATATATACTTTTTCATTTGTATAGACATTGTTCCATATATCCATTCATGTACGGCAACGTAAAATAGTACTGCTACTCAGTTTTTTTGACATGTGCAGTACATTTTGACACTTTTTTCTCGCTATATGGACAGTATTTACAAATCAACCATATATACATTAATTGGCAACTATATACATATTTGAAATCTATTCAATGATGACAATATATACAAAAAAGCGTCAGTATCATCGACGTTTCGGTCTCACATATAGCCATTCATCGAGACCATCATCAGGACATGCGTTGCACCATGAATAAAAATTATTGGCACAAATTCTCTGGTCCTTCTGTCTCTAGTGATGTTAATATTGGCAGTTACGAAAGCCACAAAGTTGCCCTCGTAGTATTTGTGTGAAAAAGTAATTCACCTCGTCCGCCCTCTCTCATTCAGGAAAGTAATATTGGGGCATGATATCTTTCTAAGTGTAGGTGACTCCGTTCTGTTCGCGAGCAAAGAAGAAGCTCTCTCATGCCTTCTCCAAGTAAACAGACTCACAGACAGTTTTGGTGCCGTACTATTTAAAACCCCTGTCATAGGTGTACAAAGAATGCAAGAGAGCACAACCATAGCCCTACTACGCGGTACTGAGTTCTATTTAGCGCTTGCTAGGTATGATTTCACTTTAATTAACCAGGTCAGGTTTAATTTAATCTTATTCTCAGAAGATTGTGAATCTCTATTTAAGATCATCTCTGTACTGAATAAACAGTGTGTGCAACAAGATGTACAAAGTAGAAGTTAATAGATCACTCGTTGATGGATCCTTGGCCAGTGCAGTAGCCAAGGATCCATGTAGTAGGAGGGGTTCACATGCCTGAGTTTATATGTGAGCATGGATCACTTAAACTATATCCTGAGCTCTAGGACTTTGTTTTGTACACAGTCAGAAATTGTTTCTACCACATTGAATGATCCCTCCATCCCTTTGATTAGTCAGTAGGCAGTGGTGAGAAATAAAACTAGAGACCTTTACTTTGATGACAGGTTAGGTCTTTTTTTGTTGAAGTGGATTGTGTTCAAGGGGAGTTTCATAGATCAATGGATTTCTCACATAAGCAGTAGGGACCTCTTGCTATCCTTGTACATTTATGATTTGCTGAGAACTGATATTCCATTGCATTCTTTAGATAGTAGTTATCATTAATAGTAGCAATGTCAGCTGTCAGGCAATCTGTTTTCCCTGTTACAGCCCATTGCATCTCGGTCACCCCTCCATTCTACACCCTTCTTGTGAAATTAACTATCTTACTGTCCGCATCTGTAATCTACAGAGAGCTGGATTACGATATTACTGTGTAAATAACACAAGATTTGACATGTAATAAGGCCTTCTTTTGCCATTGAGGTCCTGTGTTATGTGGAAATTACTGAAATATACTTAGTAGTCGTCTATTCCCTAACCTTAGGTCTACTTACTGATGCAGTCATTGAATATATTTGTTCTGCAACTTCACCTTTTATTTATGAGAACAATTCACAAATCTTCACTGGCAAAAAATATTTCTTAGGTAAATGATTTAAAAATATAGTGGAAAAATTATTTAAAAATGGTAGTTCAAGACTCAAATTCAGGGCAATCCTGAGGGTAAATGGATTTCTAACAAACTGAATATCTATTTTTCACTAAAATGCAGTGGTGACTGCTCCCGGGAAGCAGCAATGGGGCAGGGAGGGGTTAAGGGGAAGGGGTTAAAACAAAATCCCCTTACCTGCCGGCCGGCTGGCCAGTCGCTGCTTCTCCTCCGTCCTCTCTGTCCTCTTCCTGGCTTCTGTGGAAACAGGAAGCACCCAAGCTTCCAGGCTCCCCATAGCCAATCACAACGCTTAGTGATTGGTTTGAGCACCGTCGTTCGGCGATCAAACAGGCGATTGGGGGCCTAGGCATGTTCTGCACCGAGGCTCCAATGCAGCCTAGGTGGAGAACATGCAAAGTGCGCATGACTGTTTGGCCAGCCCGAGACAGACGGCCAGACATTTATGCACACTTACAGAGTGCCTATCACTCCCCCTGCTCCTCTGTCGGCAGAGCAGCCCTGCCCTGATCCGCCCGCAAAGCTGCTGCAACAGGAACAAATAAAATGATAATAATTTTGAGTTATTATTATTTTATTTTTCCTTTTTTACACTTCCAATAGCAGTGGGGTAACGTTTCTCTGCCTTAGTGGAGGAGACAGCATTGCTAAAATATATCTTTAACAAAAGTCCTGTTATTCTCCCAATGCATCTTTGCATCATGTTTCAGCTAAATAAGTATTTTTTTCAATCAGGGTTTTGCATACTGTAAATGTGATTAATTTTGGGTGAAGAATGGACCCAAAGTTTGCAATGCTACATTAAAGTCTAATTTAGCCAATGGAAGCCGTGTTATATTCCTGGAAGTCAATCAATCATTTATAGAAAGCAGCAAATTACCCCTGAGGGTCTTGAGGAGCTAGAGCTGTTTGCTTCTGCGTGGAGATAGATTATTCAAACAGCCAGGTCTTGAGTTAGCGTCTGAATTGTTGGAATGACGGTGTGGTCGTGAGGTGGAGGGGGAGGTTGTTCCAAGCCTTGGCTGCCAAGTTATGAGAAGGAGCGCCCTCCGCTGTTGGCTCGACGGATACTCGGGGTGTCTGCGATGGAGAGGGAAGCTGATCGGACGTGTCTGGATGAAGATTAGGCATTTGTTGATGTATGCTGATCTTTTGTTGTGCAGAGCCTTGTAGGCATGGGTCAGCAGCTTGAACTGACATCTCTTCTGAATTGGGAGCCAGTGCTATTCCTTGAGATGGGGTTTGATGTGGGTCCTTCTCGGGAGGTCGACTAGGAGTCTTGCCTCTGAGTTCTGAATTGTCTGGAGTCTCTTCAGGGGGCATGTAGTGATTCCTATGTAGAGCATGTTTCCATAGTTCAGCCTGCTGGTGATGAGAGCCAGTGTGACAGTCCTTTTGGTGTTTACCGGGAGCCACCTAAAAATCTTGCAGAACGTGTGAAGGGTGTGGAAGCAGGCAGAAGAAACTGTTTTGACTTGTTTCTAAATGGATAGCTTGTTATCCTGGATGATGCCGAGGTTGCGGGCATGGTCTGTTGGATTGGGGGGTGTACCAAACTCTGTTGACCACCATGAATTGTTCCATTGCGAGGTTCTCCCAAAGATGAGGACTTCCGTTTTGTCAGAGTTGAGTTTGAGATAGTTATCCTTCACCAGTCTGCAACGTTCATCATGCATCTGTGGAAGCTTGCTTTGGTGTTGGAAAGATCTTTGGACAGAGAGAGAGGATGAGCTGTATTTGGTGTAGGAGAGGATGTTGAGTCTCTGCGATCTGATGGTGTTGACCAGTAGGGTCATATCGGTGTTGAAGAGGGTCAGGCTGAGAGACAAGTAGATGATCTTCTAGGGCTCTGAGGTGAATGGTGGGAGACTGATACTTTGGGTTCTGTTGATAAGATATGAGGTGATCCATTTGAGGGCGTTTCCTTGAATCCCGATGTGGTGGAGTCGGTTTATCAGGATGTGGTGGAAGACGGTGTCAAACGGGGCAGACAGGTCGAGAGGAAATGAGGACTGCTGTTTCCCCGCAGTCCAGGAGGGCTCTGATCTCGTTGGTGGCTGAAATAAAGGCTGTTTTAGTGCTTTAGTTAGCTCGAAATTTGGATTGGGAGGGTTTCAGGAGGTTGTAGTCTTCTAGGTGTTCAATCAATCAATCATGTGGTTATTAAGCGCAACTACTCACCAAAAAGGGTTTCAAGGCGCTGTGGGGGGAGTGGGGGTGGGGTGTGCAGCTCCTGGATGTTCATCGTGATTCGTTGAAGAGCCAGGTCTTAAGGTCCTTCAGGAACTTAGAGAGTGTAGGTGTCTGGCGGAGGGGGAGAGGGAGGGTGTTTCATACCTTGGTCAAGAGGAAGGAGAAGGACGGCCTCCTGTTCTGGTCTTCTTGATGCACAGCACCGTCACAAGGAAGAGCTTGGCTGAGCGGAGGGATTTTTGGGGTGTGTGGAATAAAAGGCGTGGTTCATGTAGGGGGCACCAGTGTTGTGGAGGACTTTGTGGGGGTGGGTAAGAAGCTTGAAGGTGATTCTCTTCTCGACAGGAAACCAGTGTAGTTGTAAAGATGAGTCCAAGAAATATTATAATTGTAGTCTTTATTGAAGAGTAAGTACAGGAACCTGCAGCTCATCCACAGCCTGCTTCACAGCTCAGTTTCATCTCTCAAGAGATAACATTCTAAGCTGCTAGGCAACCATTAACATTCTACATTAGTCATCTCTACACACCTTCCCCCTTATATATCCCACAACAAAAACTTGAAGGAAACTATTATACAGAACAGAAAAATGAGTGAAAATCAATTTAACTACAAGGAGAAAAACACTTAGATACATTTCCCAAACTCAAAGTAGTCCCACCACACAGAATCACCACATTCTTCTTCACTTCCTTCACCTGAACAGGTTTAGAGAACTTGCTATCACCCTTGAGAAAAAAACCTCCACGTCTCACTACAACCCAATCACCAGATTTTATGTTAGGAAATTTGACACCTTTTAATTGATCATAATGTTTGGCAGCAATGATTTGTTTGTTAAGCACTTGATCTCCAACCTCATCACGATTCACCCATACACATTCCCTGTCTTTCAACCACCCTGGTACTTCTTTCAAACCTGGTTCCCTTCCTTTAAGAGAAATGAAAGGTGACACTCCAGTCATGGAATGTGGTGTTACCCTATAAGACCACATCAGCTTCTTCAATTCTTCAGACCAGGACAAACCATTGCACAAAGAATGTTGTATATTGTCCAAGATCAGGCGATTAATCCTCTCAACTAAGCCATTGGCTTGTGGCCTAAATAAAGCAACTCTCTCATGTTTAATCCCTTTCCCACACAGGAACTCCACCATTTTCCTAGAAATTAATTGCGGACCATTGTCTGACACCAAGACCTTTGGAATCCCCTCATTCAAGAAGACTTTCTCAAGAAACTTAATTACTTTTTCAGTTGTAATACTCTCAGATGTCTCAACCACAAACCACTTGGAGTGATAATCCACCAAAACCATTAAGAATTTGCAATTTGTTCCCAACTTGGAAATAGGACCAATGAAATCTAAAGCCAACCTTTCCCAAGGACGCTCAGGAAACTTCACAGAAGAAATAGGAGGTTGACGTAAAACTTTGGTCTTGTCACTAGCAGCACAAGCATAACAATCTTTGACAACTGCTTCAACCTCATTATCTAAACTAGGCCACCAGAATGACTGACGTACACGTCGCTTAGTCATATTTCTCCCCAAATGACCTTCGTGTGCCATGATGAGAATTTTAGATCTAAGATTCTTCGGTGGTACTAATTTGTCTCTCCTCCACAGTTTCCCTTCTCTTACACTTAACTCTTCTGCAACATTAATGTAACCTTTAAACCGTAAATCATTGCACAATTGCGCATCCCATCCATTAGAAATAGAAAACATAACTCTTTCCAATACTTCATCTTCCAACATTGCAGCATCCCATTGCTCCAACCCAAAAGCTTGTTCTTCAGTATATCTCACTTCCTCAACATCAGCTTCAGACTCAATATCACTCACAACAACAGGTATTCCCGACAAGCAATCCGCTACTATATTCTTCAATCCCTTCATGTATTCCACTTCAAAATTGTACTCTAAAACTGATAAAATCCACCTTGATATCCTCGGAGTAACACTCCCTTCTAAACCTTTGCCCCCCTTAAACAAATGAACTAAAGGTTTGTGATCAGTACGAAGTCTAAATGGTAAACCCCATACAAAGTATTTGAAATGTTTAATCCCCCAACAACATCCCAAGGCCTCTTTTTCTATCACTGAATATGACCTCTCAGCACCCTGTAGTCTTCTAGATGCAAACCCAATAATTCTTTCCTCTCCATTACATACTTGCGTTAAAACTGCACCAATACCTGTAGCGCTCGCATCAGTGGTGATAAAAGTTTTTGCTCTAACATCAAAGTGTCCAAGGCTGGGTGCAGACAATATTCCATCTTTAACATCCTGAAATGCTTTTCCACAAGCATCACTCCATACAAATTCCACACCACTTTTCATTAATATCCGCAATGGTTCCACAATATTAGTAAAATTTCTCACAAACTTGGAGCAATACTCCGCTAAACCGAGAAAACTCCTCAACTGATCTTTAGTAGAAGGAACAAGAGCATCTCTAATGGCAGAGACAATACTTTTCTTTGGTCTGATTCCTTCCTTGGAAATTTCGTGGCCAAGGTAATTAACTACATCCTTCCTTAACTGACATTTCTCCTTCTGAATAGTCAACCCATGTTCTCTCATTCTACACAAGACACTTTCCATCACTTGATCATGATGATCAAAATCTTTGCCGACAATTAACACATCATCTTGGAAGAAAAATACATCATTTATACCATGAAAAACTTTTCCCATGACCCTTTGGAACACCGCTGAGGCCGAAGCTAGTCCAAATGGCATCCTACGGTAACGAAAAGCACCCAGCGGTGTTACAAATGATGTCAAATGTCTAGATTCTTCATTGAGATCAATCTGGTGATATGCTGACGACATATCAATGATGCTAAAAACACACCCCCCGCCCATTGCCGTCAACATCTCTGAAATGTTTGGTAGAGGTTGGCGATCAACCCAAATGTTTTTGTTTAGATCGTGAAGATCAATACATAAACGAATCTTCTTTCCCCCATCCTTGGGCGCGACAACAATGGGCGCAAGCCACTCAGAAGCCTCAATAGGCTCAATTATCCCCAAATTCAGTAACCTATCAAGTTCAACTTGTAAAGGACCTTTCATGAGATGGGGAACAGATTTAACTTTGTGAACTACGGGAGTAGCATTACTTTTGAGAATAATTTTATGAGAAAAATTTCTCAACTTTCCCAATTCATCACAAAAGACATCAGAGTACTTTCCCATAATTAAGGAATCATAACCCTCACTATTTACTAAGCATATAGACTGAACTGGAACAGTGGCATTAGGATTTAAAACTATACCTAAATCTCTCTGGTGACGCCATCCCAATAAATTTGAACCTTGTTCAGTTAGGTACACTCTACCATAGAGTTTCTTGTTATCACATTCAATTACCATCCATTTTAAACCCAAAATGTCAATGTTCTTTCCCCCATAGCCTACAGCTCTGATATATGATGGATCCCAGTTATTTATATTAGCAGATACTCCCCATGACTTAATGTACATTTCCTTTGACATCAAGGTATATAAACTTCCAGAATCAATTAACATGTTTACCCCCACAGTATCAAACTTGATAACATAATGAGGTTTATCTAGCTTGTCAGTGCTCTCCCTAGGAATACCTGACAAATCAATATTGTTAATTTCAACCTCAACACCAACATTAAGTTGAAAACCCTTGACATTATCAATAGAGGGGATAAATTCACAAACATCTTCACAAGAATCATCAATTTGATGAACAGAAGGAATTTTAGTTCTACAAACCTTAGCAAGATGGCCTCTCATACCGCATGTCCTACATATTGCGTTCCTGGCCATACACTTCACACTGGAAGCAATATGACCGGCTGCACCACAACGGTAACATTTGATCGGTCGCACATTAATAAAGCCACTGTTTTGGCGAAATTCCCTATTCTTATCAAAAACTTTAGTACTGGGTTTATCATGAATTTTAGCCAAAGGTTTGGTTATTTTGGTTTCATCAATATTTGCATGAATTTCAGAATCTTTAGAACTAGAAACTTTCAATGCACCCTCCTTATTTACAATAGCATTTGTACATTTATCCATTTCTTTAATCCAAATGTCACTATGCTCCAACCCCTTTGCTATTTGAATAGCTTCTTCAAGTCCAGAATCTTTAATCAATAACTTTTCACGTACTCTCTTATTATTAGTACATCTAACTATCTGATCACGAATAAGTGAGTCTGTTAAAGTGCCAAATTGACAAGTCAGTGACAACCCTCTTAATGCACCAACATATGACGCTATATCTTCGTCAACTTTTTGTACCCTACAGAAAAACTTGTATCTTTCAATAACTAAATTTACTTTTGTGGTAAACCTTATTTCAAGCATTTGTAAACTCATTTCATAAACATTTGTAGCTTGTCCATCTCCACTACCAAGGGAAACTTCTGGAAGATTTTCATATAATCTACGACCTTCCACCCCCAAATTGTGTAGTAAAATAGCTTGTCTACGCACTGGACCATATTTATCAGCACCAGTGGCAAGAATGTAGGTAAAAAACAACTTTTTCCATTCCTTCCAAGGAATTATTGGTTCTCCAGGAGTTGGCAAAAAGGCAGGTGGAGTGGACAAAGCTTGATCAGACATTTTAAACAAATTGCACATGTAAAGGAAGGAAAAGTTAGTTTAAAATAAAGAAACTAACATAACAAATTAAAATAAAAACCTTCAATTCTTGACAAAGTTAAGTCCAGAGTCACCAGATTATAAAAATCGAAATCTTCGTTTTCTTTGTTTTCTTCGTTCTCTGCAGATTTCCTCTTTAAAAGCAATTTCTTCGTTTTCTGCAGATTTCCTCTTTAAAAGCAGTAAGTGAAAGTTTTCCTTTTATCGAGGGTCGCGATTCGAAATCAGATAAAGTACAACGGGTGAAACACAGAAGTGAAGGGAACCTATCCCAACCTACTAAGATGGCCGCCAAACGTCAATTACACTGATTGATGAGGTGACGTAATAGATGCGACGTTCAAAGAAAAAGATCGAGAGTGCGCGCAAGCCGGCGCTGCATGAAGAAATGAAGATGCATCCCAGGAGCAGTTGAAAATGACCGGTAAGATATCGGTGTTCACATTTAACACGACAATGTCTCAGTTAGCTCCCTCAGGTCAGAATCCAGGAAATAAACTTGCAAACACAAAGAACTTGACGTCGCGCTTTGTCAGATATCGTATCAATCCTTCAGAATTGCCATTTACATCAGAAAACGGAGATTATAGCACACGAAGGTATAAAGCATTAGAGAAGTGCACGAAGAACCATTCTCAGCGCTGTCACTTCCAAAAGGTAGCGTTTCACAAGCATTATTAACATTTTCATGGCAGAAGGCTTGTAAATATAGGCAGTAATTCACACGAACTTCCAGATGTTATTTTAAAAATCTCCAATAAATTAAAATAGTTAATCTGAATGCAAATTAGTTCGAAGTTGAGTTCAGAATTCAATCAGTTGAGTGCAGAATTTAACCCCTTAAGTGCTGCCTCGGTGCGTTGGCCGACGGCAGCACTACCTCCCCAGTGCTGCGCACGACCATTGAACGTCCATTCAGCACTAGTTCCAATGGACAGCGCAGCACTGGGGAGGGATGTGTACTAGCAGCTATGAGGTTAATCAATTACTCACAAATCGGTGGATGATGTATTTAAATTGTTCCAAAATCCAAGGGTGGAGGTACCCAGCATCTGCCCCTTGCGCAGAAAGGTATCCCTCGTCGCCAATGTAAAGATGAGTCCAAGAAATATTATAATTGTAGTCTTTATTGAAGAGTAAGTACAGGAACCTCCAGCTCATCCACAGCCTGCTTCACAGCTCAGTTTCATCTCTCAAGAGATAACATTCTAAGCTGCTAGGCAACCATTAACATTCTACATTAGTCATCTCTACAGTAGTGCCCACAGGTGTTGGGTAATGTGGCAGTGGTGCAGTAGGTTGAGGACTAGTGTGGCGCAGCCGTTCTGGAATTTCTGGAGTTTGCAGGTGAGGTGTTGCTGAGATACTGGTTGATTGCTTTCTCGTGGACTTTTGCGGGCAGGGGAGCAGAGAGATGGGCCAGTAGTTCTTCAACTCAGCAGGGTCAGGGAATGCTTTTTGTTTTCAGTCATCAGGGAAGGAGGCCACGGTGATGGAGGTGTACAGGAACTTCCGGAGCTCGTCGCCTATTATCTTGCTTCTGAAGTTGAGGGGCCATGGGTCTGTGTGTCCCCCAGAGTGCACAGAGTTCAAGTTGAAGGTGGTGTCTTATGTGAGGAGTTCCCAGTGGGTGAGAAGGTGTTTAGCATTTGTGTTCATGAATGTGAGCTGGTTGATGCTGTCTACAGTGGAGGGTTGGTGTTTGAAGTTTTTGTAGATAGACGAGTTCTTGTCGTGGGAGAAGACCGCAAGGTTGTCGAGTTCTTGGGAGGGAGTGATGTTGTTCTCAACGGCTGTGGGATTTGCAAACTGCTTCACAATGGTGAAGAGTTACTTGCTGGGGTTTGTGCTCACTTCGATGCGGTCTGCTAGGTCATTCTTCTAGTTTCTTTCAGGAGCTGGTGGTAAAAAATATGTTGTACATCTGACGCGAATGCGCACACGCGTCAGACGTACAACGTAGTTTTTTTCTATTATTGAAGACGCGAGGAGCAGGACGGGGTGCGCAAAAGCAGGGGAAGCGGCAAACAACAGGTAAGTGACTTTCAAAATCATTTTTAAAGGACTTTGGCAGGGGGGAGGGAGCGGCTATCTCCGCTCCCCCCGGAGGCGTAGTTTTTTTCTACTCTGCGTTCGCCTCAGAGCGCGGATTAGGCAAAAACGCGCAAACTCCGTTGGAGGAGCGGAGTTACCCGCCCAGGGTTACACAGGGCTTGGTTCAGATCGATTCCTTCCATCGATGCTCGTTGAATCACCTACTAGAGGGTGCTCATGAATCGCTCAATGACACCATTGGCTTGGGGTCAGAAGGGTGTACTCTTCTGATGTTTTACGCTGAATTGGCCAAGAAGTCCTTTGAACTCTTTTGCTATTGAATGGTGGGCCATTGTCCGATTTGAGGACTTTGGGAATGCCCCACGCTACAAAGATGTCATCAAGCCGTTCTATGACTTGGTTATGGGTTGTCGAAAATAGGTCTTCCACTAGGGGAAAACTCAAATATTCATTAATGACTACCATGAGATCATGTCTATTACTTAGAGGCCCAAAGAAGTCGACTGCACCTGTCTCTCAGGCATGAGCAGGAAGGCCAGACATTGTTACTGTGTGCTCTGTCACCTTTGGAGACAAACAGTTACAAATGTAATACATTTTCAGCTCCTTCTCAACTTGTTAATCAAGCTGAGGGAAACACACACGCCTCTCTTGGTGGCTACAATATCACAGGCTCCTTCATGGGTCAGTACGATTACTTGCTATCTTAGGCTCTCCGGTATGATGATTCTTGAGCCTCTTAATATTATGCCTTCTTGAATGACTGGTGATCTGTTGTGACAGGAAATCGTTTTCCATAGAGAAATACTTGAAAATGCTGCCAGGCACACACTACAGCTAGACTTTTCTTCTCCAGCTGAGAATAAGTATGTTTTGTTTCAGAAAGGTTTCGACTGGCATAGGCCACAATGTGTCTCTCAACATCTGGATGACCATTGTGTTGAGCAAGAACTGCCTCCAGCCCCACGGCACGCCTCTACTATGCTCTCAGTATGTAACTTAGAATCAAAATAGGCCATTTAATTTGCATTCTCAATAGCATGTTTTATGTCTTCGAAACTTTGATCGCATTCATGAGACCACTGGAATGGGCCATTTTGCTTTGTCAAGACTCTCACAGGAGCAGTCATGCTAGCAAAGTTGCAAATGTAACATGGCCAGGCCTAAGAAGGCTCATAGCATGGTACTATCTATAGGGTGGGCAAGTGGATAACACATCTTGCATTTTGTCTTGGTCTGCAGTCAATACCCCGTCAGAAAATATGTGCCCAAATAACTTGAGTTTGGGTTTGTGAAATTTACACTTTGCTGCATTGAGTGAGACCTGCGTCAGAAAGTATTTGGCACTCTTTGTAAAGGCCTTGTCTTGTTCTTTCGGTGTTTTCTTAAAAATAAGTATGGCATCACTGTAATTAAAAGCATGCATGATAGGTTGAATAATTAGGTGAATAACGTCTTGAAATATTTCAGCAGTCGAAGACACCCAAAAACTCAGTCTCTTGTATTTGAACAATCCAACACTAGTCAAAAAAGTAGATATGTACCTGCAGTTCTCGTCTAACTCAAGTTGATCGTATCCTCTATTCAAGTCAAGATGGGAAAATACTTTAGCTCTGTTCAATTGCATGGTCATGTCTGATATGTGAATACAGGGTGTCTCACCCGCTCAGTGGGCTTGTTTGCCTGGTGCATTGAACACAAATGCACAACGTTCTGTTATTGTCTTTTAATGGTACAACGACTATGGGCGAAACCCATGGCATAGGGTCTGTGGAGAGGTCAATGATGACATGTTTAAACAATGTTTTAAACTTTTTCTGTAGAGCTTCTTGTAAATGCGGTACCTCTGGACAACACGGCAATTGTCCTCATTAATATGCAACTGTAATGAAGTGTTCTTTAGTTGTCCCAAACCATGACGGGAACTGGTTCATGATTTCAGACTGAGCACTGATGTTGTAATATCAATCCCATATTAGCAGTGGTGGCAAAGCTGAGCAAGCATACACTCAACGCAGTTCCTTGTAGAACATGAATGATGGCTTGCACTGACATAGTTTTATGCCGCATGATTGCTGTGAATGATCCTTGACTTTGTAATTTTTTATTTTATTTATTTATTTTGGCAGTTTTGTATAGCACGAACAAGACCCTTGCGGGAATCAGAGCGCTTTACAGATCAAATATAGGTAATAGCATGAAATTAATCAATGCACCACTGTCTATATTGACGGTTATTGGGTAACCATTTATTTTCAATGTGAATTTGGAACAGTGTCCAAATGAGGTGTTCCTGTTTGTTTGGTGCATTTTCTTGGACTTTCCATCTTCCTTACAGACAGCTCAGCTATCCCCACATGTGCATCCTGTCCTTCAGTTGATATCATCAGTGCACATCCATCTTCTTTAATTGGTGTTTGATAACGACGTAAAACAAACTTTGTATAATGAATCTGACAATGATCGCCTTAGCTTGGTTTCTACTTGTCAGAGCTGATGTTGCTTTTTTGCCTTGTGGGTATGACTAGAGTGCTTCTGGAATGTTCTGGCACCCATCTTACCTTTCTGCTGTGACGTACTTAACTTTTCTCTTTGGCTCAGCACACTGTTATGAAATGGCTGTATACCCACAGCCCTTGCAAATTTGTCCTATGGTGGGACATTTACCTTTATGGGGAAACGAAAATCCACATCAGAAGCATAGCTTTGTTTTCTTTGAGGATGCCGGCTTACATGCTTTTGTTTTTGGCTTTTGCTCGCTTTTCACGGTTAGCGCTGATTCCTTATGCGCCATTCCTGTTACCATGTTGTCAGCTTGTCGTTCTGCTCGTTCTTCCACTCTTGCAGCCATCAGCTTTTTCTCTAGACTCAGTTCATCGCTTAACATGCATCTTCTAAAGGAATCGTAGAGACATCCATTGATGATTCTGAGGTGCATGTATCATCCATATTAAAGTCACAGAACGTACAGTGTTTGATAAGTGTGTCAAGTCTTTCAACAAACTCATCCATTGTTTACCAGCCTGTTGTGCTTAGTTGAAGATGTACCTTTCATAGTCTACGAATAATTTGTATGAAACGTGTAATAACCGCCGTAATATTAAAACAATCTCGCCATGGATCGGCAATTGCAGCCTTAAAATAAAGCAGCACAAAAAAGCCCTTGGTTTCCAAATATTTACGCCGTGTATCGGCTATAAGAATATATTCATTATGCAGTCACAGAAAAACAAAGAAAAAGGCAGAACAGAACACTTATCATCAGTGTTGGACCTGCGATGGGCAAGCCCAGCACAAAGGGGGGTAGCTTGGCTCAAGTGTCAAGGCAAGTGAAGGCTATCGTGTTAAGCCGGCTTTGACCCTATAATATCTCCTTGTACAACCACCAAAAAGAAGGACACCACACCACTGTTGTAGAAAAATACGATTCCTTTATGTAAAAATTCTCTGTTGTGAATGGGGATCGATTAGGAAAGTACATTTACGTTTCTTTTGGCCACAATTTGCTGGGTTTCGATTTTGGAATAAATACAATAAATAAGCTCAGGATTACCATTCATCAATAAATAGAATAAATATCAGGAGCAAATATCTTCAATAAATAGAATAAATATCACTTTCTGTTTAGCAGAATAAATACTGGTTCATTTAAATAAACAACCACATGTTCATTCTGGTATCGCTGCCACCAATTAAATACTTCAGGAACACTACATTTGCAAATACATTTCAGGTTGGAAAGATAACTCTTACAGTTTATGACGATTTCACTAATAATGTACACAGGCTTCTCTGGGCACAAAAGGAGTGTTGGGACTCTTTAAGATTCACACGGGGGTTATGAGTGTGTATCTAAAAAGGCAAGGAAAGACAGTGAACACTTCATTTACACTCGGCTGCCACCGGGTTCAGATCTCTGTTTGCCGGTGGGGTCTAAGCGCGCCTAGGGGCTTTACCACTGCTAGCACTCAGGCCGCACCAGTTCAAAGTCTTTAGACTGCCGAACGGGGCTGCCGAAGAGGTCACACAATCTTCGCGCTCAGTCAAATAAATGCCGGTTCACAGTTCCTTTATATCAGCGCTTCCCACCTGAAGAAACGGGCCCACCTCACATCGGCTGCAATCGAAAAGCGATTCAGTCGGGTTCAGCACTTCTCTCGCCAGCGACGGGTTCTCAGGGGCTCCACGGACCTCCCTCCGACTTCCTCAAACAGGGATGGTTCCCGCCCACAGCTACAGCCGCCGATTCACTGGGGAGGGGCAAAGACAGTAGTCCCGCCCAACGAAGGCCGGCCTTTCCCCGCCCCGGCGCACCACCTCACCTCAGTCTGCGCAGGAAGCACTCTACGCCGGTGGAGCTCGGAGACGTCCGAGCTCCTCGCTGGAGGCGCCTGTCACAAAAGGGGCACAGAAGACGGTCGCAGCGAACTTGCTCTCGCCTCGCGACCCGAGTCTGTCGTAATTCACCACCGGGGGGCGGGGGGGGGGCGGGGAGGCACACGAAAACGGCCACAGTCTCTTGGGGGTGACGAGGTACTCGCTGGGCAGGCGCTGTAGGCGCGAGGTCACCGCACACACAGCTGACTGGAACGCCAGTCAGGATCCACGCCAGTGACTCTTGCTTGCTCAACTGCCTGCACTACCAGCCGCCTCAGGGGTCAACAGGGCAGGTGTCAATCTGGTGTCAAGTCTGGAATCTCCTTCTTCACCTAGATCTGGAACATCATTATCCTATCTAGTCTTCTGGTCATCTAAAATGGCCGCCAGGGACTGGACCTTATATAGCCAGTGCCCTGAGGTGCTGGCTCGTGCCAGTAGGTTCTAGAACCTTCTTTGGGCTAGGCCAATGACATGGCACTTCTGAGAGGTATTTGGGACCCTAACAGCCACCATACTGGGGTTCTAGAGCAGCCATTTTGTGTACCTGAGGGAAATAAAGAAATTCCTGTCAGGAATGCGCGCCAAGTAAAAGGGCGCCAAAACCTTGAAAGGTCAAGGTTCATGGAGGCTCCAAGGGGAGTCACTCACATGAGGAAAAAGTGTGGCCACCATTTTGAGGCCATTCATACAGGTTGCCAATCCCAGTCTATAATGTCACAGGTCCCTTGTAAATAGGTGCCAAAAACCTTGTGAACAACTGGGCGTCAAGGAACATCCAGCCCCGTGAAACAGCACACAAAAGGTCCTGGTAGACAAAGAAAAGCGGCAAATTTTGGGAGGTACAGGGGAACAAAAGAAATCATAGTGGTGAGGGGACTCTCAGAAGCATAGGGTCTAACAATCAGTATCAAACTGTCCCTTCAAAAATAGCAAACAGTACAAATGGATCATTTTCCTAAATGAACAGTTAATTCCTCCCCACCATTCAATCCGTTTGGGGATTTAGTCTGCAAGTCAATTATGTAACGCAATTCCAACCTTCTTAATTTCAGGACTCTGTCCCCTCCGCTCTCATTTATTGGCACGCAATCTAAGCTGAAGTATTGTAACAGGTCCCTGTTACTTCTGTGTTTAATAGCGAAGTGACACGCTACAGCATAACTGAAGTCTTTCTTTGTAATAGCACGCATGTGCTCCAATATTCTCAGTTTGACGCTATGAATTGTACTCCCTATATGTCGAAGCCCGCAGGGACAGATCAAACAGTAAACTGCATGAGTAGTTAGGCATGTCATGAATTTATTGATTTTCTTGTTCTTTTTATGTCCTCCAATCTGATATGAGAGAACCCTCCTGCTGAAGGCACAGGCCTTACATTTCCCACCTGGATGAAATCCTCTCATATCAGTCAGGGTACCTTGTCTCGATGGCAATGCTTCCAGATGACTATGGACAAGGCTATCTTTTAGAGAACGTGCCTTTCTGTATGTTATTAATGGCCCTGCTGGCATATCGGCCCCAACAATATGGTCAGTTTTTAAAACATGTCAATTCTTTCTCATGATGTTTTTGAGTGTTGCTGCGTCATCTGAGTAAGTGGTAATTAATCTAAATTGGCCATTTTCTTTTTTAGATTGTTTCTGTTTCAACAGGTCGTTTCTAGATTTTGTCTTTACTTTAGTCAGTGAGCTCTTAAAGAGCTCAGCATCATAGCCCCTGGCTATGAATCGTCCGAAGCTGTCTTGTACTGCTGATTCCAAGTTGCAATCTCTTGAACAGTTTCGTCTCAGTCTAAGAAACTCCCCGTAGGGGATGCTGTTGACTTGTTTCCTCAGATGTCCACTTGACGCATGAAGCGTACTATTGCCTGCTGTCGGTTTTCTGAATAAGGCAGTAGTCAACTTGCCATCTATTACTTCCAACCTAAGGTCTAAGTAGTTTGCTGCCACAAAACTCACTTCACCTGTAAATCGCAAGTTAACTTCATTGTTGTTCAATAGTGCAATCCTCTGCCTCACTGATCTTACCCCTCCACACTGTAAACACATCGTCTATGTATCTATACAATTTTTTCTGACCACTGCTCGTTTCTAGGGGACCAGGCCACCTGCTCCTCCCACCAGCCCACGAACAAGTTCGCGTAGCTGGCGGTGAAGCAGGTGCCCATCGCGGTGCCTGAGACCTGCCTGAACAATTCTCCCTGAAAGATAAAGATGTTATTAAACAGGCAAAATTCAATAAGTTCCAACAACATGATGTTATGCATTGCGAACTTTAAAGGTCTCTTACTCAAAAAATACTTCACCTCATTCAAACTCTGTCTGTGGTCAATACAGGTGTAGAGACTCGTAATGTCTAAAACTATTAGATAAAATGTAGGCTGCCATTCCAAGGATTCTAGATGTACCATAAAATCAGTAGTGTCTTTGATATACGATTTTAGTCCCAACACAGCATCAAACAAAAAATGGTCCAAAAATTTGGAGAGATTCTCCGTTAGACTTCCCCTAGAGGAGACGATCGGCCTCCCAGGTGGTGATGTTTGGTCCTTATGCACCTTAGGTAGGTGATAGAAGGTCGGTAATGTAGGTGTAGTCGTCATCAAAAACAGATGTTCATCACTGTCTATCATCCGTTTGTTATACCATTTTTTAATGAGGGTATGAAATTGTCTAATACTGTCCTGATAGATAGTTATAGAGGTCGTCTCGTAGCAGTCTTTATTGCTTAGCTGTCGATATGCTTCATTCACATATTGCTCCCTGGGAAGAATTACGATTCAGAAAACCGACAGCAGGCAATAGTATGCTTCATGCGTCAAGTGGACATCCGAGGAAACTAGTCAACAGAATCCCCTACGGGGAGTTTCTTAGACTGAGACAAAACTGCTCAAGAGATTGCGACTTTGAATCAGCAGAACAAGGTAGCTTCGGACGATTCTTAGCCAGGGGCTATGATGCTGAGTTCTTAACCACTTGGATGCTATGCTTCTTCTGGAACTTCAATGTAATTTCCATTTAAATCAATGGAAACTCCATGACGAGTTACCCTTGTCATTAGCGCTGAAGGGGTTAAAGAGCTCACTGATTAAAGTAAAGACAAAATCTAGAAATGACCCGTTCAAACAGAAACGATCTAAAAAAGAAAACGGTCAATTTAGATTAATTACCACTTACTCAGATGACGCAGCAACACTCAGAAACATCATGAGAAAGAATTGGCATGTTTTAAAAACTGACCATATTATTGGGGCCGATATACCAGCAGGGCCATTAATAACATACAGAAAGGCACATTCTCTAAAAGATAGCCTTGTCCATAGTCATCTGGAGGCATTGCCACCGAGACAAGGTACCCTGACTGATATGAGAGGATTTTATCCCTGCGGGAAATGTAAGGCCTTTGCCTTCAGCAGGAGGGTTCTCTCATATCACTTTGGAGGACATAAAAAGAACAAGAAAATCAATAAATTCATGACATGCCTAACTACTCATGCAGTTTACTGTTTGATCTGTCCCTGCGGGCTTCGATATATAGGGAGTACAATTCATAGCGTCAAACTGAGAATATTGGAGCACATGTGTGCAATTACAAAGAAAGACTTCAGTTTTCCTGTAGCGCATCACTTTGCTATTAAACACAATAGTAACAGGGACCTGTTACAATACTTCAGCTTAAGTTGCGTGCCAACAAATATGAGGGGAGGGGACAGAGTCCTGAAATTAAGAAGGTTGGAATCGCGTTACATAATTGACTTGCAGACTAAATCCCCAAATGGATTGAATGGTGGGGAGGAATTAACTGTTCATTTAGGAAAATTATGCATTTGTACTGTTTGCTATTTTTGAAGGGACAGTTTGATATTGATGATAAGTGTTCTGTTCTGCCTTTTTCTTTGTTTTTCTGTGACTGCTTAATGAATATATTTTTATTAGCTGATACACAGCGGAAATTTTTGGAAACCAAGGGCTTTTTTGTGCAGCTTTATTTTAAGGCTGCAATTGCCGATCCACGGCGAGATTGTTCTAATATTACGGCGGTTTTTTAAACGTTTAATACACATTATTCATATTGTCTTGTATATATTGCCTCTGACATGCATAACTTTGAAATGTGTTTTTAAACCTGTAATAGAGATTACCTCTTTAAAGATGGCGCGTTTTTCGCCCAGTAGTCCCTTGTTAATTTTCATGTATTGGCACTAAGCACTTTAAAAATGGCAGCTATCATCGTTTTTAGAGAATTACACTGACGAAGGAAGACAATCCGAAACGCGTCTGAAATAAAATGCCACTACCGCTATCTGAAGCCCCGTGAGTGCCGTCTTTCTTTCTATCATCGGGAGAGGATTTTGGAGAGATATTATTATGCGGAGCACTACCGCAATATCGGCACCCGTTACGTGAGTGCCCCGCATTTGGTGCAAAGAGGAGCAGGATATATATATATATTTATATGACAACTTGTTTATTAACATCTCGAACAAAACCTTAACAGAATCCCAAATAAAGTTGCTGAATAGGGGATTATCCTATTGCCCCATTAAGGAAATGGACTACCCGAACGCACGTATAGACCTCTACAAATTCTGCAGGAAAGTTAAACTCAAGAATCATTTCCTGGAAAAGAAACCCTCTCCCGGGAACCTGCAAAAGGAAAAAACAGATCCATCACCAATCTTGCAGAAAGAACTTCCAACACTAAAAACATTGACCCGTCTAGGTACAGGAGCATCCCCTAACATGGAGGACACACAAGACGCAACAGTCTCGGACATAGAATTTTGTAATACAATAGGGGTTGCAACCAACAGAGCAGGAGAGAGTGGACTCAAAAAACAGTCCAGATACTGTCCACAACTACAAACTGGTAACAAAGTCGACCTGTTTCAAGAGATCATGGTAGAGGAAATTACAAAAATGGCGTCAAGATCAGCCAACAATTTAAATCAGAACAAGAGCATAACCCAGAGAAAAAAGAACTGGAACCTCACACCAAATGAATATAAAGCCATGTCAGAACTCAAAAATGATCCCACCATAATAATCAAAGCCTCAGATAAAGGGGGTAATATTGTGATCCAAAACATCTCGGATTATGTGGAGGAAGCTAATCGTCAGCTGGGAATCAGAGAACATTATCAACTGATGAGAGAGAATCCAATTGAGAAATGGATGGAAGAATATCATACCCTCTTGTTAGAATGGAAAGACAGGGAATTGATTGACTTTGAAGAATTCATGTACTTAAAAACAGACAACCCAATTAAGGCAACAATTTACTTTCTGCCGAAAGTACATAAGTCGATCAACAAACCACCCGGAAGACCTATTGTTAGCTCAATTGGATCTCTACTAGAATCAACATCAAGATTCATAGACATATTCCTGATGAATTATGTAACAAAATTACCCTCGTATTTACGAGACACCATGGACTTTGTAAACAAATTGAACAACATGAAATGAGAGATGGGTTTTCTTATGGCAACAATCGATGTCTCCTCGCTCTATACATCCATACGACATCAGGATGGTATAGATGCGGTAAATACATTCTTGAAGGAAAGATCAATACATTTTTTGGAACACTCTGCCATGTTAATCAAGATGTTGACCTACTGCTTGACACATAACATCTTTCTCTTCCAAGGCAATCTCTACCTACAACAACAGGGGACGGCAATGGGAACATCTTTTGCCCCACGTACGCAAACCTACTGATGGCTGTCTGGGAAAATAGAGGTTCTGCTGGAAGAGAACAAGAAACATCAAAAGATAAAAAGTTGGTATCGATATATCGATGACCTCTTTTTAGTATGGGACGGGAACCAGATAGTGCTACAGACCTTCATAGACTCTCTGGAAAACAACCGGTACAATCTACATTTCACATCAACCATCAGCAACACCAATGTGATTTACTTGGATGTAGAGGTAGAAATACGCAATAACAAACTATGCACCAAGATGTACTGCAAACCAACATCCTGCAACAGCATCCTCCACGCCAACAGCGGTCATCCCTCAAACTTGAAGTGGAGCATACCGTATCGAGAGATGCTTAGGGCTAAAAGAAATTGCTCTGAAGAAGAGGGCTTGAATGCGGAGATAGAGAAAATGATTGGCCGATTTCTATCTAGAGGATACCCGTTGGAAGTTCTGATGACAGCAAAATCTTGAATGCACCTGAAGAATAGAGCGGACCTCTTGATCTCTCGGAAAGAACAAGTACACACAACGGGAGTCCAGGAGATATCCGAGAAAAGAAAATTGGAGGAGTCAGGAAACAAAACACGCCTCACTATGGACTTTAACAACCAGAGCCAGAATCTGAAGAAGGTGATAAAGAAAAATTGGGAAATCCTCCTGCTAGATGAAACTCTTAAGGAACATTTAACACCTTATCCGAGTATCACCTATAGGAAAACAGCGTCCCTAAGAGACATCCTGACACAAAGTCATTTTGAGATCAAGCCGAAGGAAAAAACGTATTGGCTGAATACACCAGGGTTCTGGAAGTGTGTAAAATGCAAAGCTTGCGAGCATGGACAGAATATCAAAGAATACACACTCCAGAGTGGAAAAATTTTAAAGATCACAGATCATATCACCTGCGAATCAAAATTTGTAATTTACAGACTCAAATGCCCATGTGGAAGAGACTATATCGGGAGCACAATTAACAAACTGAAACTGAGGATCTTACAACACCTACGTGCGATTAAAAACAACGATCCGAGTTACCCCATGGCGAAACATTTCAACGGACAACATCAAGCAGATTGCAGCAAACTAATATATTTAGGTTTGAAAATCGACAAGGTATCTGAGAGAGGAGGAGACCACACTTTAAAGTGAAGAAAAATGGAAAGCAGGATGATTCTCAGTATTGGAACGGAATTCCCTTATGGACATAATTTGGACGCAAAAGTACATGTACATCTGGAAAAGTAATCGAATAATAGAGATCAATGATGAGTTTTGAAAATCCAACTTCACAGAAAGCATTGTATGGATATGAACTCATAACTAGTCATGAAACACCAGAAATTTAACTTTGACAATTACAAAGCCCTAGGAGATACGCACATCCAAAGTAGAAAATGGTTGAACTTAAGGGAGCGAATTGTCTCTTTGAGTCAAGAAAAAGAGTATGCAAGATTAGATAAAATAGGATGGAATGAAATATACTGGATGTGATCAAGTTTTGTGCAGATGAAGACCCCCCAAATAAACTGAGAAGAACGTCATCTCTGAGGGAGGTTATAAGTGATAATGCAATTACCCCTGAAATAAGAACATATGGATAACAACATAGAAATATTTCTCTGGCGAGAGAAAGAAGTCTCTTTTTCTGGACACTTTTATCTACTTTAGCACATAGAGCCTAAAACGGAAAAAGAGGATATGAGAAATAGGGGAGGGCAGAAAAGAAAAATAAAAACAAAAAAATAACTGTAAAATTTGCATGTTTGCACATAATGATTTGATCAATCACTATAACTCTAAAACCTAGAACTAAGAATGAACTCTTGTCGCTCCTTAGCTATCTATGTAGTAAAAATGTACTTCACAGAAAATCTTTCATTAAGAGGTTCAATCAGCTTTTAAAATGAACTTTGGAAATATGCACGTAATTTGCAACTTGTTTGATGAATAATATCATTGTGAATGTAAATAAGCCCCTTTTAGGTACTTTACATTATGCACGTTGCACTTTAGAATTACATTCTTAAAATAGTACTTTACTGTAAACTATGGGGTGAACAGAGATAAGGTGGAAAAATGGCGACCAAAATGTGCCGTGAAATCATACTCAGGACTGGTAGGCTAGTTGTTTTTAATGGTAAAGAAACTAATGAGGGTACTAAGCACAGAGCACAACATAAATTGTCTAGACACAAGGGACTCTATGGTCCAGTTGAAGACTAAGTATAGTCGAAACGCGTAGGCCGTCCTGTTGCTAATGCACATGGTGTTTGTGAAAAAATAAAAGAAATTTGAACTTATCTGCTACTGAGGTGCTGTGACTTCTGTGGAAACTACGTGAACCCAGGGGATTCGAAGTGATATATATATATATATATATATATATATATATACATATATTATGTCTATTTTTTGTCCTTCTGATACTTTTACACTGTGATCACTTGAGCACTTTCTTCTGATATGAGCATTATGAATTAAATCAAAACATTTGATATTTCTAACATAGTCCATTGTCTGTGTTCACACAGATTTCCTTGGATGCTGTTTGACTTTTATTGTTTGACAATTGTAGTTTTGAATAGCAGTTCAATAGGACCACTTAGAACCATTGTGTCTTACTGATTTGCATTTCATGATGGACATTAGTGGATGTATATCTGAAGGCTTGTGTTGCCCATTACTTTTGCTTGCTTGTATTGAAGTATGTTCTGTGCTTATGTTTACTTCCTTGTGCCACTGTTTCAAGAGTCAACACACAACTTGTCCCCAGATGAAGTAGTCAATCCTGAAGTACTAGAAGTAATTGTTCCCAGTAAATTAGTGTTCCAGGGAAGGCAACTCAGAAGACTACCTGTCTCAACATCGGAACCTGCCACCTAAGCAAAGCTGGTAAGATGGAAGAATGCATGTGCATGGTGATGCAAGGCACATGGCCCAATGCCATTTAACAGCAAGATGTTACATGAACCACCGAAGAGAATGTCCTCCCCCTAGAGAATGATCAAAGCTCGCCTGAGAACAGAAGAAAGACCCTGCTTGCAGATAGCAGGCACCTCTTCCCCGAAGTGAGGAAGAAGCAGGCCACCATGATGAATATGGCCAGGAGCTCACAGTGTTAGAGGAAGGACTACTGTAAGAAATGTCATTCTGAGTCATGCCAGGCTGCCTTATGACACAAATACTGCATCTGACCCATGTTGGTTATCAGCACCCAACAAGAGGAAGAAGCAAGTTAGGGAGAGGTTATCAATTCCAAGGGTGGGCATGTAAATAGATAAAGACATTGCACTCTACCTAATGTGGGTCAGGAGTCATGCAGAGTTCCCTCATTTAAAAGAACTGTACACAAAACTATGGAACACTGGAATACCAAGCTTTGTACTTCAAATTTCTCTTGCATTGGTGAACTCCAGGAAAGCTGTCAAAACCCACCTCTTCACAATCTTTCTGCCAAATTTCTAGATTATATCCCTTCCCACCCCCTACAGTAGTGCTGTATCTGATCTCGTCCGTGTTTGTGCATACGTATTTTGTTAATTTCACAACTTGTGTTCATGACTCCTATATTAAATACATAAAACTATTTCTCGTTCACCCTTTATCATTACCTTCAATAAAATAAAATAAAAAATAAAGATTTGATTGTAAAACAGTTATCCCGTAATGTGCAAATGCCTTCGTAGGACCTCTAGGAAGATGGTCAGTTTTTTAATGAAATGGAGAAAGAACCATTCTACCATTTGCAGAAGAAAGCTTCTCTGGAATCAGCTGGCAAAAAGCCCCAGAATCCTCTGAGTTCAGTCACAACAAGCGGTCCCCAAGAGAAGAGGATGCTTTGGTACACAGCTCACCTAATAAGCAAGGCGACTCTGGGTGTCAGTAGTAACTGAGACCTCACCCTCATAAATACACAAGACTGATAGGCTGCGAGGCTTGAATCACTTATGAGGGCAGTAACACCGCTCTTCCTTCGGACTTGTCTTCAAATTTCTGGAGTTTTCCTTTGGTTTTTTTTTTTGTCTTAATAGAAGGGGTTCTAAAGTCAGCATACTTATGCCAATTAAATCTCGACAGCTCACAGAAGCCCCACCAGGCTGTCTTTCTCTAGAATCTTTAAGCTTCTTTCTCTAGAATCACAGGCTTAAAAAAGATGAGTCCCACGTTCAGGTGGACGCCAATGGACCAGTCCTGATCCTACTAACACCATTAGGCTTATCCCATGCACCTTGCAGCCATCTTGAACATCACTGTGTATTTAAAAAAAGAGAGAGAGACAAAAATGTTTTAAAAGTGCACATATTCTCAGTTTTGCTAAATGTTTTATGGGGGAAACTACCAAGACCCTCTTAGCAAGTTTTGAGATAAAGGCTGGTCCAGATGTGCTTTAAAAAACCATAAGTCGCAGTTGGACACCTCAGTCACCTTTTGGAAGTATATAAACATTTTATTTATTCTTAAAATGAGTCTTTAGATTTGGTGGGAGAAGCTTTCAGGCTTCTGATCACCATAGGAATCAAGCTTAAGATGCCTTCTTGGCACACCCCTCCAATTTGCCTTTGTATGCTTTCCATTTATTGGAGTAATATTTAACACAAGAGTGTACCTGGTTTATGTATTTCGCCGCTATTTATTTTATGCGGAGAAGAAACATTGACCATTAGGTTCAAATGTTCATTGTATATAATTTACATTTTTTTCATAGAACTTATTGAAAGTGAACATTCATTTCATGTCTGAGAAGCAATACAATTCACATCCACCAGTTAACAACATTTGTCAAGTGAATAAGCAATTAACATATTACAAAAACTTTACAAAAACAAAAGTAAATTAAACCATATACGAAATTCAAAGAATTACACCAGCAAAACACTTTCATGACAAGATCCCCATTGACCTAACATTAGGCAATAATAACGGAGATACTTGAACCACATGGGAAATTTCTCTTAACCCCTGCAGGGTGTATTAACCATTGTACACCCTAATTCTGGAGCATAGGAATTAATTGTTGCCCTATGTGGCAGATATACTGGAAAGGGCCGACGCGTTTCTAATCCATGCGTCGAATCACGGGATTATCATCAGGGCGCTGGGGCACGGTGTAACCTAAAAATGAGATTAAGTGAACTAATTAAAATCTGGGTCAAACTCCTCTTCTACACCTTTTCATGGAGTGGCTTCAAGGACGATGAATATCACTTTGAACTCTTCTAATCAGGATCTAAAACTATCAAGGACATACTTATTATGTAACAAGTACATTCTAATATGTGATATTACTAATTGGTTTGACATTTAACATGGAAACTTACGTTTTAAAATCAAGGGAGGACACCAAAGGAGAGGAATTTTTTGTGAGACCTTCAACCGACTGTCACTCTTCAATCGTATTTCACCAATTGTGTAGTTTTTTTCGATCTTCCATAACAAACAATGTACAACTGGTTATGAGGAAACGCTCTCCAATAATCCTCAGTTCAGGACAACCAAACTATACAGAGTCTGCACTTACTATTATAGATTTCTCGATATTCCACGCATTGTCATGGTGCGTATATTTGTCAGGAAATTTAAGGTAGCTGTTTACCTATACATAATAAACACAAGAGATAACCAATTTATACGTGTATTTTTGGTTCCCTTAACCGCGTGCGATTTTTAAGCATCTCCACACCGGTACAAGCATGCCATACTTATTTCGTATTTCACTTACTTAAATTCACGAGCGGGTCTCAATGCTGGTCGACCTCCATGAGTCGGCGACCACGCTGAATGCACCTCAAATGGAACCATAACCAGAAATAGGCATGCCTCCTTTGGAAATGTATTATGGGGCATGTAGTTCTTTGTACATAACACAGATCTCTATGCTATTCGGCGATTGATAACATGTTTTGTTATCTGGCTTGCGGCTGTTTTCTTCAAAGTATATTTGAAAAGGCATTATTTTAATATCACCTAAATGCCTGATGTATTGAAGAAATCTTTCTAATTAATGCATGGGTACGGCTACCAGAAGCCTGCACCGTAACTCGGAGCCAAATGTTTGGTGAAATCACTTGGGGCACATTATCTATTACCGGCAGAACGAATAAACTTTATGTTCAAACTTCACAAGCAAATTGGTTACCGGGCCGCGTGTTTATTTTGCAGTCCCCATTCTAGTCAGATGTTCATGCTACATATACGTTGTCCAATTTGAACTACTATCGCCGTAATAACTCGCGTTAATAAATAGCGTCCTCCTAATAGGAATGAATGGAAATTGCTCAAATTCTGCAGTAATCCATGACTGATTGTAGGCCTATTTAGTAAAGTGTGATTTTCAACAGGGAACCCAGAGCATCCAGTCAGAGGGATTATGGCAACTCATTCAAGCCCTCTGCTACACAGTTATATTTCATAATGAGGTATGTTTCTTTGTTTTTCAGGAGAACATCAATATCACCACCCAGCGGGGGAACTTTCAATGCAGATAATACTGTCCAAACAAATTCCTTTTCAGAATGGTGCTTTTCCACAAAGTGTGTGACCATTGGTGCTGTGAGAATTCTTTGTTTGATTCTAGATTTGTGTTGAGTCATTCTGAAGTTGATTTGCTGCGTTGTTTTGCCGATGTATAATTTAGGACCTGGGCATGTAATGGAATATATCACGTTCCGTGTTTCACAATTTGTGAATTCGGTGTGTTTCCACTTCACCTTGTTGAACACAAATTCCGAACCCTCCATGGTGTTGCCACAAGAGGAACATGAACCGCACTTATGGTGGCCCACAACAGGTGCCGAATTTCATAGTGCCGTATGTCATGGCAAATAGCGTTTTTTCCATCAGACATGATAGGTTTGTTAGCAAATGCCAATTATTTGGGATGATCTTTTTGAATTTATGGTATGTGGGCCACAGGTTGACACACAAACGAGTTGTTCCAATGGTTTCTTGAACTTTTTGGTCAATAACTCCTCCCTGGGCGTGTACCATTCCCTCTTGTTTGAGTGTTTAAGCATCTTCTTCGGGTAACCTCTCTTTTGAAGTTGTTCACAAAGTATGTCCGCTTGGACCACAAAGTCTTCCTTTCGCGCTAAATTGCGTCGTATTCTCAACAATTGGCTGGACGGTAAGTTGTCTTTCAAACTCCGGGGGTGATAGCTTGAATAATGTAAAATTGAGTTTTTGTCTGTAGACTCACGGTGTAAGGTGGTAATGAGTTTGTTGTCTTGTAGCAGTACCTCCACATCCAAAAAAGTAAATCGAGTTTTGTCTTTAGTCATGCTGAATGTTATATCCGCATGTCTATTGTTAACCCATTCATGAAATGCTTGTAATTGTTCTTCAGTGCCTTCCCATTGACACCAGACATCATCAATATAGCAGTACCACAAAATAAAGTTCAGGCTATATAGATTGTTCCTGTAAATGAAGTGATCCTCAAACAGTGCCATGAAGAGCACTGCCATTTCTGGGGCATAAGGACACCCCATGGCAGTGCCCTTGACCTGCATGAAGAACTTCTCTTCAAACCTGAAGCAATTATGCTTCAAGGCGATCTTGGCCAAATCAAGGATGAAATCTGTAGGGACTCTTTGTGGTCTGGGTCTTGTCTACAAGAAATACTCCATCGATTCCAAACCCTCATCTTGAGGAATCTGTGTGTAAAGGGAGTTGACATCAAAGGATACCATCCATTGATGTTGATGGTCGAATGGTGGACCTTCAATTTTGTTAATAAAGTCAGTAGTATCCCTCAGATATGAGGTGACAGTTACGAGAAATGGTTTGAGGAATACGTCAACATATTTTGCTAACGGTTCGAGTACTGAGTCACATCCCGATACGATCGGTCTCCCAGGTGGTTGTAGTGGATCTTTATGAATCTACGGGAAAAAATATATGACAGGAATCCTTGGTTGTTTTTTGATGAGCTAATCGAATTCTTTAGGTCCTACTATTCCTTGTTCAAACCCCCTTCTAACTTTGGTACTTATTTCTTGTTGTATTTCTTTGGTGGGATCACCTTTAAGTTTTCTGCACCACGATTGATTGAATATGTGGGTATAGGCTTCTTCTTTATATTTATCCTTGGCCCATAGGACTAGGGCTCCTCCTTTATCAGCAGTTTGACCACTAATGAGTCATCATTCTTTACATTCTTCAGTGCACACTGTTGGTGGCTGGTGATATTCTTTTAAAGGAAGGTTTTCTGTTTGGCCAGTTGGGTGATAGAAGACAAGACTACCTGCTCAAATATTATAATGTCTTTAGGTATATTGTGTGCAGGAGGAATGAAGTTTGACTTATTCCTTTTTCCGGATGGTTCAGTATTGAAGTTGTCGTCTTTGTCATGGAAGAACGCCTTGAGTCTGATTTTATGACAGAATTCAAGAGCTTCAATGTTTAAGTTTACGAAATCCGTTTTGGCACTAGGAACAAATTTCACGCCCAGATAAAGGACAGATTGTTCATATTTGGTCAGCTGTCTTGAAGATAAGTTTACAATGGATGTGTTATTCAAGTCTTGTAGAAGTTTCTCCTGGTTCTCATCACCCATGGTTGCGATTGGGATTTGAACCTCACTCAATTCCTGGGCACGTCCTTCTCTAAAAAAAGGAGCTTGTCTTTTGGAGGACCCTTCGTGTGGGTCAGATTCGCCTAATGAATCTGAGGACGATGTTTCGGAGAAGGTGAGGAACTTATTTCGTGAGCGACCTTGGTACTAGGTTTATGCTCTTCGTGCTTCTGCCTGTGAATAATGATCTTCTTTTAGATAAGGGTACACTGTTTTTATTCTAAAACTCTTTGAGTCCTTCTCAAATTTGGCAGACTTAAAATTTATGGTGTTATCTTTGAATGTTTGGATCTCTTAACTTTTTCAAGTAGTGCTTTCGCTTCTGTCACACTGTGATTGTCAAATATGGATTTAATTCGGGCATCAAGCTCTTCTGCTTCTTTAATGCAAAGTCTCTGTGCGGTCTCAATAGTGTGGATCATGAGGTCCCGGCTACATTTAGTCAAAATGTAGCTGAAGCCCTTTTTGTACTCTGGGTCCTCTGTGAAAATCACAGGTATATTTTTGACTTGCAGGCCCCACAGAATGGTTCCTGCCTTAAGATGTTGGAGCAAAAAATGACCATGAAGTTCGGTCCTGATGTGTTTTCTATGAAGCCTAATCAATTTATCAGATTCATTTTGTTGTTTGGCTGTTGTACTAAGTGATATAGATGAGAATAGAGATGGACCTAAAATCAGGTCTTGTATGTGTGTTTCCGTGAATGAGAGAGTATCTTTCTCAGCTATTACCTTAACAGGCTAAAATAGCCTGTTTTATCTTTCAATTAGTATTCTCTCAACTGGAACTAAATTTACTGCCAGTCCCTCGCGGGGCTTTCCCGCTCTACTATGTGTAAGGTACAGGGGGGTTTTCGTCCTTAGCAAACCAGGTATGGAGGTGTTTACATAAACAAAAGTAAATTAAACCATATACGAAATTCAAAGAATTACACCAGCAAAACACTTTCATGACAAGACCCCCATTGACCTAACATTGGGCAATTATAACGGAGATACTTGAACCACATGGGAAATTTCTCTTAACCCCTGCAGGGTGTATAAACCATTATACACCCTAATTCTGGAGCATAGAAATTAATTGTTGCCCTATGTTGCAGATATACTGGAAAGGGTCGACGCGTTTCTAATCCCTGCGTAGAATCACAGGATTATCATCAGGACGCTGGGGCACGGTGTAACCTAAAAATGAGATTAAGTGAACTAATTAAAATCTGGGCCAAACTTTTCTTCTACACTTTTTTACAGTGTCTTGTGTAAAAAATGATGTACCTGAGGTTCATGGAGTGGCTTCAAGGATGATGAATATCGTTTTGAACTCTTCTAAACAGGATCTAAAACTATCAAGGACATACTTATTATTTAACAAAGTACATTCAAATATGTGATATTACTAATTGGTTTGACAGTTAACATGGAAACTTACGTTTTAAAATCAAGGGAGGACGCCAAAGGAGAGAAATTATTATTGTGTGACCTTCAACCGACTGTCAATCTTCAATCGTATTTCACCACCAATTGTGTAGTTCTTTTCAATCTGCCATAACAAACAATGTACCCCTGGTTATGAGGAAACGCTCTACCATAATCCTCAATTCAGAACAACCAAACTATACAGAATCTGCACTTACTATTATAGATTTCTCGATATCCCACGCATTTACATAAGACACTGCAAAAAAGTTCAAGTACCTCCGTTATAATTGCCTAATGTGTTTTGCTGGTGTAATTCTTTGAATTTCGTATATGGTTTAATTTACTTTTGTTTTTGTAAAATGTTGGTATTATGTTAATTGCTTATTCACTTGACAAATGTTGTTAACTGGTGGATGGGAATGCATTGCTTCTCAGACATAAAATGAATGTTCACTTTCAATAAGTTCTATGAAAAAAATGAAAATTGTATACACTGAACATATGAACCTAATGGTCAATGTTTCTTCTCCGCATACAATAAATAGCGGCGAAATACATAAACCATGTAACACTCTTGTGTTACATATCATTGTAAACTCGTCCATACCTGGTTTGCTAAGGACGAAAACCCCCCTGTACCTTTCCATTTATTGGAGGGCATACAAAGCTTCCTTTAGCTTGGGTCGACCGCCTGTTTCTCCTTAGTGTGGTCCTTTTTATGTTTTGTACTTTTATTTATATAATGTTTTCCTACCCCTTGCAAGGCCCAAAACATTTACTGGATTGTCCAGTAAGGATCAACTCCACACGCATTGTTTATAAGTACTTCACAACCCTGACGAGGACATGAAGCATTCCAGTGTGCATCATGTTTTTTTCAAATTAGGAAAATCCAAAAGATCAGCAAACTTCTTTCCTTCGAGGTTCTTGTGCAAGCAGTGATTGCACTAGTCCTCTCCGGGCTAGATTATGCCAATTTTCTGTATCTGGGTCTTCCTACGTGCTCCAATCACAGACTTCAAATGGTACAAAACCAACCTGTTGTATCAACCACCTCACAACTATCACATTACCCCCTTACTTAGGAAGTTGCACTGGCTGCCTATAGAACAGCATTCCATCTTTAAGGCCGGGTGCCCCATTTTTAAATCACTTCAGACGGGCAGAACCGCTTTTGTTTCTGCCGCATTGAAAGACACGTTCCCGGGTGCAATCTGAGGTCATCATCTGCCAATCTTCTCACTATCCCCAAATTTAAAAGGGTGAAAATTGGTGGTTCCAGGTTTGCTGTTATGGCTCCCCGCATTTGGAATGTTCTCCACTTAGGAATCAGGTCCACTTCCTGTTACACTGCAGGAAGCTCCTAAAGACATGGTTCTTTAGGATGGCATATGAGTAATGACCTGTTGCTAACTTGTTTCAGTTACCTCAGGGCCATAAAACCAATTGGTGAACATGCACTTTGGAAGTTGTTTTAACGTAACATTAGGTTCCTATACGCCCTTTGGGTGCTTGGTAGAAAGGGTGTTGTTTGTAGTTAGGCCTGTGTGTGTTTCCATTTAATTCAGTGGCACTGGGCTCTGCAGGAACAGCTCTGGGGGTAGGGCATAGGCGCATCCCTACAGTATGCTGCCATGATGAGAGTTATTTACTGAAAGCTGGCCTTTGCTTGTCATTAGTAACCGCCTACGCGGCATCTCTAAATTTATGCAGAGAAGGCATTGATTTGGTCCCCTGCAAAATGCATTTATTTATTCATGCTGAAAGGTCGTAAATTACATTTCCCGGATTCATTAACACTGCAAATGGTGGAAGATGTTTGTCTTTTTTTCCTACAACACCACCAGCAATGGGAGTGGTAGGAATAAGAACCGTGGCTCGCTTGATGAATTATTTATAAAAATACACAAAAATAGCTGGAAGAAATTAAACTTCTGTATCTATCTTACTGACCATTTCCCAGGATTGTGTAGGGTTTTGACTCAAGTGTATCAATAGCTTTTGTGAATGCAAAAGCCTGCAAATGTGCAAAATTTAATGTTTTGAGCCTTTAAAAACCTTCCTTGCAATGTACGAATGGTACAATATGTGTTGCAAATGTCTTTACGCCTGGCAGCCAGGGTTGGCTTTTGGGTAGTAAGACCTGTGCCGCAGCACCTGGCAGTAAGCTGGGGCGTGGGGAGAGTGCTGTCTTTAAAAATAACTTATGGGTTTAAAAGCACCTGCTGCAGAGTTCCTTGTGTATTCAACAATTTTCAGGCAATAATAAACATGTCATAACTCTGGTTGATTACTGTTCCTGCTGGGGGAGATGGAGTTTTTCAACTGACAATTTTAACTCATCAAAGTTGCACAAAGGGTTAATATGCCAGCTGCAAAATAAGTGTACTATGCAGATCAAAGAACTGCATTTTATGTGGATAGCTCAGTGGCTTACTGCTTTTGTCACAGCAATCCTTTTCTTGCATAATTTACAGCCATTATATAGCACTGTGACCAATAAAATGTCATCAAAGAGCTGCATGCAAACTGCCTTAGATAGGTTAGAACGTTTTGTTTTCCCCCAGTCTCTCAGTATCGTAATGTTGCTAAAAAAGAGTTTGTTTTGGTAGAAATACATTCTTAGCAGTAAAGCCAACCCCAGCCGTTGTTGTACATTCAAAATATGATGCCTACAAGTATGGATGGCATGTGACTCCTACACCCTGTAATCCTCATTCTCTTATGCAACATTTCCTCTAGACTGATTTTTATACATATGATTTACTGTCTCTGTGTAATGTGTGTGATGTTGGCCCCCAAACTCTGCAGGGACTGTGCTCTTTTTATACTCCCACGCGCGCACTCCGCTCAGCGGACCTCTCACTTGCCTGTACTGTCAGAATTCGGAGGAGCAGAGCCGGTGGCCGCTCCTTCAGGTATTTGGCCCCTAAGCTCTGGAATTCTATCCCCCCTAAAGCTCGGGCCACTTCAAACCACCTGCAATTCCGAAAACTCATAAAAACCTGGTTGTTTGCATCCATCTGCAGACAAAAACTGTGCACACGTCAGATGAACAATTATGTAAACATATATTAAACATATATTACAGGACAAAAGGAGCTGAAGCTGTTGGTTTGATGAAAACTTTATGTGGTTCTCTTTATAGAGTATAGACGCCAGCCGACACGTGTTTCATCAAGCAGGACGAAGCCTGTGACTCATCAGGGCTGTAAAACATGTATGTGGCAATTGTCAAATAATAAGTACGAACTTAAACATTGAAATGACAAAAAAACACTCAAAAGACAACATGCAAATACATGAAAATACTGTCCTGTGCACATTAAAATCATGTGCAAACATGTGGAACGTGGGTGTTCCGTGAAAAGTGATAGCTGGGTTGAGTAATAGTTGCATCCATCTAGCACCTCCTCTACCGGACTAGTTTCTGGCATGTCCACAAGCGCTGGGACGCCCCGTTGCTGGGGCCATGCGCTATACAAGATCACATAACATAACATAACATAACATGTAAAGTGCTCTAACAACCTACACTGGTATGAGTAGTGCTATAAAACAAACGAAATGCATGTGAGAGAGGGGCAGTGGAGAAATCAGGAGCACTACTGTTGGTAGTGAAGGCATCCTTGGAAAGGGAGTTCATTTGGGGGGTGGGGGAAGCTTTTGGCACTGGGTACCACCAGCACTAAATCAGCCCTGCAATGGCAGGGTACATATTATTATTATCTCTTAGTGTGACATGACATCTAACAGTTGTTTTTTGAATCTCAATATGTTCTGTTGGCATACGCCTATTCTTAGTCAAAGCATTTTGGGCCCACAGTTTATCCTCTTTAACAATACAGCTAGGATTACTATACAAATTTGGCTTACCACATTTGGCACATGACTCTTTAACTTATCTAAGCCCCAGAATGTTTTAACACAGCTGCAGTCCACTCAGGTAACAGCGGCGGGCCGGGTAAAGGGTGATTAAGAGGGACGATGCAGAGGGAAAATTAAATAAATAACTAATTTTCTCTCTGCATCGTCCCTCGAAATCCCCCCTTACCCAGCCCCACCACCCCACCGCTGTTACCTGCACGGACCGCAGCTGTTTTAACACATATTCATATTAAAACATTTATTATTATGGCTCTGTTAAACACAGTAGCTGGGTTGGACCAAATAGATAACCATAGCATCAGGGAAGCTTCAGTTTCTTCTAAATAGGCTTGTCCTAATTCATCGTGACAGGAAAAATGGGGATACTCGGTGGAAGACCCAATATAGCCAACAGAAATTATTTTTTTCAATGTGGAGATAGCCTGTGTTAACATAACCCCAAAAGCCAGTGCCGTAGTGGGCTAAGGGAAAACATTTATGTCCCAACTATATGGTTAAGAGATGAGTTACCTATTTTATTGGGCAAAACTGAAAAGTGCACCTAATGATTGTAAAACAATATCTCCTGTTCCACACAGGGTGGAGGCCAAAATATAGGGGAAATCAAAGGATGGACTGGGATAAGAGAAAATATCAGTCTTCTCAATCTTTCTGTACTTAACCCTTTCGATGGTGATGACGAGCTCAGCTCGTCATGATGCACAGTTGAGCTGTGCTGATGACGAGCTGAGCTCGTCATGAAAGCAAAGGAATAATGAAATATCAGCACAGGAGGGGAAAACACCTAGCAGCCAAGGTGTTAATGGTTAGCCTTCCTAGCTTAGTGGTTTTTGGACCACAATCGTAACAAATTTCAGATTGACAAGCGTCAAAGTCTAGACCATCAATAAAGGAAACCAATGCATCAATCAGTTTTTTAACCTGTAAGCAGTAGGTAACATTAAACAGTAAAACTGAGTCACACAGATAGCAGAGCTGGAATGGGTCTTTGTCTGATTTGTGGCATATTTTGCCCATTTAGGATAAAATGAGCATTGATCATTTATATACATATTAAGAAGGATCAGAGCAAAGACACATCCTTACCGTACCGTCGGTATTAACATATTCAGTGCATTCTCCGTTTATTCCATACTTGACCTTAGCACAGAGTCCAGAATGCAGTCCCTGAAAAAATGAATTATTGCAGTGTCAACACCCATTGTTGATGAAATGGACCAAAATTTAAACCTGTTGACATAATCAAATGCACAGCTCAGGTCCATAAAGGCCAGGTAAAGAGAACCCGGGAGGCTTTAGTGTACTTGCCAATAATCAAGTCAAAATTCGAGCACTGCTCAATCATCCTGCCCTAAAGCCACATTGCACTTCATAACAATCATTGGTATTTGAGGCCCAAGTCAGAATTATTATTTTATTTTTTTTAAACCCTCTCAGCCACTTTAGTTACAGAATCAATAGGTAAATAATGCAGATCACTCCTATTTCCCCCTTTTTTTTTAAATGGGACTATGATCAGGTGTGACCATGAGGAAAGCAGAGAGCTTTTGCTAGCAACATTGAAAACATTTGTAATCACAGCGCCCATAATTTCACCTTTGATTGATAGAGAATCATTGGAACACCATCAGGGACTTTATTGAGCTTTATTACAGGGACCGTTGTTTATGGGACTGAGTTGAAATCAAATCTTTCGTACACAGAATAAGAAGGCAATGAATATAAGAAAAAATGAGATCCCTAGATGTCTGGGAAGATGTCAAAAGAAAGAAAAGAATTGTTGGTAAAATAGGGACTGCTAAGTTCCCTTTGTTATAGTAGTTTGATGTAACTGGTCCCATGCAACTGTTCTAATTGTTATCTTCTGTTTATGAAGCGAGGCTTTGTAATTAGCTCAGAAACAAATAATTTCACATTTATCTCCGGAAATACATTTCAAAGCTCCATGCAATATATAATTTTCGAGCAGTTGAGCATGCTGAGTCAAACCACTTAAGGCTTGATTACGAGTTTGGCAGTGTAGGAGTGGGACCGCCATGCCGGCAGCCCGCTCCTGCACTGCCAAAGCCATGTGCGCACCGCCATCAGGTTATGACTTTTTTGGCACTGGCGGGCAATTCTTTGCCGTTCCTACTGAAATAGGCACTGCAATGGGAACTTCAAAGGCAGTATTTACATAGCATGGACAGATGCAGCCCATGCCGTGCAGGTACTGGGGTGCATTCACACAGGGCGGCACAACATATGCCCCCTAAATGCACCCAATGGCATTGAGGGCCCCCTTTGTTTCCTCTCTGCCATGGTTTTCATGAAGTAGGAAACGCCATGAAAACTGCGGTGGAGAGGAAACTCGTAATATTCTTGCCGGGACTGCGGCAGTCCCGCCAAGAATATTGCAGCCTCTAGACTGCTGCACCACTGCCAGGGATTTCTGATCCCTGGAGGTTGTGACAGTTCCATTGCGGTCCAAACACCCTAGTTGTAATGAGGCGGTCAAAGCGCCTGTGCAGCAGTGGCTGGACCGTCACCACCGCGCTCCCGCTAGTCTGGTGAACCTCAGACTGCCAAACTCTTAATCAGGCCCTATATGTTTTTGGATGGTTAGAATGACCGGTTGATGTAAGCAGGTTATTGACGGTGGTGCAGATCATAGAGAAAGCATTATAAATTGAATCAGTATTTGGGTTCCAATTTAAACATTTATCAATATCTGCAAGGCATGTTATCAACAATTTGTTTAGAAACTGAGAGGGTCGCTCATACTCCAATTTAGTCTTAATCCACCATATGGATTTGTCCCTTGGAATGAGAGTCTGTCTACTAAGGGTTTAGACAAAAACACAAAAAAGCTACAAAGTATAATGGTTTCTAAATCCTAACTCCAAAGTGGAGTGATCTGCTATGCTTCCTTGCTCTGCCTGAAAAGGCAGGAATGGCTGGAACAACATACGGGAGAGAATGTGCCAGTGCTGATGATGTTGGATCTAGAGAGCCAGGTTCAAGTCTCGGCTCACCATCCTCTGATTATGGGCAAATCGCTTAATCTTCCCGTACCTTAAAAAACAGAAGTGAATTTCTCCTTGTGTAATGTACCTTCGGGTCGAGCTCGCTCTGAATAAAACTGCACAAAAAACTAGATAAATCATCACAAAACGATTCAGATGTAACCCAAGTTTGTTGAAAAAAGAATGACGTAGTAGCATTTTATAAAAGTAACCAAGTTCTCATTTGACAATTTCGAAAAACAACTCACTATGATCCAAGGCAGTACATTATTAATCCTACCCCCAAAACTGTAGTTCACTAGAATATTAGAGGATAAAAACTCAGACCCATGCCCATGGGGAAAGCGACGCCATATTTTCAATTGAAAAGTTGATTCAGAATGAAGTCAATCCACAGCTTCAATCATTGAAAATCGATTTTGAAGTGGGACTTAGTGATTCATAATGGGAAGGGGATAAACAATGGAACGACCACGTGGGGAGTTTTCAGAAATAACATGGAATTGTGGTGGGCTGTAGAAAAACCTTTGCAGAAGAGCCATTATTACTCTAGGCTCATGTCTGGTTGATTTGAGCTTTGGAAGCAAATCTCCTACAACAACTGGTTCCTGAAATTGACTGCAAAACAGTGCCCACCATAAAGCTTCGGGGAAGGACTAATCCAAGGTGTCAGTCTTAGATGTAGAATCCGGTTTAAATAATAAAAGTTCATGCTTCATACTTACAACCTTATTCTTTATTGATGTATGAGACTGTAGTCCGGTTTCAATCGAGAAAGATAGGCTAGAATTATAGCACATGGAGAGGCCTCTGGAAGGAGATACAGATGCGGCTACTCCAGATGTGGACTTTCGAAACCAAAGGGTATCATATACAGATGGAATGGCATCGGAGCCAGTTTCAGCTATAGAGTTTGTCTTATTTACTAGAGGCGTAAATGTGTCTTTTGAAACCAGTGTATGTGTGGGCTAATTAACAAGCTCTAAAGTAAGCTTTCACAAGGCTGTTTGCCATATGAATCATTAAACTTGGTTTCAACTAATAATTAGATTTTATTGTGCAAACATTTAAAAAAAACTTCCATATTAGAGTCCTTGGAGCGTAACTCAGACTACAAAAAAAAAGTCTCAGCATGCATTAGTGCTGCCTTTAGTTTGCCCTTTTTGATGACGGGACAGGTGCGGAGATATCAACTTAATAACTTCTATTATCATGTACTTCAGCGTCAACAATTATGAGTCACTCCTGACAAAAGCTTTTCCATGTAGATCAGTGGGAGCAGTCCCTGGGGGAATCCGGATGGAGTACTCCCCACATGTCAAACTTCTCTCCCTTGTTTGATTTCTTTATCTAATGCCGCGATAGCCTGCCCTAAATCATTGTCTATTGTTCGGGACAACGAGCAGCTCTTACCTTCAACGAGGAGTCCTATAGCTTTCCTTTTTCCCCATTTTGAAATAGGTCTTGAGGTTTAAGTCGGGAAGCCAAGAGAAGTGGCCCATCCCAGCCTCCATTGGCATTGTACCGACCCCACACTTCCCGAGGGCCCACACACATTGCACACAGCAGGGCAAGTGAGTGCACTACATAGCATTCGTCCAGTGTAAGTAAGGGCTCCTCCTACCTGCACCCCTCATCAGAACACCTTCACCTACATGCCTCCCCTTAACACCCAGGCAGCAACAACAGTTCCAGGATCTTACTTGAACGACTAGTTTTTACTGAACACTGCAGCTCCTATCCCTTTAAATTTTGAAATGACATGTTGGCATTCTTCAAATGCACAGATGGAGATCTGCTATCTCTCACTGCATTTACAGGCAATTGGAGGGACTTACAGAGGTAAATCCTGCCTCATATTACTACAGAAGGCCATTTTTGCGCTATGCCGGTCGTAGAGCAAAAACATCCCAGGTCTTATCACAGATGTAGGACAAAATCTGCATCTGCAATGCGTCCTTTCTTATAATATTTTCTTACCACTCCCCCATTGGAAAGCTGCTCCTCTCATACCTTTCAAAGGGTGTCTGATGTTGCCTCCGGATTTCCTCCCATTGGTTGTTACGATGGCCTGTCTGGAAATGTCCTTTCTCCAAATATAAAAAGACTTGCAGAAAGAACTGCAACCTCATAGATAAAGCCACTACTAGAAAAGAAAAAGATGTGTAGTTCAGGAACCAACAAACTGAGGACGTGAGAGTGTGGAGACAGAAAAGAGGTGGAGTTAGGAAGCGAGATTCAAAAAAGGTAAAGTCAATGATACTCAGTCTGCTAGCAAATAAGCATTATTGTTACTAACTCTGTGTCCCTAAATAAGTTGACAATTAGGGGAAATTAGTTAGTAAAGCTGTTCTGGCTACTATATTCCTCCTGCATACCTCCTGCATTTTAAGATATGTAACAGTGTTATGACACTGCCTGCACAGACCTGTGTGTTTACAAAAAGCCTTGAGGCAGGGCCTGTTTATTGTTAGTGACACACAGATCAACAATCGTTGTTGGTGCCCCCCACAATAACCTCCTTTACAGATACCCTCACAACAAACCCTCAAAGTGTGCCCCTCATCTCTCCAAACACCTCTCACATTTATTTTATAGCACAACTCATCCAACTGGAGATTGTCAGAGCTCTCACCAACGCAAACATATTATTCAGGGATAATGAGTGTAAATCAATGTATAGGAAACGTCACTTAAGACAAAGAAGACTACAAAGTGTAGGAATTGCTTGTCATCCATACTTGTAGAAGGGTGGCCAACTGGCATGGGTGCAAATTGAGGACCACTAGTGTTAAAATTCAGGACAAAGGGGCAAAATTCAGGACAAAAATTCCGGACAGAAGGACAGAATGTCAAAATTCAGGACAAAAATTCAGGACAGAAGGACAGAAATCAGGACAAAAATTTGGGACAAAAACATGTTTTACAGACATATCAGAGGAGGTTGCACAATAGTATATAAGTAAATAGACCACCATAATAAGTACAAGTCAAAATAAGTTTATATTAGGTTGAGACAATCGTGCACTCCAGTTTTTCAGTATACACGCAGCTTTGCAAAGCGACATCAGGCCCTATCTGCAATCAAGATTTGTGCTGTCACTATACTAGGACCGATTGTCATTCTATCTGTGATAATCGTCTGCAGTTTCAGAATGACAATGGGCCAGTCCACAGTCTTCGCGAGTTCCGGGAGGGACCGAGTGGAAACCTTTAAACTCATGGGGCCTCTCGCAGGGGAACAGCATACCTTCCAAAAATTCCCCCATTTGATTTTAGTATTATGTCTGTAAGGCGTCTGTAATACTTAGGTATACTTTCTCATGAAACCTCTTAACCCATTCCCCAGTGCTAGATTGCTATATCATAACACATTTATTTGTAAAGAGCACTTATCACCCATGGGTCTCAAGGCGCTAAATAACAGATGTGTTTTTATTGTTACTCAACTCAATGTTACCCATTTTATCGACCTCAAATGGATGAAAGGCTGAGTGGACCTGCCGGGATTTGAACCTATGACCATGAGGTCAAACACAGTCCCCTGCAGTGGATGCATTAGTCCACTAAACCACCAGACCCGGCTATCACATACCTGCATTCGTAGTGGGTATAAGGAAGGCTGTTGGGTGGGAAGGTTTGGGTGGGAAGGTTGACTTTTTTTTTATCTCACATTGAGACAAATCAATCCATACATTCACACTGTTAGGGAAAAAATGCAAGGCGTTTGTTTCTCGTACACAATGTGTAGTTCTAATTTTAGCTGACCTTCAACTCAATATCACTTAGCATGCTGAGACGTTTATACCACATTGGCATGCAAAGTGCTGCTGGTTTCAAGGCCTGTGTTAGCCGAAGGCGTGACACAACTACCATTTGGTAATACTTCAATCACTAGGCAAGTGATATCTGATGGGTTTAAAAATCATGTTTTCTTATACGCTTACCTTAGAAACATACTTACTCTGCAGTGCACGTCAGTTAGTAAATGCATGGAGTTTTTGAATACACAGAGGAAATATTTTTCCCCAATTTTAAGTGCTGCCGGTAGAGAAATAGTCGTCATAGACAGAACAACAGCACTTTTCGGCATCAACAATTGTGTTTGTCACCAAGCTACCTTAAAAATTGAATGTGTCATTTGAGGACTCTGGGCTGGTGCTGTAGGCCAAGATCACACATATGTCTATGTGGGAGGCGTGATTCAGGGGCTTTAAACTCTTAGGTAGAGAATCAACGAAAACCACACCCACAAAGAGGGCTGGCTCATTTCTCACACAACTTGAAGCCCATCCGAACAGCCTTGGGGCAACTAGTAAGAAAGTGCTGTTTCACTAGCTCCGTGTATTGGGGGCGCATCTGATCAAATCAGCACCACTGAACTGGCAAATGCAGTCATTTAGCCAACACGACCACAACCGCTACCAAATAAGAAATGCGTTACTTACCTGTAACTGCAGTTATCCAGTATTGGTATCTTTCATAGATTCACATGCCTGAATCATTCCCCGTCGTCGGGGTGGGAGTCCCCGGTATGTAAAATAGTAATGTCCTAAAGACATATATATAAACTAATAGGCCAGAGGCCTCACATTATTAACCTATCTGAGTCCTTTTGTGAAAAGGACCAAACTTTGGCCAGGAGCCAATCATCTACTACCACCCTCTAGAACCTTCCTGGAAGGAGCCCTAGTCCCTCAGATTTTCGTAAGCACCGTGCTAAGCAGTACCTACTGAGAGAACCAAGATGAGCCCTTCCATGGGAGGCGGGTGGGTTGCATGTGAACCTATGAAAGATACCAATACTGGATAACTGCAGTTACAGGTAAGTAACGCATTTCTTATCCAGTATTATGGGTATCTTTCATAGATTCACATGCCTGAATCAGAGTAGCAAGTAGTAGGCAGCACATTTCGCATAACATAGTATGTAAGACACATGATAATAACTTATCAATAGTGTAACAAAAGAAGCTGCAAACAGTAGCAAGATAAGAAATGTGCAATCAGTAGGATAGGAAAGGTGAGATGACAGGAAGAAGGCTCACCTCTAATGGAATAGATGACGGAGCACCGCCTGTCCCACTGCTGCATCCTTCATAAGTTCAGAATCCAAGCAGTAATGCTTGGTGAACGTATGTGGAGTTTTCCATGCAAATGTCGACAATGGGCACCCCAGAAAAGAGCGCCAAGGAGGTGGAAACCGCTCTAGTGGAGTGAGCCCGAACCTTGGCCGGCAGCGGATGACCCGCCTGTTGGTGGCAGAAGGCGATAGATGAAGAGATCCATCTTGAAATGCTCTGCTTTGTCAATGGTAGGCCCTTCCTGGGCCTGCTGAAGGCAATGAACAATTGGTTGGATTTGCGAAATTGCTCTGTTCTATGAAGGTAGAATTTCAGACATCTCTTCAGATCTAAGGAAAGTAGAGATCTTTCTGCTGGAGAGGATGGGTTAGGGAAGAAAGATCTCAGGACAATAGGTTCATTCAGATGAAAGGCAGACAGAACCTTAGGTATGAATTTGAGGTTAGTCAGTAGGATGACTCTGTCCTGTTTAAACTGAAGGAACGGGTCTTGAATGCAGAAGGCCTGTAGCTCACTCACCCTCCTTACTGACGTGAGAGCCAGCAAGAGAGCTGTTTTCCATGACAAGTATTTGAGCTCCGCTTTATGTAACGGCTCAAAGGGGTGCTTCATCAATTGTGCCAGGACAAGATTGAGCTGCCATGTAGGTGGTAAAGGCCTCACTGGAGGATAGGTCCTGAATAAGCCTTTTAGAAACTGCTTGATCAGTCTATTAGACCATAGAGAAGCACCAGACGAAGAGCGTCTGAATCGAGATATGGCTGCCAGATGGACCTTGATTGAGGCATGAGCCAGTCCCGAGTTGGCTAAGTGAAGTAGGTAGGGCAGCATTTGAGCTGGAGATGACCAGAACGGGTGCAGATTGTTAGCTTTAGACCATAAACAGAATCTCTTCCACTTAAGGGAATATGTCTTATTGGTACTGTCAGCCCGGGCCCGGGCTAGGACAACTCTGCAGTCCTGAGGGATATCTAGGTCCTGGAACTCTCTGAACTCAGGAGCCAAGCCGATAATCTGAGAGATGTCAGATCTGGATGCTGGACTTGCCCCTGGTTCATGGTGAGAAGATGTGGGTAAGGCTTGAAAGGAATCGGAGGCTCCAGCGATAGAAGGTGGAGTTCTGTAAACCAGTGTTGGCGTGGCCACGCTGGGGCTACCAGGATCAACGTGCAATGCTCTGCTTTCAGCCTCCGCAGGACCCTGGGGATCAGGGGAAATGGTGGAAAAGTGTAGGCAAAGACGTTGCACCATGTCATCGAAAATGCATCCCGAGAGACCCTTTCTGGGGAAATCTGCTAGCGTAGTGTTTGCATCTTGCGTTGTTCTTTGTTGCAAACAGATCCAGGGGAGGCCTGCCACACCTGGAGAACACTGCGTCGAGGGCATGTTGGTCTAGCTCCCACTCGTGGCAGATGGAGCGTTGCCTGCTTAGAGAGTCCGCCAGGGTGTTGTCTGCTCCTGGGACATACTCCGCCCTCAGCAAGATGTTGTGTTGGAGTAGCCACTTCCAAATTTGCTGCGATTCTTGAGACAGCGTCATGGTTCGAGTTCCCCCTTGCTTGTTTAAGTAGTGCATTGAGGTGGTGTTGTCCGTCCTCACAAGCACTGGGGAGTTCCTGATTCTGGGCAGGAAAGCTCGAAGAGCCAGGTATACTGCCCTCAGTTCTAACAGGTTGATGTGGAGTAGTTTCTCCGCTGGCGACCACTGACCATGTATCTGAAGTTCCTGCAGGAACGCACCCCATCCCTCTAACGATGCATCTGTTGTTATCACGTGTGGGGAGACCGGAAGCAGGAATGGTAGGCCCTGGTTCCGATTTTTTAGTTGAAGCCTCCAGTGTAGGGCATTCACCATGAACGGGGTGATTCTGAGTCGATCGTCGAAGGATCCAGTACTTTGAATCCACTGGGCTGACAGTGCCTCCTGTAAGGGACGCATACGAAGGCGGCAGTGTGGAATCAGGAGGATGTTGGAGGACATCATTCCTAGCAGTGACTTGAAAAGTCGCACCTTGATGGTCTTTTTGAGCTGAATGTTTGCTGCCAGAGACCTCAGTTTGGCCTGACGTTCCTGAGAACGAAAGGCCTTCTCTTGATCTGTGTCCAGAATCGGCCCCAGGAAAGTGAGCCATTGAGAGGGCTGTAGTACTGACTTTTCCTGATTTAGTGTAAGTCCTAGCTTCTCGAAGAGTTGAAGACAGGCGTTGGAAGACCTGCTCACGCCTTCTAGAGTAGGGGACTTGATGAGCCAGTCGTCCAGGTAGGGGAATACCTGGTGATGCTGTTGGCGAAGGTAGGCTGCCACTGGAGATAGGCATTTCGTAAAAATGCGTGGCGCCGACTTTAGGCCGAAAGGCAACACTCTGAACTGGTAATGTCTGCCCGCCACAGTGAATCTTAAGAATTGGCAGTGACTTTTGTGGATGAGTATGTGGAAATAGGCATCCTGGAGGTCTAAGGACACCATGAAATTCTTGGAATTGAGGAGTTGTAACACCTCTTGAATGGATACCATCCGGAAGGATTGTTTTTTGAGGTATGTGTTGAGGTTCCTTAGATCCAGAATAGGTCTCCATTTCTTCTCCTTTTTTCGTATCAAAAAGAACCGTGAGTAGAATCCTTTCCCCCTCTGACCTCTGGGGACTCTCTCTACAGCTCCTTTTTGAAGCATTAGTGAGAGTTCCGCTTGAAGAAGATGAAGATTCTTGTGTGGCATGGGACATGGAGGGTTCGAAGGAGGAGTGTCCACAAACTCCAGGGTATGCCCAAACCGAACTAGTTGGAGAACCCAACGATCCGTAGTTATTTTTTGCCAATTGTGGAAGAAGTTGGAAATTTTTCCTCCAACTACGTAACAAGGAGAAGAAGGGGAGGCCTGGTTGAGAAAGAAGTCACTGTCTTCTGGGGGGATCTTTCTTTCCTCCTCTCCCTCGAAAGGAGGACTTGTTGTAAGAGGACTGGCCTTGTTGTTGCCTCTGTTGGTATTGAGGCTTGTATTGCTGGGAGGAGCCGTAGGTGGATTTGTACCCCTGGTATCCACCTCTTGTTTGTTGGCCTCTTCCTCTGGAGCCTCGAAAGGAAGTATTCTTGTACTGTAGTGTTCCCAGGGATCTTGCGGTCTCGGTGTCTTTCTTGATACCCTGGAGCATCTGGTCGATATGCTTCCCGAAGAGAAGCTCGCCATCGAACGGCATATCCAGTACTTTGGCCTGAACTTCGGGTCGGAAAGATGTAGCTTTCAGCCAGCCTTGGCGCCTAAGGACAGCCGCCCCCGCCAGCTGGCGAAATCCTGTTGAGGCGATGTCCATCGCCACATCAATAATCTCCGATGCGGACCGCTCTCCTTCAAGGAGGATTTTCTTGACTTCCTCTTTCTGCTCCTCTGGCAGAGAGCCTAGGTATGGTGCTACATCTGCCCACATCTGGCGATTGTAACGTCCCAGGAGCGCAAGTGAGTTCGCAGCTCTGACGTTAATGGCCGACATCGAGGAGAACCTCTTCCCGATGTTATCGAGTTTACGGCCTTCCTTGTCCGGAGGCGCAGTCAGTGCGGCAGCGGGATTGTTGGATTTCCGCTGCGCGGCCTGTGTGATCAAAGAGTCCGGTTTAGTATCGCCTGTCAGACATGCCGGTGCCTTGTCCGGGGCCTTGTATTTCTTACCAAGTCTGGCCGGCACTGGAAGCAGAGATGAGGGGTTTTGCATAATCTTTAATCCCTGACCCCAGATGTGTTCGATAATCGGGATTGACCGGACAGTCTTTTTGAACGGCTCCTTAAAGTCGTATAAGAAGCAGTCCTGAGGTTGTGTGGTCATTTCTATTTTGAACCTCGCTGCTGCACGTTCTATGATATTGTGAAACCCCCGATGTCCTCCGGAGGAGAGTCCGCCTGTGCCTGATCTGGGGAAGCTGGATGTGAGATGACATATTCGTCCCACTCGTCCTCTTGTAATTCTCCCTCTTCTTGTTGAACCTCCTCTTCCTCTTCCACTGCTTCCTCTTCGTCAGAAGATTGCTGCGGAGGCAGGGACACATGATCTGGGGAAATAACCAGTGGAGGTGGTTTATGGCGAGGAGGAGGGGCAGATGATACAGCTTGAGGTGGTACCACTAGAGGTGGCGGAGCAGGTGGGAACCGCTGTTTGTAGTCCGCTATAAGGAATTGGAGGTCCGTGACAATTGAAGCCGGGAGGCTCACCATAGGCTGTGGAGTGGAAAACGAATGATATTCCTCTTGATAAGGAGTATCTTCATGATCCATGTCTTCGTTGTCTGAACTTTCATGTACCTTAACAAGTAGTTGAGATGGGCTTGTTGCCACTGGGAACATGGCTCCATCATCATAGTCCTCAGTCTCCAGTAGATTGGCCGGCGGCAGTGGTTGGACTCTGCTAGGAGACGTCGCTTCTGGCATCAGCGTTTGCGTTGTCATTTTAAAGTGTGTATTAATACACTTTATCTTGGGAGAGCCTTCCGTCGACGGGCCCGTCGACGGGGTGGTCGTCGACGTCTTCTCCAACGAGGATGTCGTCGACGGCAGTGTTGGCGTCTTCGTCGACGGTGTTGTTGTCGACGGCTTCGTCGACGGTCTCGTCGTCGACGGCTTCGTCGACATTGGTGTCGACGGCTTCGTCGACATTGGTGTTGACGGCTTCGTCGACGCTGGTGTCGACGGCTTCGTCGACGCTGGTGTCGACGTCGATGGCTTCGTCGTCAATGGCCTCGTCGACGAGGAGGACGTCGACGTCGAAGGGACTTTCGTCGACGACGAAGGCTTCAGTTTCGTCGACGAAGGAGCTGTCGACGACGGAAGTGTCGTTGACGGTCTTTTGACAGGAATAACAGTTGGTATAGACCTACCAGACGACGACGAAGATGAAGTAGATGTCGTCAAGGCGGTGAAGCTAGACGCTGTCGACGTAGAGATAGTGACTGTCGACGCTGTCACTGGCAAGGCAGAAGACACAAGCACAGGCTTCTTGAATGTAGTTTCCTGAAGAGAAGTCTTCACTGCCATGGTCTTTGGACAGCCCTCTGAAGATTTAGGCGTCTTCTTTTGAGGAGGCCTATTAGACGGACCTGGAGAAGTCTGTCTCTGCCTTTTAGAAGAGGAGTGTGAGCTCCTGAAGGAACACTCGCTCTCACCTGAGGAGACTGCTTGATCCTTGTCCTTCAGTCTCTGGAGCCACAGAAGCAGGCGTCCCTCTCTGTCCTTAAGAGTCTTGACAGAGAAAGTGCGAGACAGACCTTACAGTCCTAGGCAGAATGGTCATGGTAGAGACAGTAGAGGCAGTCTTCATGTTTGTCATCTACATGCAGTCTCAGCTTCTTACACGAGGCACAAGGTCTAAAAAGCCCTTTTTTAGGAGTGGTAGACATAGTAGACTCTAGCCCTCCTTCACAAGAGTAAACAGCAAGAGAAAATATGGATAAAGTCCAGTAAAAACCAGAAACCTGAGCAGAGCTCAGTGGAGACTCCCTTAGCACGACGTGCAGTAGAAAATCTGAGGGACTAGGGCTCCTTCCAGGAAGGTTCTAGAGGGTGGTAGTTGCTGATTGGCTCCTAGCCAAAGTTTGGTCCTTTTCACAAAAGGACTCAGATAGATTACTAATGTGAGGCCTCTGGCCTATTAGTTTATATATATGTCTTTAGGACATTACTATTTTATATACCAGGGACTCCCACTCCGACGACGGGGAATGATTCAGGCATGTGAATCTATGAAAGATACCCATAATACTGGATAACAGTGGAATAATCCCAATTGGATTTTAGTATGATGTCTGTAGGCGGCCGTAATTTGAGGACCCACAAATTACGGACGCCTTACTGACATCATACTAAAATAACAGACGGTCCGTGAAATTTACGGACGGTTGGTCACCCTAACTTGTAGGCACTATTTGTTAAGAGTGCTTGACCTGGAGAATCGAAGGGGCAGATTTAGCATGTTTTCACGTAGTCTAGTAACTAAAGTTACTGCGCTGCACTGAGCGAAAAGGAGAGGACACCCCAGCACCATATCTACCAAGCACAATAGCACCATAAATACCATGTTATGGGGGGGGCGGAGCTAGCCAGCGTCGATGGCGGACGCGTGAGCTTTCGGCTCCTCGCCTTAGCCCCGGAAATATCCTGTTAAATTATAATTCGAAGTGTCCAATCTGCCGTAACTTGCACTCCTGCACCCTCCGGCACCATTGGGTTCTGTTGGGTGACTTACAGACCCTGGCTGGCGAGCCCCACCGAGTGGATTGAAGCGAGGTTCCACGGCGACCTGGCGGCGGCGGACTGGGCCTGACGCCGCGGATTATCCTGGGGAGAAGACCGTGCGACGTCACCTGACGTGCGGCCTCGGAATCTGGCTGGGGCGCTGTGGCCACCGGCCGGACTCACAAGTGGCTTTTCCTTGTCCGGAGCGTCCCCTCGTAACTGCTGCCACCCCACATCTGGACCATTTGACCCCACACGTCGTGGGTCTCCAGTGGAGCGGACACTGTGCATTTGAACTACGAGCAGTCGCCACTTCGGAGCGATCGCGGGGGCATGTCTATCCTGGTGTGTCCTGTTATCCCCGCGTCCCTACGCTACACCTGAATGGTAGTACTCGGTGCTGAGACATTTGAATTAAGATCGCCCAGTGTCGAGGGCGGGTATCGCCAGAGTGATCGGAGACCGTTGGACCTCCCTACCGGGCGCCATCTTGGATGCATCGTGTCCCTGGCACAGGCCTAGTGTCTAGTGGCAGTGGATCGCCGGCTGGTGTGTCTCCTACGCTGCTCTCGCCGACTGGAGGCAGTGAGGTGCTTATTGTTTTTGTGTCCCCCTGCGGCAGGAGAAAAACATGGGGAAAAACGACGCCACTCAGGCAAAGCTCTCCTTTGACCGACGTCGACCGAAGGGAACCGATGCAACGGCCCCGGAGGCGTCCCCGAAGGGAGCCACTGCGACTGCCCAAGCGCCTACAGAGCTCCGGGACATGTTGGCCGCCATGGAAAAGGGCATTCAGGACAGTATCGCATCTGTGGGCTCCAAAATAGACGCTCTGTCGTACCGCATGGACCGCATGGCGGAGCAAGTAGACAAGCATGCGGAGCGCCTGGATATGGCGGAACGTCGACTCACGGAAGCTGAGGAGGCGCAGACCGAATGGGACAAGGACAGAAAGCAATTCGGTAGACTTTTGCAGGTCATCCGTGATAAGACGGAGGATTTGGAGGCGCGCTCCCGCAGGTCCAACATCCGTATAACGGGAGTGGCGGAAACGACTCAAACTGGCAGGATGGAGCTCTATGTCGAGAAATTGCTGAAACTTCTACTCGGGGAGGAGGCTTTCTCCCCCATGTTCATCGTGGAACGGGCACATCGTACGTTGGGCCCACAACCGCAGCCGGGCGCGCCTCCTCGTCCCATCATCGCGAAGCTCCTCAATTACCGCGACAGGGACACTGCTTTGCGCTTGGCGAGGGACAAGGGTAAGCTCCAACATGAGGGCATGGACATCTCCCTCTACCCGGACTTTACGGCCAAGGTACAGGTGGAGAGGCGACAGTTTGCGCCGTATAAAAAGCAACTGCGTACGCTGGGCCTAGACTATGCGATGCTGTACCCTGCCAAGCTTCGCATTAACACAGGAGGGCGATCATATTTCTTCACGGACCCCAAAGAACTTCAAAAATCCCTGAAGGTATGGACACGGGAGCGCAAGGAGACTCGGCAGAACCAGGAAGACGACGCAGGTTCAGCTTCGAACCTGGAGGAGCAAGACTAGAGGGGTTCTGCCGGAACATTTGGCTCTCCCTACCGAGGGTAGGACACGATCCCTCGTAATGGTAGAGCTGCGCCACCCCCCAGGGGGCGGTAAGTCAGGATTACATGGGGTCTGCCTATATTGATTGGAGGGGCAGCGAACGCACTGCACAGTCTCGTGAAATAAAGGTTGCTGGTGAGGAGATCGGTTAACACTGCTGAGGAGTGAGATTTGGACAACATAACATTGTCGGGGGGTTGGTGGGGTTGGGGGGCTTTTTGACGTGCTTTACTATGGACACTAGACTACTAGCAGGGCTGGGATGGAGTGCCGAATTGACCAAATACATTGGGACAGTTGGTGGTGTTGTACTATTCAGGTGCGCTTCGCTCCGGTGCCTTTGGTTGTGTGACTCCCCAGGGAGTTGAGTTTCGAAACGACTAACATTCTGCTATTCTTGGGTTGATGGGGGTAGTTTTTGGGACCTGTCTGACCTGGTTGGGGGTGGTCGGCTGTGGGTGGGCGGGGGAGCGGGGGGTGGGATTTGGGGTCTGGGCTGTTGGGGGTTTTTGCCTTGGTGTGTTTGAGGGGTTTGTGCTTGATGTGAGTGGACTGATTTGTGGAACTGTAACTGTATGGAAATGCCGGCTGGCTACAATGGGGAAAAGTGTACTGCTGTGTTCTGTTCTCTCCATCCCTGGTGCTAACATGGTTCATAGGCCCTTGCGATGTCTAATACTGCAATGAATGTTCCCACACGTACCCCACACACGCTGAAACTGATGACCTGGAATGTGCGAGGCCTGAACGACTACCGAAAGTTGAGGAAGGTCCTCGGCTACCTACACAGACACCATGTTGATTTGGCCCTCTTGCAGGAAACCCACTTGCCTATTAATAGTAGGATGTTACAATCCAGAGGGTTGGCGGGACACATAGTGGCAGCTGGCTTCACGACACATGCCCGGGGGGTGTTAACCTGGGCCAACCCCTCTTCGCAATTGAAATTGATCCCGGTACAGGCGGACACGGAGGGTAGATATGTCCTAGCTAGGTGTGTGGGTAAGGGACTTGACCTGCTGGTAGTTAACGTTTACGGCCCCAATTATGATCACCCTGAATTCTACGCGGCCCTGTCCGCCCACTGTAGGCCTCATGCACAGCCTGGGATGTTGTGGGGGGGGATTTTAATTTTGTTTTTGACCCTGCCAGGGACCGCTCTGCGGGCCCTGCTCGGCGACCGGTGGCCTCCGCCGCCTATATGAGAGCCGAGATGACTAAACTAGACCTAGTAGATGTCTGGAGGGACAAACACCCCACGAAAGGCGGCTTTACACACTACTCGGCCTATCACAACGTGCACACTAGGATAGATTATTGGTTAGCTTCTCCTCCGGTCCTTAGTGGTATTGGCGCGTGCGAGGTTCTCCCACGCACACTCTCGGACCACTCCCCCATTCTGTTGCACCTCTCCACTGCCAGGAGGGGGATACCGGCCTTCACCTGGAGGTTCCCTCCCTTCGCTCTGCTGGATGATGCCTTTCGAGGTGAACTGGCGGAAGACATAGAACAATATTTTGCAACTAATCTAGACTCGGTTGATGACTTTTTTACGGTCTGGGAGGCTTTCAAGGTGTTCATTAGAGGAGTGGCTATGTCTAAGCACTCCAGTGTGCTACGCTCCATTAGGCGGAAACTTACCGCTTTAGAAACTAAGCTGGCGGAACTAGAGAACCGACAATTATTGGCTCCTAGCGTTGACGATGGCCCGGCACTCGCCCAGTTGCTGTCGGAGTATCAAGCACTGGCGGACAGAGAAATTCTCTATATGGGCAAATACGCCACGGCCCGAGTGTACGGTGAGGGGGATAGGCCAGGTGCACTGTTGGCCCGCATGGTTAGGGGCTCTCGGAGGCCTCTGGTTGTTGAAGAACTGAGGACCCCGGAGGGTGATACGGTCGTGGAGGAGGAACAGATCCTAGAGACCTTCAGACGCTATTATGCTGAACTTTACCAGTCCAAGACGCAGGGCGTGGAGAGCGAAATGGACGATTATTTGGACCATATCGCCATGCCATTCCTCAAGAATTCGGATAGGGAGTTTTTGATGGCCCCCTTCCACGAGGACGAAATCCTGGAGGCCCTTGCGAGCATGAAATCGGGAAGTGCACCGTGCTCCGACGGGCTCACGGTTGGCTTCTATAAAGCCTTCAAAGATATTTTGCTCCCGCACTTAGTTGCCCTCTTTGACACTATCTGCGAGGATGGTGAGATGCCACTCACCATGCGTGAGGCGTTGCTGGTCACTATACCAAAGCCAGGGAAACCCCCGGATCTTTGCAGATCATACAGGCCACTTAGTCTGCTGAACGTGGACGCAAAGATTTATGCCAAAGTCCTCGCCAATCGACTGGCTCTATTAGTGCCAGAGCTGGTCGCTCCGGAACAGTCTGGATTCGTCCCATGTAGAAATTTAACCTACAACATACGCACGGTGCTGGGCACGATGCAACATGTCAAGCAGGAGAACCGAGCGCTGGCGATATTCCTAGACATGGAGAAGGCATTCGACTCGGTCGAGTGGCCTTTCATGATCAGAGTACTACGGAAGTTGGGCTTGGGCGAACCGTTTCTGCAGAGAATCGGGGCGCTGTACCATCGCCCCTCGGCCAGACTGCGGTTGGGAGATAGAGTGTCGGAACCGATCTACATTGGCAGGGGAACCCGACAGGGCTGCCCTCTGTCGCCGTTGCTCTATGCGCTGGTGGCGGAACCCCTTGCTTGTGCTATAAGGGAGTACCACAGTCTGGAGGGTATAAGCTTTCCCACCTACAAAATAGGGATCTCGACGTACGCTGATGACACTTTGCTGTACGTCCGGAACCCGGAGTCGAATCTATCCGCGGTTCTTAGGGAGGTGGTCCGCTTTGGATCACTCTCGGGCCTGCGGGTGAATTGGGACAAATCCATCGCTTTCCCTCTCCCCCCAGTCACACAACCCTTTGACATGGAGTACCCGCTGCAGTGGTCTACGGACTCGGTCAGGTACTTGGGCATCCGCCTGCACACTGACCCCGAGGTCCTGGTTCGGGACAACTACGGCGTAGCATTCAATACATTGGTCGAGGATGTTGACGCATGGATTAGACTCCCGCTATCCCTCTTGGGCAGGATCGCCATCATGAAAATGATAGTGCTACCCCGATTCCTGTTCCTATTTCTTAACATTCCAGTGGTTCTGTCGAAGACGTTTTTTAGACAGCTCACACAGGTCTTAATCCGACTGGCCTGGGGTGACAAGCAGCCACGAGTACAATGGGCGACTCTGACTCTCCCCTGCGAGATGGGGGGTTTGGGGGCTCCGGACTTGGAGCGCTACTACCGAGTTGCGCAAGCTGCTCATCTGCACTCATGGGTTCATGGTGACGCACGCACGCCGCATCTCATACTGGAAAGGCTGTTTGCAGACCCGCTCCCCCTGCCTGCCACAATCTGCCTCCCGGCGGATCGTTCAATCGGCCGGATGGACTCCCTTAAGGCGACCAACCACGCATGGCACGCCCTGGCGCGAGCCCGCGGCTGCGCTCTGCTGTACTCCCCACTGATGCCTGTAGAATGGGCTCTCTGGCTGGACCCCTTGGGCGAGAAGGGTGTGGTCGAGGCTTTACGTGCTCTCTGCATAGTGAAAATGGAGGATTTGTTCTCCGAAGGTACACTGAAGACCTGGGATCAGCTCGCTCCCACAGAGTCGGGCCCCTCCTTGCTGCAGAAATTCCAATTTCACAGGCTCCGTTCGGCGTTCCGGGAGATTCTGGGCTCCTCCATGGCGGAGCCTGAGGAGATCCCTGAACTGACTCATATTATTAAATCCAAATCGCCAGCCAAATTAGTTTCACAACTCAACAGGTTGGGGGTGTTGCATCAGCGCTTACAGCCCTCTAAAGCTAGAGCAGCTTGGCAGGACGATCTGCAAACCCCCATAGATGACGTCATGTGGCGATATTGCTGTTCAAGCACGCGCAAGATCTCCCTGAATGGCAGGCACAGGCTGGTGCATTTCAAATTCCTTCAGCGGGTGTACTACACCCCGAACGCTTACATCGCTATGGCCTCCGCCCCTCGGCGGAGTGTGAGCGCTGCCGAACACTGGTAGCTGATTTCTTTCATATGGCGTGGCTCTGCTCCGGAGTACAAGCTTTTTGGGAGGAGGTGTTTACTGAACTTGACCAGATTTTGGGGGAGTCGCTGCGGCACTTGCGCTCCTCGGTTACTCTAAGCCTCTAGCCCCTTCCCTGCGCCGGCTGGTAGATATGGCATTGCTGCTAGCCAGGAGAGTGGTTGCAGCCTGTTGGATGCGTGGGCCCCTCCCTGCCAAGACAAGATGGCTGAGGGATCTACAATACTGCTGCACTCAAACAGAACTGTACAGCGAACTGTTGCCGCCCAGGAGCAGGCCGAAAAATTTCTGGGACCTTTACAAGGAACACCTGCAAAAGGGGGAGGACGGCGGCTTGGACACCTCCGAGGTAGTTGATCTCCAAGACCAGGTGTTGGAATGTGGTTTGGACATATAAGGTTCTCTCCCTGAGGGACGAGGGATGGAATGAGTGGAGGAGCGGGAGGGTGTTGCATTGGAATTTATGACACGTGGAGGCGGGTGGGGGTGGTAACTGGGGGAGACTACAACACTGACGGGGGGATGACACGGGACACACGGTAGACATACCATGATTTGCTCACGATTAGATGTTGGTAGTAGTTCCACAATCACACTCAGGAGAGGGGGGGGGAGTTGGGATGGTAGTTGGGGTAGTTTCCTTTGACCTTCTTTCGAAATAAGACCTTGCTGCCGCGATTGCATTCTGGGATGGCCAGTTGTCACACTGTTCTACTTGCTGCTTGCGGAGGGGTACCTCTCTTGGTTACACTGGACTAGCGTCACTAAATCACGCCGCCGGGCCTCCGGGATGCCGGAGCTATGGCTGTTTATGGTAATCCATTGTTATTGACCACAAGGTCCCTGTGTTGTGTAATCCAGTGCAATGTGAAACTGTAAGAGAATTGGTGATGACAATGACTTTGCTTTCAATGAAGGTCTTTCAAAAAAATACCATGTTATGGTGCTGCTGTTCTCGCCTCTAGTTCCCAAAGTGTTGGGAAAATCCACCCGATAAACTCAGTGTTTAAAATGTAAAATAATGATGAGGATTTCAAATTCATTGAAATTGTATGATTAACCAAAGGGAACCTCCAAGACCAGGTGTTGGAATGTGGTTTGGACATATAAGGTTCTCTCCCTGAGGGACGAGGGATGGAATGAGTGGAGGAGCGGGAGGGTGTTGCATTGGAATGAAACCTTTTTAGGATTCTTAGAATAATAAGGATTGAGGAGAAAACAATAAGGTTTTAAACCTTAGCTTAAAATGTTCATGCAGTGCTTTGATGCTAGGTCTCAGCTCTATGTGCTATATTAAAAGGATTGTAACTCATGAACCCCAAACAACAAAAGGATCTCTGTGATAAAAGCACTGTGCTTTTACATAAAATACAAGTCTGATCTTCATGTTAGAGGCTGTGCTTTGCAGCATGCACATGAACCCTCTATGCTACTTTATCATGATACAGTACTGACTCGACAAATCACAGATCTCTCCGTCTAGTGCATTAAACACCAGAGTTATCATGCCACTATTACATCCTGAGAAATGACTGATCATTGCAGCTGCTCTGATCTCTCCTCAGCCTGTCATGCAAAGGGCGCCCAGTGCGGAGACACCCGTCGCACTGACCTAAAGCTGGCACTTCAGGTCAATACTAGTAAGTTTTTTTTAAATAAAAAAACCTTTATTGTACCTTTAAGTTTACACAGCTGTTGCCCTACAACCCGGGGGCTGGCCACTATCACAGTCTTATATGCATAGTGCAGCAATTGAGAACTGGAGTCTGAGTATTATTTTACAATCCTTATTACTGCATGTAAGTAAAAGGTACGGTATATGCGATATAATGCCGATCAGTACGGGTTTTTTGATTTTCTATTTTTTAATGAAAACAACAACAAAACAAAACAAAACTTAGGAATCACATTGCAGTCGTTCATTGTTGGTATTGGTCGCATTAAATGAGTGAAGAAGCGTTCTATCAGTGTCGATTTAGCCTAATTCCCACCTGTGCTATGCTGAAACGAGGCGGTGAGAGTGTGCAGGTTCCATAGGGTACTATCTCCTTAGTGTGTCCCTTGTCATGCCCCTCGAGCCCGTTATCTAAATTCATGGTCCACCCCGTGCCCCGTGGCCACCCTTTCCTATGTGTTTCATGAGGGCTATCAGTCCTCTTCCCCTTCCTCATCTGACAGTGCTTGGTCATCCTCCAGCAAGGGTTCGCAGATTTCCCCTCTATACACATTCCATGGAGTCCAGATTTTGTTCCATTTTCCCGGACAGGCCCGGTTGGAATACACCGCCCTTTCCGTTACCATCGCCCTATCCATGTTTAGGCACCATTGTGTTTTTGTTGGCACTTCCGCCGCCCCCCAGCGTTGTGCGATGTCCCGCTTAGCTATTATCATGCCCAACGTGACCCATAGCTGACCATGTCTGGACAAATCATTAGCATCCCAAACATTTAATAGGCACTTTCGTGGCTCAGGGAGGAGGGACGTCTCTAATGTTTGTGATATCGTTCGCAGAATCTGCCTCCAATATTCCTGGATGCGGGGGCAGTCCCATATGGTGTGAAAGAACGTACCCTCCTCCCCGCACCCCCATAGGCAGTATGGGTGTGGTGCTCTGTGAATGCGGTGTAGTGTGGTCCTGGTATAGTATACCCTATGCAGAACTTTTAGTTGTACAAGTCTTAATCTTGCAGAGATGCCCACTTCCTTAGGCGATGCCATCGCCTCATTCCATTCGTGTTCGTCCATGTCATGGATATCTCCCTCCCATTTCTCCTTCAGTGGGGTCATCGGGTCCGGTAAGTTGTAGAGTAGTTTACGATATGTGAGCGATGTCGCTCGTTCAATCATGTAGTCTGTGATAAGGCGGTCTTCAAGCGGGGACGAGTCCGGCACTTCCATTTCAGGGGGTATGACCGCAAGTAACGCATGTCGTATCTGGATATATCTATATAATTCCCTCGCTGCCAGGTCGTATAGTTCCCTTAACCTATCAAAAGGCATCACAGCTCCCCTGTCCCATAAATCCCCCACTGTAGATATCCCTATAGCATCCCATTGTGAGAAGCCTTTGCTGTTTCTCAGGTTTCCCAGAGCGCGAGAGTCCCACAGTGGTGTGAGCTTGGTTAATCTCCCCTTCCATCCTAGTGCTGCTGTCGCTGTATGCCATAGCGCTACCGTAAGTCTGGTGGGTCCTTCCAATTTGCGCACTTTACTTTGGTCGTATAGAGGTGTCAATATGCTGTTCGTGCCTAGTTGTGCCCTATCGGCCTGAAATGCTGGATCAGCTTGCGAAGTGTGTAACCACTGGTTAATGGGTTTCAGTTGTGCCGCCCAGTAATACAATTTCAAGTTAGGCAATGCGATTCCACCATCATACCAGCCCCTGTGTAGTTTTGTCTGCGCAATTCGCGCCGGGAGGTTCCCCCACAATAGATTTGATACCAGTGCAGCTACCTTCCTAAAGAATCTTGGAGCCACTGGATATGGAGTGTTCTCAAGTATATACAAAAAACGGGGCAAGGCCATCATTTTATACAGTGCAGCCCTCCCCAATAGCGTCAGGGGTAGCCCTGCCCAGAACTTCACATCCTGTTTGAGTCGTTCCAGGGGAGGCACAAGATTCTTAGTCATAAAATCCGTAGGGTCCCTTGTAACATGGATGCCCAAGTATTTAAAAGACGAGCCAGCTGCCCGTAGTGGGCATTCTGTACTCAGCGCCGGGACCGGACCCCTCAGGACATACACCTCCGATTTGTTCCAATTTAGCGTGTAGCCCGATATCTTTCCATGGCTGTCGCAAAGAGTCAGGAGCGCCGGCACCCCGTCTTCAGGGTCCGTTAGGTAGACCCGCATGTCGTCCGCATATAGGGAAAGCCGATCCTCCCATCCCTCCGCCCAGCGTATACCTTTCAGCAGCGGTGTCGTTCGTATTAAAGTGGCTAGTGGCTCCAATGTAATTGCGAACAGCAATGGCGAGAGGGGGCATCCCTGACGAGTGCCCCTCCCCAGTGGGAATGTTCTCGAGATATGGCCGTTTGCTACCACCTGTGCAACCGGGTCAGCGTAAAATAACCTAATCCATGCAATAAACTTGGGGCCAAAACCCAGACTAGCCAAAACTGCAAACAAGTAGTTCCACTCTACGAGGTCAAAGGCCATCTTTGCGTCTAGCGCCAGTATAACTGCCTGTGTGGGGATCGAGTCCGCCCTAGCCAGTACCCCGTGTAGTCTGCGTAGATTGAGCGCCGTATTCCTATGAGGCATAAATCCGGACTGGTCTGGGTGTATGAGGTTTGGCAGATGAGGCATAAGTCGGGTCGCCAGGAGCTTGGCGAGGATTTTGGCTTCTGCATTGAGTAGTGAGATAGGACGGTATGAGGAACACTCCTCTGGCGGTTTCCCGGGCTTAGGGATCGCCACTATAGTGGCCAGTCGCTGATCTGGTGGGAGTGTTCCCTTCTCTAAACACTCCTCGTACATTGCCAGTAGATGCTTGCTTAGCCTCTCTGGCGTTGACTGATACCATTCTATAGGTATGCCGTTTGGGCCAAGCGTTTTACCTGGGTTTAGAGCGCCTATGGCTAGTCGGATCTCCTCCGTAGTTATATCCGCATCTAACTCTGCAGCTGTCTCTGTATGAAGTGTCTGGACCCCAATCGGTTCTAACGCTGCCCTAGCCATTTCCGCTGTGACAACCTGTCCGGGGTGTATACCTCCTCGTAGTAGGCCGCGAGTGCCTCGACTATTCGTTCCGGGTTTGTATGCACCTCCCCCAGTTTGTCCCTCACCTGTTGTATATCTCTGGAACTGCCTCCCCTCTTATCCAGCCATGCCAACATTTTGCCCGCTTTATCTCCCACCTCATAAATCCTGTTTTGTGTGTCAGTGATATGTCCCTTGACTTGATTACGGACATGATCCGTGTAGAGTTGCTGTTGGAGGTGAAGCGCGTGGGACGTGTCGGGAGTGGGTCGTGCGTCATGCTCTGCTGACAAATCCCGCAGTGTTACTTCCAGTCTAATTAGCTCTTGCGCTTTCTCCCTTTTGTAGCCGGTTATCGAGTTTATAGCTTGACCCCTTAATACCGTCTTGTATGCTTCCCATATGACCTCTGAGGACCGTATTGAGTCTAAGTTTTCAGTGAAGTATTGTGTCGTCACCTTTTTAAGAGCTTTTTTAACTTGTGGGATCTTAAGGTATGCGGCTTGGATAGGATATATTCGCTTGCGAGACTTTTCCTGGGTGGAAAGTGTTAGGGTGATCGGGGAGTGATCTGATATTCCCCGTGGATGAATTTCTATGGTGTCTATGTGTTGGATTCCATTGCCGAGGGCCAAGAAGTGATCAATTCTCGACATGCTGCCGTGCACAGCGGAGTGGAAAGTGTATTGCTTTGCTTGGGGGTGTATACGTCTCCATATATCAATTAGACCTATCGCTGTCAAAAAACGCTGGAAGCGGGAGGGCTCTCCAGTGGGTATCGTCGTCGGGAACATATCCAGCTGTGTGTCTACAATTGCATTAAAGTTGCCCCCGATAATAACATCTCCCTCGGGAAGCGTCAGTAAAAATTCTGCTAACTTCGGGAGTTGCACTGAGTGGATCGCCGGGGGAATGTACACTGAAACTAAGTTAAGGAGTTTACCCTCCCACTGCCCCTGTATGGCTGCGAAACACCCTTGTCCGTCAAGTTTAGTGGCCAGTGGAATGAACCACGAGGATTTCTGAATTAAGATGCCAGTCCCTCGGGACCCTGATGTAAATTCTGAATGGACTACCATTTTGTACCCTCTCCTATCCATGGCTTTAGATGCCCCCCCGTTAAGTGCGTTTCCTACAGAAGCGCTATGGCGGGCTTCAGCCTCTTCCGTGCTGTCAAAACCAGTCCTCGTTTTACCTTGTCCCCCAGCCCTCTTACGTTCCAAGACAGTATGCGCAGGGGAGGACCCTGCGAAAGTGATTCAATTCCTTCCGTTCTACGTGTCGGGTCGTCTGCCATATGTAGTTACGTGGACATGTGTGAGTCTACTGCGATCAGTGTCGTGAACGCTGTGTCTCATTCTGTGCGCCAGCCGGCTCAGATGCTCAAGATAAAAGCTAGACTGTATCCGTTGATACCGAACTGTTGCTAAGCATCTCAAAGGTATAACATCATTCCTCGACCATACATGTGTATTCCAAACAAGTCCAAAACAACCCCCCCACCTTTCCCCCCCTCCCTGCCCACTTGCTTAACGGACTTCCAACTGCCCGCCTCCCCAACTGAGCAGAGTGCTTGACCCATCCCAAAACCAGAGTACTTGCGTGTCGGGGGAGAGTGTCTCCCCAAGCAGGCGGCATCCCTGCTATCATCCGGGGTTATCCATGCCAGTGTCCAGTAGCGACTTCAAAACATTAGGTCCATTGACAAAAGACAGCGGTCCCTTTTATCCTATGTAATCCGGGTCATTCTTCTCCGTCAGCCTCCGTGAGTTCATGTGTCGGGGAGCCTCCTGCACCCCCTCTGCCTGATGTCTGTGACCCCGTCCGGCTGTCATCCGTGTCCGTGGTTCGTTCTATGGGTTCTTCATGGCTGGCCCACGGTGTGCCACCCTTCAAGCCAGTCCCTGGCCACATCCGGGGAGTCGAAGAACCATACCTTTTTATCAGCTACCACCCGAAGCCGAGCTGGAAAGAGCATTGAATAAGGCAATTCTTTTTCTCGTAGCGTCTTTTTTACCTCAAGAAAAGTTCTCCGTCTCCGTGATACTTCGGCCGTATAGTCCAAGGAAAAAGGACACCCTGGAGTTTTGAATCTGGATGGCCGAGCCACCCTAGCCGCCTGTAGAATAGCATCTCGATCCCTGAAGTTGAAGAGTCTCGCTAGTATCGGCCTTGGCTGGCCTCCTGGTTTCGGTTTCCCACCTGGCACCCTATGAGCCCTCTCCACAGAGAAGAAATGCGAGAGTCCTTTGGGCTGGAGCCGATTTTTGATCATATCTTCCACGTAAAGGTCAATAGCACCTGTGGTTTTAGATTCCGGCACACCCAAAATTCTGACGTTGTTCCTTTGAGAACGCCCTTCCTGATCGTCCAGTTTTTCTCTAAGCGTTTTGTTGTCCGCTTGCAATTTTCCCATTGCTATTTGTAGCTCTGACACATCTTCGACTAAGGATTTAGTCACCACTTCGACTTGTTTCACTCTCTCATTTATCTTCTGAAGGTCTGCGCGTATTAGGGTAACTTCAGTCGCCGTCGTCCCCACTATCTCTTGTACTTGTGCCAATGCTGCCAGAACATCCTCCAGTGTGGCTTTTTTCATCCTGTCGGTGTCCGCTGTTTTTCCCTTAGGCCTGTGTTGCTCCAGAGGGGGTCTGCTTGTCATAAGCAAATTTATCGAGCTTAACCTGTGTGGAGCTGTGGCAGGGGCCTCTGTTCGCCATGCTGTGTAACCTGTGGTCGCTCTCGTGTCCACTAGGGTGGATTGGCAGTGCAGGGGTGGGATACCACTCGTTTCTCCTGGGAGTTATTCGTGTGTTGACCGAGTTTACCCCTCCATATGGGGTGATATGGGCCTTCCCCCGCGTGGACGGATCTTCTGGCTAGATTGCCGTGATCAGTGCAGGCTCGGGCAGGGTCTCTCACAAGGTGTCCGCCATCGGGATGTCTCACCCACTCCTCTCCGAGTGTCCCGTGCGTTACACCCTTTCCGTTGCCCCTCAGTGGTGTCCTGGGGTAATGAGCCTTCCAGTCAGAGGAGGATATATTCCCTATAGTTCGTGCCCACGTGGTAGCGCTTTATCGGTGCTTGTTATTGCCCGTGGGTAAATGCCTGCTATGCCTGGAGCGTGTCTTCACTGAGCCGCCACTCAACCTGCCCTGCAGGGGGGGTTCCTGCGCTCAGTCAGCCCGGAGCTCACTGTGTCTCGCTGATGGTGTGATCCGGCGGTCCGTGAGAAGCGAGGACCGTCCTACTCACCACCGGATGCTTCCTCTCAGTTTTTCCTCCCCAGGCGTCTATGCACAGGGGTACGGTGTTCGCCTGTACGGGCCGCCCCTCTGCTCGATTTCGTCCCCCAGAGCAGAGGTTTTCCTACGTTGTGTGGGCAGCGCCCTGCTGCCTGTTCATTCACGGGCCAGTCCGTTGGTTGGTGAGGCTTTCCGAGTCTTTTGGGTGCACCCGCCGATGATCCGCTACTTCCGGCGAGCGAAACCCGCCGAGGCCTCACTTCCGCCCGGGTTCCGTCCGCTGTCCACACCGCTGCTCCGTGGGGGATAGTAGGCCCCCTCTCTCACCTCGCCGCACCTCCGAACGCCGAGTCGCCGCTGCCTTAAAATAACTTCTTCGGGTGCCGCTCGGTCGCCTGACCCGGTCCGATCCGTCTGGATGGGAAATTTGTCGGATATATTGCCGGATTTCTGCGGGATGCCGCCTTACATTGGGAGCCTCTCTAAGGCGCTGCCGCCATCGTTGGCTGCTAGCCACGCCCCCAATACTAGTAAGTTTAATGCACTTGCTGCATACATCTGTGTGTAATCTGCTGTTTACATACTTTAATCATCGTCATCATGAGTGTAATCTGCCTGCTGCAGAGCACTGAATGTGAACTGCAGGTCAGCTACTTAAATGATAGTTTGGTGAGTTAATATATTTTTTGGAGAGGGCTCATTGTATAACCTGCAGGATTTATAACAAATTCAAAACAAAGCTCAGCCTTCATATGGAAGAGCCCATTTTTGTCGACAGCTTACACTGCTGCAACCATTGACATTTAAGTGTTGCCTTGAGATGTAGTGACCGCAGAGGAGTTACTGAGTACTGGCTTCTGTCCTTCAGTTTAATCTTCAGTTACCAAATTGCTCCTATGCATGCGGTCTCCTTTGTCAGCTCTGGCCTGGTAGATACAGTGACTCAACCATTCCCAAGGAAGTATTTCTTAAACAAATGCATATTGAACTTGCTCACAGGTCCTGACCAGTCCTGGGCTTAGTTCGCTGAGTTTTGCTACGCTAAACTCCGCAAAGTTACAAAAAACTCTGCGAAGTTCCGCAAGTGGCGGAGTGCTGTGCGAACTGCAGTTTGTGCAGGTATTCCTGCCGCTCGGGTAGAAATTCTACCCGAGCGGCAGCTTGCACTCGCTAACTTACCGCTCGCGATCTTACCGTTCACGATCTCGAGTGGGGAAAAAAACTCTGCTGCACATCGAGAAGCGGAGTTTTCTGCTCTCCGTGAACTCTGCGGAGTGTGAAGTGCAGAAAACTCAGCAAACGCTGCAAACGGAGCGAAGTTCACCGCCCAGGCCTAGTCCTGACTTCTGCTAAACATAAATTCACGTAGACCAGAGTGCGTTCCTTTTGGATCACAAGCTTCTGAATACTTTGCTTAAAGTTCTGTGAAACTTCTCACTATCTAACAATCTCACATCTTATGCTAGCTATCAATTATCCATCATTAAGATAAGATAGTTCACGGCGACACCTGCACAGGTAACCGTGCTTGGACCAATACGGAGGCAGCTGCATTGCCACCCAAAAAATAAATAAAACCAAGCCAAACACCCCAAATAAAATACAAAACCCCCGTTTCTGCTATCTTAAAACCTTCCTGCTTCAACATCTTATCTATAGAGCTACAAGCGACAAGTTTGTACCCAAGGAGCCCCCCATGCCCATCTACGTGTACCATGTATTGTTTTTAACTTCAGATTATGTATTTCGAACCTCTGTACTATGGCAGTAACATTCATAGAGCCCTCCATCTCTTAGGCAGGTGCTCACCCCTCTACAAATCTGAGGGCGAGACAAACATAGGCGATTCCAGCCGTGCTTGTAGGACACATGAATATTTTATGTGACCAGGCTTCGAATTCATGCATTTTTCATGTCTCAGCTGTCTCATGCTGCTGCTCGCAGATCTCTTTATCATACGGGAGTGATTGAGTTTGGAACCTCTTTCACTTCTGCACGGGGATAAATACCAGAGAGGTCTTCCGGTTAATCCAAGCCTTGTTTCTCGTCGGTAGATAAGTGGGGTGCTTCATTTGCATGCATCGCCTGTGCACAGCAGCCGGCGGGAGCGCGCCTCTTCTCACTGCTGCAGGCACTTGAACCTGAAAGCAATCTAAGGCAATCCCTCTTCAGGGTTGGTGAAGCTATAATCACACACAGCTACTTTATATTCGGTAACCTGTCGCCATAAGGAAATATATATATATCCAGGAAACAAAATCAATGTGTTGGAGACAATGATAAAGTAATGCAGCATCCATCAGCAATACTTGAAACGAAGGCTGGGAATTAATGACCTGGGCAGGAGAAATTAAATTGGATCTCCTGCTGCAAATGGTTTTGAAATATTTAGTAAATGTATATCAGGTCTTTTGGGGGCACATTATGTTAAGCACCAGGAAGGTTCATGAGAAGTTTTGAGAAAGTTATGTAGGCATTTGTGGGCAGTAGTGTAGCATGCTGGGGGAGGGGCAGAGGGGTGGTTGACCCGGGTGCAAAATTCTTAGGGACGCAAAATTTTAAAAGAAAAGTGAAAGGATACTTTACTTGCCTGCCTGGGCGCTGGCAACTCACACTACGCCGCTGTTTGTGGGTGTCACCTAATTGAGAGTGCAGGCAGGTTAGTGAAAGATGAGAATGTTTCTTAGGAAGTGTGTCCTGCACATGGTGGTTGACATGAGGTTGCAGGCCTTTAGTACCATCCACACTTTGTGCAAATATGCAATGGTGCATGATTAACCCTTGAGGAATATAAGGCATTACAACACATTCTTTAACATGTGTATGTGATCATGTAATAAACCGCGTTGACCTTTATAATACTTTGCATTGCATCGTGCATCATTTACCACACATTTTTCATACATACACACACACACACACACACATATATATCTTCAATGAAAAAACAAAAGCTAAAGTAACGTTATAGTTAGGTGAGTGTAGACATCACTTAAATTGGGGGTAAAAGGAGCAGTGAATTCAATTAAGATGGCAAAACCTGTAGGTATAACACAAACTCACTCATCCACCATTTCAATAAAGTACAGTTAATAAATAAGATGGCACTAGTCATTTCTAGCTTAAATGGAACTAATTTACTGTGATGTGCTTTAAAAACAAAGGGAGATGCATTTGTGCTGTGCTGTGACTTCCTCAGCCTTGCAAAATTCATCTCAGGCAGCCAGGAGTCTGCGCATTTAGCGCATGTTTTGTTCCTGGCTGCCTGACCTGATAATAAATGGTGTCTTTTTAGCTGACCTTTGTTCAGGCTGACAGACACTATTTGTGAGGGGCAAAAGGTGGGGGGGCGTGGCGCCTCAGCCCCAATGGACCGCCTATGGCTGGTCATGACTTTTAATTTTATTTATTTAAAATGTTATTCTAGGGTTTTTTTTTTTACTTTTGAAGAGAGGGTGTTTTTTGGGGGGTTTTGGAGGGAGGGAGTATTTTATTTTAAGCTTTTGAAGGGTGCATTACTTTGGGGTTTTGGGTGGAGGGGGTGTTTTATTTTTTGCAAAGTGGTGGGGCACTTCACTTGCCACACCACTTTCAAAGGGAACCACCCACCCCTGCATTAATCACGAGTTATCTTGACATTTGTATTTCTGCCTAAAAGCTGGACGCACAAGAAACTAAACCTGGGCAAAGCACTACGCTATGCTCACATAGTTTGCTCTACTTCGCACTACCCGAATTGCACTTAGCACAGTGCAAACACGCCTAGCATAGCACAGAGTAGTGCAGAGGTAATTTTTTGCTTGCTCATCTCCTCAACGTCAAGTTGGCGATCGCGAGCAAGCAAAATGACATCCCGGCGAGACTTTTTCCTCGTTCGCGATCAGCAACATCAGGTTGCCGATCGCGAGCGTGGAAAATAAACCTCCCGGCGAGCTTCTCAACGTGGGGAGGTCAGGTGTCTCATTGCGAGTGGTCGCGTATGCTCGCGATGAGAAACTACCAGTCTGCGTTGAGAAAGCTGCAGCTCGAGTAGAAATCTACTCGAGCGCTTGCACTGTGCAAGATGCAGGGGTCACAGTTGCGAACCCTGACTTTCCCTTTGCTACCCCTAGTACTGCCACTGAGGCCCCTGGCCTCAGAGGTGGAAAATTCAGTGCAAGGAACTCAGGGGTGGTTGGGGCTCCACTCACTTTTATTTTCTGTCAATTTTTACAACACTAATAGTGAATAAATGAAAAATATTATTCACTAATAGTGTCATAAAATGGAGTACTATAAGCTTAAATATGGCCTTCCATGCCAGCTGAGGTAAGTAAAAAATGCTTTTAAATGTATGAGAGCGTGTTTATGTGTGAGAGAGCGTATATGTGTGAATTTGTGTGTATGTGTAAGTATGTGTGTGTGAGTAAAATTGGAGGTCGTAGGGCGTGATGTCACTTCCGCCACCCATGGCATTTCTTGATTTCGGTGACTTGACGTCCATGAGCTTCAGATGGCCTTCGTCCATCCCACCTAGCCACCAGTTGCTACAAGATCTTTATACCGCCGGAAGCCCGCGCAAATGTGATTCACAATGACGGATGAGGACAGTAACAACATAAAGCGGCAACACGCCCATCGCAACAAGAAAGAAGTGTTCGCATCCTGTAGATCATAAATTTCTCATCGTTGTATGTACAACTGCCAATAAACATAGTTCAAATACGCACTAAAAAAGTAAGGTTCATTAAAACTGTTCAACTGTCAAGGGATGCAGTACAAAGTTCAAACTTACAGGAACAAGAGCAAGAAATTAATGAGATTTTTACGCTCCTTTGTGTGGATAGGAAATCTGGGGGCGAAGGCAACATTCCCATCACATTTCGCCAACTGCATTAAATCTGAAACAGAAGAGGAAATGTTTTTTTGTGAAAACCATGTTAAGTCAGTCAACAGGCAGCAGAGCAGCCAGACTGTGTGTCTGTGCATGAGATGTATTTTAATTTTCTATTTGCTACTGTCCTGAAACTAGCCACAGATCCCATTTGGCAGAACCCATTACATTGTATTGAATTCGACGCTGCAACATGAAGAGCTGATCACTTTTCACTCTGAATTCATCATCATTTGAGCCCTGATCACTGAAAGAGGTTAAACGTATTTTCTTTATCCTGGTTTGACGTATGTCGAAGTAAATCCTTGCAAAACACAAACACCGAAGTTTGAAAAATGAACGACCAGACCAACCAAGATTCCTTTTTGTTACAACACGAGGGGGTACCCTACCGCCCCCTTCTGATGATATTGCCTGATATGAGGTGAACCTGAAAAATACCCAGTAATGGGGTCACAGCACATTTTTCTGCTTTGAATCATTAATTATACATCTCTAGTATCACCCTGAGTGCAAAGCGGTAATATCACATTGCATAGTCAGGAATTTAGTAAATTGAGAGATGTTTTTGGCAGCAGGTTGCCGCCAGTGAAAATATTTATCAGTGGCCGGAAGTCACCCTATTTATTTACACTGCCCATTGCAAATCGTGTTCCATTTACTAAGGATGCCATGGCTTAGCCATTCCAGTCTATGGACCAGCTGGGCTTTCAACATGGACATTAGTCTCAAAGCCTACTGTTGCCCTTCAACTCTTATTAAAGTGAATATTTACTTTCATTATTGCCTCCCCCATTTTCTCACTTAACATTGGGAAATTGCCTTCTCCTCACTAATGGTTTAAAAGTAGCTGTGTGAAGTTTACAATATGTGAGCAAAGCATTCTAAAGAGCCTAATCATCGACCTACTCGTAGGTTGTAGATTTCCCCTCTTTTCCCAGAGCTGTACTCTGTTGCAGGTTTTTCACAATGATAATTTTCCTTGGTGAACAATAGTTGGCGACAAGACTATTTTCACCCAAATCAACTTTAAGATTAGTTTTCACATCGCTTTGAAACTAAATGGATGTTGGTAAATTTTGTTTTTCAAAATAACTTTAAAAGATTTACACAAGAATCAATTTTCCTTTGAAAATATATGTGCAAAAAAACTTCACTAGCCACGGGGTATATTCATAGTGTTTTTGAGAAATACAGTACGTTTCCAAGATAAAAGCTTCACAACTTTACACACTCCAAGATAATGTCCAAGAGTGTGCTTCTTAGGCCAGTTGGAAGCAATCCTCAGCACTTACAACAAGGATTGGTAATGCATCGGTTTCACCTATGTGATCAATAATAAGCTGTTTAGGTTTCGCCTATTATCATTCGCTTGCGAATGTAATAGGCGAAAATTCAAGTGCTCGATCGACTCGTCAAACCACTGCGGTTTCTTCACAGTGCATGTGAGTCACGTGACCACAAAAGCGGGTCACGTGACCACACAAGCACGCGCATCTCCCTAATCCGCCTGCCACACTTCTCCCCTCGCTCGCATTCCCGCCCCCCACCAGGCTCTCCCACCCCCATCCGGCTTCCCTCCGGCATGCTACCCGTTCATAATGTTTCCTTTCCCACTAACTATATTTGACGGGCGGCCGTGTATCCGGTTTCAGGTATTCATTGTATTTATTTATTTATTGTTATGCATGTAAAACATTTTGCAAAGGGAAACCGGAGGGTACTTAAACGTGTTTTCTTTTTTGGCTTAGCATTATTTCATTTAGGTCAGCGCCATTTTATCTGGACTTCGTGCACGAGACCAGGTCTTAATGCAGCTGGCAAGAGTGAAAAACGTGCGCTAACTCTGGTAGAATGTTCTGGAAGGTGTTTATTAGAGTCTTCCTTTCCCACTAACTATATTTGAAGGGCGGCCGTGTATCCGGTTTCAGGTATTCATTGTATTTATTTATTTATTGTTATGCATGTAAAACATTTTGCAAAGGGAAACCGGAGGGTACTTAAACATGTTTTCTTTTTTGGCTTAGCATTATTTCATTTAGGTCAGCGCCATTCTATCTGGACTTAGTGCACGAGACCAGGTCTTAATGCAGCTGGCAAGAGTGAAAAACGTGCGCTAACTCCGGTAGAATGTTCTGGAAGGTGTTTATTAGAGTCTTCCTTTCCCACTAACTATATTTGACGAGCGGCCGTGTATCCGGTTTCAGGTATTCATTTTATTTATTTATTTATTGTTATGCATGTAAAACATTTTGCAAAGGGAAACCGGAGGGTACTTAAACGTGTTTTCTTTTTTGGCTTAGCATTATTTCATTTAGGTCAGCGCCATTCTATCTGGACTTAGTGCACGAGACCAGGTCTTAATGCAGCTGGCAAGAGTGAAAAACGTGCGCTAACTCCGGTAGAATGTTCTGGAAGGTGTTTATTAGAGTCAACAGCAGTACTTTAAGGATGACGTACCAATATTGCTGGAATGTTAAACATCAAGGGGCATATGATTCTAGAGCAAGGATGATAGCTTCTTTTTCCTTTACACAGATCGAAGTTTGACATCAGAATCAAGGGTTGGATGGGTCGGAAAATAGGTTCGGGTACCGAAATAAAAACAAGCACTGGCGTTGCGAATAGGTTTCGCATTTGGAAAGTTGGAGCTATTGGTTTTGTAAATGACATTTTATATTTATATATTGTTATTGACAATGCCAATAACGATATATAAATATAAAATGTCATTTACAAAACCAATAGCTCCAACTTTCCAAATGCGAAACCTATTGGCAACGCCAGTGCTTGTTTTATTTAATCACCGTCCGGGATGAACGGAAAAAGGAAAGAGCTCTCTGAAAAGTATCATGGGAGTGGAGAGGATGTGGCGCAGTGATCAGAGCTGCTGACTCGAGAGCTGGGGATCCCGCTTCAAGTCTTTGCGTCAGCAACATCCTGTGATTCTGGGCAATTCACTTAATCCCTCAGGGTGATAAGGTGCAGTATATAAATCTGCTGCAAGACAAAAAGCAGAATGAGGCAAAACTTTATGAAAAAAAAGTTCCACCACAGTGAATGTTAAAGTTATTTCGGCTACGGGAAACTGAGAAGAGAAGCAGATGAGGAACAAGCATGGGTAAATAAGGGAAATATTCCATAGCCAATAGAAATGGAGGAAAAATAAGTGGCACACACAGGAACCAATGAAAAGCCAGGAATGAGAGGAGGGATATAAGCCCCTTTTAGGTTTATAATAAAAACAATAGATTTCACAAGCACTGTGTAGGCGAAACCTGAAAATTGACATGTTGATTTCTTCGCTGATTTCTGTCCCACTCCTTGAATACAGTTAACCCTGGTGGTGTGATTGTGAGGCCAGAGTGCACAGGCCTCTTGCTCTGTGAAAACAGCAGTCCAGGTCTGTGCCCCACCAATCCAAGGAACTCACTCCTTTTTCCCATTTACCCTAAAAGTTCAACATTATTCTACTCCCCAAAACTATGTGAATGAGAACTCAGATGGGGCAGCCTTTTGCCCCCAAATATATTGGAACTTGACCGGTTTGCTGACGCAGCCTTGTGGTTCCTGAGTCAATCTTGAAAGAAAAGGTGGCCATTGTATTCTTTTTGGTCCCATGGGCTGTGATGGAGAAAAAAAACCAAACACTTGCCATTTCAAGCTGGCCCATCTGGCAATGCCAGATAGCCCTAAGAGGCAGTATATCCCCGCCTGTTTACCTGGTAAAATGTGTGCTATCTCTTAAAGCATCTACAAAGAGAGGCATCAGTTATTTTCAGATTTTAAAAAGCGCTGTTAGTTTATAGACTAAAGTAGCAACAGAGAGGATGCACATGGATGGTCAGGAGATGGCACATTTCTAAAAAAATGATGCAATAGTTTTTGGGGGGAGATGGGTGAAGGAGTCAGTGTGTAGATCACTTACACCTTCTGGTACTGGATTGCTGCCCAGTCTCTACCTTTGCAGGTTAGTGAAGTTCCTTGCCTCTACATTTTTGTAGGTAAGAAATACGCAGTACAGACAAACCCCCAGATAATTACATAAATGTTTTTTCAAACCTTTATGTAAATTAGGATGAAATAATCTATCTGGTCATCTCGGGGGGGGGGGGGGGGGCGCTCAGTGCCTTGCTTGTCCAAACACAACATTAGATGTCCCGAAGTGACTAACATTTTGGTCAATTACTGGCCAATGTTTGGCACGTCCTTGATGGCTCCTCTGCAAAAGATGAGGTGAGGCCCTGCTCTAGTCCTGAGAGACAGAGCTCCGGTGGCTCACGGCATACGTGGTGCATCTACACCCTTGTCCACATATTGGCTATCCCCTGGAGAAGGTCAGTCCTGGTGGAGAGGTCGTCACTGGGACCGTGACCAGAACACCATATCAGGGGTATGTTGAAGGTAATATGGGTCTTAATTCAAAATTGAAGGAAGGAAAGTAGGCTCCACTTGATCCCTAGTGGTAGATAAAAGGCTTCTACAATTAGGGTGCAGTTACCCATTGAGACCTCTGAGCCCAGTGGCACGTCACCTGCTGCGGTAAGGAAGACATGCTTTATATTTCACTGGCTTCACCCCGCTGCTCTGGGTCACAGGCAGAAACCAGTTTGAGGTTGCCAGTGTACTCATCTAGAAGGGACCTGACTGGGAAGTTTAGGAAGGACCAGTTATATATGTATAGGGTTCTGTCAGGAGGGCATTGTTGACAAAAAACAATGCACTTGAATGTTGTGCAGTCCAGGTTAATTATTAGTTTTTTTTAGATAAATCAAGCATTCCAAGACCACTTCTTTGACTTCCTAAGTAAGTTGCATTAATAATAGCTACATCCTTGCAGCAGGCAACAGAGGTCACTTCTAGCTGACACCAGACCTAACACACATGTACAATACAGACAATTCACCATGGCAACTCATCCACATAATCAACCAGAAACCATTCTAACTGCACACTGACTGACATTCACACGCCCAGGCTGCCTTTTAGCTTTCTACTTATGTTGCCAAGAAGAAATATTTCCTCCCATAGGAAAGGGAGGCCTCTTTTGGCATTTCCCTTTGTAGTGCCACCGTGCCAGCAGGGAGTGGTAGAGCACATCATGCAGAACCATGCACTCTCTTACGCAAGGCCGAACACGGGCCAGAAAGCAGGCATTGACAATATGACAATTTATTTGCACAGTTACTTTAAACATTGCAATAATAACGCCGACTGTACAACCTTAAGTACGTTAGTAGTACTATATTGCACATATGTTAAGATAGAATCGTTACTCATAAAAGTCGGCCTTGTTGGAGTATAGCTTGGGGGCAAAAGCAGTCAGTCTGTATTTGAAAAGACAATTCTGCCATCAATTTATTGATGGTTGGGTGGTCGTGTTTGAGCACAACCAACCCCAAAAAAAAGGTAAGTAGTGGGGCATTATTTACAGATAGCAAAACAAAACAGTGTGGAAATTTCACTATTTTTGCATTTGTTGAATTTTAGTAATGATGTGCTGCTCGCACCATTTTGTGTGAAAACTGCAGCATTGCACACGAAAAACCAGACAACTTGGGGCAGAACTTCAGCATCAACGGATTTCCTGTGTTTCGCGAATTTTGTTTGCCCAAAGCAAGTGGGTGTAGAACAGAGGTCTTCAAACATTTTGATGCCGAGACCCCCTAGTCAAAAACGTTTAGGCAAAATTTCTAGAACTTGTGCCTTCTCATCATTGTTAACTATCGACAACCATAAACACCCCCAATTCCCACAGCAAATCATTTATACATTGGGCAAATAAATTAAACAGTGTTTAGCAAACTGAAGGTCAGTGGTTGGGGCGTGGTCAAAGGTGTGGCTAAAAACAAAGGGCCTCATTTATGAGGCATTGGTGTAGGGCAGCGCTGCAATTCTTCTTGCTGCGCCAATGTGAAAGGGCAGAAATGCGCCTTATTTATCAAATATGGTGCATTCTTTTCCTTTTACCCCTATGTTGGCAGCGCCTAGCGCCAACATAGGCAGGATGGTTTTTGTGCAGGAAGGGGTACCTTCCTGCACAAAAACAATCCTGAGTGGAGTTTTCCTCTTTCTATGAGTGCTGCAGAATGCAGCACGCATTAAAAGAGGGAAGGCGTAAGGTTTTGGCACTGCTCCATGTTTACATGGTTCTGTAAATCTGGGGCAGCGTCATAATCCATGGGCATTGTGTGAGAACATCCACCGCAACACCTATTGAACGCCTATTTGACATAGAGTAAGGCAACGCAGTGACTTCAGCTGTTTTGTCTTACTCCATATCTAGGAGGCCATGCTAAGCCACGCAGGGTGACTTTGCCTCGCCTCACAGATGTCAATGAAATGCTTGTGCTGCGGAAGCTTAAAAAAATGACGCTCCAGTCGCCCAAGCCTCTCATAAATCAGCCCCAAAACTTTTTTTGTTCGTTTTTTAGGTCTTTCATCATCGGGTAGATACATATAAAATAATGGGTAGCTTAAATGAAAAATATATGTAAAAATGTGTTACTTAGTGGGAAATGCACTATATAGTACATTATAAAACCTCTATTATTTAATGCACTGCATAGGTCTGTGTATAACCAGAGAGCCACAGAATTGAATTAAGTTAGTGCAGTGGAAAATAGTGACTTGTGTATTTTTAGTGCTATGAGGTCACAGCCTGTGACAGAAAGCACTGTGAATGTGTAAGTCATTATTTTATACTTGCATTACACACGTTATTAGATAGACTGCTGCAAAGTGTGCTAAGGGTTTCAGGCTAAAATGGAGCTTCGAAAATGTAGAGTTGTGTAATATCAGACCTTAAGTAATGTGTTTGTTTTGTTGCATAACTGTCCTTTCAACACCTCCTCGGGGGTACTAAGCGCTGTATAAATACAGTTGTCATTAAAAGCACACACTTCACAGCCCAGTTGTTCACCACCACACACAAAAAACACATCTTTGCCGTCACAACGCTTGAACTGATTCGAGCAATTAAACCCAGAACCACTCCCAAGCACCCTTTACATTTGCAGATTAACTCCTAGCAAACATTTGCATTTTATTCAGGCAAGCAGGCACCCTGGCATGAAGGCTTATTTGAATGATTGTTTTACATGTCTGCCCGGCCTCTTTTTAGGTCTCGCCCTGACGAAAGCGCGTTCTCGCTGCGAGAACTATAGTAGTCGGCTCAGCCGACAATGAGTGGAGACAAGAGATGGCCACGCACAGCATTTTGCAATGGGATTAGGTCGCGCGCGTCATCTTCTGCTGTAGACAGCATGGCAGAAAGAATCCGATCACGACACGCGCCTCGTGAACAGTTCACGTGACTGACTTTGGAATGCTTTAGGTTTCGGTTTCAGTCAGCGTGCGTGGGAAGGGCAGCAGGGAACAGGGGGAGTCACAGAGGGACAAGAAATGGCCACGCGCAGCATTGAGAAGCATGGCTGAGGCAGATTCCGACGTGCGGCTTGGGATTGGGTCGCACGCGTGAGCTTCTACCTTAGACAGCGTACGACGCGCGCCTTGTAGGTTTCTGTTTCGTTTGTACTCCACGACGAGCAGCAACAGAGGCGGCAGAAGCGCTGGAGGAAGTAGTAATGCTTGTTTAAAATTGTAGCTTTCTACCCGCGCGTTGTTTTCCGCGTTTGCTGCTTCTTTTATTTCGAGGAGGTTTCACGAGCGCTTTTTAAGTTGTAGCTTTCTACCCGCACGTTGTTTTTGGCCTCGGTGTCCTTACCCTGCCCACCGCTTCTCACTCTACGTAGGGATCCCTCAACCCCTAGTGGATTTCCTGCACAGTGCCCCTCAATCGCCGCGTATCTCTTGCACTGCAGAGCGCCTCAAAACAAGTTACGTCTTCACCTCCAGCACACTACGTCTGCGCTACCAGTACCTCTTGCACAGTGCCACCCTGATGACCGTCACCTAGCTCTGCCCTTACCTCATGCATAGTGCTGCGCAGATATCGGTAAACATGTGGCACCCCTTACCTCTAACAGTATCCTTGCAATGGCAGAAACAATGTGCACCCCCCTCTGGTACAATAAATAAGGTGCTCCCCTAACTCTCACACAGCGCCCCCTCTGGTGCAGTTAAGCAAGGCGTGCCATTAAACAAGCTGCCCCGCCTACCTCGCGCATTGTACCCCCTGGTGTTATTAAACCAGGCCCTTCCATACGTTTTGCAGGAAACCAGCTGGCTCCTGCGCCCCGCCATAGTTGTGTGCCCAGGGCATGGGCCCAGCTCCCACGTGCTAAAGCCGCACTGCTTTTAGGCGTTACCTTATGAACACCCGCCATTAATTCTTTTCCCGCATTAAAGACGTACCCGATGACAAAAGGGGATGTATGACGGTACGATGCGTACCGTCACAACGCATGCTTTAACAACGCGTCCCTTCAACGCAAGTCGTTACCACGACTTGCGTTGGGGGCGCGGATTAAGAATAGTATAATTTACTATTCTAACACCAGTCCCCATGGACACTAGGGAAGGTGTTGGAATAGTAAATATACTATTCTTAATCCTCTAGCGCCCTCCAGCGCAAGTCGTGGTTACGACTTGCGTTGTAATGGACGCGTTGTTAAAGCCTTGCGGAGTAAAATCCGCGTGGTAAAGGATGTTTCCCGGCAAAAGGGCATCACTATTTACACATAAACAAAGCCTCCGTGCAGTAACACAACCAGTACTTGGCCTGAGGCGTGAAAAAAATGGACAGAAACGGTTATTTTTCTTCACATCTGCCTCCTGCGTGCTCTTTCATGCAAATCACTGTTGCAACCACAAACATCGGCATGTCAGATTCAGTGTCAGCTTTACTTACACACAGCAAGTACAGCAATGACTGCAGTGGTGGAAACTTTCATTGCATACACAAAGTAGGTCTATCACGGGCAGGGCTTTAAAAGGGATGAAAAAACTGGGGGAGGGGTGTCTCTCAAAGGGGCGTGGGCAGTGTAATAAAGGGTGTGGCTCAAAAACACGTAAGCTAAAAATCTGTGCTTAGCAAAATACAAGTCGGCCGGCACACTATGCTGTTTCTGTCATTGCATCCAGGTATATGATAAAACAAGTAATATAATACCTACATCAAGTCAGAACTATTGGCTTTGTCAAAGGAGACAGTCTTGGCCACGTGGGGCGGCCGCTGCTTATCACAACCAGACGTGGCATTCTATCCAAAGGTGAGGAGTGGGAGGCTGTCGCAACTCCTTCACGAGCGGACACACCACAGCTTCAAAGGAGCCTCCTTTCCTGCATCAACCAAAACTTTCCCCGCTCAGCGCTTTTCCAAGACCAAAGCCCCGTCTCTTACGCTGATTTCACATTTCTCTGTCGTGGGTAATGCAGTGTCACAGCTCGGATGTGCATTCTCGCATGCAACTATTTAATGGAAAGGGTCGGGCCTAGGGTGCAGTTTCACTGTAATGGTACACAGGGCAGGCTGTTCTTTTAATTGCCCCATCCCTTCATACAGCGTGTACAACTCTTCCCAGACTCGAATGTATTTTGTTCTTTATTTCTAGCTACACGTTGTGTTTGTAAGGTGCTAAAAATACATCCAATGTGAAAAGAAATACGGTCTGCTTAAAAACAGGCATTCAGTGAATCGCTGCCTCAGATACATAGCAGTTTTGTTGCTTCTTGAGGTCCTCGTAAATGAAAAACACAACTTTGACGTGGAGAAAAAAATTGTACTTTCTTTCTAAATTCGACCATATGGCTTCTTTAGGCAGACATAGGGCCAGATGTAGGAGCCCTAATACCGGTCGGTAACGGCCGAATTCGGCCGTTACCGACCGGTATTAGGGTTTCCAGATGTAGGGGGCCTATATTTTACCGATTCTGTAAAGTTACAGAATCGGTAAATTTACAGAATCGGTAAAATACCGAATCGGTATATTTACCGATTCGGAAAAACCACATGTAGGTGGCACTCCTAAGAGTGCCACAGGCCCTTAAAAATCGGTATTTTACCACCCAATCCTATTGGGTGGTAAAATACCGAATTCAGGTGTGCATGCACATCTGTGCATGCACACCTGTGCAATGTGGCACACAGACATGCCCTTAGGGCATGTCTGTGTGCCACATTGCACACAAGTCCAGAATTGGGGTGCTAGAGGGTGTCAAAGTGACACCCCCTGCACCCTTGCATGATTCGGTATTTACCGATTCTGTAAATACCGAATCTGTATTTCACATTGATTCCTATGGGCTTCAAGGCCCATAGGAATCAATGGGAAATACCGAATCGGTATTTACAGATTCGGTAAATACCGACTCTTACAGATTCGGTAATTTTTTACCTACATCTGCCTCCTTCCAATTTACCGACTTTTAAATACCGAATCGGTATGACTCGGTATTTAAAAGTCGGTAAATCGGATTTACCTACATCTGGCCCTTCATTCGGTAAATGTACAGAGTGATGCAAAAACAGTAACAAATCTGCTTCTGCTTGTTTTATTTATTTATCAGTTTTCACTTTTATATAGCGCAAACTTTACCCGCAGGTATAAGAGCGCTTTAAATCAGCATGCTTAAAACAAGCAAGACTAGGTTTTACAGCACATGACACTCAATTAACTTCAGCTGAAGCATTTTAACAATTGTGGTTCACTTTGTCCCAAAAAAAGAGCACAGTTTGTATTCCAGGCAGAAGTTAGGCCTGGAAGTGCGCAACCCCCTTCCCAGAACTCCGCCCCGCCCCCTGGGGTTGCCCCCACAGATTGAAGACCTCTGGTGTAGAAGAATATGGTCTCATGGCTAGACTGCCGACTTGACAGCTAGGCTGTCGACTTTGGAGCTGGGACACCAAGGTTCGAGCCTCAGGTCGACTCCACATTCTGTAATTCTGGGCAAATCACTTAATCACCCCGCGCCTACAAAAAAATCAATGTGTCCTTGTGTAACTTAACTGGTGCTTATGTAAAGTGCTACAGTATATTCGGGACAAGTTTGCACTATATAAATCTGCAACAAAAAACAGAGATCTGCAGTGGTAAGAGAGGAACCATTTCGCCCAGAGAAAACAGCGTGTGTGGGTGGGTCTGCTGCTGAAACATATAAAAAAAATAAAAACACAACTTTCTGTGAAAAACATCCTTAGTATACTTTATCAAAAAGAAAAGGCTTTGAAGCGGCGAGAGTGAGAACCATTATCCAGAACCCAGGGATGTGGGGGCAAGATGCCGCACTAGTGCTGCAGTCTGCTGCGAGTTCGAACCACAATGGAAGGGCAGAGTCAAAAAGATGGTTACTTGAAGCCGATAACAAGGACAGAAACACCCTCAAGATAGTGCAACTTTCACCTCTTAAGTATAATCCATGATCTCCTGCATAGTTCTCCAATTTATTTTTGCTAAATCAAATGGATGAAAATGGACTGAAAATAAATGCCACAGGTGGTGCAAAGCAGTGGGAGCCCCTTTGTAAAGGTTAACTGCTGATTGCTGTGCTGTACTTACATGGAGAGTTTTAATATATATTAAAATGACATTATAAGGAAGTTATACTGCTGCAAACTTTTGGCATATTAGGTGCATAATTTGCTTTTCCTTACGACTTAATTTAGTCTTCCAGTGGCCCAGGTCGTGGACAACCGACAGGAGGGGAACAGAGGATGCAGTTGAATTTTTCGGTAACGAAACGCCGAGTTTTAAATACACTCAAACATTTTTAAATCGACATACCCAACTGTCACATCACCAAAATCACAGGGGTTGAGGAAGAGAACACACGGCCTTTGACTTTATTACATCATTACAGAGCAGTGGCAAAATGTGACCACGACAGCATCACATCCAATGACCTTCTGTAGAGGAAGTAGACACAAAGGCCCTACAATAAATGAGAAACAAATAAATAAATAAAAATTGCTGTGAATCAGATGAAGGCAGGACCAGGAGACAAAAGGCAATGCGAAGGTGGCGGCAACCCTGCACCAGTTCTAGTGTCACAAAATGCCTGTGGGTGTCTGTCCCTCACAGGTTCCTGTCACATGGAGGTGGTTCACATGAGCACCTGTAATGCCACTCTGTAAAACACTTAGGAGGTCTCAGGAGTGCAGCAGTCGTGGGACCAGAGAGGCCATGAATGGCAGAGGAGGCTCAATGACTGTCAAATATTGTCCTTGACATCTTCTAAATCTAAACCAGATTGACTCTACAGGATGAATATATCAAGCAACGTCAGGGCTTGACCAATATTTACTATGCTATCCATAAATTTTACTCCAGGAATGGAAGCTTGACAATGACACTGGCCGTATTTCTTCAGTAATATACATAAGATGGTTTAGTTACTTCCATGTGCTCTGTCACGGTGACAGGTGATGGGGAAGCTTTACCTACGTTGCCACTCCTACTGCAGCCTTTGTGTATGTTGTACTCCACTTTTATAAGTTTGTAGTGGTGTAGCAATGGTGTCATGGATCCAAAGGACTGGTGGCCTAAAGAGTCACCTGCTCCCCCTCATTCAGTGGAAACTGCAAGAAATCTAGGGATCCTATTTGACTCCTCTCTCTCCTTCGATCAACATGTAAGGAGTATGGCAGGAAGTTGTTTTAGTATCATCAAGTCCCTCAAAAAGTTTTTTGACTTCCTTCCTATGGACTCAAGAAAGTCGGTCGCAATGGCCCTAATACTACCGCGATTGGACTATTGTAACGGTCTAATGGCCGGAGTCAAAAAAGCTACGCTAAAAAAATTACAGAGCGTTCAACATGCGGCAGCAAGATTAGTCCTCAAATCATCAAGAGGATCTTCTGCTTCTGCTGCACTTTCAACCCTTCATTGGCTACCCCTACATAAAAGGATTCTGTTTAAGATACTGCTAACCGCCTGCAGGTCTCTCAATAAGACAGGCCGAGATATCTCATGAGACATTTTACCCGCTATGACCCCCAAGATGCTTGAGGTCGTCTGGTGGTAATTTAATTAACATACCACGGTTTAAGCTTAAAACTAAAGGCGGTAAGTCTCTTACAGTGTTGGCTTCTAAAGCCTGGAATACCATGCCCATTGCCCTCAGATCCCTTGTACAGGAAAATGCCTTTAGGAAGCATTTAAAAACGTGGATTTTTGGTCTGACTGACAATTTAGTAATGGCTGCTATTTAGACCCTAATATTGGTTTGTACACATGTTCAGCGCCAGGATGCTCCTTTCAGAGCGACAGTTAGCGCTTTAGAAATAATCTATACAAATACAAATACAAAATAATGCAAGTGAGAATAATGGGCCACCTGACCTATGGTAGGAAAATACATCCAAAATCCATGTGCAGTGTGTCCCTCAGACTGCACCTCTGACTATTATTGAGGGCAGCTTTGAACTTCTAGCTGTGCCACTCACATCCTAAGTGGTGGGTCCCTTTCGCACTAGGTATGAACTAATTATTATGTCCTTAACTCACCTTTCCATCATCTCTACAAAAATTATAATTATGTTTTCAATGTTAATGAATGTAGCTGGTATACAATGTGTGGGCTAAAGCTTAGGTTGACTTATCATGGAAGTGAAACAGAATAACCCACAACAAGACTGACTATACAGTGCTTAATTTGTTACAACAATAAGTTCCTGGGGAGTGAAAACACTTCTGATGAACAAATTCCTGACCTAAGATCACTCTGTTGCTTTCATGAGCTTATCATTGACTAGGACTCATTTGCTGACCAAAACCATGTTATTACTGACTTCATATGGAGGTCAAACTTATCAACCTGTTAATATCTTTGTTTGCACCTTTTTCGTATGTATTGACAGTTTCTCTTGTCTCCTACTGATCTCGTTCTTCTCCTATTGTATAAATAAAATAAATTAATAAGGAAACTTAACGAACCTGCTGCGGTGTTTCTGAATGCCAAGGTTGCCCAATACCATGGCTGCCTTGTTTTGATTCCACCTCTTGCCTTTTTCTTCCACCACCCTAGACTGCACCCTGCACTTCTTTTCTCTTCATCTCCCTTGTGCATATTCCTCGTCATACATGCTTCCTCGATGTTAGATCTGGGGGTCTCTAGTTGGCAATGGTATTCACCTTTGTCCAAATAGGGACCCTTACTTCTAAGTCAGGATAAGGGGATTACACTCCTAAATAACCCATGCTCACCCCCTTGGTGGCTTGGCACGAGCAGACAGGCTTATCTCAGAGGCAGTGTGTTAAGCATTTGTGAATATACACAGTAATACAGTGGAAACACTACAGATGGACACAACACAGGTTTTATAAAAACAAGCATTTGCAATGCAATAGGTCTCGCATTAGGAACGTTTGAGCTATTGGTCTTGTAAATGACACTTTTTTTTTATTTATGTGTTTGTTTTGAAAATAGCTAAATTAATAGCTTTGTCATTTACAATGCCAATAGTTATAACTTTCGCAAATGTGACACCTATAGCATTTGTAATGCAACATGTTTTGTATTTACGTGACTTAGATGTATTGATATTACAAATAACAATGGCTTTTAATTTTTTTAAATAATTAATACTTAAATAAAAGTGATTGTAATTTATAATGGCAATAGCTTAAACTTTTGTGAAGATTATGTTCAGTGTATTTTATTGTGACGAAAATCCAAGAACAGAAGTGAAATATTAACATCTTTTTGTGACATTTGTAATAAAGCTTGAAACATTGAGAGAACATATTTGAACCAGTTGTTGTTGAATGGTTGCACATATTGATGCTGTGATGGTGCGGAGTGATGTTGTGGTGGCGACGAGTGATGCTGTGGCGTTCAGTGATGCTGTGGTAGCTCATAGTGATGTTGTGGTGCCCCTGAGTGATGCTGTGGTGGCCCTGAGTGATGCTGTGGAGGCCATGAGTGATGCTGTGGAGGCCATGAGTGATGCTGTGGAGGCCGTGAGTGATGCTGTGGAGGCCGTGAGTGATGCTGTGGAGGCCGTGAGTGATGCTGTGGAGGCTCTGAGTGATGCTTTGGAGGCCCTGAGTGATGCTGTGGAGGCCGTGAGTGATGCTGTGGTACCGCATAGTGATGCTGTTGTGTTGCAGTGATGCTGTAGTGTTCCAGAGTAATGCTGTGTTGGTGCTGAGTGATGCTCTGGTGGTTCTGAGTGATGCTCTGGTGCTTCTGAGTGATGCTCTGGTGGTGCTGAGTGATGCTGTGGTGGTGCTGAGTGATGCTGCGTTGGTGCTGAGTGATGCTGTGGTGGTGCTGAGTGATGCTGTGGTGGTGCTAAGTGGTGCTGTGGTGGTGCTGAGTGATAATGTGGTGGTGCTGAGTGATAAGGTGGTGGTGCTGAGTGATGCTGGGGTAGCACTGAGTGATGATGTGGTGATCCTGAGTGGTGCTGTGGTGGTGCTGAGTGATGCTGGGGTGGCGCTGAGTGATGCTATGGTGGTGCTGAGTGGTGCTGCGGTGGTGCTGAGTGGTGCCGTGGTGGTGCTGAGTGATGCTGTGGTGGTGTTGAGGGATGCTGTGGTGGTGCTGAGTGGTGCTGTGGTCATGCTGAGTGATGCTGTGGTGATGCTGAGTGGTGCTGTGGTGGTGCTAAGTGATGTTGTGGTGGTGCTAAGTGGTGCTGTGGTGGTGCTGAGTGATGCTGTGGTGGTGCTGAGTGGTGCTGTGGTGGTGCTGAGTGATAATGTGGTGGTGCTGAGTGATACTGTGGTGGTGCTGAGTGGTGCTGTGGTGGTGCTGAGTGGTGCTGTGGTGGTGCTGAGTGGTGCTGTGGTGGTGCTGAGTGGTGCTGCTGAGTGATAATGTGGTGGTGATGAGTGATAATGTGGTGGTGCTGAGTGAAACTGGGGAGGTGCTTAGTGATAATGTGGTGGTGATGAGTGATAATGTGGTGGTGCTGAGTGATGCTGGGGTAGGGCTGAGTGATGATGTGGTGATGCTGAGTGGTGCTGTGGTGGTGCTGAGTGATGCTGGGGTGGCGCTGAGTGTTGCTGTGGTGGTGCTGAGTGGTGCTGTGGTGTTGCTGAGTGGTGCTGTGGTGGTGCTGAGTGGTGCAGTAGTGGTGGCGAGTGATGCTGGGGCGGCGCTGAGTGATGCTGTGGTGGTGCTGAGTGATGCTGTGGTGGTGCTGAGGGATGCAGTGGTGGTGCTGAGTGGTGCTGTGGTGGTTTCTAAGTGATGCTCTGGTGGTGCTGAGTGTTGCTGGGGTGGTGCTGAGTGGTGCTGGGGTGGTGCTGAATGATAATGTGGTGGTGCTGAGTGGTGCTGTGGTGGTGCTGAGTGGTGCTGTGGTGGGGCTGAGTGATGCTGTGGTGGTGCTGTGGTGGTGCTGAGTGGTAATGTGGTGGTGCTGAGTGATAATGTGGTGGTGCTGAGTGATGCTGGGGTAGCGCTGAGTGATGCTGTGGTGGTGCTGAGTGGTGCTGTGGTGCTGCTGAGTGATGCTGTGGTTGCGCTGAGTGATGCTGTGGTGGTGCTGAGTGATGCTGGGGTGGCGCTGAGTGATGATGTGGTGGTGCTGAGTCGTGCTGTGGTGGTGCTGAGTGATGCTGTGGTGGTGCTGAGTGGTGCTGTGGTGGTTCTGGCTACACAGGCCTTTACTGCCTCTATGTGCTCGAAATCCCCAGCCTTTCCCTATCTGTTTCCAGTTTCCTGTGTCCTAATGCGACCAATGATGATGAAGGTCGAACAGTCTGATAAGACAATGACTTTGAAAGCGTAGGCTGTGCCTGTATCTCTCCCGACTCCCATGGGTCCTGCTACAGGACTTGTGTTTTCATAACCATTAGGTATAACCCTATATTGATTTTTGTTGACTCTAACGAGGAAAACAGTGGAGGGGCCATTCACGCATTTCATAAACATTACATTCCTTGGTCCAGCTATCTGAGCCCAGAGCAACGTCACGGGCAGATAGACTACATATTTACTAAACACCACGAGAATATTGCTTCATATGGAGGTCAAACTTGTCAACCTGTTAATATCTTTGTTTGCACCTTTTTCGTATGTATTGACAGTTTCTCTTGTCTCCTACTGATTTCGTTCTTCCCCTATTGTATAAATAAAATAAATTAATAAGGAAACTTAACGAGCCTGCTGCGGTGTTTTTGAATGCCAAGGTTGCCCAATACCATGGCTGCCTTGTTTTGATTCCACCTCTTGCCTTTTTCTTCCACCACCCTAGACTGCACCCTGCACTTCTTTTCTTTTCATCTCCCTTGTGCATATTCCTCGTCATACATGCTTCCTCGATGTTAGATCTGGGGGTCTCTAGTTGGCAATGGTATTCACCTTTGTCCAAATAGGGACCCTTACTTCTAAGTCAGGATAAGGGGATTACACTCCTAAATAACCCCTGCTCACCCCCTTGGTAGCTTGGCACGAGCAGACAGGCTTATCTCAGAGGCAGTGTGTTAAGCATTTGTGAATATACACAGTAATACAGTGGAAACACTACAGATGGACACAACACAGGTTTTATAAAAACAAGCATTTGCAATGCAATAGGTCTCGCATTAAGAAAGTTTGAGCTATTGGTCTTGTAAATGACACTTTTTTTATTTATGTGTTTGTTTTGAAAATAGCTAAATTAATAGCTTTGTCATTTACAATGCCAATAGTTATAACTTTCGCAAATGTGACACCTATAGTATTTGTAATGCAACATGTTTTGTATTTACGTGACTTAGATGTATTGATATTACAAATAACAATGGCTTTTAATTTTTTTAAATAATTAATACTTAAATAAAAGTGATTGTAATTTATAATGGCAATAGCTTAAACTTTTGTAAATAACTTTTGTGAAGATTAGGTTCAGTGTATTTAATTGTGACGAAAATCCAAGAACAGAAGTGAAATATTAACATCTTTTTGTGACATTTGTAATAACGCTTGAAACATTGAGAGAACATATTTGAACCAGTTGTTGTTGAATGGTTGCACAGATTGATGCTGTGATGGTGCGGAGTGATGTTGTGGTGGCGACGAGTGATGCTGTGGCATTCAGTGATGCTGTGGCAGCGCATAGTGATGTTGTGGTGCCCCTGAGTGATGCTGTGGTGCCCCTGAGTGATGCTGTGGAGGCCGTGAGTGATGCTGTGGAGGCCGTGAGTGATGCTGTGGAGGCCGTGAGTGATGCTGTGGAGGCTCTGAGTGATGCTGTGGAGGCCCTGAGTGATGCTTTGGATGCCCTGAGTGATGCTGTGGAGGCCCTGAGTGATGCTGTGGTAGCGCATAGTGATGCGGTTGTGTTGCAGAGTGATGCTGTAGTGTTCCAGAGTGATGCTGTGGTGGTGCTGAGTGATGCTCTGGTGGTTCTGAGTGATGCTCTGATGGTGCTGAGTGATGCTCTGATGGTGCTGAGTGATGCTGTGGTGGTGCTGAGTGATGCGGTGGTGCTGAGTGATGCTGTGGTGGTGCTGAGTGATGCTGTGGTGGTGCTGAGTGATGCTGTGGTGGTGCTAAGTGGTGCTGTGGTGGTGCTAAGTGGTGCTGTGGTGGTGCTGAGTGATAATGTGGTGGTGCTGAGTGATGCTGGGGTAGCACTGAGTGATGATGTGGTGATGCCGAGTGGTGCTGTGGTGGTGCTGAGTGATGCTGGGGTGGCGCTGAGTGATGCTGTGGTGGTGCTGAGTGGTGCCGTGGTGGTGCTGAGTGGTGCTGAGGTGGCGCTGAATTATGCTGTGGTGGTGCTGAGTTATGCTGTGGTGGTGCTGAGTGGTGCTGTGGTGGTGCTGAGTGGTGCTGTGGTGGTGCTAAGTGATGCTGTGGTGGTGCTGAGTGGTGCTGTGGTGGTGCTGAGTGATGCTGTGGTGGTGCTGAGTGGTGCTGTGGTGGTGCTGAGTGATAATGTGGTGGTGCTGTGGTGGTGCTGAGTGGTGCTGTGGTGGTGCTGAGTGGTGCTGTGGTGGTGCTGAGTGGTGCTGTGGTGGTGCTGAGTGATAATGTGGTGGTGATGAGTGATAATGTGGTGGTGCTGAGTGATGCTGGGGTAGCGCTGAGTGATGCTTTGGTGGTGTTGTGGTGGTGCTGAGTGATGCTGGGGTGACGCTGAGTGATGCTGTGGTGGTGCTGAGTGGTGCTGTGGTGGTGCTGAGTGGTGCTGTAGTGGTGCTGAGTGGTGCTGTAGTGGTGCTGGGGTGGCGCTGAGTGATGCTGTGGTGGTGCTGAGTGATGCTGTGGTGGTGCTGAGGGATGCTGTGGTGGTGCTGAGTGGTGGTGCTAAGTGATGCTCTGGTGGTGCTGAGTGTTGCTGGGGTGGTGCTGAGTGGTGCTGGGGTAGTGCTGAGTGATCATGTGGTGGTGCTGAGTGATAATGTGGTGGTGCTGAGTGGTGCTGTGGTGGTGCTGAGTGGTGCTGCTGAGTGATAATGTGGTGGTGCTGAGTGATAAAGTGGTGGTGCTGAGTGATGCTGGGGTAGCGCTGAGTGATGCTGTGGTGGTGCTGAGTGGTGCTGTGGTTGCGCTGAGTGATGCTGTGGTTGCGCTGAGTGATGCTGGGGTGGCGCTGAGTGATGATGTGGTGGTGCTGAGTCGTGCTGTGGTGGTGCTGAGTGATGCTGTGGTGGTGCTGAGTGATGCTGTGGTGGTGCTGAGTGGTGCTGTGGTGGTTCTGGCTACACAGGCCTTTACTGCCTCTATGTGCTCGAAATCCCCAGCCTTTCCCTATCTGTTTCCAGTTTCCTGTGTCCTAATGCGACCAATGATGGTGAAGGTCGAACAGTCTGATAAGACAATGACTTTGAAAGCGTAGGCTGTGCCTGTATTTCTCCCGACTCCCATGGGTCCTGCTACAGGACTTGTGTTTTCATAAACATTAGGTACACCCCATATATTGATTTTTGTTGACTCTAACGAGGAAAACAGTGGAGGGGCCATTCACGCCTTTCATAAACATTACATTCCTTGGTCCAGCTATCTGAGCCCAGAGAAACGTCACGGGCAGATAGTCTACATATTTACTAAACACCACGAGACTATTGCTTCAGTGATTACCGCATAATCAAACAACTGAACCGCTGAAGGTATTTATGCATGTGTATGTATGTGTGTGTGGATACGTGTAGGCATGTGTGTATATGCGAGCATATCTGTGTATATGTGAGCATGTTTTAGTGTGTGTGTAAGTATGTACGCGCATTTGTGTGCGCGTATGTATTTTGTGTTATGGCGTTTGTGTGTAGGGGTTTATGTGTATTTGGTTGTTTGTGAATGTTTGTGTGCGTGGGTGTAATCTATGCTTATTTGTGTGGTTGCGTCTGTGCGCGTTGGTATATTTGCTAATGTACGTATGTCTGTGTGCGTATTTATGTGGTTGTGCGGGTAGGTGTGTATATGGAAGCTTATGAATGTGTGCGAATGCGTATTTGCGTAGCTGCGTCTGTGCGTGTGGATATATTTTCATAGGTACCAAGTGTATTGTTGTGGTTGCGTTTGCTCGTTTCTCAGAGTAGGTGTATTTATGTGGTTGTTTGTGTCTGTGAGGCGTCTGGTGTATTTGCTTGCCCAGATACGTGTATTTGAGTAGTTGTGTCTGTGTGTGTAACTGTGTATGTATATTTGGGTAGTTGCGTGTGCGTTTGTTTGTGTGGTTGGTTGTTTAGGTGTGTGTGTGTATTTTTGCGTGGTAGACAAGTATCTGATATGTTGTACGTGGGAGCATTTGTTCATGTGCATTCATGTGGCTGATTTGTTTGTACGTGTGTGTACACAGACAGAAGACAACTGTGGCGTACTGAAACAAAACAAAAGAGGGCATGTATTCATGAAAGGGTAAAGGCAGAAAGGCAAAGCCGGCAATTATCCCAGTCTTCCCGAGGTACAATCCTCGCAGGTTTAAATGCATTATGTTGTAGCTTATAGTGGGTTTTTCAAGTAAATTCCAACTTCTATTGAATCGTCTGTTTAAGAACACACCCTTTCAGTCAGTTGAGAAGCATTGAGGGAGATAACGACAGTAGAGAGGGTGAGAAAGAGAACAAGCAAGAGAAAAGGCGAGAGACCGGAGAAGACGCGACAATACGAAGAGGGAGCTAAAGAGAGGCAGGAAGGATAGAAGGGGAGGGGAAATGAAAGAGAAAGAAGGAGGATGTGAGGGAGAATACAGGGGGAAGTAGGAAAGAATAGTGTGGAGAGAGAAAGAAATAAAGTGTGAGATAGCGAGAGAAAACGATAGGGGTGAGAGAAGTAAACATAGAAAAGAAGCAGATGGGAAAAGAAAGAAAGGGGTGAGAGAAAAAAGAAATAAAGAAGGGGTGAGGGACAGAGATTTGGAAAAGTCAGTCCTAAGATGTCAGCCTTAGGGTCCTGCGTGAGAGTCTTGGAGTAGGCGGTCCTTCAAGAAGCCATCCTGAGACCCCTTTGAAGTGAAGATCTTGGCATAATGAGCTAGAGCTAAAGTAAAATACAGCCGTGGGCAGCAACAGCAGAGGTAAATTAAGGGGGGGGGGGGGGGGGGGGGAGAAGTGAAGCTGAGCACGCGCTTGGGAACCTTCACGCTTGAATGCCTGAGGCCGAGCGCACGCTGGGGAAGCTTCAGAGATGCCTGTGGCATATTGTTTTTTGTTAACTCTAATGAGGAAAACAGTGGAGGGGCCATTCACGCATTTTATAAACATTACATTCCTTGGTTCAGCTATCTGAGCCCAGAGAAACGTCACGGGCAGATAGTATACATATTTACTAAACACCACGAGAATATTGCTTCAGTGTTTACCGCATAATCAAACAACTGAACCGCTGAAGGTATTTATGCCCATGTATGTATGTGTGTGTGGATACGTGTAGGCATGCGTGGATATGCGAGCATATCTGTGTATATGTGAGCATGTTTTAGTCTGTTTGTGTGTATGTACGCGCGTTTGTGTGCGCGTATGTATTTTGTGTGGTGGCGTTTGTGTGTAGGGGTTTATGTGTATTTGGTTGTTTGTGAATGTTTGTGTACGTGGGTGTAATCTATGCTTATTTGTGTGGTTGTGTCTGTGCGCGTGGATATATTTGCTAATGTACGTATGTCTGTGTGCGTATTTATGTGGTTGTGCGGGTAGATGTGTATATGGAAGCTTATGAATGTGTGAGAATGTGTATTTGCGTAGCTGCGTCTGTGCGTGTGGATATATTTGCATGGGTACCAAGTGTATTGTTGTGGTTGTGTGTGGGCGTTTCTCAGAGTAGGTGTATTTATGTGGTTGTTTGTGTCTGTGAGGCGTCTGGTGTATTTGCTTGCCCAGATACGTGTATTTGAGTAGTTGCGTCTGTGTGCGTAACTGTGTATGTATATTTGGGTAGTTGCGTGTGCGTTTGTTTGTGTGGTTGGTTGTTTAGGTGTGTGTGTGTGTGTATTTTTTGCGTGGTAGATATGTATCTGAGATGTTGCACGTGGGAGCATTTGTTCATGTGCATTCATGTGGCTGATTTGTTTGTACTTGTGTGTACACAGACAGAAGACAACTTTGGCGCACTGAAACCAAACAAAAGAGGGCATGTATACATGAAAGGGCAAAGGCAGAAAGGCAAAGCCGGCAATTATCCCAGTCTTCCCGAGGTACAATCCTTGCAGGTTTAAATGCATTATGTTGTAGCTTATAGTGGGTTTTTCAAGTAAATTCCAACTTCTATTTAATCGTCTGTTTCAGAACACACCCTTTCAGTCAGTTGAGAAGCATTGGGGGAGATAACGACAGTAGAGAGTGTGAGAAAGAGAACAAGCAAGAGAAAAGGCGAGAGACCGGAGAAGACGCGACAATATGAAGAGAGAGCTAAAGAGAGGCAGGAAGGATAGAAGGGGAGAGGAAATGAAAGAGAAAGAAGGAGGATGAGAGGGAGAATACAGGGGGGAAGTAGGAAAGAATAGTGTGGAGAGAGAGAAAGAAACAAAGTGTGAGATAGCGAGAGAAAACGATAGGGGTGAGAGAAGTAAACATAGAATTGAAGCAGATGAGAAAAGAAAGAAAGGGGTGAGAGAAAGAAGATATAAAGAAGGGGTGAGGGACAGAGATTTGGAAAAGTCAGTCCTAAGAAGTCAGCCTTAGGGTCCTGCGTGAGAGTCTTGGAGTAGGCGGTCCTTCAAGAAGCCATCCTGAGACCCCTTTGAAGTGAAGATCTCGGCATAATGAGCTAGAGCTAAAGTGAAATACAGCCGTGGGCAGCAACAACAGGGGTAAATTAGGGGGGGAGGAGAAGTGAAGCTGAGCACGCGCTTGGGAACCTTCACGCTTGAATGCCTGAGGCCGAGCGCACGCTGGGGAAGCTTCAGAGATGCCTGTGGCATATTGTTTTTTGTTACCTCTAACGAGGAAAACAGTGGAGGGGCCATTCACGCATTTCATAAACATTACATTCCTTGGTTCAGCTATCTGAGCCCAGAGAAACGTCACGGTCAGATAGTATACATATTTACTAAACACCACGAGAATATTGCTTCAGTGTTTACCGCATAATCAAACAACTGAACCGCTGAAGGTATTTATGCATGTGTATGTATGTGTGTGTGGATATGTGTAGGCATGCGTGGATATGCAAGCATATCTGTGTATATGTGAGCATGTTTTAGTGTTTGTGTACGTAAGCGCGTTTGTGTGCGCGTATGTATTTTGTGTGGTGGCGTTTGTGTGTAGGGGTTTAGGTGTATTTGGTTGTTTGTGAATGTTTGTGTACGTGGGTGTAATCTATGCTTATTTGTGTGGTTGCGTCTGTGCGCGTGGGTATATTTGCTAATGTACGTATGTCTGTGTGCGTATTTATGTGGTTGTGCGGGTAGATGTGTATATAGAAGCTTATGAATGTGTGCAAATGTGTATTTGCGTAGCTGCGTCTGTGCGTGTGGATATATTTGAATGGGTACCAAGTGTATTGTTGTGGTTGTGTGTGGGCGTTTCTCAGAGTAGGTGTATTTATGTGGTTTCTTGTGTATTTTTGCGTGGTAGATATGTATCTGAGATGTTGCACATGGGAGCATTTGTTCATGTGCATTCATGTGGCTGATTTGTTTGTACGTGTGTGTACACAGACAGACAGACGACAACTTAGAGGGTGAGAAAGAGAACAAACAAGAGAAAAGGCGAGAGACCGGAGAAGATGCGACAATACGAAGAGAGAGCTAAAGAGAGGCAGGAAGGATAGAAGGGATGGGGAGATGAAAGAGAAAGAAGGAGGATGAGAGGGAGAATACAGGGGGAAGTAGGAAAGAATAGTGTGGAGAGAGAAAGAAACAAAGTGTGAGATAGCGAGAGAAAACGATAGGGGTGAGAGAAGTAAACATAGAAAAGAGAAGTAAACATAGAAAAGAAGCAGACGAAAAAAGAAAGAAAGGGGTAAGAGAAAGAAGAAATAAAGAAGGGGTGAGGGACAGAGATTTGGAAAAGTCAGTCCAAAGAAGTCAGCCCTAGGGTCCTGGCAGGGGTGAATTAGGGGGGAAGAGAAGTGAGGCTGAGCGAGCGCTTGGGAAGCTTCACCCTTGAATGCCTGAGGCCGAGCGCACGCTGGGGAAGCTTCAGATGCCTGTGGGAGGGAGGCTGATGGCTTTGATGTGGACGCGCGTTCTGCACGAGTGCACCACATGAACTGGATGCAATCCGCGATGGTTTCAGAGCTTGGTTTGCCCTCTATACTCTCGTCTATTTATCCCTTACGGGATAGAATAGTCGAGACCTAATAAGTATTCTTTATATAGACTTAACACAAGACCACAAACAACAAAAATCCACAATACTGTACTTAATGTTGACTTAAAGATGCTAAAAGTTACTTAGTTCAAGTTGGTGATAAATTCGACAAAGTTCTCAACAAAGTACCTGGATGCGTAACGCAAAATGAACAAAATGTTCGTAAAAGGCGAGATGCGTCGGTTCCATAATCCAGGGGAGATGATGCGTCGTGACTCAATGCTTGCGCAGAGTAGGGGATGCATAGTGATCCTTACCGGTGCGGTGATGATGCGTAGATTCTCGGTTTGCGGGCCGGTTGCGATGTGCAAGATGGCACCTCGATGCCATGCGATAATCCTGGTGCGATGCGAGAAGATGGCGCTCTTGATGCTGCGATGCGACGATGATGCGAAGACGCCCTGGCAGCCTTGCGACGACTCTGTTCTTTGGAGCAGCGACAGGCCCTGCGACACGCTTCTCCGGTGATGCTATGGCGACTCTCTCGATGGAGTCACGCTACTCCGGTGATGTGACAGCAGGCAGCTTCGACGAAGATACGCTTTCTGGGAGATGCAGTGGCGGCACACTTCTCCGGCGATGCGACGATTTCAGCTGCGGCGGCGTCGCGCTTCTTCTCATTGCGACGCGCTTCCAGCACCCAGCGACACGCAGGCTTCTGCAGTTAGAATTCCCAGCAAGGAAATTCAGGGGGGAGCTGGAGATTAAGTCTTTTGTCCCTGAGACTTCAGCAGGAGGCAAGCACAGTTCAAGCCCTTGGAGAATATTCTGTAGATGATGAAAGTCCTTAAAAGTTTCCTTGGCAATAAAGAAACCACTGCAGGCTAACCCAGCAAACAGCACACTGGCAGAGGGGCAGTCCAAACTCCTGCAGCTTCCTTAGTTCTTCTCCTTGGCAAAAGGTTTCTTGTTCCCAGAAGTGATCTAAAGTTCTTGGGTCTGAGTTTCAATATTTATACTACTTTTCTCTTTGTTCTCTGAAGGCAGAGTGGCCTCTGCCTAGTCCAAACGAGTTCTTGAGCACTTTGTTCACAGGACTCCTTCTTTCCTTTCACAATGCAGGGCAGAAACATCAGACGCCCCACAGGAGGTGGAGCCAGCATTGTGGAGGGAAAGCACAGCCCTGGAGCACTTTGTTGACATGATTCCTTCTCTTCTTTTACAGTGCAGGGCTGAGACATCAGCCGCACCCCAGGGGGTGGAGCCAGCATTGTGGAGGGAAGGCCCAGCCCTATTCAGGTTCCAGGTGCAACTCCTCCCTCCCATCTAGATGCAGATCTCCCTATTTACCACTGGGCTCACTCATTCTGTCTCCTGGAATCCCCCAGTCCTTTCACTCAAACTCCAGACAAGGAATACACAACCGAGCAGAGGCAGGCTTTGGATTGTTAGGCAAGAAAATACCTACTTTCTAAAAGTGGTATTTTCAAACACAGAATGTTAAAACCAACTTTACTAAAACATTTATTTTATCATTCTGAGTTCAGGCATACTAAATTCGAATTTCCACCATGTTCCCTGAGTCAGTTAGGATTATAAGATGTAATAATCTAACTGCCTATTCTGGCCTATGGTGAACAGGTATCCTTGCAATAGTGAAAAACGAAAATGGCTGTAATTCACTATTAGGACATGCTACACACACTAGGGCATGTCCTACCTTATACTTACAATGCACCCTGCCTTTGGGCCTATCATAGGGGTGTCTGATATGAAGAAAAGAGAAGGTTTAGGGACTGGCAAGTGGGTGCACTTGCCAAGTCGACATGGCAGTCACAGACTGCACACAGGCCTTGCAATAGCAGGCCAGAGACACACTTTATAAGCTGCTTCTGTGGGTGGCACAACCAGTATTGCAAGCCCACCAGCAGCATTTGATTTACAAGCCCTGGACACACATGGTGCACTGTACAAGGGTCTGACAAGTAAATCAAATAACCCAATCATGGAATCACTAATTAGTACATCAAGTTAACATAGGGAGCACTTGCACTGTGACACTGAATAGCAGTGGCACAGTGCCCAAAGCATATAACCAGCAAAAACATATCAAAAACAGAGGAGGCAATCCAACAAAAATGGAAGGGAGACTCACACCAATGATGCAAGGTCTAACACTCGCTTTGTCACTGTTTACCAATTTTACTCTTCAACCTTGTTTCTTCCTTTTCTGCCTTCGTCTCTCTTGCTCTGGATCAAGATCTGATAATGAAAAATAAACCTTGGTCGCCAAAAAGGAGTGCCGGTACCAACCACATGCAACAACCAGCACAAAGTAAGCAGGGTCGCAGTCGTATAAATAGGGCCTCGCCTATTACGCTGCCCACAAAATCACCTTCATAATTGACATATTCCCAGCACCTCTGTTCTAATTCTCTCTAATAGCTGAATAGGAATAGTCTGTACCCCCTGCTTCTTTCACACAATGTTTATCCCCTGTAGTTGGCAGGAGAAGATAGTCCTACAGTTGGAGGCCTAGGCTAAAGTGCAATCAATGTGACAATTTCTAGATGCTCCTAAAATTCTCACAACAGCTATAATATTTCCGGTTCGAGTGAGTGGGTACAACAAAACTGACTCACTAACTTCTGCAGCAACAGGTTTCAGTAAACTGACTTTTTACGGGTTGAAACGCCCTTTAAATCTGTAACTAGTGCTTAAACATTCCCTGGAAGGGATATTCTTAAAAAAATATTGAACGAGAATTTAGAACGACACACTTGAATGTTGTGCATGTTTAGAGGTGGGTGAACCGCGGAAGGCTCAAAGCAGATGTCGGACTCTGGCTCAGCTCGAGGTCCTCTTCGACCCTTGAGCCCAAAACGAGTCGAGCGTTCACGTGGCTTCTGCCTGTGATGCACACTCTAACCTCAATGGCAAAGGATTTTTTTTAAAGAATTAACCAATGATTAGGGCTCCCAGTTCTGTGGTATTTATTTTCTTAACATTTCCGTCTATATTTATAATATTTATTTTTTGGTCATTTTATCTGTATTTATCCACATTTTTTTTGTTGCAAGCAAAAAAGATGCTGCAACTCATATTTTTTCACATTCATTTAAATAGACAACGCTCACTTGGTTGTTATAGGTTTAGATAGATTTATGGAGATGGGTAATGGGTGACTGCTTTTAACAAAGAGATCCTTTTGTTACTTGCAGTTCATAAATTGTAATCCTTCTAATATAGCAAAGTGAGCTATGAAGGACATGTGGCTTCTACATCTTGTGACCCTCACTGTCTTACGTAATACATCCTATATGTTGATTTACACACATATGATTTATTATCAATGTATAATGTGTGCATGAAATCTAAGCGCTCTGAGACAGCGCATTGGGATGAGTAGCGCTATAGCACTATAAAACAACTAAAACAAAATAGAGGTATTTATGTTGTTCTTTGTGTAAATACTGGGACAGACCAACACATCTAACATTCCTACAGTGCATGCCTATCACTTATAGACAAATACTGAAGAAAGTCAAAAGCATGCCTCTCTTGAGCACCTGAGAAGTGATAAGCTGTGTGCATATGCTTTCCCACCATTGCTTTTAGGTGTGGGTCTCCTCCCAACCCCGATAGCTCCCAACCAGGATATTACAACAAATGGAGGCCTTAGGGCCCCTCACCGTCTGCCTTTCTTATGGCAACAACCTACTGCAATACTGCCAGGAATTGTGCACTACTCCACTCGGGGAAAACAATGCTGTTCAAAGACGAGAAACAAAAGTAACGCTTTACTGGCAAACTCTGTAAGGTGGTGCTAATGTGATTGAGTGTGAATAAAACCAACCTGGCCACTTGGCGACTACTGTAGCTTGCTTTATTTATTTTTGTGTGCTTTGAACTTTTTTTCCCTTCTTTTTTTCTCCGTTCTGCGGTTTCACTTTGGAAGAGAAAAATGTCAGAAAAAGATGGCATTTCCAGCAAAAGTGTTTCTTTCTTGTTTGGATCCATTTCACAGGGGAACCCTAACAAAAAGCTAGCGTCCAAAGCAGATCAAACCTGGTTAACCAATCCACAAAGGCAAACACATGACATTATTGGAGCTACAAAAAGAATCTCTCAGTTAACATACATACTGGCATTTTCCGTTCCTATTAATAAATACAGACAAAGGAAAATATATTCCTGTCTGTATTTATAAGCAAAAATAAATTTAAACGGAAAACCGGGAGCCTTACCTATGATGTAAAACAGGCGAGAGAAAGAGATACCCATTTAGTGGCTGAACTGCAGAATCTGAATCCACAACACCTGGCATCCATGCCGCCTTTCCCTCATGACTAGAGTTAGTGGTCGCCGAACCTCCCTTTTCACCATTATCATCTTTGAGAGCACCTTGACAAATTTGAGTTTAGGTTGTGCGCTTTACAAAAACTTCTTGTCTGATTTAATGGACTATAATGTTGCTCCATATATAATAAGAATCTAGGCCACATATAAGGTACATATGACAGGTATTCCTAGTTTTTTTTCCTGAACTGCGCCCTGAGGGCAGCACTTTTTGGCATTCAAAATTACTTCTTTTCAACCATTCCCAAAAATGCTTGTGGAATTTATAACTTTCCCCAAAATATTCCAGGACTAGAGTTGGAATACTAAATAAGCCCTCTAGAATATTCGTGGGAAATTTGCAATTTCCCCAAAAACTATAGGACTGGAGTTAGAATAGCTAATTTGACCTTTCAGTGTCCTCCATACCCACTGCTGCCCTGAGGGCACAGTTCAGGGCAAGAAACACAGACTTGCCTCCTAGTTCACAAATGGCATTTGTCATCAGGGTGAGAGAGGAATGTATATTTCGAAGTTCATATTTAACTGCTATCACTTAATAAATGGCGCCCATTGCAGTAATATAACATGATGTATCTATCAAGGTGGGATGCTTCTGCATGTTAACAAAAAATCCTTTTTTTTATTAAAAAAGAAAAAGTATCACATGTTTAAGGGGAGTTTGTTGCAAGATGTACATGGCAATCATGTTCAAGGCTTGGCTTGTTCGTGGGCTCTTAGAGCCAAGCCAGATCCCTGGCTCGGCTCTGGCTCAGCTCTCACTGTTAGTCGGTTGGTTGTTCCACCTCTATGTGTTTTGGACTTAGCCACCATGACATTTTACTCTTGCCAAGTCCAATTAGCGTTTGGGTCTTCGGCTCATACATTATAGAGAACAATTTCCATTCGCAAATGTGTTCAATTATTTGATGTACTATTTTTACAGCAGTGCCCAGCCTCTGGGCTCCATTGTTTAACAAGACCACTTAGAAGTCTATTGTGATCAAGGGAAGTCCATGCTGGAACAATGTCAACACATCGTAGTGCCATTAGTAAGTTGCACACAAATTCTTCCCCACACACACCACATAGTAATAGTTCCCACTAGCCCCAGCACAGGCATATCCTGGGAGTTTCCTGGTTTGTTCCAGAATTTCCTTTCTCCGTAACACCACGCGCTTCAGACCTGGAAAGTTCCTCAGACGTTTCCTTTAGAAGTGCTGCTGCCAAAGCCATGTGGTTTTCTCAGGCAGCTGAGGATATAGAGTTCAGTGAGACATTTCCCGAAACAATGATATAACTACTTTTGAGTAAGCAGCAGCATACATAGTCAGGCCGCCATTAGCCTTAATGCAAGCAAGGAATTGGGCTCCCAATCTTCCTGATCTGGTAGTAAATAAAACAACAAGAAATGGGGTCTAGTGGGCCACTTAAATCCCACCGCCCATGTACCTGCTGCACTATTGATAGCTACACCCCCGTATCGAGCATAAACGATGTACACCAAAACCACGCAGGACCTATTGCTTTGTCAATGCTTGTCAAAAGGGAGATTTTTTCAACATCAGATAAACGATTAACAACAAAGATATTGTAGGGAATAATATATATATATTTTTTTGTAAGACTTTATTGATGTCTGTGTATTTTACACAGCATTCCCCTACAACCCGGAGGCCGGCTGCTATTTTATAAACACTTGGGTATAGCATGGCACATCAGTCCTCCGGAGAAATTATAAGTCAGCTTCAACATAGTACCAGTTATCAAATAACATATCAGCCTGCACCAAAAGTTTCAGTGTACGTCTTACTTTTATGATTTTATAAACTTAACTCAACTTGTGACTCAATAGCTCAATTATGCAGTTCATACCACTAAATTGTACATTTTTAGGTTCATACGAGTAAGTTCTGACTGTTATTCCTCTCCATCTTTCCGCCCGGAGTTCTCTCTGCCAACCAACCTCCCCCCGTTCTCCCTGTTCCTACCCTCCCCGACTGTTGTCCCCTGCTCCAAGTTCAAGCTATATCTTCCTCATCCTCTGAATCGTCCGTCTCTTCCTCTGATAATGGTTCACATATATCCCCACGATAGCTGTTCCACGGAAGCCATATTTTGTTCCATTTCTTAGGATTAGCCCTTTGCTTGTACACTGACCGTTCAATCACCATGAGCATGTCTACATTCCTACACCATTGTGCTCGGGTTGGGACCTCTACCGCCCCCCATTTCTGCGCTATATCACGCTTGGCCACCAGCAGTCCTATAATAGCCCATTGTTGTCCCTGGCGCGTCAGATCATTAGGCCCCCATACATTAAGCAGACACATGCGTGGATCTGGCGTGAGTGAGACCTCAAGAGTTTGTGAAATCGTACGCAATACTTGCCTCCAGTAGTCCGCATTCCCAGAGTGTGTGGAATAGTGTCCCTTCCTCACCACAGCCCCTGAGACAATATGGATGATCAGCCCTGTTGATTTTGTGAAGTGTAGTCCTCGTATAATACACCCTATGCAGTATTTTAAATTGCACTAGCCTAAATCGTGCTGAGATACCGGCTTCCCTTGGGGAGGCCACTGCCTCGTTCCATTCCGTTTCGTCTATCTCTGCTATTTCACTCTCCCACTTCTCCTTCAGTTTTTGTAGTGGATCTGGCATATTATTCAATAATTTCCGATACGTAAGGGAGGTGGCGCTTGTTTGCATATAGTCTGTCAAGAGGCGATCCTCCAATGGGGAGGACTCCGGCACATCCTTACCTGCCTCAATCGCCGATAGTAGTGCGTGTCGTATTTGTATGTAGCTGCAGCTGGTCAAAGGGGATTACTCCGTCTCTAGTCCATAGGTCACCTACCGTGGATATTCCGATATTATCCCAATGCGTGAACCCTTTACTCTACCTTAAGTTCCCCAGGGCCTTAGTGTCCCACAAGGGCGTGAGTTTAGTTATGACACCCCCCCCATTTCAGTTTCGCCTGGGCTTTGTGCCATGTCGCTACCGTGTGTTTGGTGGGTCCCATGAGCTGTGGCAACAGGCTCTTGTTGTATAACGGGGCTAAAAGACTGTGTGTACCCAGTTGCGCTCTGTCAGCCAGATAGGCCGGGTCATTTTGCGGCACATGTAGCCACTGGTTAATAATCTTGAGGTGAGCCGCCCAGTAATACAGTTGCACGTTTGGTAGGGCTATCCCACCACTATACCAATCTCTGACCAATTTCCCGTGTGCCACTCGGGCCGGGCGATCTCCCCACAGCAGCCCAGTCAGTGCTGATGTCACTCTACGAAAGTAAGAAGGAGGCACTAATACCGGTGTATTTTCTAACACATAAAGAAAACGCTGAAGTGCCTTCATTTTAAATAGGGCCGCCCTCCCTAGTAACGTCAGCGGGAGCGTTTTCCAATGTCTCGCTTCAGCCTGAAGCCGCGTGAGCGGCGGTAGTAGGTTTAGGTCATAGAAGACCTTACTGTCTCGGGTGATGGCTATCCCCAGGTATTTAAATGTGTCGGTCGCCACTGTCAAGGGACAGTCGGCTGGTAGGGCCGGGGTGGGGCCGCTAAGTGTATATATTACTGATTTGGTCCAGTTGATTATGTAGCCAGAGGTGTGACCATGCCGTTCACACAGTGCCAGCAGTATCGGGATCCCCCGCTCGGGCTCAGACATATAGATCAACATATCGTCCGCATATAATGAGACCCTGTCTTCCCAATTTTCCCCCCATCCTATTCCTCTCAGCAGCTGGGATGTTCTAAGTACCACCGCCAGTGGTTCTAGGGCTAGCGCAAACAGTAAGGGTGAGAGCGGGCATCCCTGTCTTGTCCCCCTAGCCAAGGCTATGTCGCGGGAGATATGACCATTTGCCACCACATGCGCCACCGGGTCAGTGTATAGCAGTCGAATCCACGAGATAAACCTTGGGCCGAAGCCCATATGGTCCAAGACCGCAAAAAGATAGTGCCATTCCACCATGTCAAACGCCATCCTGGCATCCAGTGACAGAATAGCCGTTGGTTCCGTCAGTGACGGTGCCCTTGCCAGCGCTCCATGTAATCTTCGGAGATTATGCGCCGTACTCCTGTGAGGCATGAACCCCGACTGATCCGGATGGATCAGGTGTGCCATGTGTGGCATCAGTCTGGTAGCCAGCAGTTTCGCCAATATTTTGGCTTCTGCGTTGAGGAGGACGATAGGACGAGGTCTCATCTGGCGGCTTACCCGGTTTCGGGATTGCCACAATGGTGGCGACTCGTTGGTCAAGGGGCAGAATTCCCTTTGCTAGGCTTTCGTTGTACATATACAACAAGGGTGTGCTTATCTCCTCAGATATAGTTTTATACCACTCCACCGGGATCCCATTGGGGCCCACAGCTTTACCCACGTGCAGTGCATGAATGGCTAGTTGGATTTCATTCGCCGACAGATCTGCGTCGAGTTCTCCCCGTGCCCCCTGCATCAGTGTCTGTGTTGGTATTCCGTGAAGCGCCAACGTCGCCTCCTCCTGTGTTATGGCCACCTCAGGGGTGTATACGTTTTGGAAATGCGCCGCCAGGGTTTCAACTATCACGGAAGGCCGCGTTTTCGCCTCCCCGTTAGAGCCTTTCAACTGTAGTATATGTTTGGCACCTCCCTTTTTCGTATCTAGCCAGGCTAGGAGCTTGCTGGCCTTGTCCCCGATATCATAGATTCTGTGTGTCGTCGCTGTGATGTCCTCGACCGTCTTCCTGCGAAGATGATCGCCATGAAGTCGTTGGCAGAGCTGCAGTGTATGTAGTGTCTCGGCAGTCGGGTCAGTCATGTGTGTCAGGTGCGCCTGCTCAAGTTCAAGTTCCAGTTTCGTCAATTCCTCCCTCTGAGCGCGTTTGTATCCTGTTACGGACGCTATTGCCCGTCCTCTCAGGACCGTCTTGTAGGCCTCCCAAAGGACCGACGGCGATGTCACCGAGGCCACATTTTCCGCAAAATAATATCGTGTAGCCTTCTTCAAGTCTTTACGTATGGTCGGCCGTAGTGAATAATTTTTATTGAAAATGTTTCAATTCTGAATAAAATGAAACTGAACTCGACATTACTAAGGACCGTGGCTGGAGGAATGGTCTTCGGAATGTCACAATCACTCCTGTTCTCCCCTTGACACCCCTTTCCTTTGCAGTCTCTCACTCTTCAAAAGTCACTCACAGCCTTTTTCTCTCCACATCTTTATGAAATCACTCAACTTGCATACCTCACACTTCATCTCCCTCATCTTCATCACTGTCTTTTCATTCTGCACTTCTGCATGTACTTCTTTATGTTCCTCCCCCTTTATCATCAACACACACACATACTCCCTCTCCTTCTCTCCCTCTCTCTCTCTCCCTCTCCCAGCCAGCAAACACATGTTCTTTCCCATTGGTAGTAGCGGCCGGCATTGCTCACGGGTTGGGAGTCGGGAGCGAGGGGTCGTGGTGGTGGGTTGGGATTCGCAGGGGTGTCGCAATGGGATCGCGGGGGTGTCGCAGGGAAATAAAAAAATACAATAAATAAATTTAAACTTACCTTTCCGCCGGGTCTAGAGTCTTCTCTGATCCTGCTCTCCTGCCTCCGACGGGAACAGGAGCAGGCAGCGTGGCTCCCTCCACTAAGCCAATCACAACGCTGCAAGCAGCGATATGATTAGTCGGCACGGCGCCCAGCCAGGGGATAGTGGGGTGGGCATGTTCTCCATGCAGGTTAAAATGCATCCTGCATGGAGAAGGGCAGAGTGCGCATTACTGGTTTGGGCGGCCCAAGAGGGCAGACCAAACAGTCTTTGCTCACTCAAGAGTGGACAAACCACTCCTCCCCTGCCCTGCTCAAAGAAAGGAGCAGTCCTGCAATGTGCAAAGCAAACATGACATGTTAATAACTAAAAGTTATTACAATTTTATGTTTTGGCTTTCTCGCACTGTGAGAAAGCTGTTGGCCGATGCTCCTCCGCCCTGGTGGAGGAGCCGCCCCTGCCGGCATTGGCCCTCTCGATATTCAACAGCTGGGTAGTTCTGCTTTGCTCACTTCCTCAGTACGCTAATTGCAATTGACCCATAGGTGACCATCGCTTTGAGCATTCTACAGTGAGGCCAAGGATTGGATGAGAATTTTCTGATTCCCTTGTAACCTGTGAATGGCATGGAGGTAATCTCACATTGTCTTCTGTCTGAGCTCTAAAGCTCTCAATCATAGCCATGCATTGAGACACCTAGCCCCTAATTTCAAGTCTGGCAGAGAGAAATTTCTGTACGGAATTCTATTCCATCTGATTCAACGTCAGCCTGTGTCCACACACCTTGTTTTCCACCCGGTTGGAAAGGCAGACCTGATTTATGGGTTGAAACAAATTTGCATCTGGCTTTGGCACCAGCAGCTGCTAACCATGCCCTCCATTTCTGTTTTTGACCATAGAGAGCATACAACGGTCACCCCTGAAAGAATGTTCCTTCCCTGTGCTTCTCCTCTTCCCCACACCCACAGCCTTCTCCCACTCCACCCAGAGGCAGAAATATGCATTCACCACCTGCTTTGAACCCCATGGAACTGAGAATTCTTTGGTGTTTTACGACTAGTAATTCCCCGTTCCATGGAGGTTAATTTGTAACTGGACGGTACTGGTGAGGATTTAGTGATCAGTAACGCCCCACCAATACCAGGCAACTCAGAATCAGAGCCTTGGAGCCAGGGCACGAGTCGGGGGTACACACGGGTGGACAGCGTCCACCCACTTTTTTCACAGGGTGAATGGCATCCACCCTGCAAAGAAGGAGTAGTTTCTGTCCTGTAACTCCAGTTCTGTAGTAGGGGTATCTCTGTTATAGTCATAATCTAGTGAATAGTCCCGCCCATGTGCGTGGACCCCGGAGCAATCAAAAATAATCTCTTAAGTCGTCAAAAAATGCAGACCTGCACAGACACTTAAGAGAGAATTTAAAGTCAGATAATGCAGCCTATATCCACAGGCTACACTGTGCAGTACTTCAACTAGAAATTCCACCAAAAACCCACAAACAGCACAGCCTGTCCAGTGTTTTCCACAGAGAAAAACCTTCTCCTACCAGCCAAAAGCCTCTGGAAAGATAGAGAAAGTAGTGGACAGACAAGCCCCATAGGCTGCCATTATGTGGCTCAGAACAGGATACTGTGCCTTTAAGAGAACCTTCCAGAACTCTCTCAGTATCCCAGAATGTGCAGCAGGTCCCTTTTACTTTCAGTTCTTTTTGAAGGCGTAACACACCAGACCTGTAGCATTCCTTACATGAATATCTTTCTCCACCGGGGAGGAGGGCGGGCGCTTATGACTATAACAGAGATACCCCTACTACAGAACTGGAGTTACAGGACAGAAACTACTCCTTCTGTAGTAGGGTATCTCTGTGTATAGTCATAATCTAGTGAATAGAATGGCAAGCCCATCCCCACACCAAAGCGGCGGTGGAGAGAAGAGAAATAACACCACTACTGCAAAGGTATGGACCGACTTCCAAGTGGCCGCCTTGCAGATTTCTGCAATTGGAATATTACGCAGCAAAGCAGTCGTGGCAGCTTTGCCCCTGGTGGAATGAGCCTTAGGTTTACCCTTTAAGGTCTTATTAGCCTTTTGGTAACACAATTGTGTACAGGACACAATCCACCTAGAGATGGACTGTTTTGAGGTAGCAAGACCGGTCCTGACTGATCCATAATTGATAAACAATTGGTCTGACCTACGAATATCTTTGGTTTTATCCAGATAAAATTTCAACACCCTCCTAACATCCAGAGAATGCAGGGACCTTTCCGCTGGAGATGAAGGATTCTGAAAAAACGTAGGTAATGTTATGGTCTAGTTAACATGAAAATCAGAGATAACCTTTGGAAGAAATTTAGGGTGAGTACGCATAACAACCTTAGCAGCATGGAATACGGTATAAGGTTCTTGGCAACATAACGCCTGAATTTCACTCACCCTGCGGGCCGATGTGATGGCCATGAGGAACACCGCCTTCCAGGACAGGTGCTGCAACGAAGCCTAATGAATAGGTTCAAAAGGCTCCTTCATCAATCTGGACAGAACCACATTCAATTCCCATGAAGGCGAAGGAAGTCAGACAGGAGGGAACACTTTCTTCAAGTCTTCCAAAAAGTCCTTGATCACAGGGATCTGGAAGAAGGAAGTCTGTGAAGGGCATTTCCTGTAGGCAGTCAGCGCAGCGAGATGAACCTTAATGGAATGGAAATTAAGGCCAGACTGCGCCAAATGTAGAAGATACGGAAGAATGACATCTTCCTTACATGTCATTGGATCATAGTTCTTGGACTTGCACCAGATGCAGAATCTCTTCCGCTTGTAAGCATAGGAAGTCCTAGTGGAAGGTCGCTTAGCCTCCTTCAGTATGTCCATACAATCTTCTGGTAGATTCAAATGGCCATATTGCACTATCTCAGGAGCCATGCTCCCAAACTCAAAGACGAGCGGTTTGGGTGCACCATCTGCCCCCCGAACTTCGTGAGAAGGTCCGGCCGGCACGGCAGCTGTATGTGAGGAAGGAGAGACCGGTGAAGCAGGTCCATGAACCACCACTGCCTGGGCCATTCCGAGGCGAGCAGGATCATCCACGCCCTGGAGTGGGACAGCTTGATGAGCACCGCCGGAATCAGGGGAATGGGTGAAAAAGCGTACAGAAAGCTGTTCGACCAGTTGATCCATAGTGCATTCCCCAGCGTCCCCTGCTGGTAGTACCTGGAGGCGAAGTCTCGGCATTTGCTGTTTTCGGCGGTGGCGAACAGATCTACGTCTGGAGTCCCCCACCTTGGGAAGACTTCTCCTAGTACTTTGTTGTTTATGACCCATTCGTGGTTTTCCTGAATCAGCCTGCTCAGTGCGTCCGCCTGAACATTCTGCACACCTGGTAGATGGGTAGCCGTTATCGTCAGTCCTCTGGCCAGAAGCCAGCGCCAGATCACCTGCGCCTCCTGAGACAGAGTGCGTGATCTCGAGCCCCCCTGCTTGTTGAGGTAATACATCGTGGTCGTATTGTCCGTCTGTACAAGCAGAGAGTTGGTCTGGAAGGACGGATGAAAAGCTTTCAGCGCCAAGTGAACAGCTCTGAGTTCCAGGAAATTAATGTGATACGTGGACTCCGTCGGGGACCACGTTCCTTGTATCTGTAAGTCTCCGGAGTGTGCCCCCCCAGCCGTGGAGAGACGCATCCGTCACAATAGTATGCGTGGGAATGTCCTTGTGGAAGGGAACCCCTCTGAGGAGATTCTCCGCTGAACACCACCACTTCAGAGACTGAAGAGCATGCAGAGACAGTCGTATATTGTCGTCCCAAGACCCTTTCCTCTGATCCCACTGATCCTCCAAGCACTCCTGCAATGGTCTCATGTGCAGCCGTGCGTGTGGGGTGAGGAAGATACAAGAGGCCATCAACCCCAGTAGAGAAGACACCGTCCTCACTGTTGTAGATGGATCGGTCATTAGAGGCTGAGCCTTCCGAAGGAGTTATATTCATCTCTCCTCCGAAGGAGACACGCTTGCTGACAGCGTATTGATGGAGGCTCCCAAGTACTGTAAGCACTGGACCGGAGTCGTGACAGACTTGGACATGTTGATGTGCAACCCCAGCTTGTTCAAGAGAACGCACGCCTTCTGGAAGTGCGCTTGAGCTTCCGAGAATGAGGAGGCCTTGATCAACCAATTGTCCAGGTACGGGTAGACGAACTCCTTGTTCTTCCTCAGGTGTGCAGCTACCACTGCCATGCACTTCAAGAATGTTCTGGGCGCAGACTTCAGCCCGAATGGCAGTACGGTGTACTGATAATGATTGGCGCCGACTTGGAATCGCAGGAACTTCCTGTGTTTGTGTGCAATGGGCACATGGAAGTAAGCATCCTGTAGGTCTATAGCACATAGCCAGTCTCCCTGTTGCAGCTGAGGATATATCTGATGCAACGACAGCATGCAAAATTTCTCTCTGCGAATCCACTTGTTTGCTTGTCGCAAATCCAGAATGGGCCAGAACTTGTTCTTGTTTTTCTTGCAAACCAGAAAGAACCGTGAGTACAGACCTCTTCCCCTTTGAGACAGAGGTACGTCTTCTATCACCCTTTTTCCTAAACAGGGTATCGGCCTCCGCTTGGAGCTCGCGCAGTTGAAACTGCAAGCTGACCGGTGGAATTGCTGGAGGCGGGCTGGTGAACCTAAGACTGTATCCATTGCAAACAATATTCAGCACCCACTTGTCCTGAGTAATTTTTCTCCACTCTGCCAGAAAAAATTGAACGCTTCCCCCCCACCGGAGTGGGTAACGGATGCAGAGGAAGTAACCGCTCAGGGCCTAGACCTGGCTGGGCCTTTGTAAGCCGCTGCGGACTGCTGGCCGCCTCTGCCATTCTGGCGCTTCTGGAAGGGCCTCCGGAACTGCTGCTGCTGTTGTTGCTGCTGTCCCGAAGCCTGTCCTCGCCCTCTGCCCTGCCCCCCGAACCATCTCTGGAACGGGCGGTAGGACTTCTTCTCCTTGGGCTTCTCCAACCCGACAGCCGTTAGGGTCTCGGCCTCCGCTTTCATGCGGCCCATCTCGTCGTCCGCATGCTTGCCAAACAGGGTTTCCCCCTAGAAAGGCAAGTTGGCCACCCGTTGTTGAGCCTCCGGCTTGAGAGACGTAAGTCGAAGCCAAGCGTGGCGCCGTTGGTTGACACCATGGCAGTACCGATGCGCCGCCAGAAGGGACACATCAGCAGCCGCGCTGATGAGTTGGTTCGACACCAACATCCCCTCATTCAGGATCTCCTGAAAATCTTCTTTCTTCTCTCGAGGAAAGAGCTCAGCGAATTGCTGGAGGGACTCCCAAAGGGCTCAATCGTACCACCCTAGCAAGGCCGGGGCACTGGCCGCCTTCATAGTGGTAGACGCTGTCCCACAGACCTTCCTGCCAGCCGAGTCTATGCAGCGGCTCTCCTTATCAGGAGGCACTGTAGACGACGGGGTGGTGGCATGCTGCTTCCTAGCCGCCGTCACTATGACTGAGTCCGCTGTCGGATCCATCCTAAGAAAAGTCCGGAGCCCGGTACTTCTTGAGGAGCCTGGAGGGGGCCACCTTTGTCACCGCCGGAGTGAGAAACAACTCCTCGGCGGGCTCCACCAATCCTGGTACTAGAGGCAGCAACGGTCGAGACAAGTGCTTTTTATGTAGCGTCTCGAAAATCACGGACGGCGTGGGCGTAGGCACCGTCACCGTGATGCCCAACTTAGCCGCACCCCTCAGCAGAACATCTTGGAATGAGACGATGTCGTCTACAGGCGACACCCTCGTCCCTGGGGATTCCGACAAAGTTGGCGAGTATTCCCTGGACCCAGGAGAGTTTGTGTGGGATCTGGATCTGCGCCTCCTGTGGCGTTGTCTTGATCTAGTCGACGACCGGTGACGACTACGCGATCTCCCCCTCCGGTCGGAGCGAGAACGCGATCTCCTTGGCTTCGGACGCTCCACAGGCCTCACAGGAGCAGGCAACTTCGGACGCTCCACAGGCCGCACAGGAGCAGGCGACTGCGGCTTGACCGGGCGCCTCGGCTGAGGAGTCCCCTTAGGCGGCGTCGGGTACCGTGGTAGTAAAGCCGTCCTAGGCGGAACCACAGGCGGTCCAGAAGGAGGAAGCAGAGGATGAAAATGAGGAGGGGCGGTGGTGGAAGCGGAGGCGGAGTGGGAGTCCGCGGTGGAGGATCCTTAGGCAACGGAGGAGATGGGGAAGGTGTCCTCGGCTTAGGAGGTGTATATACCTCGGAGTACACAGAGCCCTGTGACTCCCTTTTCTTCTTAGGCGGAGGTGATGGTGAGGCAGAGCCTATCTGCGCACGTCGCCAGCGCGTCCCAGCGGACCCAGAGGAACTCTTGGCGCCAGAATTCCTTCTGCGCTTCTTTGGCGTCGAAGAACGCCGCCTCGACGGCGACCGTCATTCTCTCGACATCGTACGCCCTCAGCTCGGCGGCGAACGCCTCCGTCTCGACGGCGAACGCCTTCGTCTCGATGCCGAACGCCTTCGTCTCGACGCCGAACGCCTCCTCGACAGCAAACATCTCCTCGATGGCGAACGCCTGCGAGACTTCGACGTCCTCCTCCACGTCAAGAATCCCCTCGACGCCGACCTCCTCCTCTTTGCCGACGGCGAACGGCGGTGTCGCCTCGACAACGAGCGCCGACCCCGGGCCGCCTCTCGTCGTCGATGACTCGATGCCGACGATGAAGATACCATCAACGGCGATCTCGACGGCGGTCTAGTCAGTTCCCTCGACGCCGGACGTCGACGTCGCCTCGACCCAGAGCCCTGGGGAGACAGGGAACAGACTGCTGTCATCCCTCTCGACGCCGTTGTCGGTGCTATCGACGCCGGCGGAGAACAGGGACGTTTGCTGGTCTTCCTGCCCTTGGGGAGCCCACCAGAGGCCTCAGCATGGGCAGACCCAGACCCACCTTGTGCCTTCAGTCTTCTATCTTCCAGGCCTTAGAGCCTGATCGTCATCCTCTCTCTCAGGGTCCTGCTGGAGAGGTTCTGGCAAATGTCACACTCCTCCGGGACATGAGATTAGGGAAGGCAGATGATGCACACCTCGTGTGGGTCCGTCTTGGCCTTCTTCCTCGAACACTCTGGACATTTGTCAAACAAAGCAGGCATTGTGACAAATAAAAGAGTGTTCAAATATACACACTAGGAGGAAAGCACCAAAGTACTTCAAATGAAAGCACTCAAACACTTGAAAAGTCAAAAAATCTGTAAAGAACACCCTAGAAAGGGAGAGCTCAATGCTCCAGGGTCCTGCTTGCAGGAGCCGGAAAAAAGAACTGAAAGTAAAAGGGACCTGCTGTGCATTCTGGGATACTGAGAGAGTTCTGGAAGGTTCTCTTAAAGGCACAGTATCCTTTTCTGAGCCACATAATGGCAGCCTATGGGGCTTGTCTGTCCACTACTTTCAGTTTCAGTTTCAGTTCAGTTTTTAACGTCATTATTTCAAATTTTCTTCATAAAAGACAAGCATAATAAATACAAACACAAAGCATACAACAAGAATGTACAAATTTTAGACAAATAAAATTTGTTATAAATCTCAATTTTCTTTTAAAAACAATTAAATGTACATAGAAAGACGTCCATAATAAGATTAATACAAGTATAAAAAAAAACATTACAGAAGTACTGCCCAAGAAGGATGGGTTAAGCCTAACTTTTTAGATTTTCAGCTTGAAACACTTCGAACACACCTTATTCTGATTAGCCAGGCCCACCCAAGGAATTTTGCCAGCCCTATAGACAGCCATTCGGCTGTGTTGTATCTCAGGATTGACAATGCTTCCCTGCTCACCCGGGTGTTTAGTCTTTTACATATTGGCTTTAGCCACTTGTGGCGCGGTTCACGATAAGCTGAACATACAAATAGAAAGTGCCCTAGGGATTCTTTGCTTTCATGGCAACAGGGACAAGATATGGACTCTGAGTTCTGCCATCCACTAGTAAATTCCCTTAGTGGCAAAGTTCCTATACGAAACTGATGGTAAAGTTTCCTATCTGAGCTTTTGAGGATAGTGTCCCAATAGGTCTCTGTATGTGGAACTACTTTGTGGATCAAAAACGTGCCTGTCCACTACTTTCTCTATCATCCCAGAGGCTTTTGGCTGGTAGGGGAAGGTTTTTATCTGTGGAAAACACTGGACAGGCTGTGCTGTTTGTGGGATTTTGGTGGAATTTCTAGTTGAAGTACTGGACAGTGTAGCCTGTGGATATAGGCTGTATTATCTGTCCTTAAATTCTCTCTTAAGTGTCTGTGCAGGTCTGCATTTTTTGACAACTTAAGAGATTATTTTTGATTGCTCCGGGGTCCACGCACATGGGCAGGACTATTCACTAGATTATGACTATACACAGAGATCCCCTACTACAGAAATTGGCTACCACATGAATAATGTGCAGAACTTGTCCCGGTGTAACTTCCAAACACCGGGGCACTTTCAGCAGCGTCTGCACATTGTCTGCTTTCTATCTGCAACAAGCAAAATCGTGCAGGCGGTGAAGGGGCTTTCTTATTTAAGACTCATGCTGGGCCCATAACAAAGGCTGAATTTGAGGGGTCTTCAGGCCTCCTTTTGTTCGAGTCTCTTGGCTGGAAGCATTCAGGAGCCTCACACCTGATGCAAATGAAGCAGAGGGGAAACAAAGGCTCACACCTTGTTAGCACTTCACACATACTTAAGAGAGGTACCTTTTCAGTTTGTTCAGTCCTTTGTTCAGTCCCTGTTTATGAGATATACATGCACTGTAAGAATATCAGAGATAGGGCAAATGGACAGGTTCATTGGACTGATTACTCATGGTGCAACTAGAGAGGGGGATAATACTTGTAATTATAATGAAATGTCTTACATGTCCAGTGTTACAAATGTTACTTTGGTTACTTTGTTATACAAAATTCCAATAAAAATTGGATATAAAAAAAAGAATATCAGATGTGTTGGTCTTTACCAGTATTTACAGAAAGCAAAACGCATTTATATAGAAATTATTTAAGTACCACTATTTTTTCTTCTATCGCCCTACTCATCCCAATGCAGGGTTTCAGAGCGCTTTACATCAACATGTGCATATTACATGTACAATAAATTATATACGTTTGTAAGTTAAAGTACAGGATGTGTTACATAAAGCTGGGGGATTCCTAGGTGTAGAAGTCACATATAATCTTCCATAGCTCACTGTGCTATTATACTTGCAATGCACTCAAACGTCCACATGATAGACCTGCTATATATGAGGGCTTTAAATCTGATGTCACTTCTTGTGATGCCACTTCTTGTAAAGTCGTGGCTTGTGATGCCACTTTTTATGATGTCAATTCCTGTGATGCTATGCATGATGTTGTGCGCTGGGGGCGTGGCTTGGGCGCCGATGGCGATGGTCGCCTGAGAGCTCGGCTCCGGGACTAAGCCCGAGATTATCCTGAAATTCGGAGGCTGCGGGGCACCCCAGACCCCACATTCTGCTGAGCGTGCCGACGGCAACCTGCCGCCGGGGGCCCTGGTGGAGCTTGGACGAGGGTTGCTCCGACGTAATACCAAAGTTTGCGGAGTTGCGGAGTGCGACCCAACATGGCGCCCGGACTCCTTTGTCCCCCTGATCGAAACTACTGAGTTGAAGAGGTGTCGCGGGTGTCGAGTGGCGCCCGGCTTCGCCATCCTCGGTTGTTCTGGACTTTGGACATTTACAGGATTGGACCTTTTGCAACGGATTTGCATTCGGTTGGACGGCCGGACGGATGCCCGCGTACTGGAGGGCACCGGGAGCGGGCGCCCTGTGATCCAGGCGGTGGCCCGCCTCGCGACTCCGCAACTAGCTACGTCTTCCTGGCCAGTCCAACTACATGGGAGGCGCGACACTCTGGCGCCACAGATCATCCGAGGGAGTTGGTGGCCCTCACCCCGGGGCTATAGTGGGTGAACGGGTCTGCCCGTCTCGGCGACGGCTGTCTCCGCCCCCTCATCGGTGCCCTCGGACGCCGTGGCGGTGGCGTGAGCCGAAGCGGCGGAGTCTCCACAGGCTCTGGAGAAGGAGATCGCCCATACCCGAATTGAGGACAGGCACCCGGGAAGGTCGTGATCGACACCTGTACACGGAGACACCTACTCCGGGACCCTCACGGAGTGCCCCTGGCAGCATGGGGAAACCTAGAGGAGCCAAGGGATCCAACCAGACCACCTCGGACTCTGAAGCCCAGGACAAAGAGGAGCATGGGGACCCAAAAAGTTCTGGTGGCGCGCCACTGCAGCAACAGTTCGACCGTGTCCTAGAGGCGATAGAGGCTACGAGATCGGCCCTCCAACAGGACATTGCTCAGGTGGCGACGAGCCTGGGCCTCCTCAGGGCGGACCATGGCAAACTCTCAGACCGGGTCAAGGAGGTGGAGGGCACGGTGAAAACTTTGGAGCCGGCGCAGCGAACCTTGGCTGCGACGATAAAGGACGCCTTATCCCGAATCGAGACCCTCGAACGGAGGGCGGAGGATGCGGAAGGCCGCAACAGGAGGAACAACATCCGAGTGGTGGGCCTGCCGGAAAAGATCGAGGATGGCGACATGGTGCGATACTTGGAGACCTGGCTCCGAGACACGGTGGTCCCGGAGGGTCTGTCCTCCTTCTACACTCTAGAACGGGCCCACAGAGTCCCAGCACGGCCCCCACAGCAGGGACGTACCCCGAGGCCGGTGGTGGCGCGGTTGCTGCATTTTCGGGACAGGGACTTAATCCTCAATGCCGCCAGGCACAATGGCCCGTTCCAAGTTGCGAACAGTCAGGTGAACATCTTCCCTGATTACACCTACGAGACGCAGCGCAAGCGGTTCTCCTTCCTAGCGGTTAAGCGCGAACTCAGGAGCGAGGGCATTCAGTATTCACTCCTATATCCTGCAAGGCTCCGCATCATTGTCGACGACAAAACCCAGTTCTTCGACACCCCGGAGGAGGTCTGTGACTGGCTCGAACTGTACCGGACAGGGAAAGATGGTTTTGGCTCCTCGTCCCAACAGGCGGATGAGCCGGAACAAAGGAGGCGATCCAAGAGGGTCAGGAGTCGCCGCGGCCGCACGGGAGGGCCCTCGACTGCGGAGACATCATCGGAACGGAGGGGAGTGTTGGAAGTATTGTCGGAACTGTCGGGAGCAAGAGACGAAGCCATCGAGGAGGAAGAAAACCCGGGTGCTCAGGGGGCACCGTCGGACTCGGAGGATTCAGTGGCAGATAGTACCCATACACCGGTGATCACACCGAAATCGGTGGAGGACCTTCTAGATGGACAAGGGTAACGGGGTATACTGCCTTGTTTTGGGTGGGGGCCCGGCAGGGGGGAGGCGGTTGCCGTCCTTTATTGCTGACAACGAGGGAGAGAGGGTTGGGGGGCCTCTGCTTTTGCCCCGGAAGGTTTTGACACTGTTTGGGGCTTGTTATAGTCCTGGTGGCCTGGGCGACGAGGGCCCACTGCCTCCGCCCAGCCCGCACCTGGCCCATAAGGCCTTCCTACGGTGGCGACCGTAGGATTAGTGGGGGTTCTGGGGTTGATGTACGACGAGGTATGGATGGGATCTAGATGGTGCAGTTTGGGTCCTGTTCTGGGGTGGGTGGGGGGGGGGCTTTGTTGGTTCTTGGGGGGTTTGGTTTTGGTTGGGGAAAATGGCCGCCATCAGCGCTGGGAGGATTGATGTTTTTTCTTTGTGGGGACCCGGATGGGGGGACTGTGCGAGAACAATCTGGGACAATGGCTGATGTTGCTAACTTGAAATGTGTTACTTGGAACGTGAGGGGGCTTCACACTATGTCCAGGCGCCACAAGGTCCATGCTTATTTAGTGCGTAGGGGAGTGCAAATGGCGCTGCTGCAGGAAACGCATCTGAACAAGGCGGAAGGGGCGGCGCTTCAGCGTAGATGGCGGGGGCAGGTCTTTTCCACGTCGTACTCTGCTTATGCCAGGGGGGCGCTAATATGGATCAGGGCAGGGGTCCCCTTCCAGGTCACGAGGACAGTGTTGGATCCAGAGGGGCGTTTCGTGGCCATCTCAGGCACTCTAGGTGGGAGGGACCTGAACGTTTGCTGTGTGTACGCTCCTAATGTAGACCAGACTGCCTTCCTTTCCAGGTTATCGGGCTCGTTGGCCCACTTTTTCGCCGGGCCCCTCCTGTTGGGGGGAGACTTTAACTCCGTAGTGGATGTGGACATAGACCGCTCGCATCCCCCGCTCCCCGATTCCCCGGTCCGTCGCACGGCTAAGGGTCGTCAGGATTGGCAGACCCGCTGGGGTTTGACGGACATTTGGAGGGCGCATCACCCCGCATCTAGGGATTATTCATATTTCTCGAGCCTCCATGAGTTGCATGTCAGGCTAGATGGCTTTCTTGGTTCGCCCGAACTGGTTTCGGCAGCGGTCCGATCAGAGTACTTATCGAGGACCATCTCGGACCATAACCCCCTCCTACTAGACATTCGCTGGTTTCCTGGGACGCCGGCGGTACCCACCTGGAAGATGCGACCCGAGATCCTCGAGGACAGTGTCTTCAAGGCGGACCTGGGGGAGAGAATATCGGATTATTTTGCGTCCAACGGCGGCTCCGCGAGTACTAGGGCGTTCGAATGGGACGCTTTTAAGGTAGTGGTGAGGGGCTACTGTATCTCTAAGAAGGTGGGCATGAGGCGCGTCATCCTGGCTGATTTAGACACAGCGGACCGGGCACTCCGAGAGCTGGAAGTTAGCCGCCCCGGACACCCGGAATTGCAAGCACAAACGGTGGAGGCGAGGGAGAGGGTAGCGGTGGAGGTCGAACGGCTCCGCTGTTTTGATTATAAGGCCTATACGGTCCGGTCTATCGCGGAGGGAGACAGGTCGAGTGCGTTGCTGGCGTGGTTGGCCAACCCTACGCGCCAGTCCCAGACGACGACAAATATGCGTGGGGCGGACGGGACCGAGGTGTGCACCCAACCGGAGATTCTTAGTTGCTTCCGGCATTATTATGAATGTTTATACCGCAGTCGCTCCGCACGTGACCCAGACCGGCTTGATAATTATCTTCGCCCACTGGAGCTCCGCACAGTAGGGCAGGAAGTGGCGAAAACTCTGGGTTCCGATATCGACTTGGGGGAGATCCGCGGGGCCATCAAACGGATGGCGAGGAACAAGACCCCGGGCCTAGATGGACTACCAGTGGAGTTCTATGCAGCTTACGCTGACCTCTTAGCCCCTCGGTTACTGGTGGTCTACAGGGAGGCGAAGAGGTTGGGGCGACTCCCGAGTTCGATGTGTGAAGCGTTGGTGGTTCCTCTCCTCAAACCGGGCCGAGACTCATCCGACCCGGGGTCCTACCGTCCCCTATCAATGTTGACGGTGGACTACAAAATATTGAGCAGCATCTTGGCCTCGAGGCTGCTGGGACATATGAGTTCCCTAGTGGATGAGGACCAGGCCGGCTTCATCCCACGGCGGAACACGACTATGAATATTCGAAGGTTGTTCCGCTTGCTTGGGGAACCATTTGTGGATGCCCCGTCCCCGGTAGTTTTGTCGGTGGACCTGGAGAAGGCTTTTGATAGCCTAGAGTGGGACTACCTCTGCACGGTGTTACGGAGATTCGGCCTCGGGGAGGGATTTGTCAGATGGACCACGGTTCTTTATGCTTCTGCTTCGGCCAGGGTCCGATCGGGCCCATTGATTTCATCGCGGTATCCGGTGGAACGAGGCACGCGGCAGGGGTGCTCCTTGTCCCCGCTTCTTTTTGCGCTAGCGGTGGAGCCACTGGCGATGCACCTTCGCTCGGGAGCCCACTATACGGGCTTATGGACGGCTGCGGGCCCGCATTATGTCTCGCTATATGCGGACGACCTGTTGCTCTTCTTGGAGGACCCGGTCGACGCTTTGCGGGGAGCGGAATTGGCGCTCACGGAGTTCGGAGCGGTCTCAGGCCTCCGAGTGAATTGGTCTAAGACCTGTCTTTTTCCGGTACGCAGGGGTACCCCCACCCCTGCGCTAAGTAGGGAGATCAGATGGGAGCCCGACGGCTTTAAGTACCTTGGGGTATTCGTTTACCACGACCAACCCGACCTCCTAGATGGGAACATTGCCCGCTGCATTCGAGCACTCCGAGGTTGCATGGACTTTTGGGCCACGCTGCCGCTCTCAGTGGCGGGACGTATCGCCCTGCTCAAAATGGTGGCGCTTCCCCGGTTATTGTATTACTTCCGAACTTTGCCGTTCTGGGTCCCACCGGCCATGTTTCGTCGCTTGCGCTCTATGGTGGTCGGGTTCCTCTGGGGAACGGGCCGGCGGCGGGTGGCCCTCAATACCTTGATGAGGCCGAAGGACGAGGGGGGGCTCGCTGTGCCGGACTTCGAGAAGTACTATCTGGCGGCGCAGCTCCAGACCTTCGCCCAGGAGATCGCCAGGGAATTCAGGGGCCCGGAAGACGGTAGAGGGACGGGTATGGCCAGGCATGTTCTCTCCTTTATAGCGCTGCGACAACGCTTGGTCCTGCGGGACTTGTCGATGGAGGAGCGGACTATCCGACTGTGTTGGAATCGGGCTCACGCCAGAGGCCAACTAAGAACGCCATATGCGCCTGAAATACCGTTGGGGATGCTGACGGCCCTCCCCCACGGAGGGGATTGGTCACGATTGGCGGCCTGGGAGGATTCCGGTTTACAGCTCGTCGGTGATCTGTACGAGGACGGAGCGCTCCTGTCCTTTAGGGATCTCATTGACCGCTTCGGGATCTCCCGGGGCGACTTTCTGCTGCACTCGGCCATTGTGCGAGCGATCCAGGCACACTGGCAGAAAGGGCTGGAGGAACCCCACTTGTCTCAGGTGTGCCAGTACGTAATGATGTCGGCGGGCACGGTGAAGGCGGTCACTTGCCTCTACGGCAGGTTGGTTGCCGAGGGATTGGCTCCTCTCACCACATTGAAGACCCGCTGGGAGGAGGACATTGGTAGGGAGATCCCGGAGACGACCTGGGCCCAGTTGGTGAGACGTGCCTGGAAGGGCACACGTAGCGCCCGTTTCCAACTGGTCCACTATTATGTTCTCCATAGAGCGTACCTGACCCCGGTGAAGATCAGGCGTTATTTTGCCACGGCTTCAGCAGAATGCCCTAGATGCCCGGCTCAGGAGGCGGACCTCCTACACATGTTATGGGCCTGTCCAGGACTGACGTCCTACTGGCAGGAGGTAGCGACGACTCTGGAGGAGGTGACGGGGAGGCGCTTATCATTCGATGCGGCGGTGGGGCTCTTACACTGGTTCCCCCATACCCCCCGGAATAAAATTTCCAGTAAATTTATCGACCTGGGGCTCCTCCTTGCTAAGCGAGAGGTGACCAGGAACTGGAAGGCACGAGCTGGTCCGGCAGGCAGCAGATGGCACAGTGAGCTTTTGAAAAGGGCGGCGGGAGAGAGCGCGCTGAGATATCAGCTGGCTTGGAGGCAGGGAAATGAGAAGGCGCAGGAGGCCGCGTTGGAGTGGGAAATGCTGGTGCAGGCCCTCAGGGATTATTGTGCCCCCAGCGACTCCGAAAGTGAAGCAGCGACTCGCCCCGAGTCCCGATGAACGTCAGCACTGACAGTCCTATTACCTTCCCCGTGGGTCAAGTAGTAGATCCTATGTTGATAAGCTCCCTGGCGCTGGTGGTGGGGGGGGGGGGGGGGGGGGGGGGGTTTCACAGTTAGTAGGTATTTTGAGGGGGGGGTTTATTTTGGGGGTTTTGGGTTTGTTTGGAAAAGCAGATGACGGACTGCGTATTATCCGGACCAGCTCCAGCATCCTACTGACCCCTGCTGCATTTCGCCGCCCGACCCCAGGGTTGTGGGCCGGTCGGCTGTGTACAGACTTTACGATGGGGGGCCAGAGGGCTTTATTCTGTATATGTTGCTCATAATACAATGCTGGTCGCTACTGTACTGATTTACTGATTCCTGCAATAAAAATATATTTAAAAAAAAAAAAAAAAAAATGATGTTGTGCGCTGTGATCAGCCATCAATCTATCAATCAGAACATTTGTAATGCACACTACTCACCCGTGAGGGTCTCAAGCGCTGGGGAGGAGGGGGGGGGAGGGGGGGGGGGCTTGGGGGGGGGGGGTCTGCTACTGCTCGAATAGCCAGGTCTTGATTAGCCTCCTGAAGATTAGTAGGTCGTGGGTCTGCCCTAGGAGGTTGGGGACAGTGTACAAGGTCTTGGCGGCGAGGTGGTAGAACGATCTGCGCCAGTGGTCGCTCTTCGGAAGGGTGGACGGTGGCGAGGGCAAGGCCAGCGGAGCTGGCTGTTCGAGGTGTAGAAGGTGAGTCGTCTGTTGAGGTATGCCAGTCCGTGTAGTGGAGTGCCTTGTGAGCTTGGGTGAGGAGCTTGAAGGTGTTTCTTTTGTTGACGGGAAGCCAGTGCAGGTTTCTCAGGTTGGGTGTGATGTGGCTGTGGCGAGGGATGTCGAGGATCAGGTATGCAGAGGCGTTCTGTATGCGTTGAAGTCGTTTCTGGAGTTTGGCCGAGGTTCCTGCGTAGATGGCGTTTCCGTAGTCCAGTCTGCTGCTGACGAGGGCCTGGGTGACTGTTCTTCTTGTTCCGGTGGGAATCTACCTGTAGATCTTGCGGAGTGTGTTGAAGCAGAAGGATGAGACGGCATTGACTTGCTTGGTCATGGAGAGTGTCGAGTCGAGGATGAACCCCAGGTTGGGTGCATGGTCGGTGGGTGTCGGTGCTGCTCCCAGTGTGGTCAGCCACTAGGAGTCGTCCCAGGCTGAGGGGGTGGAGCCGAGGAGGAGGACCTCCGCCATGTGGGGTTTGCATATTGAAAAGTGACGTCTTGCTATTCATGGCCTATTGCGTTGTGGTGTCTTGTTACCTCTCCTATGCTTGACTCTGCCTCAGCTCTAGCAACCTTTCAGAGGCACCCGCCTAGTGGGAAGTCTCCTGCCACCCTATGGCACCATAAAAAATGCGAAATATTTTTCCTACATAAATCCATTCTTTCAAGCTCCTGCATGCTATTGGACCTAAACAGACAAGTTTCCGACAGGAACTGTGCATTCTATTGACACACATGGCCCGGAACATCTGTTATTTGACAGAATTACTAAATGACAAACAGCACTGTCGCTCTTAATTACTGCACTCTTTCTTCATTAGATGACATCAAACTTTAACGAGGCAGAATTAGATCCTGTGCAGCTGGGAATAACAGGCACTCCTTTTTATTTTCCTTTTTTTGTCTTTCTTGTTTTTGTTGTGAAAACTAATGGCTTGTACACACATCAGTGTTCTCTGGCAGTGGTTTACAAGGGTCAGAATCTGTCAGCGGTATACGGGAGGGAGATTTGGATTACCTTGTACTTTGCACAGTTGCCAGTGCACTTGAGACGCGTTGGAATTAAATACACTTTCTCCTGCTACGTATACATGGGAATTTAGTTGCTGTTGGCTGTACAAAAATCATGCAGGACTTGAGTGTTTTATTGTCTGGATGCCAGATAAGGTGGGAGTTTGAGGTAAAATGATATATCAATCAGAGATTGTAATCAAATTTAGTATATTCCTAACTCCAGACTAACAAAAAACAATTCAATTAAGAAGATGCTACTTTTTTTTTTTATATATTTCTTTTTATTTTCAAATATAAAACAAAATAAAACAAAGACGTATCTGGGACATCACATTCAGTTACAATAATAAGCAAACATTTTCAGGCATCAAAGAGCCAACCGGGTGGTCCCAGAAGTGTTGGGGGAGGACGGCTTGATTGTCACCGATCCGAAGGCTATAGTCGAGACGTTCGCAGACTACTTTGAGACCATTTACACCTCGGTCTCTGACCAGTCTGAGACTGATTCCAGGGAACTTCTGGCGGAGGTGGACCTCCCGTGTCTGTCAGAGGAAGACCGGGATGATTTGGATAGGGAAATTTCCGCAGACAAGATAGCCCTTGCCATTCGCTCCCTTAGGTCTGGTAAGGCACCCAGCCCTAATGGCATACCAGTGGAACTTTATAAGATCAAACCCGATGTCATCTCCCCGCCCCTGCGGAACATGTTTCTGGAGGCACGGGAGAAGGGCATGCTTCCCCACGACCAGAGGCTGGCCACCATTGTGGTCATTTATAAGGAAGGGAAACCCAGAGATCTGTGTCAGTCGTATCGTCCCATTTCTCTGCTGAATGCTGAGCCTAAGATCCTGGCTAAATTGTTGGCCAACCGTTTGATTGGCGCGATTGGCGACTTAGTGCATCCGGACCAGTCGGGCTTTATTCCACACCGCAACACTGCCCTTAACCTGCGGAGACTCCATGGAGCCCTTGCTAGGGCCCACATGCTCAGGGAGCCAGCCGTCCTGGCGTCCCTGGATGCCACGATGGCGTTTGACTCCCTTGAATGGAACTACCTGTGGGCAGTGTTAGCGAAATTCGGATTTGGTTCGGAATTCGTAGGGTGGATTAAGCTTCTGTATGCCGGCCCGCTGGCCATTGTAACGGTCAATGGTCGTGTTTCCGCGTCCTTTGTTCTCCACAGAGGCACCAGGCAGGGTTGCCCCCTGTCTCCTCTGCTGTTCGCATTGGCACTTGAACCGTTGGCCGCGTGGCTACGGCACCACCCAGATATAAACGGGATACGGTGGTCCCCTGGATTCGAGGACCGAGTGTCGCTATATGCTGATGACATTTTGTTGTATCTCACCGCCCCTTGTAAGTCGCATATTGTGGTGTGTGATGTGCTTCGTCTCTTTGGCAGGCATTCCGGCCTGGTTATTAACTGGTCGAAGTCGCACCTGTACGTGCTGAGAGGAGGGACGTCTCGACTTCCAAGGGACTGTGGCATACAGGTTGCAAGGTAGGGTTTTAAATACTTGGGGATCTACATTTCAACGGACCCCAAGATGCGCTATGTGAATAACTTGCTTCCCCCCCTCGTCCGTCTCCGACGTGACGTAGAGGGCTGGCGCAGACTTCGGCTCTCCTTCCCGGGGCGAGCGGCATTGTTTAAAATGATGTCCCTGCCCAGATTCCTGTATGCTCTACAAAATACCCAAGATCCGGTTCCAGCCAGTTACTTTAGGGAGATCGAGGGCTTGCAACGTGCCCTGCTCTGGGACGGTAGGCCACGCATAGCTATCACGAAGCTTACGCTCCCGTGGTATGACGGAGGTATAGCATTGCCTGACATTCGGAGATACTATTGGGCCTCCCAGTTGGCGGCCCTCAATCACGGTCTCTACGGTCCAGCAGTAAGCCCAGGCTATGCCATGGATCGGTGGCTCCTGGACGATGGGAAGTATCACAGGGCGTTGTACTCGAGATCTCTGGATGGTCGAATGTCGGGGCCAACGAAGACGGCGGTGCACATATGGAGGGCGATCACGAAGACACAGGGGTGGAAGGACAGACTCACGATGGCAACCCCTCTCTACGACTCTGAAGTACTGGGTAAACTGTGGCACACCAAGGGATTCGACAAGTGGGACATGATAGGTATCTCCAAGGTGGAAGATATGATAGTGAGAGGGGAAATAAAGTCATTTGCCTTATTGCAGACGGAGTTCCAGCTGGGCGGAACAGAATATTTCCGGTACGCCCAGCTCCGTCATGCACTTCTGGCAGTTATGCCGGAGGGTGAGAGAATCCCTGAATACTCCCCCTTGGAAGATAGGGTGCTGGACGGCCATATGCCCGATAGCGCTATTTCCCTAATTTATAAAAAACTGATCAATGTCCGTACTGACCTCCTCTTGGGGGTGAGAGACCAGTGGGTGCGGGATGGGATAGAGCTTGATGACAAAGATTGGCAATGTGCGGTGTCCTCCCCCAAGGAAGTTGCTATCCCTGCTAGGCTGCGGTTGGTACAATTGAAAATTCTTCACAGAGTTTATATCACGGGTCCCAGACTGATACACATGGGTCATTTAGTGGATGGACTTTGCAGGCGTGGATGTGGCGCCCTAGCCACCTTCATGCACATTATCTGGGAGTGTAGTGCAATAGCCTCCTACTGGAGGCAGTTGCACATGATCATGAGTGAGGTGACCGTGGTAGATGTTCAGGCGGAGGCACGGCGCTGCCTCCTGAATGTTTGGGGCCCAACTGATTATAACAATGCGCAAACCCAATGGGTTACCCTAGGGAACATAGTTGCGAAACGGGACATTGCACAGCTGTGGGCGCCGCAACAGCCCCTAAGGTGGTACAGTGGAAGGCCAACATGGATTGGTGTATGTTCCGAGAGAAGACAGTGTACGTGGCCAGGGGTAAACCCAAAAAATGGCAGAAGATTTGGGGGGCCTTGAATGAGTACAGGGGTGACATCTGCATACCACCTGACACCGCCCCACTGGAGGAACGTTTGACCCCATGATCTATAACTCCAACACACGTTTAGAATGCATAACCATCCTGTGTTTCCCCTCCCCCTATGGTCCTACACATGCATACTGTTCTTGATTGTTAGTGTGGTTATTGGGCCTAGCTGACTCCGGGATCGGGCACTGTTGCACAACTGCTTCAATTGCCTTGTTTCTTAGCACTAGTTCTGGTGCTTTCCTTTCTTATACTAGTTACTCGTTAAAAAACAGAAAATTTCAACCTTGATATGTACTGGTAACTTGCTCCTTGTACACTGGCCTTCTGTTTAACAATATGCTGCCTAGCCTCCGGGATGTATGGCTAAATAGCTGTGTGCACTGATTTGAAAATAAAGGTTTTAAAAATAAAAAAAATAAAAAACATTTTCAGGTATCAGGATTTCTCTATTTTGTTCAATAATGGTTGACTGCACACAATTAAGCTACATTTGATGCGCTACGGTACTCAGTCCCCACCACCCAACAGAACAGGATAAAGAAAGGCATAGTGCCCCCAGATACGAAAAAACTAAATCAGGATAAATGACAAAAATATTCACGCCAAAGCCTAAACTAACTACACTAACACCCATCCCCCCACCCTGCACCCCTGCATATGGCTTTTGCCGAACCCCAACTAGCAGTGTGCCTGTCGCCCCATCTAACTAAATACTAAAAATGGAAAATAGAGGAGGGTACCTTCGTATGAGCCCCCGGGCCCCCCTCCCTCCCGCCAGAACCAAGAATCCCCCAGAGTAAATCCACAAATCTATTAAGAAGCTAATGTAGTACGCAACAGGGGAAACTGTAAACACCGTCCAACCTCTCGCAAGCATCATGGTGGCAAATACCACATCCATCAAGACCACGATGTCAAACTCAGTCATCCTTGACCCTTCCGATCGGACGTGCGAACCCCTTCCGGACGAACTGCCGCCTCCACAGGATAGTCAAAATACGAGAAAAGTGCAGCAAAGTTCAAACTGAGATCAAACAAAGATGTTAAGTCACTGAGAACTCCATCAGGTCCAAAGACTCTCCTCACCGTCATGAACTCCCAACTTTGTTTCCTCCGCCATCGTAATGGAACTGTCGGATAGGGGAGAGACGCGGTTTCAAGCCCAAAACAGTTCTCATCAAAAGTCTCCGGAAAGGGAGCACCGATTAGTCCTTCCACAGTCAGCATTGATAGTAGGCTTGACGATCCATTCGAAGCACCGATCTCGCTCCTATCGGCCATCACACCGGCCAGAGGCTCCGACACCTCCCGTTGCACGGGGTCCGCTTCCTCGATCAAAATGGCCATCGTGGGTATCTCGAGCTGCTTCATTCCTTGTAGTGGAGCAGGGTCCGGTCGAATCCACCCAATTTCAAACGAACGCGCTATCATTTTATGAATAAGGGCTTCCACGTTAGTATAAGAGCCCCAATAGCCGCCAGCACAGTTCGCAACAACGGTTCATTCTCAGTCCGCTCCACTGCTCCTCGCTCGATATCAACCATTTTCACGTCCCCCATAGAGCCCGGTCTCCCCGGGGGAACAGTCAAAAGTGGAACGGACAACAGCAGAGGGGGACTCAATGTTAACAGCGGCATCGATCTGCGCTTCGCCACTGCAAGCGAAGATCCCAACCCAGCGAACGCCGACGGGTGGCTAACCGGGCCACCGGGTCAGGGACCTCCGCCCACAGCCTCAGTCATGCATGGTCACCCCTCCTTCGATGTTTACTAACTCAGGAGACCGCCATCAAAATCTGCTAAGAAAACCTCCACAGCAATAGACCGGACCCTGCCACACGCTCACGGCCGATGTTGTTCAACTGGAACCCGGCTGGGCCAGTACTCGAGACCCCGGCTTCCAAGCTGGGCTAGGCCGCAAACTTTAACACGATATAACTCTGTCTACCAAACCGGTAGAAATCTCGGGATCGCACCATCGAGCTGTAGTCCGGTTCATACACACGGAGGCAGGGCGTAAAGACAGGATAAATGACAGGACATCTGGCAGGAGACGGAGGTCGGCGGAGCCGGGAGCCTAAGTAGCCATCTTGTTCGCTAGCGTAGCTCCTCCCTCGAAGATGCTACTTTTAATATATAGAATTAAAGATGTGTAACTGAAGTATGGGTATGTTTTTCACAGAGGGATTCTGAGTGACATCAAATAGACAACGATGTCACTCAGAACCCCGAGGTGAGAAACATTCACTTTTCACCCGTCCATCATTTTATGTAATGTATTGCCTGTAAAATGATCTGCCCCTGCCTTCAACTACTGTGCAGAGGAAAATGAGAGAGCTATATATGACATGCTTTCTCCTTCATGACGAAAATGTGCTAAATAAAATTGTTGTGAGGAACAATATGATACAAGTGAAAATGTAGCTGCCCTTAATACAAACAGACAGCACACGGCCACTCCTGCATTCTGTACCAGCTCTCACAAAGGGCCAGTGACATGCTACCAGAATGGAGTGACCAAAGTTCCACATGAAGGATTCCACAGAAGAACCCAATCTAAACATAACACCATCTTCCCCCTTAGCAAAATACAGAGGAACAATTGGAATAAGAACAACAAAACGCCATGGCGACAAAAATAAATTAAATAAAAAAATGAAAATAAGAAACAATAAGTCAACTTGAATACTTACAACACATGTGAAACAAAGTATCATTGTAAACTGAAGAGCTAAAAACTAGAATACAAGTAACACATGATTAAAATATCATTGCAACTGCACAACGGTACACCCTAAAACATTACATCATGAACAAAACACCTCAATCTAGGATGTAGTCTTGTAAGTATTTGGAACGATTGGTATTCCTTCTACCTTCCCCCCGTTGACATTTGTCCAATTGGTTGTATCAGTGATTCCTCCTTGAATGATATCAGAGAACTCTCCTGAGAACCAACACATACATTACATTGGGATCCAGCACTTCACTAAGGGTGACATTGGAGTCCCTGACTACCGATTACTAGAACCTGAAATAACCATCTGTGTCTCTGTCTCATCAGCCCTTCCATGCTCATTGCCAAGCCACCATTTACTCCCCACATTTGTGCTCATCGAAGGTACCTATTCTGCAAATTCACTATTACTCTTCTTGGCTAATGCAGCGTTCCTCTTGCGCCACCACTTCCCACTCTCTACCGATCTAGCATGACTAGAAACCTTCACCACACCTGTGGCTGGGAAGAATTTGCAACCATTCCTTTTCTGCCCCTGAGGCCTCTTGATTTTCACCACATCACCCACTTGAAACAATATATATTTTACTTTGTTTAAAGCATCATGGTTCTCTTTGCACTTACTTTGGCTTTTCTCCACCTTGCAAAGCAATTCCTTCATAACAGGTACTTTCTTACTAGCAATAGTCTTGTCTAAAATCCATGCTGGAGACAAATCACACGAAGAGTGCCTGCCTCTTCACAAAATAAACGTGGAGACCCTTGGAAGAGTGTGGTGTGTTCATGTAGCTCCATAACCTATCTTGAACTGACTTCAAAACTTCCTCCCCAGAAGCCAAAGCCACTTTGATGCTTTCCTTCAACATTCTGTTAACCCTTTCCGTTCGCTTGTGGGTTGTAAAAGGCAACCAAAAGATGTTTGAAACCATGGCTAACGACAAACGTTTGCATAGCAGTTGATTTAGATAGCACACCATTGCCGGTAACCAATGCTTGGGGAATACATTGTCTTATGAAAAGGGAAGAGATTACCTCAATGACAGCCATGGTGTTAGGTTCCCTCATGAACTTACATTCCACCTATTTAGAGAAATAGTCAACACCACCAAAGCATATCTCATGTTTGCTGGAAGATCGTACATAGGCCCCACAAAGTCCATGCCCAGTTTTTGCCATGGACCACTTGGAAATTCAACCGGGCAGAAGGGAATTTTTATAAGCCTGACTACAATCACTGCACTTACCTACAACTGAGTCACTTTCGCTGTCCATGCCAGACAACCAGTAAAAACTGCGTACCCTTTATTTGTACCTGTCAGGCTGTGATCCTATTGTGCCATTCTTACCAACCCAGATCTAAAGTTGACTAGGGAATCAAGAGACTCCCACTCAGGACCAATTCACCCTCAATGAACAATTCCTCCTTGATCCTAAAATAAGGCTTGAAGTCGTCGCTCACATTTCTTTCATGCGGCCAACCCCCCATGATGAATTTCTTTAACATGAATTGGCAACTGTCAACCTTAGTACCAGCAGTCACAATTCCATCTACCTTCCTACATACACCAACAATACCACTGACACTCTTGAGCGAAAATCTGCCTGGGAGTTCTTTGCCCCAAGAATATGCCTGATGTCAAAGTTTAATTCATACATCCTAGCAAGAAGTCTTACCATTCTAGGACTGGCCTTATTCAAATTATTTTCGGGTAATAGAAACACTAGGGGTCTGTGATCTGGGATGAGTTAAAATTTCAGTCCCCACAAATATGCCACAAAATGCCTGGTTGTCCACACACATGCCAGTGCTTCCCTTTCGATAGTACTATAGTTGCGCTCCACCTTGAAGCAAAAGCCACATCCAGCATCTGGGAAAAGATGGACCCTAACCCCGCACCACTGGCATCACAGTCGCACTGGACATCACATCATCTCTGAAGAGAAAAAGGTCAGGGGCCTCAAAAATTAGTTTCTTTAAACCATCAAATGTTTCACGCTCCCCATTCAAACACTTCACCTTTGCGCAAAAGGTTCCTGAGTGGTTCTGTTTGAAGGGCAACATTTTTTATGAACCTGGAACAGTACTTGCTTAAGCCCAAAACCGATCTTAGTTGGGCTTTATCGGCAGGCTCTGGATACATTTGATTGCATCCACTAGATTTACTTTAGGTTTTTGGCCTGCCCCAGAGAGAACGTGCTCCAGATACTCAACCTCTGGCGAAATGAAACAACATTTATCTTCCTTTACTGTGAACCCTTGGCCTCTTAAGATGCCCAAAACTTTGTCCAGAACCCCCAGTGTTCCGCTTCACTCTCCATAAATATCAGAATATCATCCTGATACGCCAATACCTGCTTGCATTCTCCAAAAAGCGGAAACATTAGCTTCTGAAAGACTGATGCGGCTGAAGCTAGATCGAATGCCAACCACAGGAATCTGTATGGCCCAAAAGGAGTACTTGAATGCTGTAAGTGATCTGGAATCAGGGCTTAATTCAACCTGGTGTTAAGCTGCCCACAGATCTATGGGGAAGAAAACCTTGGCAAAACGCAATTGAACCAACAGCTCGTGAATCTTGGGTAGGGGAAAAAAATCCACTAGGATGTTTTTATTAGGCGATCTGAGGTCCACACATCCGCATAGCACCCATTCTTTGTTTTGGCCATAACAATGGGGGAAATACTCTGGGAGGAATCAACAGGTTCTTTCACCTTCTCCCAACACAGGTTAGCTAGGTGATCTTTTAATTGACTCCTCACACTTTGTGCACCACCAGTACTGAATTATCCTTGAGCAAGATTTCATGTTCAAATCCCTCGACCAACCTTAAACGGTCTTCAAACAGTGCTTTGTGTTTATCCACAATTTTGTAACAAGTAAGAAAGGCGGGACAGGTTTGACTAATGAAATGGGACAGTCGGTACCTGGCCTCTGAACCCTGCCTAACGCACCCTGATCTTTTTACCCCAAAATGTCATAACGTGTCTTTGCAACATATATTTTTGCAGTTATTACCATATCTTGAAATGAAAGTGTATCTACAAAATAACTCATCAAATCAATACTGTGCTCCCCCAAATGCTACAATACGTATGGCCGGAGGCGACAACAGGGTTGACCCCCGTTCTGACCAATAAAACTCATCAGTAATGATAATGATTGACGACCCTAAATCCACAGTAGCTCCTATTTTGACTTTTCGATGCCAATGTCACAAACAGGGTCATCACCCTTCGAAGATCTTCAACCTGTTTCCATCATTTTCAAGGACAATGCAACCTTACTGTTCAAATCCTTTTGCACTGAGTCACTATGACTCCCTGGTCCTTGACGAATGCTAGTTTCTGCACATTCTTACATATCCTTGCAAAATGTCCTACCTTTTTGCACATTAGACAATGTTTATTGATAGCAGGACATCCTCTGGAATTAGCAAAATGAGTTCTGGAATCACACATGAAGCATACATTGGACATATTAATCGATTTCCCTCCTTTCCTTTAGTTCTTTGCTGCACCATTCTTTAACTTGGGTTTAGCAACTACAGCATTAACTTGATCAGTAATGACTTGCTCCTTGCCTTTATTCAGTTCTTTGGATGCCTGTGCTGACCTTTTGATCCCCCATAGCTATCGCTAACATTTTGTGTAGGTTGGGATTACAACAGCACAGTCATTTTTCCTGAATGTGCTTGTTGTAGCAATTGACCACAATTTGGTCTCTAAAATTATTGTCTAGATTGCCATCAAACTCACAAGTCGAAGCCAGAATCCTTAATTCAGCAAGGGAGGCATAAATAGGCTCAAATTGTGACTGTCTCCCAGTGAAAAACCTCTGGTGCTCCATTCAATTCAGTTCAATTATGTCAATTATGCAAGTATCGTCCTTAAAAGTATTCCTGAGTCTATTGGTAGCTTCAGCGTAGGCATCCCACTCTCTGTCGGGCGTTGAATGGCTGTAGATAAATGATCAAATATGTGTTGCCCTTCTGCACGTAAACAGTTATTGAGTAATGCTAATTTTCTTCTTGCATTGAACTTGTCCCCATCAATGATTATTAAATAGCAGTTCACATTTTTGTACCTCTGCTTCCCTTTATACTTTAGTATTCCAGGCAGATATACTTGGACATGCAATCCATTGCGAGATTTTAGCCATATTTAAGACTATTCTGTATTTTATGGTTTTATCTATTTGTATAAACATATTTTTACCATTTATTTATGGAGTACAATGCACAATATTTGACTACATTTATTAAGAACATTATTTAAAACTTCGCTTATCGCCTGAACCTAGGAACATGTATTACAGTGTGTATTTTAAGACATTAATTCTGACAGGCATGGATTGTATGGATCAGATAGAAACATGTAACGAAAGGAAAACAGACTGATTACTATGCAGGACATTGTGCCAGTCTGCATTTTCTGATCTGTGAACAAGGGCAAGTGGTATCCAAAACGTGTCATATCTGAGGAACAATAAAGAATAGTGTAAGAATTTCCAGTGGTTCATTTTTCTCTGTTCGCCTAACAGAAGTGCGGAGAATTCATGTGGTCTTCTGAATATATATATATATATATATATATATATATATATATATATATATATATATATACATATATACATATAAATTGAAAAAAAGTTAAAGGGACATTACATATATTTATTTATTTATTGATATTCTTATATAGCGCAGGATTCAACCCCTGTAGGGGTATCTCCGCGCTTACGCTTTTCCAGGGAGGCCTCATAGTACCGGTAAGCTGTGGAAGAAAAGAAAAATAATATCCTAAGGAGTCGGGAATAGGTGTGTTTTTAACTTCCTCCTAAACAGCAAGAAATGTTCAGTTTGTTTTAAAGTGAGGGGAAGTGTATACACACACACACATGTGTATTTTGTAATGATAATAGGTAGTAAAACCTCAATTATTATTTCTGTACAAAACCAACTTAAATTACACAAACATTAGAAATCCAAAATGTATATTTGGTTAAGTAGTGACATATAGTTTGAAATTTGTAATTGAAATATTTGCAAACATTGGTAGTATCTAAAGAAAATATTTCTGCAGGTGTTTTGCAGTTAATGTACGGAATATTAGCATTCGTTTTAAGAAGAAATCAATACAAATCGTCCCATCCGTACTCAGCACAGCCTGTGGTCCTAAATTTCAAAGCATGAATTTTAATGCTCTGTGTCTTCGAAACCAATATTCATTTGTCCCTGGTTGACATGCTATAATGTTGATTAAATTATATTCTAGATTTTTGCCATTTGTGCATGCACCTTTTCAACAACATCCTGTAGGGTTGTATTAGTAAAACCAGTTCCAGTTTGCGTAACATATGCAACAGCGTAAGAAATGACAGAAAGTTCACTTGCATATAGCAGTTTGAAAATATAAGGAATATTTTGGTGAAAGCCTGGATCCTCTGAATATAATCTTGTAGCCCAGTACCCACATGCTGAGATTTGTACAGGACAATCATGATATAGTCAACCTTTTCTAGTAGGGAAGAAATGTGTTTAAGATCTGGCTTCTAGTGTTTTCCCCAGACACTAATAGGCTCACCTTTAGTTTCCTTCATCTGATATAGTTCTAAAACATCAGCCATGACATGTCTTTATTGTAGTGGGTGCGGTGTATACTATAATGTTCATATATTTGCTCAGCTTGTTACTCACTGATCTGTCCAAATTGTTCTGTGTGGGTTGCTTTTCCAAATGATAAGTAGTCTTTACTACTTAATTTTATTTCTTACCTCGTTATCTATTTGTTTTCAGTGTCATGTGACCAGAAATGTGAATTTTAAATGCCTTTCTAATACTTGTCAAACATTATTGCTGGAGAATAGTTTATTTTATTATCTCATGTTGGTTTTTCATAGTATTGTGCAATATTAGTAATCCAAATTGTATTGAAGCTAATAATAGTCCCCCTTTCACAATTAAATTGTTAGCATGAAGTAGTTTCCTAATGGGCAATAATTTAACTCTTTCAATTATTTTTGTCAGGCTTTGTGTTTCTTATTATTGTGTGGCAGTGCTTGTGCAAGATGGTTAGGGTTTGGTTAGTTGGGCAAAGTTTCATTTTTTGAGCCAGACAGCATGCTAGTAAAGTAGGTGTTGAAAATGATTTAGGTTTGAAAGAAGTTGAAATAACATGGATTGCTGAAAGAGGTTTGAAATGGAGTATGCAACACTTTTTACTTTCCTCCGTTAATAATTTTTAACCATCCCCACGTTAGGGGTATCCACTGTGGCGGCAATGATGTGGGACACTTAACTGGAGTTAGATTGGAAATTGTGATGAAGGAGACATTTTGCTTCTTATTATCTATATTTCCAAATACACATTTTGTGTCCTCAAATATTTGTCAGAG